>NC_088235.1:100548412-101235912 GCF_036934945.1 Oncorhynchus masou masou
ATGCTTAGTGGAGTCTTGGTCCTCCAGAAAGTGCAGAGCATTAGCAACACTTTTGCAGTTTTTCATTATATATTTTTTTTTTAAACAGTGAAACTATAAATGAGTAGATGTGTTCTTTACCCAAATACATTTCAATTCTGTATTGATTTGTGATAAAGTTCCCACTTTGTTTGTGAACGTCTTCATATAAACTAACACAAACACAGAGTCTTGTACAGCTTGCCTTGTGGGGACACACAATTCAGTCCCATTCAAAATCCTATTTTCCCTAACCCCTAATCCTAACCCTAACCCTAAACCTAACCCTAACCCATACTCTTACCCTTACCCTAACCATAACCCTAACCCTAACCCTAACCTTAACCCAAAAAACCTAACCTTAAACCTAACCCTAAATCCTAACCCTAAATCTATCCCTAGCTCCTAACCCTAACCTTAACCTAATTCTAACCCTAAGACTAATTCTAAACTTAACCCAAAACCCCCTAGAAATAGCATTTGACCATTTGACATTTGAACTCTCTCAAATCACCATATATATACACACACACACACACACACACACACACACACACACACACACACACACACACACACACACACACACACACACACACACACACACACACACACTCCTCTTATTCTAAACCTGTCTTTCCTGCTCCTCTCCTGCTTCCAGAGACAGATTCCGGACCATGGTGAATGTTATGGGGGATGCGTTGGCCACAGGTATCATGGCCCATATCTGCAGAAAAGACTTTATCAAGGAAGGAGATGGTGTGAGTATCTGCCTGTCTTATACCCTTTTCACACTAGTGTACTGAGCCGAGTCGCCCTGTGCTGAGCAGAGCCGTATTGTGCTGAGCCAAGCCGTCCTGTGCTGAGCAGAGCCGTATTGTGCTGAGCCAAGCCGTCCTGTGCTGAGCAGAGCCGTATTGTGCTGAGCAGAGCCGTATTGTGCTGAGCCAAGCCGTCCTGTGCTGAGCAGAGCCGTCCTGTGCTGAGCAGAGCCGTATTGTGCTGAGCCAAGCCGTCCTGTGCTGAGCAGAGCCGTATTGTGCTGAGCCAAGCCGTCCTGTGCTGAGCAGAGCCGTATTGTGCTGAGCAGAGCCGTATTGTGCTGAGCCAAGCCGTATTGTGCTGAGCAGAGCCGTATTGTGCTGAGCAGAGCCGAATTGTGCTGAGCAGAGCGGTATTGTGCTGAGCAGAGCCGAATTGTGCTGAGCAGAGCCGTATTGTGCTGAGCAGAGCCGTATTGTGCTGAGCAGAGCCGTATTGTGCTGAGCAGAGCCGAATTGTGCTGAGCAGAGCCGTATTGTGCTGAGCAGAGCCGTATTGTGCTGAGCAGAGCCGTATTGTGCTGAGCAGAGCCGTATTGTGCTGAGCAGAGCCGTATTGTGCTGAGCAGAGCCGTATTGTGCTGAGCAGAGCCGTATTGTGCTGAGCAGAGCCGTATTGTGCTGATCAGAGCCGTATTGTGCTGAGCAGAGCCGTATTGTGCTGAGCAAAGCCGACCTGTGCTGAGCCAAGCCGTCCTGTGCTGAGCAGAGCGGTATTGTGCTGAGCCAAGCCGTCCAGTGCTGAGCAGAGCCGTATTGTGCTGAGCAGAGCCGTATTGTGCTGAGCAGAGCCGTATTGTGCTGAACTGAGCCGTATTGTGCTGAGCAGAGCCGTATTGTGCTGAGCAGAGCCGTATTGTGCTGAGCCAAGCCGTCCTGTGCTGAGCAGAGCCGTATTGTGCTGAGCAGAGCCTTATTGTGCTGAGCCAAGCCGTCCTGTGCTGAGCAGAGCCGTATTGTGCTGAGCAGAGCCGTATTGTGCTGAGCAGAGCCGTATTGTGCTGAGCAGAGCCGTATTGTGCTGAGCAGAGCCGTCCTGTGCTGAGCAGAGCCGTATTGTGCTGAGCAGAGCCGTATTGTGCTGAGCAGAGCCGTGTGCTGAGCAGAGCCGTGTGCTGAGCAGAGCCGTATTGTGCTGAGCAGAGCCGTATTGTGCTGAGCAGAGCCGTATTGTGCTGAGCAGAGCCGTATTGTGCTGAGCAGAGCCGTCCTGTGCTGAGCAGAGCCGTCCTGTGCTGAGCAGAGCCGTATTGTGCTGAGCAGAGCCGTATTGTGCTGAGCAGAGCCGTATTGTGCTGAGCAGAGCCGTATTGTGCTGAGCAGAGCCGTATTGTGCTGAGCAGAGCCGTATTGTGCTGAGCAGAGCCATATTGTGCAGAGCAGAGCCGTATTGTGCTGAGCCAAGCCGTCCTGTGCTGAGCAGAGCCGTATTGTGCTGAGCAGAGCCGTATTGTGCTGAGCAGAGCCGTATTGTGCTGAGCAGAGCCGTATTGTGCTGAGCAGAGCCGTATTGTGCTGAGCCAATCCGTCCTGTGCTGAGCCAAGCCGTCCTGTGCTGAGCAGAGCCGTATTGTGCTGAGCAGAGCCGTATTGTGCTGAGCAGAGCCGTATTGTGCTGAGCAGAGCCGTATTGTGCTGAGCAGAGCCGTATTGTGCTGAGCCAAGCCGTCCTGTGCTGAGCAGAGCCGTATTGTGCTGAGCAGAGCCGTATTGTGCTGAACCAAGCCGTCCTGTGCTGAGCCAAGCCGTCCTGTGCTGAGCAGAGCCGTATTGTGCTGAGCAGAGCCGTATTGTGCTGAGCAGAGCCGTATTGTGCTGAGCCAAGCCGTCCTGTGCTGAGCCAAGCCGTCCTGTGCTGAGCAGAGCCGTATTGTGCTGAGCCAAGCCGTCCTGTGCTGAGCAGAGCCGTATTGTGCTGAGCAGAGCCGTATTGTGCTGAGCAGAGCCTTATTGTGCTGAGCCAAGCCGTCCTGTGCTGAGCAGAGCCGTATTGTGCTGAGCAGAGCCGTATTGTGCTGAGCAGAGCCGTGTGCTGAGCAGAGCCGTATTGTGCTGAGCCGAGCCGTCCTGTGCTGAGCAGAGCCGTATTGTGCTGAGCAGAGCCGTAGCAGAGCCGTGTGCTGAGCAGAGCCGTATTGTGCTGAGCAGAGCCGTATTGTGCTGAGCCGAGCCGTCCTGTGCTGAGCAGAGCCGTATTGTGCTGAGCAGAGCCGTATTGTGCTGAGCAGAGCCGTATTGTGCTGAGCAGAGCCGTATTGTGCTGAGCAGAGCCGTATTGTGCTGAGCAGAGCCGTATTGTGCTGAGCAGAGCCGTATTGTGCTGAGCAGAGCCGTATTGTGCTGAGCCAAGCCGTCCTGTGCTGAGCAGAGCCGTATTGTGCTGAGCAGAGCCGTATTGTGCTGAGCAGCAGAGTGCTGAGCAGAGCGTATTGTGCTGAGCAGAGCCAGAGCCGTATTGTGCTGAGCAGAGCCGTATTGTGCTGAGCAGAGCCGTATTGTGCTGAGCAGAGCCGTATTGTGCTGAGCAGAGCAGAGCCGTGTGCTGAGCCAAGCCGTCCTGTGCTGAGCAGAGCCGTATTGTGCTGAGCAGAGCCGTCCTGTGCTGAGCAGAGCCGTATTGTGCTGAGCAGAGCCGTATTGTGCTGAGCAGAGCCGTCCTGTGCTGAGCAGAGCCGTCCTGTGCTGAGCAGAGCCGCCGTCCTGTGCTGAGCAGAGCCGTATTGTGCTGAGCAGAGCCGTCCTGTGCTGAGCAGAGCCGTATTGTGCTGAGCAGAGCCGTAGTGCTGAGCAGAGCCGTGTGTGCTGAGCAGAGCCGTATGTGCTGAGCCAGCCGTCCTGTGCTGAGCAGAGCCGTATTGTGCTGAGCAGAGCCGAGCAGAGCCGTGTGCTGAGCAGAGCCGTATTGTGCTGAGCAGAGCCGTATTGTGCTGAGCAGAGCCGTGATTCCTGTGCTGAGCAGAGCCGTGCTGAGCAGAGCCGTGTGCTGAGCAGAGCCGTATTGTGCTGAGCCAGCCTGTGCTGAGCAGAGCCGTATTGTGCTGAGCAGAGCCGTGTGTGCTGAGCAGAGCCGTATTGTGCTGAGCAGAGCCGTATTGTGCTGAGCCAAGCCGTCCTGTGCTGAGCAGAGCCTGTGTGCTGAGCAGAGCTGAGCAGAGCCGTATTGTGCTGAGCAGAGCCGTATTGTGCTGAGCAGAGCCGTCCTGTGCTGAGCCAAGCCGTCCTGTGCTGAGCAGAGCCGTATTGTGCTGAGCAGAGCCGTATTGTGCTGAGCAGAGCCGTGCTGCTGAGCAGAGCCGTATTGTGCTGAGCAGAGCCGTATTGTGCTGAGCAGAGCCGTCCTGTGCTGAGCAGAGCCGTATTGTGCTTGTGTGCTGAGCAGAGCCGTATTGTGCTGAGCAGAGCCGTATTGTGCTGAGCAGAGCCGTATTGTGCTGAGCAGAGCCGTATTGTGCTGAGCAGAGCCGTATTGTGCTGAGCAGAGCCGTATTGTGCTGAGCAGAGCCTGTGCTGAGCAGAGCCGTATTGTGCTGAGCAGAGCCGTATTGTGCTGAGCAGAGCCGTATGTGCTGAGCAGAGCCGTATTGTGCTGAGCAGAGCCGTATTGTGCTGAGCAGAGCCGTATTGTGCTGAGCAGAGCCGTCCTGTGCTGAGCAGAGCCGTCCTGTGCTGAGCAGAGCCGTGTGTGCTGAGCAGAGCCGTCCTGTGCTGAGCAGAGCCGTGTGCTGAGCAGAGCCGTATTGCTGAGCAGAGCCGTATTGTGCTGAGCAGAGCCGTATTGTGCTGAGCCAAGCCGTCCTGTGCTGAGCAGAGCCGTATTGTGCTGAGCAGAGCCGTATTGTGCTGAGCAGAGCCGTATTGTGCTGAGCAGAGCCGTATTGTGCTGAGCCGAGCCGTCCTGTGCTGAGCAGAGCCGTATTGTGCTGAGCAGAGCCGTCCTGTGCTGAGCAGAGCCGTACGCTGAGCAGAGCCGTGTGCTGAGCAGAGCCGTATTGTGCTGAGCAGAGCCGTATTGTGCTGAGCAGAGCCGTCCTGTGCTGAGCAGAGCCGTATTGTGCTGAGCAGAGCCGTATTGTGCTGAGCAGAGCCGTATTGTGCTGAGCAGAGCCGTATTGTGCTGAGCAGAGCCGTATTGTGCTGAGCAGAGCCGTCCTGTGCTGAGCAGAGCCGTATTGTGCTGAGCAGAGCCGTATTGTGCTGAGCCAAGCCGTCCTGTGCTGAGCAGAGCCGTATTGTGCTGAGCAGAGCCGTATTGTGCTGAGCAGAGCCGTATTGTGCTGAGCAGAGCCGTATTGTGCTGAGCAGAGCCGTCCTGTGCTGAGCAGAGCCGTCCTGTGCAGAGCCGTGTGCTGAGCAGAGCCGTATTGTGCTGAGCAGAGCCGTCCTGTGCTGAGCAGAGCCGTCGTGTGCTGAGCAGAGCTGTGCTGAGCAGAGCCGTATTGTGCTGAGCAGAGCCGTTGTGCTGAGCAGAGCCGTATTGTGCTGAGCAGAGCCGTATTGTGCTGAGCAGAGCCGTCCAGAGCCGTGTGCTGAGCAGAGCCGTCCTGTGCTGAGCAGAGCCGTGCTGATTGTGCTGAGCAGAGCCGTATTGTGCTGAGCAGAGCCGTCCTGTGCTGAGCAGAGCCGTATTGTGCTGAGCAGAGCCGTATTGTGCTGAGCAGAGCCGTATTGTGCTGAGCAGAGCCGTATTGTGCTGAGCAGAGCCGTGTGCTGCAGAGCCGTATTGTGCTGAGCAGAGCCGTATTGTGCTGAGCAGAGCCGTATTGTGCTGAGCAGAGCCGTCTGAGCAGAGCCGTGTGCTGAGCAGAGCCGTATTGTGCTGAGCAGAGCCGTATTGTGCTGAGCAGAGCCGTAGCAGAGCCGTTGTGCTGAGCAGAGCCGTATTGTGCTGAGCAGAGCCGTATTGTGCTGAGCAGAGCCGTCCTGTGCTGAGCCAGAGCCGTCCTGTGCTGAGCAGAGCCGTATGTGCTGAGCAGAGCCGTATTGTGCTGAGCAGAGCCGTATTGTGCTGAGCAGAGCCGTATTGTGCTGAGCAGAGCCGTATTGTGCTGAGCAGAGCCGTCCTGTGCTGAGCAGAGCCGTCCTGTGCTGAGCAGAGCCGTATTGTGCTGAGCAGAGCCGTATTGTGCTGAGCCGAGCCGTCCTGTGCTGAGCAGAGCCGTATTGTGCTGAGCAGAGCCGTATTGTGCTGAGCAGAGCCATATTGTGCTGAGCAGAGCCGTATTGTGCTGAGCAGCAGAGCCGTCCTGTGCTGAGCAGAGCCGTATTGTGCTGAGCAGAGCCGCAGCAGAGCCGTGTGCTGAGCCAGAGCCGTCCTGTGCTGAGCCAAGCCGTCCTGTGCTGAGCAGAGCCGTATTGTGCTGAGCAGAGCCGTATGAGCAGAGCCGTATTGTGCTGAGCAGAGCCGTATTGTGCTGAGCAGAGCCGTCCTGTGCTGAGCAGAGCCGTCCTGTGCCGTCCTGTGAGCAGAGCCGAGCCCGTGTGCTGAGCAGAGCCGTATTGTGCTGAGCAGAGCCGTATTGTGCTGAGCAGAGCCGTATTGTGCTGAGCAGAGCCGTAGTGCTGAGCAGAGCCGTCCTGTGCTGAGCAGAGCCGTATTGTGCTGAGCAGAGCCGTATTGTGCTGAGCAGAGCCGTATTGTGCTGAGCAGAGCCGTATTGTGCTGAGCAGAGCCGTATTGTGCTGAGCAGAGCCGTATTGTGCTGAGCAGAGCCGTCCTGTGCTGAGCAGAGCCGTATTGTGCTGAGCAGAGCCGTCCTGTGCTGAGCAGAGCCGTATTGTGCTGAGCAGAGCCGTATTGTGCTGAGCCCGTCCTGTGCTGAGCAGAGCCGTATTGTGCTGAGCCAAGAGTCAGCAGAGCCGTATTGTGCTGAGCAGAGCCGTATTGTGCTGAGCAGAGCCGTGTGCTGAGCAGAGCCGTGTGCTGAGCAGAGCCGTATTGTGCTGAGCAGAGCCGTATTGTGCTGAGCAGAGCCGTATTGTGCTGAGCAGAGCCGTATTGTGCTGAGCAGAGCCGTATTGTGCTGAGCCAAGCCGTCCTGTGCTGAGCAGAGCCGTATTGTGCTGAGCAGAGCCGTATTGTGCTGCAGAGCCGTATTGTGCTGAGCAGAGCTGAGCAGAGCCGTATTGTGCTGAGCAGAGCCGTATTGTGCTGAGCAGAGCCGTATTGTGCTGAGCAGAGCCGTATTGTGCTGAGCAGAGCCGTATTGTGCTGAGCAGAGCCGTCAGTGCTGAGCCAAGCCGTCCTGTGCTGAGCAGAGCCGTATTGTGCTGAGCAGAGCCGTATTGTGCTGAGCAGAGCCGTATTGTGCTGAGCAGAGCCGTATTGTGCTGAGCAGAGCCGTATTGCCAGAGCCGTCCTGTGCTGAGCAGAGCCGTATTGTGCTGAGCAGAGCCGTATTGTGCTGAGCAGAGCCTGAGCAGAGCCTGTGCTGAGCAGAGCCGTATTGTGCTGAGCAGAGCCGTCCTGTGCTGAGCAGAGCCGTATTGTGCTGAGCCGTATTGTGCTGAGCCAAGCCTGTGCTGAGCAGAGCCGTATTGTGCTGAGCAGAGCCGTATTGTGCTGAGCCAGAGCCGTCCTGTGCTGAGCAGAGCCGTGTGTGCTGAGCAGAGCCGTGTGCTGAGCAGAGCCGTCCAGAGCCGTGTGCTGAGCAGAGCCGTATTGTGCTGAGCAGAGCCGTATGTGCTGAGCAGAGCCGTGTGCTGAGCAGAGCCGTTGTGCTGAGCAGAGCCGTTGTGCTGAGCAGAGCCGTATTGTGCTGAGCAGAGCCGTATTGTGCTGAGCAGAGCCGTGCTGAGCAGAGCCGTATGTGCTGAGCAGAGCCCGTATGTGCTGAGCAGAGCCGTATTGTGCTGAGCAGAGCCGTATTGTGCTGAGCAGAGCCGTATTGTGCTGAGCAGAGCCGTATTGTGCTGAGCCAAGCCGTCCTGTGCTGAGCAGAGCCGTAGAGCAGAGCCGTATTGTGCTGTGCTGAGCAGAGCCGTATTGTGCTGAGCAGAGCCGTATTGTGCTGAGCAGAGCCGTATTGTGCTGAGCAGAGCCGTATTGTGCTGAGCAGAGCCAAGCTGAGCAAGCCGTCCTGTGCTGAGCAGAGCCGTATTGTGCTGAGCAGAGCCGTATTGTGCTGAGCAGAGCCGTCCTGTGCTGAGCCAGAGCCGTCCTGTGCTGAGCAGAGCCGTATTGTGCTGAGCAGAGCCATTGTGCTGAGCCAAGCCGTATGTGCTGAGCAGAGCCGTATTGTGCTGAGCAGAGCCGTCCTGTGCTGAGCAGAGCCGTCCTGTGCTGAGCCGAGCCGTATTGTGCTGAGCCAGAGCCGTCCTGTGCTGAGCAGAGCCGTATTGTGCTGAGCAGAGCCGTATTGTGCTGAGCCAAGCCGTCCTGTGCTGAGCAGAGCCGTATTGTGCTGAGCAGAGCCGTCCTGTGCTGAGCAGAGCCGTATTGTGCTGAGCAGAGCCGTCCTGTGCTGAGCAGAGCCGTATTGTGCTGAGCCAGAGCCGTCCTGTGCTGAGCAGAGCCGTATTGTGCTGAGCAGAGCCGTATTGCCTGAGCAGAGCCGTCCTGTGCTGAGCAGAGCCGTATTGTGCTGAGCAGAGCCGTATTGTGCTGAGCAGAGCAGCAGCCGTATTGTGCTGAGCAGAGCCGTATTGTGCTGAGCAGAGCCGTATTGTGCTGAGCCGAGCCGTCCTGTGCTGAGCAGAGCCGTATTGTGCTGAGCAGAGCCGTGTGCTTGTGCTGAGCAGCTGCTGAGCAGAGCCGTATTGTGCTGAGCAGAGCCGTCCTGTGCTGAGCAGAGCCGTATTGTGCTGAGCAGAGCCGTATTGTGCTGAGCAGAGCCGTCCTGTGCTGATGTGTGCTGAGCAGAGCCATATTGTGCTGAGCAGAGCCGTATTGTGCTGAGCCAAGCCGTCCTGTGCTGAGCAGAGCCGTATTGTGCTGAGCAGAGCCGTATTGTGCTGAGCAGAGACGTATTGTGCTGAGCAGAGACGTATTGTGCTGAGCAGAGCCGTATTGTGCTGAGCAGAGCCGTCCTGCTGAGCAGAGCAGAGAGCCGTGTTGTGCTGAGCAGAGCCGTCCTGTGCTGAGCCAAGCCGTATTGTGCTGAGCAGAGCCGTCCTGTGCTGAGCAGAGCCGTATTGTGCTGAGCAGAGCCGTATTGTGCTGAGCAGAGCCGTATTGTGCTGAGCCAAGCCGTCCTGTGCTGAGCAGAGCCGTATTGTGCTGAGCAGAGCCGTCCTGTGCTGAGCAGAGCCGTATTGTGCTGAGCAGAGCCGTATGCTGAGCAGAGCCGTATTGTGCTGAGCAGAGCCGTATTGTGCTGAGCAGAGCCGTATTGTGCTGAGCAGAGCCGTGTGCTGAGCAGAGCCGTATTGTGCTGAGCAGAGCCGTCCTGTGAGCTGAGCCGTCCTGTGCTGAGCAGAGCAAGCAGAGCCTGTGCTGAGCAGAGCCGTATTGTGCTGAGCAGAGCCGTATTGTGCTGAGCAGAGCCGTATTGTGCTGAGCAGAGACGTATTGTGCTGAGCAGAGCCGTATTGTGCTGAGCAGAGCCGTGAGCAGAGCCGTGTGCTGAGCCAAGCCGTGTGCTGAGCAGAGCCGTCCTGTGCTGAGCCAAGCCGTATGTGCTGAGCAGAGCCGTCCTGTGCTGAGCAGAGCCGTATTGTGCTGAGCAGAGCCGTGTGTGCTGAGCAGAGCCGTATTGTGCTGAGCCAGAGCCGTATTGTGCTGAGCAGAGCCGTATGTGCTGAGCAGAGCCGTATTGTGCTGAGCAGAGCCGTCTGTGCTGAGCAGAGCCGTATTGTGCTGAGCAGAGCCGTGTGCTGAGCAGAGCCGTGTGCTGAGCAGAGCCGTATTGTGCTGAGCAGAGCCGTCCTGTGCTGAGCAGAGCCGTATTGTGCTGAGCAGAGCCGTATTGTGCTGAGCAGAGCCGTATTGTGCTGAGCAGAGCCGTCCTGTGCTGAGCAGAGCCGTATTGTGCAGAGCCGTAGCTGAGCAGAGCCGTATTGTGCTGAGCAGAGCCGTATTGTGCTGAGCCCGTCCTGTGCTGAAGCCGTCCTGTGCTGAGCAGAGCCGTAGCCGTGTGCTGAGCAGAGCCAGTATTGTGCTGAGCAGAGCCGTATTGTGCTGAGCAGAGCCGTATTGTGCCAGAGCCGTGTGCTGAGCCAAGCCGTCCTGTGCTGAGCAGAGCCGTATTGTGCTGAGCAGAGCCGTATTGTGCTGAGCAGAGCCGTATTGTGCTGAGCAGAGCCGTATTGTGCTGAGCAGAGCCGTATTGTGCTGAGCAGAGCCGTATTGTGCTGAGCAGAGCCGTATTGTGCTGAGCAGAGCCGTCCAGCAAAGCCGTCCTGTGCTGAGCAGAGCCGTATTCTGCTGAGCAGAGCCGTATTGTGCTGAACCAAGCCGTCCTGTGCTGAGCCAAGCCGTCCTGTGCTGAGCAGAGCCGTATTGTGCTGAGCAGAGCCGTATTGTGCTGAGCAGAGCCGTATTGTGCTGAGCAGAGCCGTATTGTGCTGAGCCAAGCCGTCCTGTGCTGAGCAGAGCCGTATTGTGCTGAGCAGAGCCGTCCTGTGCTGAGCAGAGCCGTATTGTGCTGAGCAGAGCCGTATTGTGCTGAGCAGAGCCGTATTGTGCTGAGCAGAGCCGTATTGTGCTGAGCAGAGCCGTCCTGTGCTGAGCAGAGCCGTATTGTGCTGAGCAGAGCCGTGTGCTGAGCAGAGCCGTGTTGTGCTGAGCAGAGCCAGAGCCGTGTGCTGAGCAGAGCCGTATTGTGCTGAGCAGAGCCGAGCCGTATTGTGCTGAGCAGAGCCGTCCTGTGCTGAGCAGAGCCGTATTGTGCTGAGCAGAGCCGTCCTGTGCTGAGCAGAGCCGTCCTGTGCTGAGCAGAGCCGTATTGTGCTGAGCAGAGCCGTATTGTGCTGAGCAGAGCCGTATTGTGAGCAGAGCCGTATTGTGCTGAGCAGAGCCGTATTGAGCAGAGCCGTGCTGAGCCAAGCCGTCCTGTGCTGAGCAGAGCCGTATTGTGCTGAGCAGAGCCGTCCTGTGCTGAGCAGAGCCGTATTGTGCTGAGCAGAGCCGTGTGCTGAGCAGAGCCGTATTGTGCTGAGCAGAGCCGTATTGTGCTGAGCAGAGCCGTATTGTGCTGAGCAGAGCCGTATTGTGCTGAGCAGAGCCGTATTGTGCTGAGCCAAGCCGTCCTGTGCTGAGCAGAGCCGTATTGTGCTGAGCAGAGCCGTATTGTGCTGAGCAGAGCCGTATTGTGCTGAACCAAGCCGTATTGTGCTGAACAGAGCCGTATTGTGCTGAGCCAAGCCGTCCTGTGCTGAGCCAAGCCGTATTGTGCTGAGCAGAGCCGTATTGTGCTGAGCAAAGCCGTCCTGTGCTGAGCCAAGCCGTATTGTGCTGAGCCAAGCCGTCCTGTGCTGAGCAGAGCCGTCCTGTGCTGAGCCAAGCCGTCCTGTGCTGAGCAGAGCCGTCCTGTGCTGAGCCAAGCCGTCCTGTGCTGAGCAGAGCCGTATTGTGCTGAGCAGAGCCGTCCTGTGCTGAGCCAAGCCGTATTGTGCTGAGCCAAGCCGTATTGTGCTGAGCAGAGCCGTATTGTGCTGAGCAGAGCCGTATTGTGCTGAGCAGAGCCGTATTGTGCTGAGCAGAGCCATATTGTGCTGAGCAGAGCCGTAGCTGAGCCAAGCCGTCCTGTGCTGAGCAGAGCCGTATTGTGCTGAGCAGAGCCGTCCTGTGCTGAGCAGAGCCGTATTGTGCTGAGCAGAGCCGTCCTGTGCTGAGCAGAGCCGTCCTGTGCTGAGCAGAGCCGTATTGTGCTGAGCCAAGCCGTATTGTGCTGAGCAGAGCCGTATTGTGCTGAGCCAAGCCGTCCTGTGCTGAGCCAGAGCCGTATTGTGCTGAGCAGAGCCGTCCTGTGCTGAGCAGAGCCGTACTGAACCAAGCCGTCCTGTGCTGAGCAGAGCCGTATTGTGCTGAGCCAAGCCGTCCTGTGCTGAGCCAAGCCGTGTGCTGAGCAGAGCCGTATTGTGCTGAGCAAAGCCGTACTGTGCTGAGCAGAGCCGTATTGTGCTGAGCCAAGCCGTCCTGTGCTGAGCAGAGCCGTCCTGTGCTGAGCCAAGCCGTCCTGTGCTGAGCAGAGCCGTATTGTGCTGAGCCAAGCCGTCCTGTGCTGAGCAGAGCCGTATTGTGCTGAGCCAGAGCCGTCCTGTGCTGAGCAGAGCCATATTGTGCTGAGCCCAAGCCGTCCTGTGCTGAGCAGAGCCGTATTGTGCTGAGCAGAGCCGTATGTGCTGAGCAGAGCCGTATTGTGCTGAACCAAGCCATCCTGTGCTGAGCAGAGCCGTATTGTGCTGAACCAAGCCGTCCTGTGCTGAGCAGAGCCGTATTGTGCTGAACAGAGTCCTGTGCTGAGCAGAGCCGTATTGTGCTGAACCAAGCCGTCCTGTGCTGAGCAGAGCCATATTGTGCTGAACCAAGCCGTCCTGTGCTGAGCAGAGCCGTATTGTGCTGAACCAAGCCGTCCTGTGCTGAGCAGAGCCGTATTGTGCTGAACCAAGCCGTCCTGTGCTGAGCAGAGCCGTATTGTGCTGAACCAAGCCGTCCTGTGCTGAGCAGAGCCGTATTGTGCTGAACCAAGCCGTCCTGTGCTGAGCAGAGCCGTATTGTGCTGAACAAGCCGTCCTGTGCTGAGCAGAGCCGTATTGTGCTGAACCAGAGCCGTCCTGTGCTGAGCAGAGCCGTATTGTGCTGAACCAAGCCGTCCTGTGCTGAGCAGAGCCATATTGTGCTGAACCAAGCCGTCCTGTGCTGAGCAGAGCCGTATTGTGCTGAACCAGAGCCGTCCTGTGCTGAGCAGAGCCGTAAGCCACCCTGTGCTGAGTGCTGAAGCCGTCCTGTGCTGAGCAGAGCCGTATTGTGCTGAACCAAGCCGTCCTGTGCTGAGCAGAGCCGTATTGTGCTGAACAGAGCCGTATTGTGCTGAGCAGAGCCGTATTGTGCTGAACCAAGCCGTCCTGTGCTGAGCAGAGCCGTATTGTGCTGAACCAAGCCGTCCTGTGCTGAGCAGAGCCGTATTGTGCTGAGCAAGCCGTCCTGTGCTGAGCAGAGCCGTCCTGTGCTGAGCCAAGCCGTATTGTGCTGAACCAAGCCGTCCTGTGCTGAGCAGAGCCGTATTGTGCTGAACCAAGCCGTCCTGTGCTGAGCAGAGCCGTATTGTGCTGAGCCAAGCCGTCCTGTGCTGAGCAGAGCCGTATTGTGCTGAGCAGAGCCGTCCTGTGCTGAGCAGAGCCGTATTGTGCTGAACCAAGCCGTCCTGTGCTGAGCAGAGCCATATTGTGCTGAGCCAAGCCGTCCTGTGCTGAGCAGAGCCGTCCTGTGCTGAGCCAAGCCTTCCTGTGAGCAGAGCCGTATTGAGCTGAACAAGCCGTCCCTGTGCTGAGCCAAGCCGTACTGAGCCAAGTGCCCTGTGCTGAGCAGAGCCGTATTGTGCTGAACAGAGCCGTCCTGTGCTGAGCAGAGCCGTATTGTGCTGAACCAAGCCGTCCTGTGCTGAGCAGAGCCGTATTGTGCTGAACAGAGCCGTCCTGTGCTGAGCAGAGCCGTATTGTGCTGAACCAAGCCGTCCTGTGCTGAGCCGAGCCGTATTGTGCTGAGCCAAGCCGTATTGTGCTGAGCAGAGCCGTATTGTGCTGAGCAGAGCCGTCCTGTGCTGAGCAGAGCCATATTGTGCTGAACCAAGCCGTCCTGTGCTGAGCAGAGCCGTATTGTGCTGAACCAAGCCGTCCTGTGCTGAGCAGAGCCATATTGTGCTGAGCAGAGCCGTATTGTGCTGAGCAGAGCTGTATTGTGCTGAACCAAGCCGTCCTGTGCTGAGCAGAGCCGTATTGTGCTGAGCAGAGCCGTATTGTGCTGAGCAGAGCCGTATTGTGCTGAGCAGAGCCGTATTGTGCTGAGCAGAGCCGTATTGTGCTGAGCAGAGCCGTATTGTGCTGAACCAAGCCGTCCTGTGCTGAGCAGAGCCGTATTGTGCTGAGCAGAGCCGTATTGTGCTGAGCAGAGCCGTATTGTGCTGAACCAAGCCGTATTGTGCTTAGCAGAGCCGTATTGTGCTGAGCCAAGCCGTCCTGTGCTGAGCAGAGCCGTATTGTGCTGAGCAGAGCCGTATTGTGCTGAGCAGAGCCGTCCTGTGCTGAGCCAAGCCGTATTGTGCTGAGCCAAGCCGTCCTGTGCTGAGCAGAGCCGTCCTGTGCTGAGCCAAGCCGTCCTGTGCTGAGCAGAGCCGTATTGTGCTGAGCCAAGCCGTCCTGTGCTGAGCAGAGCCGTATTGTGCTGAGCAGAGCCGTCCTGTGCTGAGCCAAGCCGTATTGTGCTGAGCCAAGCCGTCCTGTGCTGAGCAGAGCCGTATTGTGCTGAGCCAAGCCGTCCTGTGCTGAGCCAAGCCGTCCTGTGCTGAGCCAAGCCTTCCTGTGCTGAGCCAAGCCGTCCTGTGCTGAGCCAAGCCGCCCTGTACTGAGCCAAGTCGCCCTGTGCTGAGCAGAGCCGTATTGTGCTGAACCAAGCCGTCCTGTGCTGAGCAGAGCCGTATTGTGCTGAACCAAGCCGTCCTGTGCTGAGCAGAGCCGTATTGTGCTGAACCAAGCCGTCCTGTGCTGAGCAGAGCCGTATTGTGCTGAACCAAGCCGTCCTGTGCTGAGCAGAGCCATATTGTGCTGAACCAAGCCACCCTGTGCTGAGCAGAGCCGTATTGTGCTGAACCAAGCCGTCCTGTGCTGAGCAGAGCCATATTGTGCTGAACCAAGCTGTCCTGTGCTGAGCAGAGCCGTATTGTGCTGAACCAAGCCGTCCTGTGCTGAGCAGAGCCATATTGTGCTGAACCAAGCCACCCTGTGCTGAGCAGAGCCGTATTGTGCTGAACCAAGCCGTCCTGTGCTGAGCAGAGCCATATTGTGCTGAACCAAGCTGTCCTGTGCTGAGCAGAGCCGTATTGTGCTGAACCAAGCCGTCCTGTGCTGAGCAGAGCCATATTGTGCTGAACCAAGCTGTCCTGTGCTGAGCAGAGCCGTATTGTGCTGAACCAAGCCGTCCTGTGCTGAGCAGAGCCGTATTGTGCTGAACCAAGCCGTCCTGTGCTGAGCAGAGCCGTATTGTGCTGAACTGAGACCTACTGTGCTGAGGCTGTCGGCACTGTCATGCCGAGGCGTACTGTGCTTCGGATATTTTATTTTCCAGCATGGTTCCAGCAACAATAGCCAGCACAGTACGGCTCAGCTTGGCTTGGCTCATTAGTGTTACTATACCAGTTGCCATCATGGAACTTAGCTAGTTCCCCACAGAGTCCAACTCCTGTCAAATTCAGCTTCCCCAGGAAGAGAGCTGAGGGCAAGACACACTGAGTAACCTGGCTGCTATATCCAATTGTCCCACTCTGCTGGATGTTAATGCTATGGCTCAGAGCTCAGAGCTACATGACTGTAGTCTGTCAACAACAATAGTGTGAATATCTGACTTTACTGCTTTATCAGGAATCGTAATTTGTTATGTAAAAAAAAAACAGTTAATTTTTTCATTTTGAATTCAGGGAGACATTTTGACAAGGCCAAGGTTCTTGTTTTCTAGTTGAAAACCTTGCAAACCTTTTTCCTTTACAAAAATAGACTGATGGGCTTATCATGATGTACATTCTTTTTCAACACAAATTGATAAGCTAGAGACTCACTCACTATGTTTTGTATGAGGCATGTCTGGAAACATTTGACTGATAATGTCTATCTATATGCCTCTACATTTTTCACCATCTGTACCTTAATCCATCTACCTCTCACCCTTTCCCTTTCTCCCTCTCTCTCTCTCGCGCTTTCTTTCAATCTCTCCCCATCCTACCTGTCTCTTGCTCTCTCTCTCTCTGTCTCTCTCTCTCTCTCCCTCTCTTTCTCTCTCTCTCTCCCTCTATTTCCATTGCTCCTTCTTTCTCTCTCCTTCTCCCCCCCCCCTCTCCCCTAGGTGCCTCTGATCTGTGAGACCAAGCCCATGATAAACATCCAGCAGCACATGAACTGTGAGAACAACAACGGTAGCTACCAGCCACCTCCCCAGTGCTCAGGGGTCAAACCAGATGCCTTCCCCCCCGACGTTGCCCGCCTCATGCAGTTGGAGGAAGGGGTGCGGCCCCCGCCCCCTCCAGAGAGGAAAAAGCCCCCTGTGCCTCCCAGGCAGCTGAAGAAGGATAAGGACCACTGTGCCATTGACATGAATGGCCTGGAAACCAACGTATAGGTCCCATACCTCACCTCACATCACCACCACTCATCCCAGCAGGACTGATGTGGAAAGCTCCACAGTCCATCACCAGTTGGAGGCGTTCTCGTGGTTCAGTCTCGTGGTTCAGTACATCGGAATGAAAGGCCAACGCCACTGGAACTTATAGAGGTGAAGATTAATGAATAGATGAACAGAAAGAGCAACGATGGATCCCATCTTATTTTTTATTGTTATTGTTGACTGATCGAGTCACTCATTTTCATTTTCTGTTTTGTTTGTGAGAAACGTGAGATTTATGACAAGACTTTGTCCTGTGCTTTCATTGATGGTGGATATAGGTAGGGAGCACCGGGATGGGGGCAGTACAGGCTTCTCTGAAACCTGACAGTGATGTACTGGGAAATTATTATTTTCCAGGATTCCTTCAAAGACTCAACACTAGCTGGGATAACTGAAGCACCGTGACAGTGGATTTTTATGGCCAAAGGGAGGACGTTCTGTATATGCTGTTCACTTTTCATATCACCTATACACACGGTTCACTTTCCAGACTACCTGTACAGTACACACTGTTCACTTTCCAGACCATCTGCACACACATGTACATACCTGTACATCCCATTGCTGCATGGCAGGAAATGCTCAGTCTGTGTGCACTTACTGTATGTGTGTGGGCCTGTGAACACTCTGCAAGGTGGAAGAACTTGCTCCACTCTTAGAAATGTGTACATACTTGTAATACTATTTGCATTGATTGAGGTACGTAGATATTGTCTTTGATATTTCAATTTTATAATATTTATTTCTTGATCATTTATTGTCATCCTGAGCAACATTTCTGCTAAAGAGCGCAAATGGGCCATTTGAGTAAGTTTTGTGGCTCTCGCTACTGTCACTGTCTGCAACATAAAATAAGTCAATCAGACAGCTCTCTTTGTCATGAAACCGAGCAGAAAAGAGAGAGGACGACAAGATGTCAGAAGTCTAATTAGCCAGCAGATCCGACCCGCTTGCTTACAGCTGCACTAGGGTCAGACAGCATTCCTGTGTACATTGACACCGTGGAGATGGTGCAAGATATGGCTCGGAAAACGTACCTCAATCCAGGGATGAGAAATGCTTTGTACTCTGAATTGTCCCATTATCCAAACTGTTACAGCGATAAGATTGAACAACTGCTAAATTTAAGCAGTCATTCAATCTTCTCAGCGTAACAGTTGGGATAATGGGACAATTCGAAGTATAATACATTTCTCATCCCTGGATTGAGGTACGTTTTCCAAGCCATATGTCACGGCTGCTCCGAAGTGCCTTTTTTCACACAGCAATGCTGACCAACCCTGGTGCAGCTGTAAGCAAGTGGGTCGGATCTGCTGGCTAAAGTCTAATCTGAGAGACATTGATCTTTCAAAAAATTGCCCTTCTTTCATTTTCTTCTTCTCTTTTATTAATTTTTATTTAGTATTTATTTTTTGCCTTAACGAAGCCGGTGGTGCTGAGTGGGGGAAAGAGGACTTTTCAAGGTTTAACCACCTTGCTACTGATCATGAAATACCATTGATGTTACCCTATAGATCAAAGCTTCTCAATCTTTTTGTGCACTGATATACAAAGGTTACATAATTTTTAAAGCTTTGTCCATTTCACTTTTTTTCTTTTTTGGAAGATATTACGTTTAAATTACATGTGACTGGAGGTGATGCTTACACGAGACACGATTCATTAAAAGTGGTGTAAAGTACTTAAGTAAAAATACTTAAAGGTACTGCTTAAGTACCTTTTGGGGGTATCTGTACTTTACTTTGCTATTTATATTTTGGACAACTTTAACTTCACTACATTCCCAAAGAAAATGATGTACTACTTAAGAATTTTTTGGGGTTATCTGTACTTTACTTTGCTATTTATATTTTGGACAAGTTTTACTTCACTACATTCCTAAAGAAAATGATGTACTTACTCCATACATTTTCCCTGACACCCAAAAGTACTCATTACATTTTGAATGCATAGCAGGGCAATAAAATGGTCTAATTCACACCCTTTTTAAAAGAACATCCCTGGTCCTCCCTACAGCCTCTTATCTGGTGGACTCACTAAACACATGCTTTGTTTGTAAATGATGTCTGAGTGTTGGAGTGTGCCCATGGCTATCCGTAAATAAATAAAAAACAAGAAAATGATGCCGACTGGTTTGCTTAATATAGTGTTTTATACTTTTACTTTTAATACTTAAGTATATTTGATCAATTACATTTACTTTTCACTTGAGTCATTTTCTATTGATGTATTTTTACTTTTACTCAAGTATGACAATTGGGTACTTTTTCCACCACTGTGAATTAGTTGGTTGGTTGGGTTACCTGGTGTTTCGTACTAAATGGTAGTCATCATGTTCTGTGCAAAGTGGCCATCAATTACAATTATGTCAATGCTGGCCTCTTATGCCACACACAACCACAGTAGATTATCATGTGTTTCTTTCCATTATATATATTTCCTAGAACTAACTCAGCCCTTCTATAATTGGCAGTCTTGAAAAAAACAAGCGCAACATCTGGGTTACATCTGGGTTACAGAAACTTCGTAGAGCATCCGTTGGCCTGTCATCACAGAGGATGTTGTTTGAAATATGGAACTGGAATATAGAACTGTGGAATCATAGGAACTATGGAACTAAGAGGCTGTGACATTCTCATGAGTGTGTCGTGCAGCATTGGGCTCAGGATTTTGCTCTGCTCGCATGTTTCTCATCACTCTCGGATTAGCACACCAATTGAGTAAGTCTCTGCTGTTCACGGTGTGTTGAGGTACGACGCCTTTACATTCCATCAGTCCAGTCCTGAACATACAGTATATCCACACTTCTTAGAGAGATCAATGATGGTGTAATTCAATAGAAAATTATTACGTCTCTTCAAACTGCTTTGACAAGGAAGATCAAACTGGCCCAAGTGAATGAGCCAATTTTACCCACTGAGTAAAATATTGGATTTGTCTCGGGGAGAAGTAAATGTCAGGCATTTTTGGTGAAATGTATCTCCACCTCACTCACAGTGGTTTATCTATATTCTGTTATGTTCTCAATGACTTTCCTGCCTCCCTACATCCCGGCTATTTCTTTTGCTCTCTTTTAGATTGAATGTAGTAGTAGAGTTGGATAAAGGGTAAATAGCAGGAGGATAGATTTCCCTGCTGGGCAGACAGGCAGACCGGAGGCAGACCTATGTTATTTGATTTACTGTTCTGCCATATAGTGCACCATTTTTGACCAGGGTCCCATAGGATACAGTTGAAGTCGGAAGTTTACATACACTTAGGTTGGAGTCAATAAAACTCTTTTTTCAACCACTCCACAAATTGCTTGTTAACAAACTATAGTTTTGGCAAGTCGGTTAGGAAATCTACTTTGTGCATGACACAAGTAAATGTTCAAACAATTGTTAACAGACAGATTATTTCACTTATAATTCACTGTATCACAATTCCAGTGGGTCAGTTTACATATACTAAATTGACTGTGCCTTTAAATAGCTTGGAAAATTCCAGAAAATTATGTCATGGATTTGGAAGCTTCTGATAGGCTAATTGACATCATTTGAGTCAATTGGTGGTGTAACTGTGGATGTATTTCAAGGCCTACCTTCAAACTCAGTGCCTCTTTGCTTGACATCATGATTAAAATCACCCAAGACCTCAGGAAATAAATTGTAGACCTCCACAAATCTGGTACATCCTTGGGAGCAATTTCCAAACGCCTGAAGGTACCACGTTAATCTGTACAAACAACAGTACGCAAGTATAAACACCATGGGACCACGCAGCCTTCACACCCTCAGGAAGGAGACGCGTTCTGTCTCCTAGAGATGAACGTACTTTGGTGCGAAAAATGCAAATCAATCCCAGAACAGCAGCAACGGACCTTGTGAAGATGCTGGAGGAAACAGGTACCAAAGTATCTATATCCACAGTAAAACGAGTCCTATATCGACATAACCTGAAAGGCCGCTCAGCAAGGAAGAAGCCACTGCTCCAAAACCTCCATAAGAAAGCCAGACTATGGTTTGCAACTGCACATGGGGGCAAAGATTGTACTTTTGGAGAAACGTCCTCTGGTCTGATGAAACAAAAATAAAACTGTTTGGCCATAATGACCATCATTATGTTAGGAGGAAAAAGGAGAGGCTTGCAAGCTGAAGAACACCATCACAACCTTAAAGCATGGGAGTGGCAGCATCATGTTGTGGGAGTGCTTTGCTGCAGGAGGGACTGGTGCACCTCACAAAATAGATGACATCATGAGGGAGGAAAATTATGTGGATATATTGAAGCAACATCTCAAGACATCAGTCAGGAAGTTAAAGCTTGGTCGCGAATGGGTCTTCCAAATGGACAATGACCCCAAGCATACTTCCAAAGTTGTGGCAAAATAGCTTAAGGACAACAAAGTCAAGGTATTGGAGTGGACATCACAAAGCTCTGACCTCAATCCAATAGAAAATTTGTGGGTAGAACTGAAAAAGAGTGTGCGAGCAAGGAGGCCTACAAACCTGATTCAGTTACACTAGCTCTGTCAGGAGGAATGGGCCAAATATCACCCAACTTATTGTGGAAAGCTTTTGGAAGGCTACCTGAAACGTTTGACCCAAGTTAAACAATTTAAAGTCAATGCTGCCAAATACTAATTGAGTATATGTACTGACCTAAGACAGGGACTGACCTAAGACAGGGAATTTTTAAATGTCAGGAATTGTGAAAACCTGAGTTAAAATGTACTTGGCTAAGGTGTATGTAAACTTAAACTGTATGTAGAGTGCCATTTTGGAAGCAGACAAAATGAATAGTTGGATGACTTGAACGTGAAAATTCTTGTGAAACTTTGTTTGAACGTTGTTCAAAACCAGAATCACAACATTTGTTCTGGATTGTCTCTGTTTCTATCTATATGAGGATTTAAATTTGCTCAATGTTTTAAGTTAATATGCTGACATCTAAAAAAAATAGTTTATTTATAAATATAAAAGGAATTTTATATACAGTAGCAGTCAAAAGTTTGGACACTACTCATTCAAGGGTTTTATTTTCTTGTTACTATTTTCTACATTGTAGAATAATGTGAAGACATCAAAACTATGAAATGACACATATGGAATCATGTAGTAACCAGAAGTGTGAAACAAATCAAAATACATTTTATATTTTACATTCTTCAAAGTAGCCACCCTTTGCCTTGAGGACAGCTTTGCACACTCTTGGCATTCTCTCAACCAGCTTCATGGGTTAGTCACCTGGAATGCATTTCAATTAACAGTTGTGCCTTGTTAAGAGTTCATTTGTGGAATTTCAACCAACAGAGCACTTGTTGGCTGCTTCTCCTTCACTACCACGGTCAAACTCATCCCAAACTATCTCAATTGGGTTGAGGTTGGGTGATTGTGGAGGCCAGGTCATCTGATGCAGTACTCCATCACACTTCCTGGTCAAATAGACCTTACACAGCCTGGAGGTTTGTTTTGGGTCATTGTCCTGTTGAAAAACAAATGACAGTCTCACTAAGTGCAAACCAGATGGGATGGCCTATTGCTGCAGAATGCTGTGGTAGCCATGCTGGTTAAGTGTGCCTTGAATTTGAAATAAATCACAAACATTGTCACCAGCAAAGCACCATCACACCACCTCCTCCATGCTTTATGGTCGGAACCACACATGTGGAGATCATCCGTTCACCTACTCTGCATCTCACAAAGACACGGCTGGAACCATAAATCTCAAATTTGGACTCATCAGACCAAAGGACAGATTTCCACTGGTCTAATGTCCATTGCTCGTGTTTCTTGGCCCAAGCAAGTCTTCTTCTTATTGGTGTCCTTTAGTAGTGGTTTCTTTGTAGCAATTCGACCATGAAGGCCTGATTCACGTAGACTCCCCTGAACAGTTGATGTTGGGATGTGTATGTTACTTGTACTCTGTGAAGCATTTATTTGGGCTGCAATTTCTGAGGCTGGTAACTCTAATGAACGTATCGTCCGCAGCAGAGGTAATTCTGGGTCTTCCTTTCCTCATGAGACCCAGTTTTATCATAGTGCTTGATGGTTTTTGCGACTGCACTTGAACAAACTTTCAAAGTTCTTGAAATTTCCTGCATTGACTGACCTTCATGCCTTAAAGTAATGATGGACTGTCATTTCTCTTTGTGTATTTGAGGTGTTCTTGCCATAATATGGACTTGGTCTTTTACCAAATAGGGGTTCTGTATACCACCCCTACCTTGTCACAACACAACTGATTGCCTCAAACACATTAAGAAGGAAAGAAATTCCACAAATAAACTCTTAACAAGGCAAACTGTAAATTGAAATGCATTCCATGTGACTACCTCATGAAGCTGGTTGAGAGAATGCCAAGAGTGTTCAAAGCTGTCATCAAGGCAAAGGGTGGCTTAATTGAAGAATCTGAAATATAAAATATATTTTTATATGTTTAACACTTTTTGAGTTACTACATGATTCCATATGCGTTATTTCATAGTATTTCATAGTTTTGATGTCTTCACTATTATTCTACAAATAATTATTATTCTACAAATTAAAAACCATTGAATGCGTAGGTGTGTCAAACGTTTGACTGGTACTGGTACTGTACATTTCACACTTAATATTGGGTTGTGCTGAGAAAACTGTTCATGCAGGAAGTTCATTTTTATCTTTCCATCAATGTAAAGGAAAATACTTCAAATATTTAATAATTTTTCAAATAATGAATTGCTGTGTGAAATCCCTACGCATAAATCCGAAGGTGCAATACATAGAAAAGCATTGGTTCATAGCAACGAGATTAATTTAATAGCATGAGTTTTTCAGAAACCATATACAAATATTTGCAATCGTTATCATTGTAAAACAAGACTGGATTAAAGCAAGGCATTAGATTAGCAGCATGGATCAAGCTCCTGGTAGGCTGAGCGAGGGAGGAGATTGTGACACAGTCACGGAACTTCTGTGGCATATTAACGATGATATAAGAATAACAGAATGACATAAAGCCAGACTGTCTTACCAGGCCATGACACACAATCACAGCCAGAGCCAGTATCCACAAAGCATCTCAGAGTAGGAGTGCTGATATAGGATCAGTTTAGCCTTTTAGACCATAATGAATAAGAGCGGGGATCTGATCCAAGATCAGTACTCCTAGTCTGAGACTCTTGACTGTACAGATGTAGGATCTTCATTTGAGCCAGTTTGCTACAGCAGGAAAATAATCCTGCAGCAACAGGAAATGTGAATTATTATGTGGATTATAATTCATGAACATCTTTGTAGGAGTTGATACATTCTTTTGCAATGGAAAATCAAGTCTGAAATTTCAAAGTGAGAATTACAAACTCCAGAAACTTTTTAAAACCTCAAATACACTACAGTACACAATTTACATTTCCTGCATTGCTTGAAAGTTCTCCTGCAACAGAGTGATCAAATTAAGATCCTACATCTGTATGAATACAGGCTCAGAACTGATGACAATAACTTCAAATCTCAACATAATCTTCTTTGTATGGTGACACAGCTAGCACACAGTAGAGGTCAGAGATGGGACTCATACAGCATGATCAACATATGAGGTCTGACTGTCTCTTTCTTTCTGGTTACACTAACCTGGTGGTGAGACAAGCGGTGTCCCAATTGGCACACTATTCCCTATATAGTGCAGTACTTTTGACCAGAGCCCTATAGGCCCTAGTCAAATGTAGTGCAAACAATAGTGAATAGGGTGCAATTTGGGATGAACAAAAATCAACCGTATCTGTCGTTGCATAGACAAGCAAAGGCCAGAAAAATAAAAAATACAACAAACAAAAATACAATTTCATCTAGTATCCTGCACCAGAGATATGTGCATCTGCAATTCACCACTATATGCAATGGGACAAAATACCACGTTTCCCTTCCATTCATAGTTTAATTTACATTTTTGAATTGAGTCTGATCTACTGCAAAAATAAATGTTTCTGTACGTTCAAAATAACAGGACTTTGGGATGGCATCTCAAACAACTGCACCATTTGGTTCCGATCATTCAAGCAGCTTGTGTCCATGGGCTAAACTTATTAAGCAAATCCCTCTCCCACTTCCTCTATCTCGATCTCTTCCTCCTCCTCTTCCTCTTGTCCGAAGGGGGGTCCGGGGGAGCCAGAGGGGTCGGAGTGACTCAAGTGGCCAATGTCTAGCACCCGCAGGTTGGTCAGGTGTTTGAAGGAGCTCTCCTTCACAGAATGGGCTGACAGACGGTTGAACCTGAGAGGGGGACAGAGCAAAGGTCTGTGGGGTCAGGGCCCGTATTCACAAACTGTCTCATAGTAGGAGGGCATATAGGATCCATTTTGTCTTTTTGATTATATGGCCTGGAGGATCTGATCCGAGACTTGAATCCTATACAACTAGCAACTAATCATAACAAAAGGAATCAGGTGCTGAATTTCTCAATATTATGTGATGATGACTGAGCAGATGCTGGAGTTTGATGTGTAAACCAGCACAGCAAGAGCTGCTAACCGATAGGACGTTGTGTTTAGAATTTGAACGAGCATATTATTAGAACCAATCCAATATGGACATTGTCCATAAGGACCGGCACAACATGTGGTGTAAACAAATCAGGTGTTGAGATTCAGTAAGTAAATAAGCACAGTATGTGGTCTTAGCCAATCAGATTGTCTGTCTGCTGTTCTGTCTATGAGTCAACTCTGATACTCCCTGTACTGCATCAAGGGTACATGACACCATGTTATCCCAATCAAGCCAATGTCTTGAGTGTCAGTGAAGTGGATCCATCTTAGTTTAAAATACACTCATGATCTGTCCCAGACACTCACACCTTCTACACACACACGCGCACACGCATATTTACAGTTGAAGTCAGAAGTTTGCATACACCTTAGCCAAAACTGTTTACATACAGTTTTTCACAATTCCTGACATTTAATCCAAGTAACAATTCCCTGTCTTTAGGTCAGTTAAGATACCCACTTTATTTTAAGTATGTGAAATGTCAGAATAGTAGTAGAGAGAAATATTTATTTCAGCTTTTATTTCTTTCATCACATTCCCAGTGGGTCAGAAGTTTACATACACTCAATTTGTATTTGGCAGCATTGACTTTAAATTGTTTAACTTGGGTCAAACGTTTCGGGTAGCCTTCCACAAGCCTCCCACAATAAGTTGGGTGAATTTTGGCCCATTCCTCCTAACAGAGCTGGTGTAACTGAGTCAGGTTTGTAGGCCTCCTTGCTCGCACATGCTTTTTCAGTTCTACCCACACATTTTCTATGGGATTGAGGTCAGGGCTTTGTGATGTCCACTCCAATACCTTGACTTTGTTGTCCTTAAGCCATTTTGCCACAACTTTGGAAGTATGCTTGGGGTCATTGCCCATTTGGAAGACCCATTCGCGACCAAGCTTTAACTTCCTGACTGATGTCTTGAGATGTTGCTTCAATATATCCACATAATTTTCCCTCATCATGATGCCATCTATTTTGTGAGGTGCACCAGTCCCTCCTGCAGCAAAGCACTCCCACAACATGATGCTGCCACTCCCATGCTTTAAGGTTGTGATGGTGTTCTTCAGCTTGCAAGCCTCCCCCTTTTTCCTCCTAACATAATGATGGTCATTATGGCCAAACAGTTCTATTTTTGTTTCATCAGACCAGAGGACATTTCTCCAAAAAGTACAATCTTTGTCCCCATGTGCAGTTGCAAACCATAGTCTGGCTTTTTTATGGAGGTTTTGGAACAGTGGCTTCTACCTTGCTGAGCGGCCTTTCAGCTTATGTTGATATAGGACTCGTTTTACTGTGGCTATAGATACTTTTGTACCTGTTTCCTTTAGCATCTTCACAAGGTCCTTTTCTGTTGTTCTGGGATTGATTTGCACTTTTCGCACCAAAGTACGTTGATATCTAGGAGACAGAACGCGTCTCCTTCCTGAGCTGTATGACGGCTGCGTGGTCCCATGGTGTTCATACTTGCGTACTATTGTTTGTACAGATGAACGTGGTACCTTCAGGCGTTTGGAAATTGCTCCCAAGGATGAATTGTTTGGCTAATTTCTTTCAATTTTCCCATGATGTCAAACAAAGAGGCACTGCGTTTGAAGGTAGGCCTTGAAATACATTCACAGTTACACCTCCAATTGACTAAAATGACTGTCAATTAGCCTATCAGAAGCTTCTAAAGCCATGACATCATTATCTGGAATTTTCCAAGCTGTTTAAAGGCACAGTCAACTTAGTGTATGTAAACTTCTGACCCACTGGAATTTTATTTTTATTTTTATTTATTTTTTCACCTTTATTTAACCAGGTAGGCTAGTTGAGAACAAGTTCTCATTTGCAACTGCGACCTGGCCAAGATAAAGCATAGCAGTGTGAACAGACAACACAGAGTTACACATGGAGTAAACAATTAACAAGTCAATAACACAGTAGGAAAAAAAAGGGGAGTCTATATATACAATGTGTGCAAAAGGCATGAGGAGGTAGGCGAATAATTACAATATTGCAGATTAACACTGGAGTGATAAATGATCAGATGGTCATGTACAGGTAGATATATTGGTGTGCAAAAGAGCAGAAAAGTAAATAAATAAAAACAGTATGGGGAAGAGGTAGGTGAAAATGGGTGGGCTATTTACCAGTAGACTATGTACAGCTGCAGCGATCGGTTAGCTGATCAGATAGCAGATGTTTGAAGTTGGTGAGGGAGATAAAAGTCTCCAACTTCAGGGATTTTTGCAATTCGTTCCAGTCACAGGCAGCAGAGTACTGGAACGAAAGGCGGCCAATTGAGGTGTTGGCTTTAGGGATGATCAGTGAGATACACCTGCTGGAGCGCGTGCTACGGATGGGTGTTGCCATCGTGACCAGTGAACTGAGATAAGGCGGAGCTTTACCTAGCATGGACTTGTAGATGACCTGGAGCCAGTGGGTCTGGCGACGAATATGTAGCGAGGGCCAGCCGACTAGAGCATACAAGTTGCAGTGGTGGGTGGTATAAGGTGCTTTAGTGACAAAACGGATGGCACTGTGGTAAACTGCATCTTGTTTGCTGAGTAGAGTGTTGGAAGCAATTTTGTAGATGACATCGCCGAAGTTGAGGATCGGTAGGATAGTCAGTTTTACTAGGGTAAGTTTGGCGGCGTGAGTGAAGGAGGCTTTGTTGCGGAATAGAAAGCCGACTCTTGATTTGATTTTCGATTGGAGATGTTTGATGTGAGTCTGGAAGGAGAGTTTACAGTCTAGCCAGACACCTAGGTACTTATAGATGTCCACATATTCAAGGTCGGAACCATCCAGGGTGGTGATGCTCGTCGGGCATGCTGGTGCAGGCAGCGATCAGTTGAAAAGCATGCATTTGGTTTTACTAGCGTTTAAGAGCAGTTGGAGGCCACGGAAGGAGTGTTGTATGGCATTGAAGCTCGTTTGGAGGTTAGATAGCACAGTGTCCAAGGACGGGCCGGAAGTATATAGAATGGGGTCGTCTGCGTAGAGGTGGATCAGGAAAACGCCCGCAGCAAGAGCAACATCATTGATATATACAGAGAAAAGAGTCGGCCCGAGAATTGAACCCTGTGGCACCCCCATAGAGACTGCCAGAGGACCGGACAGCATGCCCTCCGATTTGACACACTGAACTCTGTCTGCAAAATAATTGGTGAACCAGGCAAGGCAGTCATCCGAAAAACCGAGGCTACTGAGTCTGCCGATAAGAATATGGTGATTGACAGAGTCGAAAGCCTTGGCAAGGTCGATGAAGACGGCTGCACAGTACTGTCTTTTATCGATGGCGGTTATGATGTCGTTTAGTACTTTGAGTGTGGCTGAGGTGCACCCGTGACCGGCTCGGAAACCAGATTGCACAGCGGAGAAGGTACGGTGTGATTCGAGATGGTCAGTGACCTGTTGGGAGGAGGTGCTCTTGTTCTCCATGGACTTCACAGTGTCCCAGAACTTTTTGGAGTTGGAGCTACAGGATGCAAACTTCTGCCTGAAGAAGCTGGCCTTAGCTTTCCTGACTGACTGCGTGTATTGGTTCCTGACTTCCCTGAACAGTTGCATATCGCGGGGACTATTCGATGCTATTGCAGTCCGCCACAGGATGTTTTTGTGCTGGTCGAGGGCAGTCAGGTCTGGAGTGAACCAAGGGCTGTATCTGTTCTTAGTTCTGCATTTTTTGAACAGAGCATGCTTATCTAAAATGGTGAGGAAGTTACTTTTAAAGAATGACCAGGCATCCTCAACTGACGGGATGAGGTCAATGTCCTTCCAGGATACCCGGGCCAGGTCGATTAGAAAGGCCTGCTCACAGAAGTGTTTTAGGGAGCGTTTGACAGTGATGAGGGGTGGTCGTTTGACTGCGGCTCCGTAGCAGATACAGGCAATGAGGCAGTGATCGCTGAGATCCTGGTTGAAGACAGCGGAGGTGTATTTGGAGGGCCAGTTGGTCAGGATGACGTCTATGAGGGTGCCCTTGTTTACAAAGTTAGGGTTGTACCTGGTGGGTTCCTTGATGATTTGTGTGAGATTGAGGGCATCTAGATTAGATTGTAGGACTGCCGGGGTGTTAAGCATATCCCAGTTTAGGTCAACTAAAAGAACAAACTCTGAAGCTAGATGGGGGGCGATCAATTCACAAATGGTGTCCAGGGCACAGCTGGGAGCTGAGGGGGTCGGTAGCAGGCGGCAACAGTGAGAGACTTATTTCTGGAGAGAGTAATTTTCAAAATTAGTAGTTCGAACTGTTTGGGTATGGACCTGGAAAGTATGACATTACTTTGCAGGCTATCTCTGCAGTAGACTGCAACTCCTCCCCCTTTGGCAGTTCTATCTTGACGGAAGATGTTATAGTTGGGTATGGAAATCTCAGAATTTTTGGTGGCCTTCCTGAGCCAGGACTCAGACACGGCAAGGACATCAGGGTTAGCAGAGTGTGCTAAAGCAGTGAGTAAAACAAACTTAGGGAGGAGGCTTCTGATGTTGACATGCATGAAACCGAGGCTTTTTCGATCACAGAAGTCAACAAATGAGGGTGCCTGGGGACGTGCAGGGCCTGGGTTTACCTCCACATCACCCGCGGAACAGAGAAGGAGTAGTATGAGGGTGCGACTAAAGGCTATCAAAACTGGTCGCCTAGAACATTGGGGAGAGAGAATAAGAGGAGCAGGTTTCTGGGCATGGTAGAATATATTCATGGCATAATGCGCAGACAGGTTTCTGGGCAGGTGAGACAACAACAGCTAATCAGCTAGCACAACAACAGCAGGTAAAATGGCGTTGACTAGGCAACGGGGCCGACAGATAAAACATAAACAAGCAGAATGGAGTACCGTGATTAATGGACAGTCCAGCATGCATCAGCTATGTAGCCAAGTGATCAATGTCCAGGGGGCAGGGAAGCTGGATTGGTGAGTGTTATCTTGAGTGTGTTCTAAAAATTAAAAATAATAGCGATTCCGTATCACATTGGGTGAGGCAGGTTACCGGAAGGTATAAACAAATTAAAAATCGAAAAGAGATAGAGAGTAAATATGGGTCCAGTGAGTGTTTGGGACGTGGCGATTCAGACGGTTAGCAGGCCTGTTAGTTGGCCGGGGCTAAACAAGGTAGCAGTTAGCGGACCGGGGCTAAACAAGCTGGCAGTTAGCAGGCCGAAATAGCAAGCAAGGAGATAGCAAGGGCTAGAGAGTTAGCCTTTGGGGGACGTCGCGATGGGGTGAGTCTGTTTATTCCTCTTCATGCGGTGACATCGATAGACCGGTCGTGGGTCCGGGTATTGTAGCCCAGGAGTATGCTACGGTGGTAGGTATTGTAGCCCAGGAGTCTGCTACGGTGGTAGCACAGGGGCTCTGGCCGGGCTAGCTTCAAGCTAAGTGGGTGGAAACGCTAGCCAGGAGTAAATCATCCGGGGTTGCGGTTTAGCTAGATAGCTAGTTGTGAAGATCCAGCTGAGAGATGTTCCGTTTGTGGTGGGAATCCGGGGATAAAAAAATAAATAGGTCCGTTATGCTCTGGTTATAGTCGCCTTGTTCGAACTGGCGAGAGCTTTCCGAGCTAAAGGTTAGCTGATGACCGGTTAGCTGAAGACCGCTAGCATAGCTGGTAGTTAGCTGGCTAGCTTCAGTTGAGGGGTTCCGGTTCCGAAGTAAATATAAATACTTAGGAAAAATAGCTACATTGGGTAAGGCGGGTTGCAGGAGAGTATTTGGAAGCTGAGGTTTAGCGAAATGTTTTAAAGGATATGCGAAGAAAAATATGTAAAAACGAAAAAGACGATATATACAAGGGACACGACTCGACACGTCTTACTGCTACGCCATCTTGGTTCATTATGAATTGTGATAAAATGAATTATAAATTAAATAATCTGTCTGTAAACATTTGCTGGAAAAATTACTTGTGTTATGCTCAAAGTAGATGTCCTAACCGACTTGCCAAAACTATAGTTTTTTAACAAGACATTTGTGGAGTGATTAAAAAACTAGTTTTAATGACTCCAACCTAAGTGTATGTAAACTTCCGACTTCAACTGTATATCTACGCACACTCAATGTAAACAGATGCATGCATAAGCTACACACACACAAACAAGCACACAACCCCCTCCCTCCCCCACTGAACCCATGCAGCATTCCATCCGCTGTAAATTGGCTCAGGCCAGCAGCTCCCACAGCTGTGGAGGGATTTAGAGGAAAAACAAGCATTTCTAACTGCTGTGATACTTCAGCAGCTGCTGAGGCTGACCCCACAGCATGAAGAGACCAACAGGCTGGAGGACAGAGTGGGCTGGATGAGGTCAGGGCCTGTAAAGTCCTTGAGCTGATAAAACAGCCTAGAGCAGTCAGTCAGACTCCTGCTGAAAAAAACAGCTGTCTCTAAAACCAACCAGACAAACCCTCAGGCCAGCGGCCCACCAATCTTAGATCATTTACTTTCCAAACATAACGATGGCCAAAATGTCCTGAAATGATTAGTGGTCTAAGAGGTAAAGTAATATGATGGAAACTGATACTAACCTGGCCAGCTACATACACCAGTATCTATTCAGACCAGTGGTAGCAAGCAGATGAGGAGACAAGGATGTTAACGGTTTAGACTTTTGGGACCCAACCCCGCCCACAGACAAGGAAGAAGTCCGAAGAGGACAGAAGGAAGGAAACTAAGAGAAAACTAGTTGGCAGGTCTGAGCTGTTTTAGTTGGAAATCCAATCATTTCACTTGATTTAATCAATAGAAAAAGCAGCAGAGCATCACAAGCCAAGAAACAGAACTAGACACAGAGGGAGTATCCCTAAATCTTTACCACCATCAGTTCTGTTCTATCCTGCAAAAAACAGAGAAACAAGAATTTACACCCAAATGAAACAGTGACTTTTACTTGGTTATCAATGCTGAGTTTTAGAAAAGCACCTGATTAATTTACATAATTTACATTTCATACCCCAACCAGATAATTAGGAGAGTTTAGTAGATAAATGAAAAAACAACCATCTGATGGGTACTTTACATTGCGTATATGTGTAGGAGATACAGTCAACACAGAGGTAAAGCAGAAGGACAACTTGTTCCGTCAGCAGCTCCCTCCTTCTCTGTGTCCGTTACATAAGTCTCCTCAGCACAGCGCAACATAGATCAGGTCCAAACAGAAAATAACCACACGTAAGGATGATGAGGGAACTATCAACCAAATATCCATCAGAGCCCTGGGGTTGCGTCCCAAATGGCATGCTAATTCCATATACAGTACACTACATTTGAGTAGGGCTCGTTTCAAAAGTAGTGCACTATATAGGGAATAGGGTGCCATTGGACGAAGCTTGGGACTCAATAGACTAGGGGCTATGTGGCTCTGTCTTACAGCTGGCATCAATCAACAGGACTTAGTCGCACACTCCCAGTAGAGGATGAATGGTGATGATTTGAGCTGAGTAGAAGGCCAGAAATGTCTCATTCAGAAACAATGCAACAGAAATGGATGGAACAGTGGAGTGGAAAGGAGAACACTGGGCCTCAGAGTTAATGGAAGGGGTCAGGAGTTGAATGACGGTTGAATTATTGTTATCTAAAAAACATAGTAAAGTAAGTGTGTGTGTGTGTGTGTTTGTGTGTGTGTGTGTGTGTGTGTGTGTGTGTGTGTGTGTGTGTGTGTGTGTGTGTGTGTGTGTGTGTGTGTGTGTGTGTGTGTGTGTGTGTGTGGGTGTGTGTGTGTGTGTATATTTGAGAGAGTGATTTGAGAGAGTTTGATTGACACTCGCATTTGTTATTGGGACTTGAACTTACTGAACATGAGCTGTGGGTTTGAACTGAGAAATAGGTTCAGGTGCGAGTGTGTTTCTAGTTGTGTCGGTGTGTGTGTGCATGCATTAGTTTTTAGTCTCTCACCGTAGGAAGATGCCCTTGATGTTGGGGGTGCCCTCGAAGGCGGTGGCAGGGACAGTGCTAATACGATTGGACTGAAGGTACAGGTACTCCAGAGACTCAGGCAGGTCAGAGGGGACATGGGACAGCTGGTTACTGGACAGGTCCAACGTCTGGACGAACACATCAATCAAATCAATCACCTTGTATTTATTGGGCCCTTCTACACCATCAGAGTGCTAACCAACTACCAACAGTTCCAACAACTGAAGGTCAGAGCCAGCAGCCAGCTTTATCACACAGAAAACCTGTAGGTTCAGTAAACTGAGAGGAAAGAAGTGGTTGAGGGGATCAGACAGATTGTAATGGTGAGGTGTGTATTGGGGGGGGCAACATACATCCTCTCTCTTCCTCTCTACTTCTCCCCTCTCCCCTCCACCTCACACACCCCAATCACCCGGTCTCACCGTCAGAGCTCTGAGCTCCATCCAGGCTCCCTGGTAGATGGAGTTGAGTTTGAGCTGGTTGTGGTTGAGGTGGATCTCCCTGAGCTTGGACATGCCCTGCAGAGCCCCCTCTGGTATGGAGGTCAGCTGGTTGTCCTTCACCCGGAGGACCTGCAGGGAGCGGGGAAGCCCCAGGGGCAGGGAGTGGAGGGCGTTCCCTGACAGGTCCAAGGTCTCCAGCAGACGCAGCTTCCTGAAAGCTGGGCGATCAACGCGGTTTCATTAGAATATGTCACAATAGAGATATTTAACCACTGCGGTTACAGTTGAAGTCGGAAGTTTACATACACTTAGGTTGGAGTCATTAAAACCTGTTTTTCAACCACTCAACAAATTTGTTGTTAACAAATTATAGTTTTGGCAAGTCGGTTAGGACATCTACTTTGTGCATGAAACAAGTAATTTTTCCAACAATTGTTTACAGACAGATTATTTCACTTTCACTAATTAACTTTATCCACAATTACCACAATACCACAATTCCAGTGGGTCAGAAGTTTACATACAATAAGTTGACTGTGCCTTTAAATAGCTTGGAAAATTCCAGAAAATTACGTCATGGATTTAGAAGCTTCTGATAGGCTAATTGACATCATTGGAGTCAACTGTTTTTCAAGGCCTACCTTCAAACTCAGTGCCTCTTTGCTTGACATCATGGGCAAATCGAAAGAAATCAAGACAAGACCTCAGAAAAAAATTGTAGACCTCCACAAGTCTGGTTCATCCTTGGGAGCAATTTCCAAATGCCTGAAGGTACCACGTTCATCTGTACAAACAATACTACGCGAGTATAAACACCATGGGACCACGCAGCCGTCATACCGCTCAGGAAGGAGACGCGTTCTGTCTCCTAGAGATTAACGTACTTTGGTGCGAAAAGCGCAAATCAATCCCAGAACAACAGAAAAGGACCTTGTGAAGATGCTACAGGAAACAGGTACAAAAGTATTTATATCCACAGTAAAACGAGTCCTATATCGACATAAACTGAAAGGCCGCTCAGCAAGAAAGAAGCCACTGCTCCAAAATCGCCATTAAAAAGCCATACTATGGTTTACAACTGCACATGGGGACAAAGATTGTACTTTTTGGAGAAATGTCCTCTGGTCTGATGAAACAAAAATAAAACTGTTTGGCCATAATGACCATTGTTATGTTTGGAGGAAAAAGGGGGATGCTTGCAAGCCGAAGAACACCATCCCAACCGTGAAGCACGGGGGTGGCAGCATCATGTTGTGGAGGTGCTTTGCTGCAGGAGGGACTGGTGCACTTCACAAAATAGATGGCATCATGATGAGGGAAAATTATGAGGACATATTGAAGCAACATCTCAAGACATCAGTCAGGAAGTTAAAGCTTGGTCGCAAATGAGTCTTCCAAATGAACAATGATCCCATGCATACTTCCAAAGTTGTGGCAAAATGGCTTGAGGACAACAAAGTCAAGGTATTGGAGTGGCCATCACAAAGCCCTGACCTTAATCCCATAGAAAATTTGTGGGCAGAACTGAAAAAGCGTGTGCCGAGCAAGGAGGCCTATAAACCTGACTCAGTTACAACAGCTCTGTCAGGAGGAATGGACCAAAATTCACCCAACTTATTGTGGGAAGCTTGTGGAAGGCTCCCCGAAACGTTTGACCCAAGTTAAACAATTTAAAGTCAATGCTACCAAATACTAATTGAGTGTATGTAAACTTCTGACCCACTGGGAATGTGATGAAAGAAATAAAAACTGAAAGAAATTACTCCCTCTACCATTATTCTGACATTTCATATACTTAAAATAAAGTGGTGATCCTAACTGACCTAAGACAAGACATTTGTACTAGGATTAAATGTCAGGAATTGTGCAAAACTGAGTTTTTGGCGAAGGTGTATGTAAACTTCCGACTTCAACTGTTTATATCACCTGAGCTGAAATATCAGTTATGATGATGAAGACTTTATTTTAATCCATTTCTGTTTCATAATGCATTCTAGTATACATTCTGATATTCATGTAGACATACATACAGAACATGACAAACATGGCAAACAGTACATTGTGCAAGAGTCATCTAACATTAGACATACAGTATTCACATAGACAATTTCTGTACAGCATATAACAAAACACAAAAAATATACATATACAGTTAATTTGGAAAGTATTCAGAACCCTTGACATTTTCCACATTTTGTTACGTTACAGCCTTATTGAATAAAAGTTTCATCAATCTACACACAATACCCCATAATGACAAAGTAAAAACTGTTTTATAGAAATTTTAGCAAATGTATTACAAATAAAAAAATGAAATTCCTTTTTACGTAAGTATTCAGATCATTTGCTATGAGACTTGAAATTGAGCTCAGGTGCATCCTGTTTCCATATATCAACATTTAGATGTTTCTACAACTTGGAGTCCACCTGTGGTAAATTCAATTGATTGGATATGATTTGGAAAGGAACACACCTGTTTATATAAGGCCCCACAGTTGACAGTGCATGTCAGAGCAAAAACCAAAAAACCAAGCCATGAGGTCAAATAATAGCTCCGAGATAGGATTGTGTTGAGGCACAGATCTGGGAAGGGTACCAAAACATGTCTGCAGCACTGAAGGTTCCCAAGAACACAGTGGTCTCCATCATTCTTAAATGGAAGAAGTTTGCAACCACCAAGACTCTTCCTAGAGCTGGCCGCCCAGCCTTGGTCAACGAGGTGTTCAAGAACCCGATAGTCACTCTGACAGAGCTCCAGAGTTCCTCTGTGGAGATAGGAGAACCTTCCAGGAGGTCAACCATCACTGCAGCACTCCACCAATCAGGCCTTGATGGTACAGTGGCCAGGTGAAAGCCACTCCTCAGTAAAAGGCACATGACAGCACACTTGGAGTTTGCCAAAAGGCACACTAAAGGCCTCAGACCATGAGAAACAAGATTCTCTGGTCTGATGAAACCAAGATTGAACTCTTTGGCCTGAATGCCAAGCGTCACATCTGGAGGAAACCAGACATGGTGGTGGCAGTATCATGCTGTTGGGATGTTTTTCAGCGGCAGGGACTGGGGGACTAGACTGGATAGAACGGAGCAAAGTACAGAGAGATCCTTGATGAAAACCTGCTTCAGACCTCAGACTAGGGCAAAGGTTCAACATCCAACAGGACAACGACCCTACACACAAAGTTAAGTCAACACAATCTCTGAATGTCCTTGTGTGGCCCTGCCAGAGCCCGGACTTGAACCCGATCAAACAACTCTGGAGACCTGAAAATAATCAAGGGTTCTGAATACTTTCCGAATGCACTGTATATAGGTGAAAGCCTTATGTTCGACGTAGGATTAACAGGTGTACCTTCTCGGTGCAGCTTGGGGCTAATGAGGCGGTTGTAGCTGAGGTTGAGCTCGGTCAGGGTGTAAAGCATCACCAGGTCATTGCGTCCAATCTCGTTGATGCCGTTGTGAAGCAGCATAAGGGTCTTGGCTCGGCGGGGTAGACCCCTGGGGACACGCTCCAGCTGGTTGTTGTACATGTGGAGGGTGTGTAGCTTCTTCAGGCCCTGGGGAGAAGAGAAAACTATTTTTGTGAACAATTATTGTTATTGTAAGCGCATATCATTGCACATTTCACATTTCTCATAAATCATTTAACATATACACAAATGATGATAATCATAACATCACAACAATTGTGCCCGACACTCTGTGGTGGTTCAACCTGACCAAACTAACCATCAGATCAAGCTATATAGCCATCTATCATATTTTTCATGGTCCTTTGAGCTAGATACACCTGTGGCGGTGTATCTATCCACAGTATAAGATTTAACCAGTTGAATAAAAAAGGCAACAATTAGATTTCCATCCTACCCAAACATAATTATTTTTCATGAGATGGCCATTAACAATAAATGGTCATGTTGCATAGTTTTAGAAAGGTCTGGTACTCACCTTTCTTTGTACTCACTTATGAAGACACAAGCTCAAATACATAGTAGAAATATAAATATATTTTTCTATTCAACAAAAGTGGGGCAATAGGGCCATATGGGGGACTTAAGTAACCCAAGTATTCAGCAATGCTGTAGGCATACATGGAATGCAGCTTGGTGTATGGAGCGGGAGCGTAGCTGATTGTTGTGCAGCAGTAGGTACTCCAGGTTACGGCAGGCTATGAGGGCATCGCCAGGGATACTGCGGATGTTGTTCTTCTCTAGGTGTAGCAGTATCAGACCTCGAGGCAGACCCTGAGGAACCACACTCAGGTTGTTGTTAGACAGGTCCAGATACTCCAGCTTGGTCAACTGGCTGAGAGGGGAGAAGAGAGGGTGATGTTATCTTTGATAGAGAAGAGGTTAGGTTATCACTTTATCTTTAAAGCTCATCTCTCCCATTTTGATATTTTCTCAGAATGTACCAGCTCAACGTAATATCTCACCATTGGCCTCTCTCTCTCTCTCTCTCCCCCCATCTCTCTCTCCATCTCTCTCTCTCCATCTCTCTCTAACTCCCCGTCTCTCTCTCTTCTCATCTCTCTCTCCCCATCTCTCTCTCTCTCCCCATCTCTCTCTCCATCTCTCTCTCTCTCCCCATCTCTCTCTCCATATCTATCTCTCTCTCTCTCAATTCAATTCAAGGGCTTTATTGGCATGGGAAACATGTGTTAACATTGCCAAAGCAAGTGAGGTAGATAATATATAAAGTGAATATATAAAGTGAAATAAACAATAAAAATGAACAGTAAACATTACGCATACAGAAGTTTCAAAACAATAAAGACATTACAAATGTCATATTATATATATACAGTGTTTTAACAATGTACAAATGGTTAAAGGACACAAGATAAAATAAATAAGCATAAATATGGGTTGTATTTACAATGGTGTTTGTTCTGCACTGGTTGCCCTTTTCTCGTGGCAACAGGTCACAAATCTTGCTGCTGTGATGGCACACTGTGGAATTTCACCCAGTAGATATGGGAGTTTATCAAAATTGGATTTGTTTTCGAATTCTTTGTGGATCTGTGTAATCTGAGGGAAATATGTCTCTCTAATATGGTCATACATTGGGCAGGAGGTTAGGAAGTGCAGCTCAGTTTCCACCTCATTTTGTGGGCAGTGAGCACATAGCCTGTCTTCTCTTGAGAGCCATGTCTGCCTACGGCGGCCTTTCTCAATAGCAAGGCTATGCTCACTGAGTCTGCACATAGTCAAAGCTTTCCTTAATTTTGGGTCAGTCACAGTGGTCAGGTATTCTGCCGCTGTGTACTCTCTGTGTATGGTCAAATAGCATTCTAGTTTGCTCTGTTTTTTTGTTAATTCTTTCAAATGTGTCAAGAAATTATCTTTTTGTTTTCTCATGATTTGGTTGGGTCTAATTGTGCTGCTGTCCTGGGGCTCTGTAGGGTGTGTTTGTGAACAGAGCCCCAGGACCGGCTTGCTTAGGGGACTCTTCTCCAGGTTCATCTCTCTGTAGGTGATGGCTTTGTTATGGAAGGTTTGGGAATCGCTTCCTTTTAGGTGGTTATAGAATTTCATATTTTGATCATTAGTGGGTATCGGCCTAATTCTGCTCTGCATGCATTATTTGGTGTTCTACGTTGTACACAGAGGATACTTTTGCAGAATTCTGCATGCAGAGTCTCAATGTGGTGTTTGTCCCATTTTGTGAAGTCTTGGTTGGTGAGTGGACCCCAGACCTCACAACCATAAAGGGCAATGGGCTCTATGACTGATTCAAGTATTTTTAGCCAAATCCTAATTGGTATGTTGAAATTTATGTTCCTTTTGATGGCATAGAATGCCCTTCTTGCCTTGTCTCTCAGATCGTTCACAGCTTTGTGGAAGTTACCTGTGGCGCTGATGTTTAGGCCAAGGTATGTATAGTTTTTTGTGTGCTCTAGGGCAACAGTGTCTAGATGGAATTTGTATTTGTGGTCCTGGTGACTGGACTGGACACCATTATTTTGGTCTTACTGAGATTTACTGTCAGGGCCAAGGTCTGACAGAATCTGTGCATAAGATCTAGGTGTTGCTGTAGGCCCTCCTTGGTTGGTGACAGAAGCACCAGATCATCAGCAAACAGCAGACATTTGACTTCGGATTCTAGTAGGGTGAAGCCGGGTGCTGCAGACTTTTCTAGTGCCCGCGCCACTTCGTTGATATATATGTTGAAGAGGGTGGGGCTTAAGCTGCATCCCTGTCTCACCCCACAACCCTGTGTGAAGAAATGTGTGTGTTTTTTGCCAATTTTAACCGCACACTTGTTGTTTGTGTACATGGATTTTATAATATTGTATGTTTTACCCCCAACACCACTTTCCATCAGTTTGTATAGCAGACCCTCATGACAAATTGAGTCGAAGGCTTTTTTTGAAATCAACAAAGCATGAGAAGACTTTGCCTTTGTTTTGGTTTGTTTGGTTGTCAATTAGGGTCTGCAGGGTGAATACATGGTCTGTTGTACGGTAATTTGGTAAAAAGCCAATTTGACATTTGCTCAGTACATTGTTTTCATTGAGGAAATGTACGAGTCTGCTGTTAATGATAATGCAGAGGATTTTCCCAAGGTTACTGTTGACGCATATTCCACGGTAGTTATTGGGGTCAAATTTGTCTCCACTTTTGTGGATTGGGGTGATCAGTCCTTGGTTCCAAATATTGGGGAGGATACCAGAGCTAAGGATGATGTGAAAGAATTTTAGTATAGCCAATTGGAATTTATTGTCTGTATATTTGATCATTTCATTGAGGATACCATCAACACCACAGGCCTTTTTGGGTTGGAGGGTTTTTATTTTGTCCTGTAACTCATTCAATGTAATTGGAGAATCCAGTGGGTTCTGGTAGTCTTTAATAGTTGATTCTAAGATCTGTATTTGATCATGTATATGTTTTTGCTCTTTATTCTTTGTTATATAGCCAAAAAGATTGGAGAAGTGGTTTACCCATACATCTCCATTTTGGATAGATAATTATTTGTGTTGTTGTTTGTTTAGTGTTTTCCAATTTTCCCAGAAGTGGTTAGAGTCAATGGATTCTAAGGATTCTAAGTCTATGGAGATAATTTCTGACATGCTGTTCCTTCTTTTTCCGTAGTGTATTTCTGTATTGTTTTAGTGATTCTCTCTTTCTCTCTCTCTTTATCTCTCCCTCCCCATCTCTCTCTCCCTCTCTACAGTACCATTGTCCCTGCCTGTTTCATTACAGTATCATTGTCCCTCCCTGTTTCATTACATAATCATTGTTCCTGCCTGTTGCATTACAGTATCAATGTCCCTCCCTGTTTCATTACACTATCATTGTCCCTCCCTGTTTCATTACAGTATCATTGTCCCTCCCTGTTTCATTACAGTATCATTGTCCCTGCCTGTTTCATTACAGTATCATTGTCCCTGCCTGTTTCATTACAGTATCATTGTCCCTCCCTGTTTCATTAAAGTATCAATGTCCCTCCCTGTTTCATTACAGTATCATTGTCCCTCCCTGTTTCATTACAGTATCATTGTCCCTCCCTGTTTCATTACAGTATCATTGTCCCTCCCTGTTTCATTACAGTATCATTGTCCCTGCCTGTTTCATTAAAGTATCAATGTCCCTCCCTGTTTCATTACAGTATCATTGTCCCTGCCTGTTTCATTACAGTATCATTGTCCCTGCCTGTTTCATTACAGTATCATTGTCTCTCCCTGTTTCATTACATTATCATTGCCCCTGCCTGTTTCATTACAGTATCAATGTCCCTCCCTGTTTCATTACATAATCATTGTCCCTGCCTGTTTCATTACAGTATCAATGTCCCTCCCTGTTTCATTACATAATCATTGTCCCTGCCTGTTTCATTACAGTATCAATGTCCCTCCCTGTTTCATTACATAATCATTGTCCCTGCCTGTTTCATTACAGTATCAATGTCCCTCCCTGTTTCAAGAGCACCTCCTCCCAGCTGCCCACTGCACTGAGGCTAGGGAACACGGTCACCACCGATAAATCCATGATTATTGAAAACTTCAACAAGCATTTCTCAACGGCTGGCCATGCCTTCAGCCTGGCTACTCCAACCTCGACCAACAGCTCCGGCCCCCCCGCAGCTCCTCGCCCAAGCCTCTCCAGGTTCTCCTTTACCCAAATCCAGATAGCAGATGTTCTGAAAGAGCTGCAAAACCTGGACCCGTATAAATCAGCTGGGCTTGACAATCTGGAACCTCTATTTCTGAAACTATCCACCGCCATTGTCGCAACCCCTATTACCAGCCTGTTCAACCTCTCTTTCATATCGTCTGAGATCCCCAAGGATTGGAAAGCTGCCGCAGTCATCCCCTTCTTCAAAGGGGGAGACACCCTGGACCCAAACTGTTACAGACCTATATCCATCCTGCCTTGCCTATCTAAGGTCTTCGAAAGCCAAGTCAACATACAGGTCATTGACCATCTCGAATCCCACCGTACCTTCTCCGCTATGCAATCTGGTTTCCGAGCCGGTCACGGGTGCACCTCAGCCACACTCAAGGTACTAAACGACATCATAACCGCCATCGATAAAAGACAGTACTGTGCAGCCGTCTTCATCGACCTTGCCAAGGCTTTCGACTCTGTCAATCACCATATTCTTATCGGCAGACTCAGTAGCCTCGGTTTTTCGGATGACTGCCTTGCCTGGTTCACCAATTACTTTGCAGACAGAGTTCAGTGTGTCAAATCGGAGGGCATGCTGTCTGGTCCTCTGGCAGTCTCTATGGGGGTGCCACAGGGTTCAATTCTCGGGCCGACTCTTTTCTCTGTATATATCAATGATGTTGCTCTTGCTGCGGGCGATTCCCTGATCCACCTCTACGCAGACGACACCATTCTATATACTTTCGGCCCGTCATTGGACGCTGTGCTATCTAACCTCGAAACGAGCTTCAATGCCATACAACACTCCTTCCGTGGCCTCCAACTGCTCTTAAACGCTAGTAAAACCAAATGCATGCTTTTCAACCGGTCGCTGCCTGCACCCACTTGCCCGACTAGCATCACCACACTGGATGGTTCCGACCTTGAATATGTGGACACCTATAAGTACCTAGGTGTCTGGCTAGACTGCAAACTCTCCTTCCAGACCCATATCAAACATCTCCAATCGAAAATCAAATCAAGAGTCGGCTTTCTATTCCGTAACAAAGCCTCCTTCACTCACGCTGCCAAGCTTACCCTAGTAAAACTGACTATCCTACCGATCCTCAACTTCGGCGATGTCATCTACAAAATTGCTTCCAACACTCTTCTCAGCAAACTGGATGCAGTTTATCACAGTGCCATCCGTTTTGTCACTAAAGCACCTTATACTACCCACCACTGCGACTTGTATGCTCTAGTCGGCTGGCCCTCGCTACATATTCGTCGCCAGACCCACTGGCTCCAGGTCGTCTACAAGGCCATGCTAGGTAAAGCTCCGCCTTATCTCAGTTCACGGGTTACGATGGCAACACCCATCCGTAGCACGCGCTCCAGCAGGTGTATCTCACTGATCATCCCTAAAGCCAACACCTCATTCGGCCGCCTTTCGTTCCAGTACTCTGCTGCCTGTGACTGGAACGAATTGCAAAAATCGCTGAAGTTGGAGACCTTTATCTCCCTCACCAACTTCAAACATCAGCTATCTGAGCAGCTAACCGATCGCTGCAGCTGTACATAATCTATTGGTAAATAGCCCACCCATTTTCACCTACCTCATCCCCACAGTTTTTATTTATTTACTTTTCTGCTCTTTTGCACACCAATATCTCTACCTGTACATGACCATTTATCAATCCAGTGTTAATCTGCAATATTGTAATTATTCGCCTACCTCCTCATGCCTTTTGCACACATTGTATATAGACTCCCCTTTTTTTTCTACTATGTATCATTGTCCCTCCCTGTTTCATTACAGTATCATTGTCCCTCCCTGTTTCATTACAGTATCATTGTCCCTGCCTGTTTCATTACAGTATCATTGTCCCTCCCTGTTTCATTAAAGTATCAATGTCCCTCCCTGTTTCATTACAGTATCATTGTCTATGTCTGTTTCATTAAAGTATCAATGTCCCTCCCTGTTTCATTACAGTATCATTGTCCCTCCCTGTTTCATTACAGTATCATTGTCTATGTCTGTTTCATTACAGTATCATTGTCCCTCTCTGTTTCATTACAGTATCATTGTCCCTCCCTGTTTCATTACAGTATCATTGTCCCTCCCTGTTTCATTACAGTATCATTGTCCCTCCCTGTTTCATTACAGTATCATTGTCCCTCCCTGTTTCATTACAGTATCATTGTCCCTGCCGGTTTCATTACAGTATGATTCCCCTGCCTGTTTCATTTTGCAGTGTCATTGTCCCAGCTTTACATTGGCGTGTGTTGTAAAGTCTATAGGTCTTTGCTTTTCATCAATACCCTCAGTAATAATGTAATAGGTGGCCTCGGATATATTGAATCGTAGAAGAAGACTTTGCTCAGGTGGACTTAATGGCTCTCTGTTGTGTTTTTGTGTTTGTCTGTAAGTCTGAGTATCATACACATTGACAGTAAATGGTACTACTGGTACTAAATGGTACTACCTGAAGGTCTCGTTGTCCATGCCTTCGTTGCTAAGCAGGTTGTTCTGTAGGTAGAGCTCTCTGAGCTGGGTCAGGCTATCAAACGCCCCTGATGGGATCTTCTCCAGCATGTTGTTCTGTTATACCAAGAAGACACACACAATCATCATCACTTATGATTATCACAGACACTTGTCAATATTTTTGTTTCCTCTTCTCCTTTAATCCCCCTCCTCATTTCCCACTAACATGGAAGGTGTGGAGAAGACGGGTGGAGAGAACATGAGTAATCGAGGAAATTGAGAAAGAGCCTCAAATGCTTGGCTGTATGTATGTGGAGTGTGCTGTTCTGATGCGTCTTAATTGTCTAAGGTCAGGTACTCTGTACATACAATACCTTTAGATGTAGGCGGTAGAGAGCAGAGGGCAGGTTCCTAGGGACGTAGCGGAGGAAGTTACTGGACATGATGAGAACCTCTAGGCTGTCAGAACCGTTAAACATGTTCTCTGGTAGCCCTGCATCTGTCAGTTTGTTGTTATGGAGATACACTGACCTGGGGTGGAGTTAGGACACAGGGGAGAAAGCATGTTATTAGTGGTTAAATTTGTTATGCTGTGAAAGAAGCAGGTAATTAAAGGCAATATAACAATATAACACCTAAAGCAACATCAAATCAAATTGTATTTGTCACATGCGCCGAATACAACAGGTGTAGGCCGTACAGTTAAATGCTTACTTACAAGCCCTTAACCAACAATGCAGTTTTAAGAAAAATACGTAAAAAAATAAGAAATAAAGTAACAAATAATGAATGGGGAGCAGTAAAATAACAATAGCGAGACTATATACAGGGGGTACCGGCACAGAGTCAATGTGCGGGGGCACCGGTTAGTCGAGGTAATTGAGGTAATATATACATGTGGGCAGAGTTATTAAAGTGACTTATGCATAGATAATAACTGAGAGTAGCAGCAACATAAAAGGGGGTGGGGGACAATGCAAGTAGTCTGGGTAGCCATTTGTTTAGATGTTCAGTAGTCTTATGGCTTGGGGGTAGAAGCTATTTAGAAGCCTCTTGGACCTAGACTTGACGCTTCCGTACCGCTTGTCGTGCAGTAGCAGAGAGAACAGTCTATGACTAGGGTGGCTGGAGTCTTTGACAACCAGTGGTTGCATCACTGCCCGGTATGACAACTGCTCGGCGCCCATCCTCAAGGCACTACAGAGAGTAGTGCGTACAGCCCAGTACATCAAGCTTCCTGCCATCCGGGACCTCTATCCCAGACGGTGTCAGAGGAAGACCTTAAAAATTGTCCCCAAAAAATTGTCAATGCAACCAGGATGCTCTCGATGGTGCAGCTGTAGAACCTTTTGAGGATCTGAGGACCATTGCCAAATATTTTTAGTCTCCTGAGGGGGAATAGGTTTTGTCGTGCCCTCTTCACGACTGTCTTGATGTGCTTGGACAATGTTAGTTTGTTGGTGATGTGGACACCAAGGAACTTGAAGCTCTCAACCTGCTCCACTACAGCTCCGTCGATGACAATGGTGGCATCCTCCTTTTCCTGTAGTCCACAATCATCTCCTTAGTCTTGATCATGTTGAGGGAGAGGTTGTTGTTCTGGCACCACACGGCCAGGTCTCTGACCTCCCTATATGCTGTCTCGTCGTTGTTGATGATTAGGCCTACCACTGTTGTGTCATCAGCAAACTTAATGATGGTGTTGGAGTCATGCCTGGCCGTGCAGTCATGAATGAACAAGGAGTACAGGAGGGGACTGAGCACACACCCCTGAGGGGTCCCTGTGTTAAGGATGCGCATGTCGGATGTGTTGTTACATACCCTTACCATCTGGGGGCGGCACGTCAGGAATTCCAGGTCCAGTTGCAGAGGGAGGTGTTTAGTCCCCGGGTCCTTAGCTTAGTGATGAGCTTTGAGGGCACTATGGTGTTGAATGCTAAGCTATGGTCAATGAATAGCATTCTCACATAGGTGTTCCTTTTGTCCAGGTGTGAAAGGGCAGTGTGGAGTGCAATATAGATTGCATCATCTGTGGATCTGTTGGGGCGATATGCAAATTGGAGTGGGATACTGGTGATGATGTGACCCATGACCAGCCTTTTAAAGCACTTCATGGCTACAGACATGAGTGCTACGGGTCGGTAGTCATTTAGGCAGGTTACCTTAGTGTTCTTGAGCACAGGGACTATGGTGGTCTGCTTGAAACATGTTGGTATTACAGACTCAGACAGGGAGAGGTTGAAAATGTCAGTGAATACATTTGCCAGTTGGTCAGCGCATGCTCGGAGTACACATCCTGGTAATCCGTCTGGCCCTGCGGCCTTGTGAATGTTGACCTGTTTAAAGGTCTTACTCACAACGGCTGCGGAGAGCGTGATCACACAGTCGCCCGGGAACAGCTGGTGCTCTCATGCATGTTTCAGTGTTACTTGCCTCGAAGCGAGCATAGAAGTAATTTAGCTCTTCTGGTAGGATCGTGTCACTGGGCAGCTCTCGGCTGTGCTTCCCTTTGTAGTCTGTAATAGTTGAATAAGACCTTTCTACTGTGAGAATGTAATGTAATCTACTGTGAGAATGTAATCCTCCTACACAAAACCTACCATCAACCTACACACACACAGACAGACAGACACTTACTTCAGTCCTGGCTTCTGGCCAAATGTGTACGGGTAGATCTTTGTGAGTGAATTTGCGGCAAAATCAGCACTGACCAGTGAGGGAGGCAGGTGTCTGGGTGCTGTGGTGAGCTGGGAGGGAAAAAGACAGGAAGAGAGAGAGAGAGAGAGAGAGAGAGAGAGAGAGAGAGAGAGAGAGAGAGAGAGAGTGAGAGATATATACTCTCTTCATTTCTTTTCTACTGTTGTACTGACCACTGGCAGTAAGGGTTAATTTACATTCCTTCAGAAAGTATTCACACCACTTAACTTTTTCCACATTTTGCTGTGTACCAGCCTGAATTTAAAATGGATTCAATTGAGATTGTTTTTCACTGGCCGACACACAATACCCCATAATGTCAAAGTGAAATAGTGTTTTTTGACATTTTTACAAATTCATTAATAATGTAAAGCTGGAAAGTATTCAACCCCTTTGTTATGGCAAGCCTAAATATGTTCAGAAGTAAGAATGCGCTGAACAAGTCACATAATAAGTTCCATGGACTCACTCTGTGTGCAATAACAGTGTTTAGCATGATTTTTAAATGACTACCTCATCTCTGTACACCACACATACAAATATGTGTAAGGTCCCTCAGTCGAGCATTGACATTCAAACACAGATTCAACCACAAAGACCAGGTTTTCCAACGCACCTATTGGTAGATGGATTTTTTTAAAGCAAATATTGAATATCCCTTTGATCATGATGAAGTTATTAGTTTAGATGGTGTATCAATACACCCAGTCACCACAAAGATACAGGCGTCCTTCCTAACTCAGTTGCCGGAGAAGAAGGAAACCGCTCAGGGATTTCACCATGATGCCAGTGGTGACTTTAAAACAGTTAGAGTTTAATGGCTGAGATAGGAGAACATTGAGGACGGATCAACAACATTGCAATTGCTCCACAATAATAACCTAATTGACAGAGTGAAAAGAAGGAAGCCTGTACAGAATAAAAATTCTTCCAAAACATGCATCCTGTTTGCAACAAGCCACTAATGAAATACTGCAAAAAATGTGGTAAAGCAATTCACTTTTTGTCCTGAATACAAACAAATTACTGAGAACCACTCTCAATATTTTCAAGCATACTGGTGGCTGCATCATATTATGTGTATACTTGTACTCTCTAAGGACTGGGGAGATTTTCAGGATAAAAAAGAAACAGAACGTAGCTAAGCACAGGCAAAATCCTTGAGGAAAACCTGGTTCAGTCTGATTTCCACAAGACACTGGGAGTTGAATTCACCTTTCAGCAGGACAATAACCCAAAACACAAGGCAAAATCTAAACTGGAGCTGCTTACCAAGAAGACAGTGAATGTTCTGGAGTCGCTAAATTAGTTTTTTCTTAAATCTACTTGAAAATCTATCGGTGTCACGAATTCCGCCGAAGTTGGCTCCCCTGCCTGTCCTACTAGCGCTACCGATCCCTTTTTCGTTTGCCTGTTGGTTTTGTCTTATTAGTTTCATCTGTGTTCATTTTGGTTTAATTAGCTTCCCTATATGTAGTAGTTTGACCCGCCCTTGTTTTGTGCGGGATTGTCTTAATGTTAAATGTGTGCATGTTAGGTAGTGGTGGATTGTCTTAATGTTACATGTGTGCATGTTAGGTAGTGGTGGATTGTCTTAATGTTACGTGTGTGCATGTTAGGTAGTGGTGGATTGTCTTAATGGTACGTGTGTGCATGTTAGGTAGTGGTGGATTTTCTTAATGTTACGTGTGTGCATATTAGGTAGTGGCGGATTGTCTTAATGTTACGTGTGTGCATGTTAGGTAGTAGTGGATTGTCTTAATGGTACGAGTGTGCATGTTAGGTAGTGGTGGATTATCTTAATGTTACGTGTGTGCATGTTAGGTAGTGGTGGATTGTCTTAATGGTACGTGTGTGCATGTTAGGTAGTGGTGGATTTTCTTAATGTTACGTGTGTGCATATTAGGTAGTGGTGGATTATCTTAATGTTACGTGTGTGCATGTTAGGTAGTGGTGGATTGTCTTAATGGTACGTGTGTGCATGTTAGGTAGTGGTGGATTTTCTTAATGTTACGAGTGTGCATGTTAGGTAGTGGTGGATTTTCTTAATGTTACGTGTGTGCATGTTAGGTAGTGGTGGATTTTCTTAATGTTACGTGTGTGCATGTTAGGTAGTGGTGGATTTTCTTAATGTTACGTGTGTGCATGTTAGGTAGTGGTGGATTTTCTTAATATTACGTGTGTGCATGTTAGGTAGTGGTGGATTATCTTAATGTTACGAGTGTGCATGTTAGGTAGTGGTGGATTTTCTTAATGTTACGTGTGTGCATGTTAGGTAGTGGTGGATTTTCTTAATGTTACGTGTGTGCATGTTAGGTAGTGGTAGATTATCTTAATGTTACGAGTGTGCATGTTAGGTAGTGGTGGATTGTCTTAATGTTACGTGTGTGCATGTTAGGTAGTGGTAGATTATCTTAATGTTACGAGTGTGCATGTTAGGTAGTGGTAGATTGTCTTAATGTTACGTGTGTGCATGTTAGGTAGTGGTGGATTATCTTAATGTTACGTGTGTGCATGTTAGGTAGTGGTGGATTGTCTTAATGTTATGTGTGTGCATGTTAAGTAGTGGTGAATTTTCTTAATGTTATGTGTGTGCGTGTTAGGTAGTGGTGGATTATCTTAATGTTACGAGTGTGCATGTTAGGTAGTGGTGGATTGTCTTAATGTTACGTGTGTGCATGTTAGGTAGTGGTGGATTATCTTAATGTTACGAGTGTGCATGTTAGGTAGTGGTGGATTGTCTTATTGTTACGTGTGTGCATGTTAGGTAGTGGTGGATTATCTTAATGTTACGAGTGTGCATCTTAGGTAGTGGTGGATTTTCTTAATGTTACGTGTGTGCATGTTAGGTAGTGGCGGATTGTCTTAATGTTACGTGTGTGCATGTTAGGTAGTGGTGGATTTTCTTAATGTTACGTGTGTGCATGTTAGGTAGTGGTGGATTTTCTTAATGTTACGTGTGTGCATGTTAGGTAGTGGTGGATTATCTTAATGTTACGAGTGTGCATGTTAGGTAGTGGTGGATTGTCTTAATGTTACGTGTGTGCATGTTAGGTAGTGGTGGATTATCTTAATGTTACGAGTGTGCATGTTAGGTAGTGGTGGATTGTCTTAATGTTACGTGTGTGCATGTTAGGTAGTGGTGGATTATCTTAATGTTACGTGTGTGCATGTTAGGTAGTGGTGGATTGTCTTAATGTAACGTGTGTGCATGTTAGGTAGTGGTGGATTTTCTTAATGTTATGTGTGTGCATGTTAGGTAGTGGTGAATTTTCTTAATGTTATGTGTGTGCATGTTAAGTAGTGGTGAATTTTCTTATTGTTATGTGTGTGCATGTTAGGTAGTGGTGGATTGTCTTATTGTTACGTGTGTGCATGTTAGGTAGTGGTGGATTATCTTAATGTTACGAGTGTGCATGTTAGGTAGTGGTGGAATATCTTAATGTTACGTGTGTGCATGTTAGGTAGTGGTGGATTTTCTTAATGTTACGTGTGTGCATGTTAGGTAGTGGTAGATTATCTTAATGTTACGAGTGTGCATGTTAGGTAGTGGTGGATTGTCTTAATGTTACGTGTGTGCATGTTAGGTAGTGGTGGATTATCTTAATGTTACAAGTGTGCATGTTAGGTAGTGGTGGATTGTCTTAATGTTACGTGTGTGCATGTTAGGTAGTGGTGGATTATCTTAATGTTACGTGTGTGCATGTTAGGTAGTGGTGGATTGTCTTAATGTAACGTGTGTGCATGTTAGGTAGTGGTGGATTATCTTAATGTTACGAGTGTGCATGTTAGGTAGTGGTGGATTTTCTTAATGTTACGTGTGTGCATGTTAGGTAGTAGTGGATTTTCTTAATGTTACGTGTGTGCATGTTAGGTAGTGGTAGATTATCTTAATGTTACGAGTGTGCATGTTAGGTAGTGGTGGATTGTCTTAATGTTACGTGTGTGCATGTTAGGTAGTGGTGGATTATCTTAATGTTACGAGTGTGCATGTTAGGTAGTGGTGGATTGTCTTAATGTTACGTGTGTGCATGTTAGGTAGTGGTGGATTATCTTAATGTTACGTGTGTGCATGTTAGGTAGTGGTGGATTGTCTTAATGTAACGTGTGTGCATGTTAGGTAGTGGTGGATTTTCTTAATGTTATGTGTGTTCATGTTAGGTAGTGGTGAATTTTCTTAATGTTATGTGTGTGCATGTTAAGTAGTGGTGAATTTTCTTATTGTTATGTGTGTGCATGTTAGGTAGTGGTGGATTGTCTTATTGTTACGTGTGTGCATGTTAGGTAGTGGTGGATTATCTTAATGTTACGAGTGTGCATGTTAGGTAGTGGTGGATTGTCTTAATGTTACGTGTGTGCATGTTAGGTAGTGGTGGATTTTCTTAATGTTACGTCTGTGCATGTTAGGTAGTGGTGGATTTTCTTAATGTTACGTGTGTGCATGTTAGGAAGTGGTGGATTTTCTTAATGTTACTTGTGTGCATGTTAGGTAGTGGTGGATTGTCTTAATGTTACGAGTGTGCATGTTAGGTAGTGGTGAATTGTCTTAATGTTACGTGTGTGCATGTTAGGTAGTGGTGGATTGTCTTAATGTTACAATGTGCATGTTAGGTAGTGGTGGATTATCTTAATGTTATGTGTTCATATTAGGTAGTGGTGGATTTTCTTAATGTTACGTGTGTGCATGTTAGGTAGTGGTGGATTATCTTAATGTTACGAGTGTGCATGTTAGGTAGTGGTGGATTATCTTAATGTTACGTGTGTGCATGTTAGGTAGTGGTGGATTGTCTTAATGTTATGTGTGTGCATGTTAAGTAGTGGTGAATTTTCTTAATGTTATGTGTGTGCGTGTTAGGTAGTGGTGGATTATCTTAATGTTACGAGTGTGCATGTTAGGTAGTGGTGGATTGTCTTAATGTTACGTGTGTGCATGTTAGGTAGTGGTGGATTATCTTAATGTTACGTGTGTGCATGTTAGGTAGTGGTGGATTTTCTTAATGTTACGTGTGTGCATGTTAGGTAGTGGGGGATTTTCTTAATATTACGTGTGTGCATGTTAGGTAGTGGTGGATTATCTTAATGTTACGAGTGTGCATGTTAGGTAGTGGTGGATTTTCTTAATGTTACGTGTGTGCATGTTAGGTAGTGGTGGATTTTCTTAATGTTACGTGTGTGCATGTTATTTAGTGGTAGATTATCTTAATGTTACGAGTGTGCATGTTAGGTAGTGGTGGATTGTCTTAATGTTACGTGTGTGCATGTTAGGTAGTGGTGGATTATCTTAATGTTACGAGTGTGCATGTTAGGTAGTGGTGGATTGTCTTAATGTTACGTGTGTGCATGTTAGGTAGTGGTGGATTATCTTAATGTTACGTGTGTGCATGTTAGGTAGTGGTGGATTGTCTTAATGTAACGTGTGTGCATGTTAGGTAGTGGTGGATTTTCTTAATGTTATGTGTGTGCATGTTAGGTAGTGGTGAATTTTCTTAATGTTATGTGTGTGCATGTTAAGTAGTGGTGAATTTTCTTATTGTTATGTGTGTGCATGTTAGGTAGTGGTGGATTGTCTTATTGTTACGTTCTTAATGTGTGCATGTTAGGTAGTGGTGGATTATCTTAATGTTACGAGTGTGCATGTTAGGTAGTGGTGGATTTTCTTAATGTTACGTGTGTGCATGTTAGGTAGTGGTGGATTTTCTTAATGTTACGTGTGTGCATGTTAGGTAGTGGTAGATTATCTTAATGTTACGAGTGTGCATGTTAGGTAGTGGTGGATTGTCTTAATGTTACGTGTGTGCATGTTAGGTAGTGGTGGATTATCTTAATGTTACAAGTGTGCATGTTAGGTAGTGGTGGATTGTCTTAATGTTACGTGTGTGCATGTTAGGTAGTGGTGGATTATCTTAATGTTACGTGTGTGCATGTTAGGTAGTGGTGGATTGTCTTAATGTAACGTGTGTGCATGTTAGGTAGTGGTGGATTATCTTAATGTTACGAGTGTGCATGTTAGGTAGTGGTGGATTGTCTTAATGTTACGTGTGTGCATGTTAGGTAGTGGTGGATTTTCTTAATGTTACGTGTGTGCATGTTAGGTAGTGGTAGATTATCTTAATGTTACGAGTGTGCATGTTAGGTAGTGGTGGATTGTCTTAATGTTACGTGTGTGCATGTTAGGTAGTGGTGGATTATCTTAATGTTACGAGTGTGCATGTTAGGTAGTGGTGGATTGTCTTAATGTTACGTGTGTGCATGTTAGGTAGTGGTGGATTATCTTAATGTTACGTGTGTGCATGTTAGGTAGTGGTGGATTGTCTTAATGTAACGTGTGTGCATGTTAGGTAGTGGTGGATTTTCTTAATGTTATGTGTGTTCATGTTAGGTAGTGGTGAATTTTCTTAATGTTATGTGTGTGCATGTTAAGTAGTGGTGAATTTTCTTATTGTTATGTGTGTGCATGTTAGGTAGTGGTGGATTGTCTTATTGTTACGTGTGTGCATGTTAGGTAGTGGTGGATTATCTTAATGTTACGAGTGTGCATGTTAGGTAGTGGTGGATTGTCTTAATGTTACGTGTGTGCATGTTAGTGGTGGATTTTCTTAATGTTACGTGTGTGCATGTTAGGTAGTGGTGGATTTTCTTAATGTTACGTGTGTGCATGTTAGGTAGTGGTGGATTTTCTTAATGTTACTTGTGTGCATGTTAGGTAGTGGTGGATTGTCTTAATGTTACGAGTGTGCATGTTAGGTAGTGGTGAATTGTCTTAATGTTACGTGTGTGCATGTTAGGTAGTGGTGGATTGTCTTAATGTTACAATGTGCATGTTAGGTAGTGGTGGATTATCTTAATGTTATGTGTTCATGTTAGGTAGTGGTGGATTTTCTTAATGTTACGTGTGTGCATGTTAGGTAGTGGTGGATTATCTTAATGTTACGAGTGTGCATGTTAGGTAGTGGTGGATTATCTTAATGTTACGAGTGTGCATGTTAGGTAGTGGTGGATTGTCTTAATGTTACGTGTGTGCATGTTAGGTAGTGGTGGATTATCTTAATGTTATCGAGTGTGCATGTTAGGTAGTGGTGGATTGTCTTATTGTTACGTGTGTGCATGTTAGGTAGTGGTGGATTATCTTAATGTTACGAGTGTGCATGTTAGGTAGTGGTGGATTGTCTTAATGTTACGTGTGTGCATGTTAGGTAGTGGTGGATTTTCTTAATGTTACGTGTGTGCATGTTAGGTAGTGGTGGATTTTCTTAATGTTACGTGTGTGCATGTTAGGTAGTGGTGGATTTTCTTAATGTTACGTGTGTGCATGTTAGGTAGTGGTGGATTGTCTTAATGTTACGAGTGTGCATGTTAGGTAGTGGTGAATTGTCTTAATGTTACGTGTGTGCATGTTAGGTAGTGGTGGATTGTCTTAATGTTACAATGTGCATGTTAGGTAGTGGTGGATTATCTTAATGTTATGTGTTCATGTTAGGTAGTGGTGGATTATCTTAATGTTACGTGTGTGCATGTTAGGTAGTGGTGGATTATCTTAATGTTACGAGTGTGCATGTTAGGTAGTGGTGGATTATCTTAAAGTTACGAGTGTGCATGTTAGGTAGTGGTGGATTATCTTAATGTTACGAGTGTGCATGTTAGGTAGTGGTGGATTGTCTTAATGTTACGTGTGTGCATGTTAGGTAGTGGTGGATTATCTTAATGTTACGAGTGTGCATGTTAGGTAGTGGTGGATTGTCTTATTGTTACGTGTGTGCATGTTAGGTAGTGGTGGATTATCTTAATGTTACGAGTGTGCATGTTAGGTAGTGGTGGATTGTCTTAATGTTACGTGTGTGCATGTTAGGTAGTGGTGGATTGTCTTAATGTTACGTGTGTGCATGTTAGGTAGTGGTGGATTGTCTTAATGTTACAATGTGCATGTTAGGTAGTGGTGGATTATCTTAATGTTATGTGTTCATGTTAGGTAGTGGTGGATTTTCTTAATGTTACGTGTGTGCATGTTAGGTAGTGGTGGATTATCTTAATGTTACGAGTGTGCATGTTAGGTAGTGGTGGATTATCTTAATGTTACGAGTGTGCATGTTAGGTAGTGGTGGATTATCTTAATGTTACGAGTGTGCATGTTAGGTAGTGGTGGATTGTCTTAATGTTACGTGTGTGCATGTTAGGTAGTGGTGGATTATTTTAATGTTACGAGTGTGCATGTTAGGTAGTGGTGGATTGTCATTGTTAGTGTGTGCATGTGGTGGATTATCTCTTATGTTAGGTAGTTTGTCTTAATGTTACGTGTGTGCATGTTAGGTAGTGGTGGATTATTCTTAATGTTACGTGTGTGCATGTTAGGTAGTGGTGGATTGTCTTAATGTTACGTGTGTGCATGTTAGGTAGTGGTGGATTTTCTTAATGTTACGTGTGTGCATGTTAGGTAGTGGTGGATTGTCTTAATGTTACGTGTGTGCATGTTAGGTAGTGTGAGTGGTGGATTTTCTTAATGTTACGTGTGTGCATGTTAGGTAGTGGTGGTCTTAATTGTCTTAATGTGAATTGTCTTAATGTGTGTGTGCATGTTAGTAGTGGTGGATTGTCTTAATGTTACAATGTGCATGTTAGGTGGTGGATTATCTTAATGTTATGTGTTCATGTTAGGTAGTGGTGGATTTTCTTAATGTTACGTGTGTGCATGTTAGGTAGTGGTGGATTATCTTAATGTTACGTGTGCATGTTAGGTAGTGGTGGATTATCTTAATGTTACGTGTGCATGTTAGGTAGTGGTGGATTGTCTTAATGTTATGTGTGTGCATGTTAGGTAGTGGTGGATTATCTTAATGTTACGAGTGTGCATGTTAGGTAGTGGTGGATTGTCTTAATGTTACGTGTGTGCATGTTAGGTAGTGGTGGATTGTCTTAATGTTACGTGTGTGCATGTTAGGTAGTGGTGGATTATCTTAATGATACGTGTGTGCATGTTAGGTAGTGGTGGATTGTCTTAATGTTACGTGTGTGCATGTTAGGTAGTGGTGGATTATCTTAATGTTACGAGTGTGCATGTTAGGTAGTGGTGGATTGTCTTAATGTTACGTGTGTGCATGTTAGGTAGTGGTGGATTATCTTAATGTTACGTGTGTGCATGTTAGGTAGTGGTGGATTGTCTTAATGTAACGTGTGTGCATGTTAGGTAGTGGTGGATTTTCTTAATGTTATGTGTGTTCATGTTAGGTAGTGGTGAATTTTCTTAATGTTATGTGTGTGCATGTTAAGTAGTGGTGAATTTTCTTATTGTTATGTGTGTGCATGTTAGGTAGTGGTGGATTGTCTTATTGTTACGTGTGTGCATGTTAGGTAGTGGTGGATTATCTTAATGTTACGAGTGTGCATGTTAGGTAGTGGTGGATTGTCTTAATGTTACGTGTGTGCATGTTAGGTAGTGGTGGATTTTCTTAATGTTACGTGTGTGCATGTTAGGTAGTGGTGGATTTTCTTAATGTTACGTGTGTGCATGTTAGGTAGTGGTGGATTTTCTTAATGTTACTTGTGTGCATGTTAGGTAGTGGTGGATTGTCTTAATGTTACGAGTGTGCATGTTAGGTAGTGGTGAATTGTCTTAATGTTACGTGTGTGCATGTTAGGTAGTGGTGGATTGTCTTAATGTTACAATGTGCATGTTAGGTAGTGGTGGATTATCTTAATGTTATGTGTTCATGTTAGGTAGTGGTGGATTTTCTTAATGTTACGTGTGTGCATGTTAGGTAGTGGTGGATTATCTTAATGTTACGAGTGTGCATGTTAGGTAGTGGTGGATTATCTTAATGTTACGAGTGTGCATGTTAGGTAGTGGTGGATTGTCTTAATGTTACGTGTGTGCATGTTAGGTAGTGGTGGATTATCTTAATGTTACGAGTGTGCATGTTAGGTAGTGGTGGATTGTCTTATTGTTACGTGTGTGCATGTTAGGTAGTGGTGGATTATCTTAATGTTACGAGTGTGCATGTTAGGTAGTGGTGGATTGTCTTAATGTTACGTGTGTGCATGTTAGGTAGTGGTGGATTTTCTTAATGTTACGTGTGTGCATGTTAGGTAGTGGTGGATTTTCTTAATGTTACGTGTGTGCATGTTAGGTAGTGGTGGATTTTCTTAATGTTACGTGTGTGCATGTTAGGTAGTGGTGGATTGTCTTAATGTTACGAGTGTGCATGTTAGGTAGTGGTGAATTGTCTTAATGTTACGTGTGTGCATGTTAGGTAGTGGTGGATTGTCTTAATGTTACAATGTGCATGTTAGGTAGTGGTGGATTATCTTAATGTTATGTGTTCATGTTAGGTAGTGGTGGATTATCTTAATGTTACGTGTGTGCATGTTAGGTAGTGGTGGATTATCTTAATGTTACGAGTGTGCATGTTAGGTAGTGGTGGATTATCTTAATGTTACGAGTGTGCATGTTAGGTAGTGGTGGATTATCTTAATGTTACGAGTGTGCATGTTAGGTAGTGGTGGATTGTCTTAATGTTACGTGTGTGCATGTTAGGTAGTGGTGGATTATCTTAATGTTACGAGTGTGCATGTTAGGTAGTGGTGGATTGTCTTATTGTTACGTGTGTGCATGTTAGGTAGTGGTGGATTATCTTAATGTTACGAGTGTGCATGTTAGGTAGTGGTGGATTGTCTTAATGTTACGTGTGTGCATGTTAGGTAGTGGTGGATTGTCTTAATGTTACGTGTGTGCATGTTAGGTAGTGGTGGATTGTCTTAATGTTACAATGTGCATGTTAGGTAGTGGTGGATTATCTTAATGTTATGTGTTCATGTTAGGTAGTGGTGGATTTTCTTAATGTTACGTGTGTGCATGTTAGGTAGTGGTGGATTATCTTAATGTTACGAGTGTGCATGTTAGGTAGTGGTGGATTATCTTAATGTTACGAGTGTGCATGTTAGGTAGTGGTGGATTATCTTAATGTTACGAGTGTGCATGTTAGGTAGTGGTGGATTGTCTTAATGTTACGTGTGTGCATGTTAGGTAGTGGTGGATTATCTTAATGTTACGAGTGTGCATGTTAGGTAGTGGTGGATTGTCTTATTGTTACGTGTGTGCATGTTAGGTAGTGGTGGATTATCTTAATGTTACGAGTGTGCATGTTAGGTAGTGGTGGATTGTCTTAATGTTACGTGTGTGCATGTTAGGTAGTGGTGGATTTTCTTAATGTTACGTGTGTGCATGTTAGGTAGTGGTGGATTTTCTTAATGTTACGTGTGTGCATGTTAGGTAGTGGTGGATTTTCTTAATGTTACGTGTGTGCATGTTAGGTAGTGGTGGATTGTCTTAATGTTACGAGTGTGCATGTTAGGTAGTGGTGAATTGTCTTAATGTTACGTGTGTGCATGTTAGGTAGTGGTGGATTGTCTTAATGTTACAATGTGCATGTTAGGTAGTGGTGGATTATCTTAATGTTATGTGTTCATGTTAGGTAGTGGTGGATTTTCTTAATGTTACGTGTGTGCATGTTAGGTAGTGGTGGATTATCTTAATGTTACGAGTGTGCATGTTAGGTAGTGGTGGATTATCTTAATGTTACGAGTGTGCATGTTAGGTAGTGGTGGATTGTCTTAATGTTATGTGTGTGCATGTTAGGTAGTGGTGGATTATCTTAATGTTACGAGTGTGCATGTTAGGTAGTGGTGGATTGTCTTAGTGTTACGTGTGTGCATGTTAGGTAGTGGTGGATTGTCTTAGTGTTACGTGTGTGCATGTTAGGTAGTGGTGGATTGTCTTAATGTTATGTGTGTGCATGTTAGGTAGTGGTGGATTATCTTAATGTTACGAGTGTGCATGTTAGGTAGTGGTGGATTGTCTTAATGTTACGTGTGTGCATGTTAGGTAGTGGTGGATTGTCTTAATGTTACGTGTGTGCATGTTAGGTAGTGGTGGATTTTCTTAATGTTACGTGTGTGCATGTTAGGTAGTGGTGGATTGTCTTAATGTTACGTGTGTGCATGTTAGGTAGTGGTGGATTTTCTTTTCCTTACTTGGCACCCTGTGGTTTTTGGGTTGTGTTGTATAGTGTCCTGCGCCCTGTATTTTGTTGGGCTTATTATTTTGGTGTGCAAAAGTAAAGCACTTCAACTCAGTTACTCTCTCTCTCTGCGTCTGATTCCTGCACCCACCTAGTCCCGCGTGACAATGGCACTTACCCAGAAAGACTCACAGCTGTAATCACTGTCAAAGGTGCTTCTACAAAGTATTCACTCAGGGGTGTGAATACTTAGGTAAATTAGATATATCTGTATTTCATTTTCAGTAAATTTTAAAAAATGTCCCTTACGTCAACAGGAAGTTATTGCATTGTTGGCATACAGTGCATTCAGAAAGTACTCAGATCCCTTGACTTTTTCCACATTTTGTTACATTACAGCCGTATTCAAAAATATATTAAATTACATGTTTTCCTCATCAATTTACACACAACACACTATATTGACAAAATGAAAATGGGTTTTTAGAAATTTTGTGTTCAGACCCTTTGCTATGAGACTCGAAATTGACCTCAGATGCATCAGGATTCCATTTAGCATCCTCGAGATGTTTATACAACTTGACTGGAGTCCAACTGTGGTAAATGCAATTGTTTTGACATGATTTGGAAAGGCACACACCTGTCTATATAAGATCCCACAGTTGACAGTGCATGTCAGAGAAAAAACAAGTAATTAGGTTGAAGGAACTGTCCATAGAGCTCCAAGTCAGGATTGTGTCGAGGCACAGATCTGCGGAAGGGTACCAAAACATTTCTGCAGAATTGAAGGTCCCCAGGAACACAGTGGCAGCCGTCATTCTTAAATGGAAGAAGTTTGAAACCACCAAGACTCTTCCTAGAGCTGGCTGCCCAGCCAAACTGAGCAATCCGGGGAGAAGGGCCTTGGTCAGGGAGGTGACCAAGAACCCAATGGTCACTCTGAGCTCCAGAGTTACTCTGTGGAGATGGGAGAACCTTCCAGAAGGACAACCATCTCTGCAGCACTCCAACAATCAGGCCTTTATGGTAGAGTGGCCAGATGGAAGCCACTCCTCAGTAAAAGGCACATGACTGCCCGCTTGGAGTTTGCCAAAAGGCACCTAAAGACTCTCAGACCATGAGAAACAAGATTCTCTGGTCTGATGAAACCAAGATTGAACTCTTTGGCCTGAATGCCAAGCGTCACGTCTGGAAGAAACCTAGCAGCATCCGTATGGTGAAGTATGGTAGTGGCAGCATCATGCTGTGGGGATGTTTTTCAGCGGCAAGGACTGGGTGACAAGTCGGGATCGAGGGAAAGATGAACGGAACAAAGTACAGAGAGATCCTTGATGAAAACCCAGACCTAGTCAGGACTTGAACCCAATCGAACATCTCTGGAAAGACTTGAAAATAGCTGTGCAGCGACGCTCCCCATCCAATAGCTTGAGAGGATCTGCAGAAAAGAATGGGGGAAACTCCCCGAATACAGGTGTGCCATGCTTGTAGTGTCATACGCAAGAAGACTCGAGGCTGTAATCGCTGCCAAAGCTGCATCAACAAAATACTGAGGAAAGAGTCTGAATACTTAGGTAAATGTAATATATTTTTTTATATATATATAAATGTGCAAAAATGTCTAAAAACCTGTTTTTGCTATGTCATAATGGGGTATTGTGTGTAGATTGATTAGGGGGGAAAAATGATTTAAAATAACGTAACAAAATGTGGAGGGGTCTGAATACTTTCCGAATGCACTGTATGACTGTGGCAGGCTTTACTCTCCCCTCATCTAAAACAGGGTAAAACTCCTTTCAGTCACTCCTCTGAATATTTGATCAACTATTAGAAATGTAGTAACAGAGAGAGAATACAGAAATAGGAGTAACTGCTACAGTAGTAGCAAGCTTAACGTTAGTGTTACATGGCTTTATATCTGCTCCCCTATCAACATGCTTTCATGGATTAAACAAACATGGGTTTCTTTTAGGCTTAGTGAGCACTTTAAAATCCCCCTTTCTTTCTGTTTCTCTCCCTTTCTCCATCTCTCCACCTCCCCCTCTCCCTTTCTCTCCCTTTCTCACTCTCTCGCCCTCCCTCCCTCTCCCCCTCACTCTCTCTTTCCCTCACCCCTCTCTCGCACAGTCAAAAATGACTGTATGCCACAGCGACATTTTAGATCTGACCAGCTGGCATGGATACACTGGAAGTGATTACAACCATAAGCGGGCACACACTGGGTGAGAAGAGAATGGATATCGCCTGGTTGACTGTCTGCCACCTTTCCTTCTGGCAACAGGAGCACTGCTGGCAAACATACAGCATCACAACATGAAATAATATATTAGACATTTCTCACAGAATTGTACTTTGACACACTACGAATAGGAGATCCTGGGTGGAAGATCCAAGTATGGAAGGGAAAGGAAAATGTTAATTCTAGAACCAACAAAAGCATGAGTTTCAAATTCCATTTTTGAACGGGTATTTCAGCCATTTGGTTATTTTGCGGTTTTGTTCAGAAAGCAATTACTCTTTGGAGGGAGATATTGTGTTATGGTTCTAGCCTGAGTCATTACATATTTGTATTGCTGAATTGTGGATGTAGGACTTTGGTTTTCTCAACCTGGAGATCATCCAAGCTCACTCAGTATGGTTTGGATTGCTCAAAATAAAACTTTAAAACTGTTTTTTCTTATTATGATTCCTATAGGAGTAGAACCAAGTGGAGGTGTGAAGATGGTTTCAGAGAGCTCCATGGTGACCCTAGCAGCACTTTTAATGAGCACAGCACACTATACTGTGTGCTACTCTCTCCTGGGAGTTCTGATTATGTATGATTACCACAAGTGAAAACGGTAAAACTTTAATTGGATAGTTCATCTGTAGATGCTCTGAAGACTATCTACTAATCCTAACCCTTATCCTAATCCTAACTCTAACCCTTATCCTAATCCATCTGTAGATGCTCTACAGACTATCTACTAACCCTAACCCTTATCCTAACCCTAGCCCCAGTCTTTACCTTTACCCTAACCCTTATTCTAAACCTAAACCTAACCCTTATCCTAACCCTAGCCCCAGTCTTTACCTTTACCCTAACCCTTATTCTAAACCTAACCCTAACCCTTATCCTAACCCTAGCCCCAGTCTTTACCTTTACCCTAACCCTTATTCTAAACCTAACCCTAACCCTTATCCTAACCCTAGCCCCAGTCTTTACCTTTACCCTAACCCTTATTCTAAACCTAACCCTAACCCTTATCCTAACCCTAGCCCCAGTCTTTACCTTTACCCTAACCCTTATTCTAAACCTAACCCTAACCCTTATCCTAACCCTAGCCCCAGTCTTTACCTTTACCCTAACCCTTATTCTAAACCTAACCCTAACCCTTATCCTAACCCTAGCCCCAGTCTTTACCTTTACCCTAACCCTTATTCTAAACCTAACCCTAACCCTTATCCTAACCCTAGCCCCAGTCTTTACCTTTACCCTAACCCTTATTCTAAACCTAAACCTAACCCTTATCCTAACCCTAGCCCCAGTCTTTACCTTTACCTAACCCTTATTCTAAACCTAACCCTAACCCTTATCCTAACCCTAGCCCCAGTCTTTACCTTTACCCTAACCCTTATTCTAAACCTAACCTAACCCTTATCCTAACCCTAGCCCCAGTCTTTACCTTTACCCTAACCCTTATTCTAAACCTAAACCTAACCCTTATCCTAACCCTAGCCCCAGTCTTTACCTTTACCCTAACCCTTATTCTAAACCTAACCCTAACCCTTATCCTAACCCTAGCCCCAGTCTTTACCTTTACCCTAACCCTTATTCTAAACCTAACCCTAACCCTTATCCTAACCCTAGCCCCAGTCTTTACCTTTACCCTAACCCTTATTCTAAACCTAACCCTAACCTTAGCAAGCAGTTACTTATCAGCAGATAGTTTGTTGATAGTATGACCATCTATAGAGCATCTACAGATGGGAAATCCGGACTATTCAAATAAAGTGTGACCGTGAAAACGAACTGAAGAATGTTTACATAGGCCCAAATGAACCAGATTCAAGTTCTGTAACAGTGAGGGAAGAATAGTGATTTGGTTTTTTTGAAGGCGAAGGTCTGTGTTTATGACTGTGTTTATAATGACGCACCTTGTTATTGGCCAAGTACAAGTAGGTCAGCTGTTCCAGCACTGTAAACCCTTCATCTTCAAGGCCTGAAAACACACACACATGCACACACACACACATAAACACACACGCAAACTAAATGGAACATGAATATAGAACATGTTATTCAGCCTTTAACCCATGCTTAAAAGCATATACAACACAGAAGATAAAGATCGGACTGCTTTGCTTAAGTGAAAAAAGCTGGACAGCAAATAAGAGAAAATAACACACATATGTTAATCATAATTCCAGCTAAGCATATATTATAAATGGGGTGGATCTAGAAGATCTAGAAGACCTGGAGCCCAGTCTGCCAGAGGCTGTGATTCCACATGGACCCAGACAGAGAAAGACAGAAAGAACAAGACAATAATAATAGACACAAACAGAGTTCTCACAGTTGGTTGTCAACAAATAAAAACATGTCCAACCATTCATAATGTCTGTATCTCCACTGGCTACTTTCAGATCTCCGTCCCCTGATGTCATTCATTTGTTGTTTTCGTTTGATTCTTTCTCTTTTAGTCTCTGTGTCTGGTTTATCTTGCATGTGTAACGGATGTGAAACGGCTAGCTTAGTTAGCTGTGGTGCTCCCATAGTAAACTTAATTAGCTGTTTGCTCTTGATTCTCTTCCATTCTGACTAGTTTTTAACTTGCTCTTTAACTTGCTCTCTCTCTCTCTGTCTAGTTTTTACCTTGCTCTCTCTCTCTGTCTAGTTTTTACCTTGCTCTCTCTCTCTGTCTAGTTTTTACCTTGCTCTCTCTCTCTGTCTAGTTGTTACCTTGCTCTCTCTCTCTGTCTAGTTTTTACCTTGCTCTCTCTCTCTGTCTAGTTTTTACCTTGCTCTCTCTCTCTGTCTAGTTGTTACCTTGCTCTCTCTCTCTGTCTAGTTTTTACCTTGCTCTCTCTCTCTGTCTAGTTGTTACCTTGCTCTCTCTCTCTGTCTAGTTTTACCTTGCTCTCTCTCTCTGTCTAGTTTTTACCTTGCTCTCTCTCTCTGTCTAGTTGTTACCTTGCTCTCACTCTCTGTCTAGTTTTTACCTTGCTCTCTCTCTCTGTCTAGTTGTTACCTTGCTCTCTCTCTCTGTCTAGTTTTACCTTGCTCTCTCTCTCTGTCTAGTTTTTACCTTGCTCTCTCTCTCTGTCTAGTTTTTACCTTGCTCTTTAACTTGCTCTCTCTCTCTGTCTAGTTTTTACCTTGCTCTCTCTCTCTGTCTAGTTTTTACCTTGCTCTCTCTCTCTGTCTAGTTTTTACCTTGCTCTCTCAATTCAATTCAATTCAATTCAAGGGGCTTTATTGGCATGGGTAACATGTGTTAACATTGCCAAAGCAAGTAAGGTAGATAATATATAAAGTGAAATAAACAATAATAATTAACAGTAGACATCACACATACAGAAGTTTCAAAACAATAAAAACATTACAAATGTCATATTATATATATATACAGTGTTTTTACAATGTACAAATGGTTAAGGACACAGGATAAAATAAATAAGCATAGATATGGGTTGTATTTACAATGGTGTGTGTTCTTCAATGAGTTGCCCTTTTCTCGTGGCAACAGGTCACAAATCTTGCTGCTCTGATGGCACACTGTGGAATTTCACCCAGTAGATATGGGAGTTTATCAAAATTGGATTTGTTTTCGAATTCTTTGTGGATCTGTGTAATCTGAGGGAAATATGTCTCTCTAATATGGTCATACATTGGGCAGGAGGTTAGGAAGTGCAGCTCAGTTTCCACCTCATTTTGTGGGCAGTGAGCACATAGCCTGTCTTCTCTTGAGAGCCATGTCTGCCTACGGCAGCCTTTCTCAATAGCAAGGCTATGCTCGCTGAGTCTGTACATAGTCAAAGCTTTCCTTAATTTTGGGTCAGTCACAGTGGTCAGGTATTCTGCCGCTGTGTACTCTCTGTGTAGGGCCAAATAGCATTCTAGTTTGCTCTGTTTTTTTGTTAATTCTTTCCAATGTGTCAAGTAATTATCTTTTTGTTTTCTCATGATTTGGTTGGGTCTAATTGTGCTGCTGTCATGGGGCTCTGTGGGGTGTGTTTGTGAACAGAGCCCCAGGACCAGCTTGCTTAGGGGACTCTTCTCCAGGTTCATCTCTCTGTAGGTGATGGCTTTGTTGTGGAAGGTTTGGGAATCGCTTCCTTTTCCTTTCTCTCTCTCTGTCTAGTTTTTACCTTGCTCTCTCTCTCTGTCTAGTTTTTACCTTGCTCTCTCTCTCTGTCTAGTTGTTACCTTGCTCTCTCTCTCTGTCTAGTTTTTACTTTGCTCTCTCTCTGTCTAGTTGTTACCTTGATCTCTCTCTGTCTAGTTTTACCTTGCTCTCTCTCTCTGTCTAGTTTTTACCTTGCTCTCTCTCTCTGTCTAGTTTTTACCTTGCTCTTTAACTTGCTCTCTCTCTCTCTGTCTAGTTCTTACCTTGCTCTCTCTCTCTGTCTAGTTTTTACCTTGCTCTCTCTCTCTCTGTCTAGTTTTTACCTTGCTCTCTCTCTCTCTGTCTAGTTTTTACCTTGCTCTTTAACTTGCTCTCTCTCTCTCTCTGTCTAGTTCTTACCTTGCTCTCTCTCTCTGTCTAGTTTTTACCTTGCTCTCTCTCTCTGTCTAGTTTTTACCTTGCTCTCTCTCTCTGTCTAGTTTTTACCTTGCTCCCTCTCTCTGTCTAGTTTTTACCTTGCTCTCTCTCTCTGTCTAGTTTTTACCTTGCTCTCTCAATTCAATTCAATTAAATTCAATGGGCTTTATTGGCATGGGAAACATGTGTTAACATTGCCAAAGCAAGTGAGGTAGATAATATAAAAGTGAAATAAACAATAAAAATTAACAGTAAACATTACACATACAGACATTTCAAAACAATAAAGACATTACAAATGTCATATTATACATATATATATATATATATATACAGTGTTGTAAGAATGTACAAAAGGTTAAAGAACACAAGGGAAAATAAATAAGCATAGATATGAGTTGTATTTACAATGGTGTTTGTTCTTCACTGGTTGCCCTTTTCTCGTGGCAACAGGTCACAAATCTTGCTGCTGTGATGGCACACTGTGGAATTTCACCCAGTAGATATGGGAGTTTATGAAAATTGGATTTGTTTTCGAATTATTTGTGGATCTGTGTAATCTGAGAGAAATATGGTCATATGTTGGACAGGAGGTTAGGAAGTGCAGCTCAGTTTCCACCTCATTTTGTCTTCTCTTGAGAGCCAGGTCTGTCTACGGCGGCCTTTCTCAATAGCAAGGCTATGCTCGCACACTAAGTCTGTACATAGTCAAAGCTTTCCTTAAGTTTGGGTCAGTCACAGTGGACAGGTATTCTGCCACTGTGTACTCTCGGTTTAGGGCCTCTCTCTCTCTAGTTCTTACCTTGCAATCTCGCTCTCTCTTGATCTCTCTCTCTCACTCTGTCTAGTTCTTACCTTGCTCTCTCTCTGTCTAGTTTTTAACTTGCTCTCTCTCTTGATCTCTCTCTTTCTAGTTTTTACCTTGCTCTCTATTTTCTGTCTCTGTCTAGTTTTTACCTTGCTCTCTATTTCTGTCTCTGTATGGTTCTTACCTTGCTCTCTCTCTCTAGTTCTTACCTTGCTCTCTCAACTCTAGTTCTTACCTTGCTCTCTCACTTTGTCTAGTTTTTTACCTTGCTCTCTATTTCTCTCTCTGTCTAGTTCTTACCTTGCTCTCTCTCCCTATGTCTAGTTCTTATCTCTCTTTCTTTACTTTGCTCTCTATTTATTTTTAAAATATTTATTTTACCCCTTTTTCTCTCCAATATCATGGTCTTGTCACATCCCTGCAACTCCCGTACGGACTCGGGAGAGACGAAGTTCGAGAGCCGTGCATCCTCCGAAACACGACCCAGCCAAGCCGCTCTCCTTCTTTGACACAATGCATACGAAACCCTGAAGCCAGCCTCACAAATGTGTCGGAGGAAACACCGTACACCTGGAGACCGTGTCAGCGTGCATGCGCACGGCATCCAACAGGATTTGCTAGAGCACGATGGGACAAGGACATCCCTGCCGGCCAAACCCTTCCCTAACCTGGACGATGCTGGGCCAATTGCTCGCTCTCTCCCGGCTCTCTCTAGTTTTTACCTTGCTCTCTCTCTCTCCCATCTTTGTCTAGTTTTTACCTTGCTCTCTCACTCCCGTCTCTGACTAGTTTTTACCTTGCTCTCTCTCTCCTGTCTGTCTAATTTTTACCTTGCTCTCTCTCTCCCATCTCTGTCTAGTGTTTACCTTGCTCTCTCTCTCCCATCTCTGTCTAGTGTTTACCTTGCTCTCTCTCTCCCATCTTTGTCTAGTTTTTACCTTGCTCTCTCTCTCCCGGCTCTCTCTAGTTTTTACCTTGCTCTCTCGCTCTCCCGTCTCTGTCTAGTTTTTACCTTGCTCTCTCTCTCCCGGCTCTCTCTAGTTTTTACCTTGCTCTCTCTCTCTCCCGTCTCTGACTAGTTATTACCTTGCTCTCTCTCTCCCGTCTCTGTCTAGTTTTTACCTTGCTCTCTCTCTCCCGGCTCTATCTAGTTTTTACCTTGCTCTCTGTCCAGTGTTTACCTTGCTCTCTCTCTCCCGTCTCTGTCTAGTTTTTACCTTGCTCTCTGTCCAGTGTTTACCTTGCTCTCTCTCTCCCGTCTCTGTCTAGTATTTATCTTGCTCTCTCTCTCCCGGCTCTCTCTAGTTTTTACCTTGCTCTCTCTCTCCCGTCTCTGTCTAGTTTTTACCTTGCTCTCTCTCTCCCGGCTCTATCTAATTTTTACCTTGCTCTCTGTCCAGTGTTTACCTTGCTCTCTCTCCCGTCTCTGTCTAGTTTTTACCTTGCTCTCTGTCCAGTGTTTACCTTGCTCTCTCTCTCCCATCTCTGTCTAGTTTTTACCTTGCTCTCTCTCTCTCCCGGCTCCCTCTAGTTTTTACCTTGCTCTCTCTCTCCCAGCTCTCTAGTTTTCACCTTGCTCTCTCTCTCCCATCTCTATCTAGTTATTACCTTGCTCTCTCTCTCCCGGCTCCCTCTAGTTTTTACCTTGCTCTCTCTCTCCCAGCTCTCTAGTTTTCACCTTGCTCTCTCTCTCCCATCTCTATCTAGTTATTACCTTGCTCTCTCTCTCCCGGCTCCCTCTAGTTTTTACCTTGCTCTCTCTCTCCCAGCTCTCTAGTTTTCACCTTGCTCTCTCTCTCCCATCTCTATCTAGTTATTACCTTGCTCTCTCTCTCCCGGCTCCCTCTAGTTTTTACCTTGCTCTCTCTCTCCCAGCTCTCTAGTTTTCACCTTGCTCTCTCTCTCCCATCTCTATCTAGTTATTACCTTGCTCTCTCTCTCCCGGCTCCCTCTAGTTTTTACCTTGCTCTCTCTCTCCCAGCTCTCTAGTTTTCACCTTGCTCTCTCTCTCCCATCTCTATCTAGTTATTACCTTGCTCTCTCTCTCCCGGCTCCCTCTAGTTTTTACCTTGCTCTCTCTCTCCCAGCTCTCTAGTTTTCACCTTGCTCTCTCTCTCCCGTCTCTGTCTAGTTTTTACCTTGCTCTCTCTCTCCCATCTCTGTCTAGTGTTTACCTTGCTCTCTCTCTCTCCCATCTCTGTCTAGTGTTTACCTTAATCTCTCTCTCCCATCTTTGTCTAGTTTTTACCTTGCTCTCTCTCTCCCGGCTCTCTCTAGTTTTTACCTTGCTCTCTCTCTCCCGTCTCTGTCTAGTTTTTACCTTAGTCTCTCTCTCCCGGCTCTCTCTAGTTTTTACCTTGCTCTCTCTCTCCCGTCTCTGTCTAGTTATTACCTTGCTCTCTCTCTCCCGGCTCTGTCTAGTTTTTACCTTGCTCTCTCTCTCCCGTCTCTGTCTAGTTTTTACCTTGATCTCTCTCTCCCATCTCTGTCTAGTTATTACCTTGCTCTCTCTCTCCCATCTCTGTCTAGTTTTTATCTTGCTCTCTCTCTCCCATCTCTGTCTAGTTTTTACCTTGCTCTCGGTCTCCCGTCTCTATCAAGTTATTACCTTGATCTCTCTCTCCCGTCTCTGACTAGTTATTACCTTGCTCTCTCTCTCCCGTCTCTGACTAGTTATTACCTTGCTCTCTCTCTCCCATCTCTGTCTAGTTATTACCTTGCTCTCTCTCTCCCGGCTCTGTCTAGTTATTACCTTGCTCTCGGTCTCCCGGCTCTGTCTAGTTATTGCCTTGCTCTCTCTCTCCCGGCTCTGTCTAGTTATTACCTTGTTCTCTCTCTCCCGTCTCTGACTAGTTATTACCTTGCTCTCTCTCTCCCATCTCTGTCTAGTATTTACCTTGCTCTCTCTCTCAGGGCTCTCTCTAGTTTTTACCTTGCTCTCTCTCTCTCCCGTCTCTGTCTAGTTTTTACCTTGCTCTCTCTCTCCCGGCTCTATCTAGGTTTTACCTTGCTCTCTGTCTAGTGTTTACCTTGCTCTCTCTCTCCCATCTTTGTCTAGTGTTTACCTTGCTCTCTCTATCCCATCTTTGTCTAGTTTTTACCTTGCTCTCTCTCTCCCGGCTCTCTCTAGTTTTTACCTTGCTCTCTCTCTCTCCCGTCTCTGTCTAGTTTTTACCTTGCTCTCTCTCTCCCGGCTCTCTCTAGTTTTTACCTTGCTCTCTCTCTCCCGTCTCTGTCTAGTTTTTACCTTGCTCTCTCTCTCCCGGCTCTATCTAGTTTTTACCTTGCTCTCTGTCCAGTGTTTACCTTGCTCTCTCTCTCCCGTCTCTGTCTAGTTTTTACCTTGCTCTCTGTCCAGTGTTTACCTTGCTCTCTCTCTCCCGTCTCTGTCTAGTTTTTACCTTGCTCTCTCTCTCCCGACTCTCTCTAGTTTTTACCTTGCTCTCTCTCTCTCCCGTCTCTGTCTAGTTTTTACCTTGCTCTCTCTCTCCCGTCTCTGTCTAGTTTTTACCTTGTTCTCTGTCCAGTGTTTACCTTGCTCTCTCTCTCCCGTCTCTGTCTAGTAGTTATCTTGCTCTCTCTCTCCCGGGTCTACCTAGTTTTTACCTTGCTCTCTCTCTCCCGGCTCCCTCTAGTTTTTACCTTGCTCTCTCTATCCCGTCTCTGTCTAGTTTTTACCTTGCTCTCTCTCTCCCGGCTCTGTCTAGTTTTTACCTTGCTCTCTCTCTCCCGGCTCTGTCTAGTTTTTACCTCGCTCTCTCTCTCCCGACTCTCTCTAGTTTTTACCTTGCTCTCTGTCCAGTGTTTACCTTGCTCTCTCTCTCCCGTCTCTGTCTAGTTTTTACCTTGCTCTCTCTCTCCCGACTCTCTCTAGTTTTTACCTTGCTCTCTCTCTCTCCCGTCTCTGTCTAGTTTTTAGCTAGCTCTCTCTCTCCCGGCTCTGTCTAGTTTTTACCTTGCTCTCTCTCTCCCGAATCTGACTAGTTTTTACCTTGCTCTCTCTCTCCCGGCTCTGTCTAGTTTTTACCTTGCTCTCTCTCTCCCGTCTCTGACTAGTTTTTACCTTGCTCTCTCTCTCCCGTCTCTGACTAGTATTTACCTTGCTCTCTCTCTCCCGTCTCTGTCTAGTTTTTACCATGCTCTCTCTCTCCCGTCTCTGACTAGTTATTACCTTGCTCTCTCTCTCCCGTCTCTGTCTAGTTATTACCATGCTCTCGGTCTCCCGTCACTGTCTAGTTAATACCTTGCTCTCTCTCTCCCGTCTCTGACTAGTTATTACCTTGCTCTCTCTCTCCCGTCTCTGTCTAGTTATTACCTTGCTCTCTCTCTCCCATCTCTGTCTAGTTAATACCTTGCTCTCTCTCTCCCGTCTCTGACTAGTTATTACCTTGCTCTCTCTCTCCCGTCTCTGTCTAGTTATTATCTTGCTCTCTCTCTCCCGTCTCTGTCTAGTTATTACCTTGCTCTCTCTCTCCCATCTCTGTCTAGTTATTACCTTGATCTCTCTCTCCCATCTCTGTCAAGTTTTTACCTTGATCTCTCTCTCCCGGCTCTGTCTAGTTTTTACCTTGATCTCTCTCTCCCGGCTCTATCTAGTTTTTACCTTGATCTCTCTCTCCCGGCTCTGTCTAGTTTTTACCTTGATCTCTCTCTCAACGCTCTGTCTAGTTTTTACCTTGATCTCTCTCTCCCGGCTCTGTCTAGTTTTTACCTTGCTCTCTCTCTCCCATCTCTGTCTAGTTATTACCTTGATCTCTCTCTCCCATCTCTGTCAAGTTTTTACCTTGATCTCTCTCTCCCATCTCTGTCAAGTTTTTACCTTGATCTCTCTCTCCCATCTCTGTCAAGTTTTTACCTTGCTCTCGGTCTCCCGTCTCTGTCTAGTTATTACCTTCCTCTCTCTCCCATCTCACTCTAGTTTTTACCTTGATCTCTCTCACCCATCTCTGTCTAGTGTTTACCTTGCTCTCTCTCTCCCATCTCTGTCTAGTTTTTATCTTGCTCTCTCTCTCCCATCTCTGTCTAGTTATTACCTTGCTTTCTCTCCCGTCTCTGTCTAGTTATTACCTTGCTCTCTCTCCCGTCTCTGTCAAGTTTTTACCTTGCTCTCTCTCTCCCATCTCTGTCTAGTTTTTACCTTGCTCTCTCTCTCCCGGCTCTGTCTAGTTATTACCTTGCTCTCTCTATCCCGTCTCTGACTAGTTATTACATTGCTCTCTCTCTCCGATCTCTGTCTAGTTAATACCTTGCTCTCTCTCTCCCATCTCTGACTAGTTATTACCTTGCTCTCTCTCTCCCGGCTCTGTCTAGTTATTACCTTGCTCTCTCTATCCCGTCTCTGACTAGTTATTACATTGCTCTCTCTCTCCAATCTCTGTCTAGTTAATACCTTGCTCTCTCTCTCCCGTCTCTGACTAGTTATTACCTTGCTCTCTCTCTCCCGTCTCTGTCAAGTTTTTACCTTGCTCTCTCTCTCCCATCTCTGTCTAGTTTTTACCTTGCTCTCGGTCTCCCGTCTCTGTCAAGTTATTACCATGCTCTCTCTCTCCCGTCTCTGTCTAGTTTTTACCTTGCTCTCTCTCTCCCATTTCTGTCTAGTTTTCACCTTGCTCTCTCTCTCCTGTCAGTCTAACTTTTACCTTGCTCTCTCTCTCCCGTCTCTGTCTAGGATTTACCTTGCTCTCTCTCCCGTCTGTCTAGTTTTTACCTTGCTCTCTCTCTCCCGTCTCCGTCTAGTTTTTACCTTGATCTCTCTCTCCCATCTCTGTCAAGTTTTTACCTTGCTCTCTCTCTCCCGTCTCCGTCTAGTTTTTACCTTGATCTCTCTCTCACATCTCTGTCAAGTTTTTATCTTGCTCTCTCTCTCCCATCTCTGTCTAGTTTTTACCTTGCTCTCGGTCTCCCGTATCTATCAAGTTATTACCTTGATCTCTCTCTCCCGTCTCTGACTAGTTATTACCTTGCTCTCTCTCTCTCCCGTCTCTGTCTAGTTATTACCTTGCTCTCTCTCTCCCGTCTCTGACTAGTTATTACCTTGCTCTCTCTCTCCCGTCTCTGTCTAGTTATTACCTTGCTCTCTCTCTCCCATCTCTGTCTAGTATTTACCTTGCTCTCTCTGTCCCATCTCTGTCTAGTTTTTACCTTGCTCTCTCTCTCCCGTCTCTGTCTAGTTATTACCTTGCTCTCTCTCTCCCGTCTCCTTCTAGTTTTTACCTTGCTCTCTCTCTCCCGTCTCTGACTAGTTATTACCTTGCTCTCTCTCTCCCGTTTCTGACTAGTTATTACCTTGCTGTCTCTCTCCCGTCTCTGTCAGGTTTTTACCTTGCTCTCGGTCTCCCGTCTGTGTCAAGTTATTACCTTGCTCTCTCTCTCCCGTCTCTGACTAGTTATTACCTTGCTCTCTCTCTCCCGTCTCCGTCTAGTTTTTACCTTGCTCTCTCTCTCCGATCTCTGTCTAGTTTTTACCTTGCTCTCTCTCTCCCGGCTCGGCCTAGCTATTATCTTGCTCTCTCTCCCGTCTCTGTCCAGTTTTTACCTTGCTCTCTCTCTCCCATCTCTGTCTAGTTATTACCTTGCTCTCTCTCTCCCATCTCTGTCTAGTTTTTACCTTGCTCTCTCTCTCCCATCTCTGTCTAGTTATTACATTGATCTCTCTCTCCCGTCTCTGTCTAGTTATTACCTTCCTCTCTCTCCAATCTCACTCTAGTTTTTACCTTGATCTCTCTCTCCCATCTCTGTCTAGTTATTACCTTGCTCTCTCTCTCCCATCTCTGTCTAGTTTTAACCTTGCTCTCTCTCTCCCATCTCTGTCTAGTTTTTACCTTGATCTCTCTCTCCCATCTCTGTCTAGTTATTACATTGATCTCTCTCTCCCGTCTCTGTCTAGTTATTACCTTCCTCTCTCTCCAATCTCACTCTAGTTTTTACCTTGATCTCTCTCTCCCGTCTGTCTAGTTATTACCTTGCTCTCTCTCTCCCATCTCTGTCTAGTTATTACCTTGCTCTCTCTCTCCCGTCTCTGTCTAGTTATTACCTTGCTCTCTCTCTCCCGTCTCTGTCTAGTTATTACCTTGCTCTCTCTCTCCCGTCTCTGTCTAGTTATTAACTTGCTCTCTCTCTCCCATCTCTGTCTAGTTATTACCTTGCTCTCTCTCTCCCATCTCTGACTAGTTTTTACCTTGATGTCTCTCTCTCGTCTCAGTCTAGTTATTACCTTGCTCTCTCTCTCCCATCTCTGTCTAGTTATTACCTTGCTCTCTCTCCCGTCTCTGTCTAGTTATTACCTTGCTCTCTCTCTCCCATATCTGTCTAGTTATTACCTTGCTCTCTCTCTCCCGTCTCTGACTAGTTATTACCTTGATCTCTCTCTCCCGACTCTGACTAGTATTTACCTTGATCTCTCTCTCCCGTCTCTGTCTAGTTATTACCTTGCTCTCTCTCTCCCATCTCTGTCTAGTTATTACCTTGCTCTCTCTCTCCCATCTCTGACTAGTTTTTACCTTGATGTCTCTCTCTCGTCTCTGTCTAGTTATTACCTTGCTCTCTCTCCCATCTCTGTCTAGTTATTACCTTGCTCTCTCTCTCCCGTCTCTGTCTAGTTATTACCTTGCTCTCTCTCTCCCATCTCTGTCTAGTTATTACCTTGCACTCTCTCTCCCGTCTCTGACTAGTTATTACCTTGTCTCTCTCTCCCGTCTCTGACTAGTTATTACCTTGCTCTCTCTAATCCCTCCTCTTTCTAGTTTTTACCTTGATCTCTGTCTCCCGTCTGTCTAGTTATTACCTTGCTCTCTGAGTAGTTATTACCTTGCTCTCTCTCTCCCATCTCTGTCTAATTTTTAACTTTCTCTGTCTCTCCCGTCTGACTAGTTATGACCTTGCTCTGTCTCTCCAGTCTGACTAGTTTTTACCTTGCTCTCTCTCTACCATCTCTGTCTAGTCTTTACCTTCCTCTCTCTCTCCCATCTCTGTCTAGTTATTACCTTCCTCTCTCTCTCCCGTCTCTGTCTAGTTTTTACCTTCCTCTCTCTCTCCCGTCTCTGTCTAGTTTTTACCTTCCTCTCTCTCTCCCGTCTCTGTCTAGTTTTTACCTTCCTCTCTCTCTCCCGTCTCTGTCTAGTTTTTACCTTCCTCTCTCTCTCCCGTCTCTGTCTAGTATTTACCTTCCTCTCTCTCTCCCGTCTCTGTCTAGTTTTTACCTTCCTCTCTCTCTCCCGTCTCTGTCTAGTATTTACCTTCCTCTCTCTCTCCCGTCTCTGTCTAGTTTTTACCTTCCTCTCTCTCTCTCGTCTCAGTCTAGTTATTACATTGCTCTCTCTCTCCCATCTCTGTCTAGTTATTACCTTGCTCTCTCTCTCCCGTCTCTGTCTAGTTATTACCTTGCTCTCTCTCTCCCATCTCTGTCTAGTTATTACCTTGCTCTCTCTCTCCCGTCTCTGACTAGTTATTACCTTGATCTCTCTCTCCCGACTCTGACTAGTTATTACCTTGATCTCTCTCTCCCGTCTCTGTCTAGTTATTACCTTGCTCTCTCTCTCCCATCTCTGTCTAGTTATTACCTTGCTCTCTCTCTCCCATCTCTGACTAGTTTTTACCTTGATGTCTCTCTCTCGTCTCTGTCTAGTTATTACCTTGCTCTCTCTCTCCCATCTCTGTCTAGTTATTACCTTGCTCTCTCTCTCCCGTCTCTGTCTAGTTATTACCTTGCTCTCTCTCTCCCATCTCTGTCTAGTTATTACCTTGCTCTCTCTCTCCCGTCTCTGACTAGTTATTACCTTGTCTCTCTCTCCCGTCTCTGACTAGTTATTACCTTGCTCTCTCTAATCCCTCCTCTTTCTAGTTTTTACCTTGATCTCTGTCTCCCGTCTGTCTAGTTATTACCTTGCTCTCTGAGTAGTTATTACCTTGCTCTCTCTCTCCCATCTCTGTCTAATTTTTAACTTTCTCTGTCTCTCCCGTCTGACTAGTTATGACCTTGCTCTGTCTCTCCAGTCTGACTAGTTTTAACTTGCTCTCTCTCTACCATCTCTGTCTAGTCTTTACCTTCCTCTCTCTCTCCCATCTCTGTCTAGTTATTACCTTCCTCTCTCTCTCCCGTCTCTGTCTAGTTTTTACCTTCCTCTCTCTCTCCCGTCTCTGTCTAGTATTTACCTTCCTCTCTCTCTCCCGTCTCTGTCTAGTTTTTACCTTCCTCTCTCTCCCCGTCTCTGTCTAGTATTTACCTTCCTCTCTCTCTCCGTCTCTGTCTAGTTTTTACCTTCCTCTCTCTCTCCCGTCTCTGTCTAGTTTTTACCTTCCTCTCTCTCTCCCGTCTCTGTCTAGTTATTACCTTCCTCTCTCTCTCCCGTCTCTGTCTAGTATTTACCTTGCTCTCTGTCTAGTATTTACCTTGCTCTCTCTCTCCCATCTCTGTCTAGTATTTACCTTGCTCTCTGTCTAGTTTTTACCTTGCTCTCTCTCTCCCATCTCCATCTAGTTTTTACCTTGCTCTCTGTCTAGTTTTAACCTTGCTCTCTCCCGGCTCCGTCTTGTTTTTACCTTGCTCTCTCTCCCGTCTCTGTCTAGTTATTACCTTGCTCTCTCTCTCCCGTCTCTGACTAGTTATTACCTTGCTCTCTCTCTCCCGTCTCTGTCTAGTTATTACCTTGCTCTCTCTCTACCATCTCTGTCTAGTTATTACCTTGTTCTCTCTCTCCCGGCTCTGTCTAGTTATTACCTTGCTCACTCTCTCCCGTCTCTGACTAGTTATTACCTTGCTCTCTCTCTCCCATCTCCATCTAGTTTTTACCTTGCTCTCTCCCGGCTCCGTCTTGTTTTTACCTTGCTCTCTCTCCCGTCTCTGTCTAGTTTTTACCTTGCTCTCTCTCTCCCATCTCTGTCTAGTATTTACCTTGCTCTCTCTCTCCCATCTCCATCTAGTTTTTACCTTGCTCTCTGTCTAGTTTTACCTTGCTCTCTCTCCCGTCTCTGTCTAGTTTTTACCTTGCTCTTTCTCTCCCGTCTCTGTCTAGTTAATACCTTGATCTCGCTCTCCCATCTCTGTCTAGTTTTTACCTTGCTGTCTCTCTCCCGTCTCTGTCTAGTTAATACCTTGATCTCTCTCTCCCATCTCTGTCTAGTTTTTACCTTGCTCTTTCTCTCCCGTCTCTGTCTAGTTAATACCTTGATCTCTCTCTCCCATCCCTGTCTATAAATTACCTTGCTCTCTCTCTCCCGTCTCTGTCTAGTTAATACCTTGCTCTCTCTCTCCCATCTCTGTCTAGTATTTACCTTGCTCTCTCTCTCCCATCTCCATCTAGTTTTTACCTTGCTCTCTGTCTAGTTTTACCTTGCTCTCTCTCTCCCATCTCTGTCTAATTTTTAACTTTCTCTGTCTCTCCCGTCTGACTAGTTATGACCTTGCTCTGTCTCTCCAGTCTGACTAGTTTTTACCTTGCTCTCTCTCTACCATCTCTGTCTAGTCTTTACCTTCCTCTCTCTCTCCCATCTCTGTCTAGTTATTACCTTCCTCTCACTCCCGTCTCTGTCTAGTTTTTACCTTCCTCTCTCTCTCCCGTCTCTGTCTAGTTTTTACCTTCCTCTCTCTCTCCCGTCTCTGTCTAGTTTTTACCTTCCTCTCTCTCTCCCGTCTCTGTCTAGTTTTTACCTTCCTCTCTCTGTACCGTCTCTGTCTAGTATTTACCTTCATCTCTCTCTCCCGTCTCTGTCTAGTTTTTACCTTCCTCTCTCTCTCCTGTCTCTGTCTAGTATTTACCTTCCTCTCTCTCTCCCGTCTCTGTCTCGTTTTTACCTACCTCTCTCTCTCCCGTCTCTGTCTAGTTTTTACCTTCCTCTCTCTCTCCCGTCTCTGTCTAGTTTTTACCTTCCTCTCTCTCTCCCGTCTCTGTCTAGTTTTTACCTTCCTCTCTCTCTCCCGTCTCTGTCTAGTTATTACCTTCCTCTCTCTCTCCCGTCTCTGTCTAGTATTTACCTTGCTCTCTGTCTAGTATTTACCTTGCTCTCTCTCTCCCATCTCTGTCTAGTATTTACCTTGCTCTCTGTCTAGTTTTTACCTTGCTCTCTCTCTCCCATCTCCATCTAGTTTTTACCTTGCTCTCTGTCTAGTTTTAACCTTGCTCTCTCCCGGCTCCGTCTTGTTTTTACCTTGCTCTCTCTCCCGTCTCTGTCTAGTTATTACCTTGCTCTCTCTCTCCCGTCTCTGACTAGTTATTACCTTGCTCTCTCTCTCCTGTCTAGTCTCTGTCTAGTTATTACCTTGCTCTCTCTCTCCCATCTCTGTCTAGTTATTACCTTGCTCACTCTCTCCCGTCTCTGACTAGTTATTACCTTGCTCTCTCTCTCCCATCTCCATCTAGTTTTTACCTTGCTCTCTCCCGGCTCCGTCTTGTTTTTACCTTGCTCTCTCTCCCGTCTCTGTCTAGTTTTTACCTTGCTCTCTCTCTCCCATCTCTGTCTAGTATTTACCTTGCTCTCTCTCCCCATCTCCATCTAGTTTTTACCTTGCTCTCTGTCTAGTTTTACATTGCTCTCTCTCCCTCTGTCTAGTTTTTACCTTGTCTTTCTCTCCCGTTTTTAATACCTTGATCTCTCTCTCCCATCTCTGTCTAGTTTTTACCTTGCTGTCTCTCTCCCGTCTCTGTCTAGTTTTTACCTTGCTCTCTCTCTCCCATCTCTGTCTAGTTTTTACCTTGCTCTTTCTCTCCCGTCTCTGTCTAGTTAATACCTTGATCTCTCTCTCCCATCCCTGTCTATATATTACCTTGCTCTCTCTCTCCCGTCTCTGTCTAGTTAATACCTTGCTCTCTCTCTCCCGTCTCTGTCTAGTATTTACCTTGCTCTCTCTCTCCCATCTCCATCTAGTTTTTACCTTGCTCTCTGTCTAGTTTTACCTTGCTCTCTCTCCCATCTCTGTCTAATTTTTAACTTTCTCTGTCTCTCCCGTCCCTGACTAGTTATGATTGCCTTGCTCTAGTTTTTACTCTCTCCCATCTCTGTCTAGTTTTACCTTGCTCTCTCTCTCCCATCTCTGTCTAGTTTTACCTTCCTCTCTCTCTCCAGGCTCTGTCTAGTTTTTACCTTCCTCTCTCTCCCGTCTCTGTCTAGTTTTTACCTTGCTCTCTCTCTCCAGGCTCTGTCTAGTTTTTACCTTCTCTCTCTCTCCAGGCTCTGTCTAGTTTTTACCTTCCTCTCTCTGTCTAGTTTTTACCTTCTCTCTCTCTCCCGTCTCTGTCTAGTTTTTACCTTCCTCTCTCTCTCCCATCTCTGTCTTGTATTTACCTTGCTCTCTCTCTCCTGTCTCTGTCTAGTTTTACCTTCTCTTTCTCTCCCCGTCTCTGTCTAGTTTTTACCTTCCTCTCTCTCTCCCATCTCTGTCTAGTTTTTACCTTGCTCTCTCTCTCCCGTCTCTGTCTAGTTTTTACCTTGCTCTCTCTCCCATCTCTGTCTAGTATTTACCTTGCTCTCTGTCTAGTATTTACCTTGCTCTCTCTCTCCCATCTCTGTCTAGTATTTACCTTGCTCTCTGTCTAGTATTTACCTTGCTCTCTCTCTCCCATCTCTGTCTAGTATTTACCTTGCTCTCTGTCTAGTTTTTACCTTGCTCTCTCTCTCTCTTGTTTTTACCTTGCTCTCTGTCTAGTTTTATTACCTTGCTCTCACTCTCCCGTCTTAGTTTTTACCTTGCTCTCTGTCTCTGTCTAGTTATTACCTTGCTCTCTCTCTCCCATCTCTGTCTAGTTTTACCTTGCTCTCTCTCTCCCGTCTCTGTCTAGTTATTACCTTGCTCTCTCTCCCCATCTCTGTCTAGTTATTACCTTGCTCTCTCTCTCCCGTCTCTGTCTAGTTAATACCTTGCTCTCTCTCTCCCGTCTCTGTCTAGTTTTTACCTTGATCTCTCTCTCCCATCTCTGTCAAGTTTTTACCTTGCTCTCTCTCTCCCGTCTCTGTCTAGTTATTTTTACCTTGCTCTCTCTCTCCCATCTCCTGTCTATCTCCATTAGTTTTTACCTTGCTCTCTGTCTAGTTTTTCCTTGCTCTCTCTCCCGTCTCTGTCTAGTTTTTACCTTGCTCTCTCTCCCATCTCTGTCTAGTTTTTACCTTGCTGTCTCTCTCCCGTCTCTGTCTAGTTAATACCTTGATCTCTCTCTCCCATCTCTGTCTAGTTTTTACCTTGCTCTTTCTCTCCCGTCTCTGTCTAGTTTTTACCTTGCTCTCTCTCTCCAGGCTCTGTCTAGTTTTTACCTCTCTCTCTGTCTAGTTTTTACCTTGCTCTCTCTCTCCCGTCTCTGTCTAGTTTTTTACCTTGCTCTCTCTCTCTCATCTCTGTCTTGTATTTACCTTGCTCTCTGTCTAGTATTTACCTTGCTCTTTCTCTCCCATCTCTGTCTAGTTATTACCTTCCTCTCTCTCTCCCATCTCTGTCTAGTATTTACCTTGCTCTCTCTCTCCCATCTCTGTCTAGTTTTTACCTTGCTCTCTCTCCCATCTCTGTCTAGTATTTACCTTGCTCTCTGTCTAGTATTTACCTTGCTCTCTCTCTCCCATCTCTGTCTAGTATTTACCTTGCTCTCTGTCTAGTATTTACCTTGCTCTCTCTCTCCCATCTCTGTCTAGTATTTACCTTGCTCTCTGTCTAGTTTTTACCTTGCTCTCTCTCTCCCGTCTCTGTCTAGTTTTTACCTTGCTCACACTCTCCCGTCACTGTCTAGTTTTTACCTTGCTCTCTGTCTAGTTTTTACCTTGCTCTCTCTCTCCCATCTCTGTCTAGTTTTTACCTTGCTCTTTCTCTCCCGTCTCTGTCTAGTTAATACCTTGATCTCTCTCTCCCATCCCTGTCTATAAATTACCTTGCTCTCTCTCTCCCGTCTCTGTCTAGTTAATACCTTGCTCTCTCTCTCCCGTCTCTGTCTAGTTTTTACCTTGATCTCTCTCTCCCATCTCTGTCAAGTTTTTACCTTGCTCTCTCTCTCCCGTCTCTGTCTAGTTAATACCTTGCTCTCTCTCTCCCATCCCTGTCTATATATTACCTTGCTCTCTCTCTCCCGTCTCTGTCTAGTTAATACCTTGCTCTCTCTCTCCCGTCTCTGTCTAGTTTTTACCTTGCTCTGTCTCTCCAGGCTCTGTCTAGTTTTTACCTCTCTCTCTGTCTAGTTTTTACCTTGCTCTCTCTCTCCAGGCTCTGTCTAGTTTTTACCTTGCTCTCTCTCTCCAGGCTCTGTCTAGTTTTTACCTCTCTCTCTGTCTAGTTTTTACCTTGCTCTCTCTCTCCCGTCTCTGTCTAGTTTTTTACCTTGCTCTCTCTCTCTCATCTCTGTCTTGTATTTACCTTGCTCTCTGTCTAGTATTTACCTTGCTCTTTCTCTCCCATCTCTGTCTAGTTATTACCTTCCTCTCTCTCTCCCATCTCTGTCTAGTATTTACCTTGCTCTCTCTCTCCCATCTCTGTCTAGTTTTTACCTTGCTCTCTCTCCCATCTCTGTCTAGTATTTACCTTGCTCTCTGTCTAGTATTTACCTTGCTCTCTCTCTCCCATCTCTGTCTAGTATTTACCTTGCTCTCTGTCTAGTATTTACCTTGCTCTCTCTCTCCCATCTCTGTCTAGTATTTACCTTGCTCTCTGTCTAGTTTTTACCTTGCTCTCTCTCTCCCGTCTCTGTCTGGTTTTTACCTTGCTCACACTCTCCCGTCACTGTCTAGTTTTTACCTTGCTCTCTGTCTAGTTTTAACCTTGCTCTCTCCCGTCTCTGTCTAGTTTTTACCTTGATCTCTCTCTCGTCTCTGTCTAGTTATTACCTTGCTCTCTCTCTCCCGTCTCTGTCTAGTTATTACCTTGCTCTCTCTCTCCCTTCTCTGACTAGTTATTACCTTGCTCTCTCTCTCCCGTCTCTGTCTAGTTATTACCTTGCTCTCTCTCTCCCATCTCTGTCTAGTTATTACCTTGTTCTCTCTCTCCCATCTCCATCTAGTTTTTACCTTGCTCTCTCTCTCCCTTCTCTGACTAGTTATTACCTTGTTCTCTCTCTCCCGGCTCTGTCTAGTTATTACCTTGCTCACTCTCTCCTGTCTCTGACTAGTTATTACCTTGCTCTCTCTCTCCCATCTCTGTCTAGTTATTACCTTGTTCTCTCTCTCCTTGTTCTCCTCCCATCTCTGTCTAGTTTTACCTTGCTTGCTCTCTCTCCCGTCTCTGACTAGTTATTACCTTGCTCTCTCTCTTCCGTCTCTGTCTAGTTTTTACCTTGCTCTCTCTCCCATCTCTGTCTAGTATTTACCTTGCTCTCTCTCTCCCATCCCTGTCTATATATTACCTTGCTCTCTCTCCCGTCTCTGTCTAGTTAATACCTTGCTCTCTCTCTCCCGTCTCTGTCTAGTTTTTACCTTGCTGTCTCTCTCCAGGCTCTGTCTAGTTTTTACCTTGCTCTCTCTCTCCAGGCTCTGTCTAGTTTTTACCTTGCTCTCTCTCTCCCATCTCTGTCTAGTATTTACCTTGCTCTCTGTCTAGTTTTTACCTTGCTCTCTCTCTCCCGTCTCTGTCTAGTTTTTACCTTGCTGTCTCTCTCCAGGCTCTTTCTAGTTTTTACCTTGCTCTCTCTCTCCCGTCACTGTCTAGTTTTTACCTTGCTCTCTGTCTAGTTTTAACCTTGCTCTCTCCCGGCTCCGTCTTGTTTTTACCTTGCTCTCTCTCCCGTCTCTGTCTAGTTTTTACCTTGATCTCTCTCTCCCGTCTCTGTCTAGTTATTACCTTGCTCTCTCTCTCCCTTCTCTGACTAGTTATTACCTTGCTCTCTCTCTCCCGTCTCTGTCTAGTTATTACCTTGCTCTCTCTCTCCCATCTCCGTCTAGTTTTTACCTTGCGCTCTCTATCTCCAGGCTCTGTCTAGTTTTTACCTCTCTCTCTGTCTAGTTTTTACTTTGCTCTCTCTCTCCCATCCCTGTCTAGTATTTATCTTGCTCTCTCTCCCATCTCTGTCTCGTTTTTACCTTGCTCTCTCTCTCCCGTCTCTGTCTAGTTTTTACCTTGTTCTCTCTCTCCCATCTCTGTCTCGTTTTTACCTTGCTCTCTCTCTCCCATCTCTGTCTAGTATTTACCTTGCTCTCTCTCTCCCATCTCTGTCTAATTTTTTACCTTGCTCTCTCTCTCTCATCTCTGTCTTGTATTTACCTTGCTCTCTGTCTAGTATTTACCTTGCTCTTTCTCTCCCATCTCTGTCTAGTTATTACCTTCCTCTCTCTCTCCCATCTCTGTCTAGTATTTACCTTGCTCTCTCTCTCCCATCTCTGTCTAGTTTTTACCTTGCTCTCTCTCTCCCATCTCTGTCTAGTATTTACCTTGCTCTCTGTCTAGTATTTACCTTGCTCTCTCTCTCCCATCTCTGTCTAGTATTTACCTTGCTCTCTGTCTAGTATTTACCTTGCTCTCTCTCTCCCATCTCTGTCTAGTATTTACCTTGCTCTCTGTCTAGTTTTTACCTTGCTCTCTCTCCCGTCTCTGTCTAGTTTTTACCTTGCTCACACTCTCCCGTCACTGTCTAGTTTTTACCTTGCTCTCTCTCTCCCATCTCTGTCTAGTATTTACCTTGCTCTCTGTCTAGTTTTTACCTTGCTCTCTCTCCCATCTCGATCTAGTTTTTACCTTGCTCTCTGTCTAGTTTTAACCTTGCTCTCTCCCGGCTCCGTCTTGTTTTTACCTTGCTCTCTCTCCCGTCTCTGACTAGTTATTAGCTTGCTCTCTCTCTCCCGTCTCTGACTAGTTATTACCTTGCTCTCTCTCTCCCGTCTCTGTCTAGTTATTACCTTGCTCTCTCTCTCCCATCTCTGTCTAGTTATTACCTTGCTCTCTCTCTCCCGTCTCTGTCTAGTATTTACCTTGCTCTCCCTCTCCCATCTCCATCTAGTTTTTACCTTGCTCTCTGTCTAGTTTTAACCTTGCTCTCTCCCGGCTCCATCTTGTTTTTACCTTGCTCTCTCTCCCGTCTCTGTCAAGTATTTACCTTGCTCTCTCTCTCCCAACTCCATCTAGTTTTTACCTTGCTCTCTGTCTAGTTTTAACCTTGCTCTCTCCCGGCTCCATCTTGTTTTTACCTTGCTCTCTCTCCCGTCTCTGTCAAGTATTTACCTTGCTCTCTCTCTCCCATCTCCATCTAGTTTTTACCTTGCTCTCTGTCTAGTTTTTACCTTGCTCTCTCTCTCCCGTCTCTGTCTAGTTTTAACCTTGCTCTCTCCCGGCTCCATCTTGTTTTTACCTTGCTCTCTCTCCCGTCTCTGTCAAGTATTTACCTTGCTCTCTCTCTCCCATCTCCATCTAGTTTTTACCTTGCTCTCTGTCTTGTTATTACCTTGCTCTCTCTCTCCCGGCTCCGTCTTGTTTTTACCTTGCTCTCTCTCCCGTCTCTGTCTAGTTAATACCTTGCTCTCTCTCTCCCATCTCTGTCTATATATTACCTTGCTCTCTCTCTCCCATCTCTGTCTATATATTACCTTGCTCTCTCTCTCCCATCTCTGTCTATATATTACCTTGCTCTCTCTCTCCCGTCTCTGACTAGTTAATACCTTGCTGTCTCTCTCCATGCTCTGTCTAGTTTTTACCTCTCTCTCTGTCTAGTTTTTACTTTGCTCTCTCTCTCCCATCTCTGTCTAGTATTTACCTTGCTCTCTCTCCCATCTCTGTCTAATTTTTACCTTGCTCTCTCTCTCCCGTCTCTGTCTAGTTTTTACCTTGTTCACTCTCTCCCATCTCTGTCTAGTATTTACCTTGCTCTCTCTCTCCCATCTCTGTCAAGTTTTTACCTTGCTCTCTCTCTCCCATCTCTGTCTTGTATTTACCTTGCTCTCTGTCTAGTATTTACCTTGCTCTTTCTCTCCCATCTCTGTCTAGTTATTACCTTCCTCTCTCTCTCCCATCTCTGTCTAGTATTTACCTTGCTCTCTCACTCCCATCTCTGTCTAGTTTTTACCTTGCTCTCTCTCTCACATCTCTGTCTAGTTTTTACCTTGCTCTCTCTCTCCCATCTCTGTCTAGTATTTACCTTGCTCTCTGTCTAGTATTTACCTTGCTCTCTCTCTCCCATCTCTGTCTAGTATTTACCTTGCTCTCTGTCTAGTTTTTACCTTGCTCTCTCTCTCCCGTCTCTGTCTAGTTTTTAACTTGCTCACGCTCTCCCGTCACTGTCTAGTTTTTACCTTGCTCTTTCTCTCCCATCTCCGTCTAATTTTTACCTTGCTCTTTCTCTCTCATCTCCGTCTAGTTTTTACCTTGCTCTCTCTCTCCCGGCTCTGTAGTTTTTACCTCGCTCTCTCTCCCGACTCTGTCTAGTTTTTACATTGCTCTCTCTCTCTTCCGACTCTGTCTAGTTTTTACCTTGCTTTCTCTCTCTCTCTCCATGTCTGGTGTTTTGCTTGCTCTCTCTCTGTCTAGTTTTTACTTTGCTCTCTCTCTGTCTAGTTTTTACTTTGCTCTCTCTCTGTCTAGTTCTTACCTTGCTTTCTCTCTCTCTCTCCATGTCTGGTGTTTTGCTTGCTCTCTCTCTGTCTAGTTTTTACTTTGCTCTCTCTCTGTCTAGTTTTTACTTTGCTCTCTCTCTGTCTAGTTTTTACCTTGCTTTCTCTCTCTCTCTCCATGTCTAGTTTTTACTTTGCTCTCACTCTGTCTAGTTTTTACCTTGCTTTCTCTCTCTCTCTCCATGTCTAGTTTTTACTTTGCTCTCTCTCTGTCTAGTTTTTACCTTGCTTTCTCTCTCTCTCTCCATGTCTAGTTTTTACTTTGCTCTCACTCTGTCTAGTTTTTACTTTGCTCTCTCTCTGTCTAGTTTTTACCTTGCTTTCTCTCTCTCTCTCCATGTCTAGTTTTTACTTTGCTCTCACTCTGTCTAGTTTTTACCTTGCTTTCTCTCTCTCTCTCTTATGTCTAGTTTTTTTTTACTTTGCTCTCTCTCTGTCTAGTTTTTACCTTGCTTTCTCTCTCTCTCTCCATGTCTAGTTTTTACTTTGCTCTCTCTCTGTCTAGTTTTTACCTTGCTTTCTCTCTCTCTCCATGTCTAGTTTTTACTTTGCTCTCACTCTGTCTAGTTTTTACTTTGCTCTCTCTCTGTCTAGTTCTTACCTTGCTCTCACTCTGTCTAGTTCTTACTTTGCTCTCTCTCTGTCTAGTTCTTACCTTGCTCTCACTCTGTCTAGTTCTTACTTTGCTCTCTCTCTGTCTAGTTTTTACTTTGCTCTCACTCTGTCTAGTTTTTACCTTGCTTTCTCTCTCTCTCTCTCCATGTCTGGTGTTTTGCTTGCTCTCTCTCTGTCTAGTTCTTACCTTGCTCTCTCTCTGTCTAGTTCTTACCTTGCGTGGTCAGACGGTTGTTTTGCAGATTTAGTGTTTCCAGTTGCTGCAGACGTGCCAGGTCCTCAACAGTTAATATTTCTATCCGGTTGTTCTAAGACAAAGCGGAGGCATAGAGGAGACACAAATATTATTTGCCAGAACAGCAATGCCTCATTCATTCATTATTGATTGACATTGACTAATTTGACTTCCGCCTTGGAGAGCATTCACTAATGCTTTTAAAACCTTACATCAGTCCTATGAAGGAAGATCTATCAGGTTTTAGGTGTGTGTGACCCACTTGTGGTAAGATCTATCAGACATTGGGTGTGTCTGTCAATGTCCAATTCACTCGTGCTAACTGACTGATATGTGACTAATGCAGGGGTGTCAAACACATTTCGCCCCGGGAGTCACAATCTTCAACAAAGTCCGGAGGACCTCACTGAAAATGTGTTGTATTTCCTTGCCATCATAATCATTTTCAAAACATAGTCCTCTATCCATCGTTTTTGGATTTTCCGATGCTCCCTGACTATCTAGCTTTCATTTGGGTGATTATTAACGAGCTGGACACATTGAAGAAACTGTATGAATACAGGTCCATTATCATTTCTATACAGTTTCAATTTAGTTTGAATCATTTTAAAGTACAGTACCAGTCAAAAGTTTGGATACACCTACTCATTCAAGGGTTTGTCTTTATTCTTTACTATTTTCTACACTGTAGAATAATAGTGAAGACATCAAACTATGAAAAAAACACATATGGAATCATGTAGTAACCAAAAAAGTATTAAACAAACCAAAATGTATTTTAGAAAACATTTCATGTTACAATTAGTTTTGTTCTGTAGAAAAATAGAAAGAAAGAAAATGTATATACAGTACATACAGTATATATACAGTATCAGTCAAAATTTCGGACACACCTGCTCATTCCACGGTTTTTCTTAATTCTTACTATTTTCTACATTGTCAACGAATGAAGACAGCACAACTATAAAATAACACATATGGAATCATGTAGTAAGCAAAACAGAGTTAAACAAATCTAAATATATTTTATATTTGAGATTCTTCAACGTAGCCCATCCTTTGCCTTTATGACAGCTTTGCACACTCTTGGCATTCTCTTAATTATTAAACAGCTTCATAAGGAATGTTTTTCCAAGTCTTGATGGAGTTCCCACATATGCTTGAGCCCTTGTTGGCTGCTTCTCCTTCACTCTGCGGTCCAACTCATCTCAATTGGGTTGAGGTCGGGTGATTGTGGAGGCAGGTCATCTGATGCAGCACTCCATCACTCTCCTTCTTGGTCAAATAGCCCTTACACAGCCTGGAGTTTTGTTTTGGGTCATTGTCCTGTTGAAAAACAAATGACAGTCCCACTAAGCGCAAATCAGATGGGATAGCGTATCACTGCAGAATGCTGTGGTAGCCATGCTGATTAAGTGTGCCTAGAATTCTAAATAAATCACTGACAGTGTCACCAGCAAAGCACCCCCACACCATCACATCTCCTCCATGCTTCATGGTGGGAACCACACATGCGGAGATCATCCGTTCACCTACTCTGTGTCTCAGCAAAGGACAAAATAACAGATTTCCACTGGTCTAATATCCATTGCACTTGTTTCTTGGCCCAAGCAAGTCTCTTCTTCTTATTGGTGTCCTTTAGAAGTGGTTTATTTGCTGTAATTTGACCATGATGGCCTGATTCCTGCAGTCTCCTCTGAACAGTTGATGTTGAGATGTGTCTGTTACTTGAACTCTGTGAAGCATTTATTTGGGCTGCAATCTGAGGTGCAGTTAACTCTAATGAACGTATATGGTGCAGCAGATGTAACTCTGGGTCTTCCTTTCCTGTGGCGGTCATGACAGCCATTTTCATCATAGCGCTTAATGGTTTTTGAGATCGCACTTGAAACTTTCAAAGTTCTTGACATTTTCCGGATTGACTAACCTTCGTGTTTTAAAGTAATGATGGACTGACTGTAGGTGGGTGCCGGTACAGAGTCAATGTGCAGGGGCACAGGTTAGTTGAGGTAGTATGTACACGCAGGTAGAGCTAATTAAAGTCACTATGCATAGATGACAACAGAGAGTGGCAGTGGTGTGGAGAGGGGAAGGGGGAGGGGGCAATGCAAATAGTCTGGGTAGCCATTTTACTAGATGTTCAGGAGTCTGCAAAAGAGACTGCATCATCTGTGGATCTGTTGGGGTGGTATGCAAAATGGAGTGGGTCTAGGGTTTCTGGGATGATGGTGTTGTTGATGACCCATGACCAGTCTTTCAACGCACTTCATGGCTACAGATGTGAGTGCTACAGGTCGGTAATCATTTAGGCAGGTTACCTTAGTGTTCTTGGGCACGGGCACTATGGTGGTCTGCTTAAAACATGTTGGTATTACAGACTCGAACAGGGAGAGGTTGAAAATGTCAGTGAAGACACTTGCTAGTTGGTCAGCGCATGCTCGCAGTACACATCTTGGTAATCAGTCTGGCCCTGCGGCCTTGTGAATGTTGACCTGTCTAAAGGTCTTACTCACATCGGCTATGGAGAGCATGATCACACAGTCTTCCGGTACAGCTGGTGCTCTCATGCATGTTTCAGTGTTATTTGCCTCGAAGTGAACATAGAAGTAGTTCAGCTCGTCTTTTAGGCTGTTGTCACTGGGCAGTTCTCGGTTGTGTTTCCCTTTGTAGCCTGTAACGGTTTGCAGACCCTGCCACATCCGATGAGCCTCAGAGCCGGTGTAGTACGACTAGATCTTAGTCCTGTACATTTTTGCTTGTAAGCAGGAATCAGGATGATGGAATTATGGTCAGATTTGCCAAATGGAGGGCGAGGGAGAGCTTTGTATGCGTCTCTGTGTGTGGAGTATAGGTGGTCCAGAGTTATTTTCCCTCTGGTAGCACATTTAAAATTTGTTCAAACTGATTTAAGTTTCCCTGCATTAAAGTCCCCGGCTAATAGGAGCGCCAACTCTGGGTGAGCGTTTTCTTGTTTGCTTATGGCGGAATACAGCTCATTCAATGCTATCTTAGTGCCTGCCTCTGACTGTGGTGGTATGTAAATAGCTACAAAAAATACAGATGAAAACACTCTAGGTAGGTAGTGTGGTCTACAGCTTATCATAAGAAACTCAACCTCAGGCGAGTAATAGCACGAGACTTCCTTAGATATTGTGCACCAGCTGTTGTTTACAAGAATACATAGACCGCCGCCCCTTGTCTTACCAGACGCTGCTGTTCTATCCTGCCGGTAAATCGTATAACCAGCCAGCTGTACATTGATGTTGTCGTCGTTCAGCCACGACTCCGTGAAGCATAAGATGTTACAGTTTTTAATGTCACGTTGGTAGTTTAATCTTAACCGTAACTCTGCAATTTTATTGTCCAAAGACTGCACATTTGCTAGCAGAACTGCGGGAAGTGGGGGTTTATTCGATCGCCTTCAACTTCTCAGCAGGCAGCACGCTCTCTGGCCTCTTTTTCTCAGCCTCCTCTTCATGCAAATCACGGGGCCCGAGGAAGCCGTATATCCTCTGCCTCGGGCTCGTCAGAGTCGTGTAAGAAGAAAAAGGATTCTGCTAGGTCCGTGGTGAGTAATCGCAGTCCTGATGTATAGAGGTTATTTTTGGTCATAAGAGACGGTAGCGGCAACATTATTTACAAAATTAGTAAAAAAATAAGTCACAAATAACACAGATAAACAAACAAATAACAAAATCAGTTGGGGGCATGTCAAACGTCTGCCTTCTGCTCCGGCCCCATTTTAATTTACTATGGATTGGTCTTTTACCACATAGGGGTCTCTTCTGTATACCACCTCTACCTCGTCACGACACAACTGATAGGCTCAAACGCATTAAGAAGGAAAGAAATTCCACAATATAACTTTTAACAAGGCACACCTGTTAATTGAAATGCATTCCAGGTGATTACCTCATGAAGCTGGTTGAGAGATTGCCAAGAGTATGCAAAGCTGTCATTAAGGCAAAAGGTGACTACTTTGAAGAATCTCAAATATATTTACACATTTTTGGTTACTAAATGATTCTATATGTGTTATTTCATAGATTTGATGTCTTCACTGTTATTCTACAATGTAAAAAATAGTAAACATAAAAAAACCTGGAATGAGCCCAGGGGGCGGATTGGACCCCCTCACAGACTGGATCGAGCTGGCAGGCCCTATGTTAAACCCTCCCCACCGGTCTAATGGATGTGTGATTACTCACCTGTAGGAAGAGAATGTGGGTGTTGGGTGTGTATGACCCACCTGCAGCGAGAGAATGCGCGTGCTCTGAGACAGATCACTAGGAAAGTCCATGAGGTCAACCCCAGCACAGTCCACTGCTCCCTCCTCTGTACAGCTACACTCGCCAGGACACACCACCGGCTCCACCTTCGCCACGGCCGGGACCAGGAAGGTCTCTATCTCTGTCTCCTCCATGGGATCGTCCTCTTCCTCTTCCTCCTGGGGCTCCAGAGGGGCTTGGCAGTGCACCAGAGCCCAGGCCAGGAGCAACACAGTCAGGCCTTGCAGCAGAGATGTCCTTGCCATGTCTGCTGGTGGTGCCTGGTCGTCTCACTTCTTCAGCTACCTGACCTACCTGAGCTGCCCTGTACCACCGATGGTCAGATGGGTCTGGAAAACAGTTTAATAACAGTGTATTGCATCAAAGCATGGATAAATTAAGTAGATATTATGTAATCAGTGCCCATAGATAACATATCACAATTAATAAGAGGGACACATTTTTTTATGTTGCCTTTAGAGAGGTTTTCAACAGAAAATAAATGCTTACATTTACATTTTAGTCATTTAGCAGAAGCTTTTATCCAGAGCGACTTACAGTAGTGAGTGCATACATGTTCATACTTTTTTCATACTGAGCAAATAGAGCAATGGTCCTGCATAGCCAAATTATATTTTGACAGGAGAGATAAAACATAAAAGGATGTGTACTACAGAAGGTAGCTCATGTTGCTCACATTGTCAGAACAGCAGGCCTCCCAACGGTGGTTAGGCGAAGGATTACACGAAGTGTAGTATCTGTGACAATAAAAAACATCTTAAATTTTAGTTCCACTGCCCCAACAACCAACCCTGGAGTGTTGAGCAGGACTGGCCATCCCTGACCACCTGCAAGGACTGAGGATTGTTAGACATTCTGTTCCTGTTTGGCTTATTTTTCAAATCTGTTCTCTCATACCTTGTGTTGATTTTATGGGTTGACCTACAGCACCCAGCATCCATGTTCTCTTATATTAAAATGTCTTGTCCAATTCAGGTTGACTATTTTCCATATAGTTGAGTGAAATATACACAGTCTGTTGTTGTTGTTTGTGTGATTTTTTATTTATTTTTACAATAAAGACATTGCGGTGCTGCTATGCAGTGTAGTTAAGTTGCCTTCTCTTGTGCTGATGGACATGTTCCAAACAGGCACTCTGCTCTGCTGGCTAACCTTTAAAAACCATTCATCTACCAGAAAACGCATAGCACCAGTCTGTCCAATCCAGCTGAGGGACTGGAGAGACACTACTACTTCACCTCTGTGTGTGTGTGTGTGAACCAGGGGAATCACAGTGTGTCTAAACATCAGCCAAGTGTCTATGTTCACATCAGATGAGAAAAACATGTGACCCTGAGTATGGTGCTGTATCCCCCACACAAATATGCGCACACATACCACCCACTCTGGCAATAACAAATGCACAACGCATATAGCAGGAATCCATTAAACCCCACATGCACTATGCTACTCATAAACCGACTGATCACATTCTCACACCAACCTAAATTATTAGTTTACACGCTCAAAAACATTGAACATTGAATCAAAATCTCAGCTATATAATCTTTTTATATGTTTTATGTGATAGTCTGTAAAAGCTCGTACACATCTGGACAGCTGTGCACTTGCACAGCTTACTATTATTCGCTAAGATAATGGTTGGCACTCTGCCACTCAGTCCATAAACAGTCCAGTCATTCACTACTATATTACTATATGATTGGTGGCACATTATCAACTCATAGTCAGCCCATAATGCATTTGGAACATTAGACTCTGTCCACATGAGAGCCATATAACTTGAGCCAGTTTGCTACAGCTTCTGCAGCAACAGGAAATGTGAACTATTATGTGGATTATAATTAATGGACATTTTTGTATGGGTTGATACATTTTTCATTAGGGAAAATCAAGTCTGACATTTCAAAGTAGATATAACAAACTTCAGAAACCTTTTTAAACCTCAAATATGCTATACGTTTAAAATTGCACCATTGCAGTTTTCCTGCGACAGGGTGATCAAATTAAGATCTTACATTATATACAGAGCATCTATTTAAAGCTCGGGTCCATATGTTCAAAGTGCCATGAAAGAGTGACTATGGAACTGACAATCATATTCCACCGTAGCATTATCTAACAAGAGCCTAACGTATAAAGTAACAAGCGTGCATGCATAAATACATACTCAAATATTACAGAAGATATCCAGTATACATGCATTCTTTACCTTCTCTGACAGAGGGAGGTTAGCAGAGACAGAGACAGAGGCAAAGCAGTCTGGTTTCCAGTCCAGCCAGAGACAGTCCCATAGCAGGATAGAGAGGAGCCACAGTAACTACACAGTCACTCCCAGGGCCAGCCCTGGTCAGTTCAGATGCAGATCCCCACCAGATGTGACAAGAGAGTGGGAGTGAGAAAGGGAAAGTTCAGAGAAAGAAGGAGAGAAGGAAAGAGAGAAGAGAGAGAGGGAAAACAGTGCGAGTGGGAGAGGAAACTGAGTTGAAGGATAGCCAAATGCCCAGAATTCTTTGCTTTCTTGCTTCTATTTTTTTAGTCGTCTGAGACAGGTTTTTACCAATCCCTATATGGTAATGAAAACATTTCATGTTGCAATTCGTTTTTTCTGTAGAAAGAAAGAAAGAAAGAAAGAAAGAAAGAAAGAAAGAAAGAAAGAAAGAAAGAAAAATGTATATACAGTACATACAGTATATATACAGTACAAGTCAAAAGTTGACACACCTAATCATTCAAGGGTTTTTCTTCATTTTTACTATTTTCTACATTGTAGAATAATAGTAAAGACATCAAAACTATGAAATAACACATATGGAATCATGTAGTAACCAAACAAAGTGTTAAACAAATCTAAATATATATTTGATATTTGATATTCTTCAAAGTAGCCACCATTTCCTTGATGACAGCTTTGCACACTCTCGGCATTGTCTCAACCAGCTTCACAAGGTAGTCACTTAGAATGCATTTCAATTAACAGGTGTGCCTTGTTAGAAGTTCATTTGTAGAATTTCTTTCATTCTTAATGTGTTTGAGCCAATCAGTATTGTTGTGACAAGGTAGGGGTGGTACACAGAAGATAGCCCTATTTGGTAATAGACCAAGTCCATATTATGGCAAGAACAGCTCAAATAATTCATGGCACACTTAACCAGCATGGCTACCACAGCATTCTGCAGCAATACGCCATCCCATCTGGTTTGCGCTTAGTGGGACTATTATTTATTTTTCAACAGCACAATGACCCAACACACCTCCAGGCTGTGTAAGGGCTATTTGACCAAGAAGGAGAGTGATGGAGTGCTGCATCAGATGACCTGGCCTTCACAATCACCCGACCTCAACCAAATTGAGATGGTTTGGGATAAGTTGGACTGTAGAGTGAAGGAAAAGCAGCCCACAAGTGCTCAGCATATGTGGGAACTGCTTCAAGACGGTTGGAAAAGCATTCCAGGTGAAGCTGGTTGAGAGAATGCCAAGAGTGTGCCAAGCTGTCATAAAGGCAAAGGTTGACTACTTAGAAGAATGGGAAATATATTTAGATTTGTTTAACACTTTTACTGGTTACTACATGATTCCATTTGTGTTATTTCATAATGTAATGTCTTCATTATTATTCTGCAATGTAGAAAACAGTAAAAAATAAAGAAAAACCCTGGAATGGGTAGATGTGTCCAAACGTTTGACTGGTGCTGTATATATTTCTCATGAATCAACAGAGATTAGTATCACAGCGAAACTGAGTGAGTATATTGGACTGAAAGTATCTTGGATGAACTTAAAAGTAATTTCACTTCAAATAGATGATGTTGCTGAATCATACATTCCCTGTTTCTTCTTTGAGCCTGCTACAAAGAGAGTTAACATGACCCAGGGAGCCAGGAATGCCAGTAACATTGTCTTGTTAGCAATTTTTTCCCTCAAAGGCCTAAACATCCTCTCCTGTTTTCTCATTATATCACATCGAACAACTGCAGTGCTTGAGATTAAATAAATAAACCTTTTACTAAAGATGAAGAAAAATTGTAACCAATATGAGCCTAGAATCTGATCAGTATTAGAAAACAAGTATTTATAGAGAACTAATGTAATCCACATTTATCTTGAAAGGGCATTTATTTTGAAGACATTTCATATAGACAGGAAACAAGAGTCTGCCCGAAAGAGGCGACAGACAGGATATGGCCTAATAACTCACACGTTGTGTAGAAGGGTCTCTCTCTACATAGTCTATACCTCCCATTAGGCGTTATGGTGTTGTACATCTGCTTTCTGTAAAAATGTCTTTGTATCGCAAATGATGTTAATTCCACCAACAGCAGGTCTATTTTTCTATATTCCCTAAGACACTTCTCAGAGGACATTCCGCCGGAGTTATGTCACATAAATTATAGGACTAAACCTGGATCAAAAATAAATGATAAAGTATGACACAGTGGCTTCCTTCCTGATTCCTATGGCTGTAAACTGTGAATTTTCGATAGAAAGAAGTAATTATCACTTTGGGGCAGTTTCCCAGACAGATATTAAGCCTAGTCCTAAAAAACACTTTCAATGGGGGGGTGTTATGTGTTATAGGGGAACTCAAAAATGATCTTTTAGCATTGTTTTCATTAGTCCACTGTTGATAGAGTCCCAAAATGTGTTGCATGTCAGCAGTCAAGTTTTCAAGATATTGGACATTCAAGAAGCAAAGTGTCACTGGCCACATCATCATGATGATGTAAAATGTATCCACTTTAAAGTCAAGTGAAGAGAGAGTCTGACTAGACTGTCCGTGCACGTCTGCAGAGCCGATTTCCCATCTGAGGATATGAGGCCTTGATTTGGGCCTGTATTTTTTATTTTTTTATTTCACCTTTATTTAACCAGGTAGGCAAGTTGAGACCAAGTTCTCATTTACAATTGAGACCTGGCCAAGATAAAGCAAAGCAGTTCGACACATGCAACAACACAGAGTTACACATGGAGTAAAACAAACATACAGTCAATAATACAGTAGAAACAAGTCTATATACGATGTGAGCAAATGAGGTGAGATAAGGGAGGTAAAGGCAAAAAAAGGCCATGGTGGCAAAGTAAATACAATATAGCAAGTAAAACACTGGAATGGTAGATTTGCAGTGGAAGAATGTGCAAAGTAGAAATAAAAATAACGGGGTGCAAAGGAGCAAAATAAATAAATAAAATGAAATAAATACAGGTGGGAAAGAGGTAGATGTTTGGGCTAAATTATAGGTGGGCTATGTACAGGTGCAGTAATCTGTGAGCTGCTCTGACAGTTGGTGCTTAAAGCTAGAGAGGGAGATAAGTGTTTCCAGTTTCAGAGATTTTTGTAGTTCGTTCCAGTCATTGGCAGCAGAGAACTGGAAGGAGAGGCGGCAAAAGAAATAATTGGTTTTGGGAGTGACCAGAGAGATATACCTGCTGGAGCACGTGCTACAGGTGGGTGATGCTATGGTGACCAGCGAGCTGAGATAAGGGTCTTGTAGATGACATGGAGCCAGTGGGTTTGGCGACAAGTATGAAGCGAGGGCCAGCCAACAAGAGCGTACAGGTCGCAATGGTCGCAAGAGCGTACAGGTCGCAATGGTGGGTAGTATATGGGGCTTTGGTGACAAAACGGGTGGCATTGTGATAGACTGCATCCAATTTGTTGAGTAGGGTATTGGAGGCTAATTTGTAAATGACATCGCCAAAGTCGAGGATTGGTAGTAGGATGGTCAGTTTTACAAGGGTATGTTTGGCAGCATGAGTGAAGGATGCTTTGTTGCGAAATAGGAAGCCAATTCTATATATAACTTGGATTGGAGATGTTTGATGTGGGTCTGGAAGGAGAGTTTACACCTAGGTATTTGTAGTTGTCCACGTATGCTAAGTCAGAGCCGTCCAGAGTAGTGATGTTGGACAGGCGGGCAGGTGCAGGCAGCGATCGGTTGAAGAGCATGCATTTAGTTTTACTTGTATTTAGGAGAAATTGGAGGCCATGTATGTAGGGGTGGAAGTAACAAATTACAAATAATATTGTTACTGTAATTGAGTAGCTTTTGGAGTACTTGTACTTTTTTTTTCAAAGTCAGTAATTTTACTTTTACTTAAGTATGTTCTGAATTAAGTATTATACTTCGCTACCTTATTAAAACCATCCGTTATAGAGTACAATTTTGTAGGCTGTACATAATAGAAGATCATGACGGCATGGAAATTTTGAAACTCTGAGCCAGAAAAAAATGCTCATCGTTGTCTAGTCAGTGACCAATTAAATCAAATTTCACGCATCGCGCCAATCAAATCAAGCTGTGCACACAAACTGAACTATGATGGTCGGAAGATTTTCAAAAAGGCAAAAATAACTTAGTTTAGTATGAGACATGTCGTGAAAGATTGGAACGTTTTTTATCAAAGCAGTTTGTGTGAAAACAATGGAGATGGAGGAGACTGTTTAGTTTAAATGAGTTTAATTTATTGCACCAAAGAAAACAAGTGATTAACAACAATACAGATAAAAACAACAACAAAAAAACGGTGTACAGGTGTGGTTGGAAGCCCAAGGGCTTATATGGAAACCACAACACAAAAAAATATATACAATAGATAAGTACAAACATAAAAACAGTTAGTTAAAACAGATAACAAAGCTATTAATTCTAAATGTATAAATTAACTGATCAGTAATCACAAACATTTAAAAAAGTATTTGTTTTGTTTAAATGTGTGTGTGTAAGTGTGCATGTGAGTGTGTGAAAGTTAGGCGATATGGAGGAGATTACTGAGTAGTTTGCTTCATCAGGCTGACCCCCAGTCTTCGCTTTAAGTTATTGTGAGTATGTGAGAGTGAGGGTATATGGAGGAGATTACTGAGTAGTGTGCTTCATCAGGCTGACCCCCAGTCTTCTCTTTAAGTTATTGTGATTATGTGAGAGTGAGGCTATATGGAGGAGATTACTGAGTAGTGTGCTTCATCAGGCTGACCCCCAGTATTCTCTTTAAGTTATTGTGAGTATGTGAGAGTGAGGCTATATGGAGGAGATTACTGAGTAGTGTGCTTCATCAGGCTGACCCCCAGTCTGCTCTTTAAGTTATTGTGAGTATGTGAGAGTGAGGGTATATGGAGGAGATTACTGAGTAGTGTGCTTCATCAGGCTGACCCCCAGTATTCTCTTTAAGTTATTGTGATTATGTGAGAGTGAGGCTATATGGAGGAGATTACTGAGTAGTGTGTTTCATCAGGCTGACCCCCAGTCTTCTCTTTAAGTTATTGTGAGTATGTGAGAGTGAGGCTATATGGAGGAGATTACTGAGTAGTGTGTTACATCAGGCTGACCCCCAGTCTTCTCTTTAAGTTATTGTGAGTATGTGAGAGTGAGGCTATATGGAGGAGATTACTGAGTAGTGTGTTTCATCAGGCTGACCCCCAGTCTTCTCTTTAAGTTATTGTGAGTATGTGAGAGTGAGGCTATATGGAGGAGATTACTGAGTAGTGTGTTTCATCAGGCTGACCCCCAGTCTTCTTTTAAGTTATTGTGAGTATGTGAGAGTGAGGCTATATGGAGGAGATTACTGAGTAGTGTGTTTCATCAGGCTGACCCCCAGTCTTCTCTTTAAGTTATTGTGAGTATGTGAGAGTGAGGCTATATGGAGGAGATTACTGAGTAGTGTGCTTCATCAGGCTGACCCCCAGTCTTCTCTTTAAGTTATTGTGAGTATGTGAGAGTGAGGCTATATGGAGGAGATTACTGAGTAGTGTGCTTCATCAGGCTGACCCCCAGTCTTCTTTTAAGTTATTGTGAGTATGTGAGAGTGAGGCTATATGGAGGAGATTACTGAGTAGTGTGCTTCATCAGGCTGACCCCCAGTCTTCTCTTTAAGTTATTGTGAGTATGTGAGAGTGAGGCTATATGGAGGAGATTACTGAGTAGTGTGCTTCATCAGGCTGACCCCAGTCTTCTCTTTAAGTTATTGTGAGTATGTGAGAGTGAGGCTATATGGAGGAGATTACTGAGTAGTGTGCTTCATCAGGCTGACCCCCAGTCTTCTCTTTAAGTTATTGTGAGTATGTGAGAGTGAGGCTATATGGAGGAGATTACTGAGTAGTGTGCTTCATCAGGCTGACCCCCAGTCTTCTCTTTAAGTTATTGAGGGATGATGATGTTTTAGCAATGTGAAGATAATAAATCCTGAGTATGGTACCTCTGTATCTGATAGAGAACTGACTATGTGAGGTGTGGCAGTGGGGAAGGTGAAGGCTATCACAGTGTCTTGTGTTGTAACAATGGATTTCAGAATGAACCTGGAAGAATCCATTGAAGGGTTCAGGTAGACTTCTGGGAGGTATGAGTATTTGTAGATGGAAGTGCATAATTGGTGTACATTAATGTTGTAAATAGAAAAGATATTGAGTTTCTTAAACAAAGGTGCAGTTGGAGCCAGGTAATTAGAGGAGATGGCTAGTCTTGAACATTTATTTTGTATGATAAGTAATTTGTGTAGGTAGGAGGCATATGTACTGGCCCAGACAATATTACATTAAATGAGATACGGGTAAATTAAGCTATTGTATAGAGTTTGGAAGCAAGCCTGATGACCCAAACCACTAATATGTCTGATGATACCAACAGATTTCATCACTTTGTTGCAGACAAATGAAATATGATCTTTCCAGGATAACTTCAAATCAATTAAAACTCAGAGGAAGTGGATGTGACTTGTTCCATTTCATTCCCACCAAATGAGATTCTGACTGTTTATTTTTCTAACTAGTGAATACAATACATTTAGATTGTTTAACATATAAAGATAAAACACTTATCTGGAACCATTCAGACAATTTGGCCATGCCTGAGTTGGCTTCACTAATTTGTTCATAAAAATTGTGTGATTAAAATCAAATTGGTGTCTTCAGCAAAGAAGACGCCACAGGATATCTTGGCTCTGGTAGACACACAACCGGCTGCATAAACAAATTGTCCTCCAACCAATTATATGTATATTCATGAAAACCGTAATAATGCAATTTAGAAAGTAATATTTCATGATCAACAGTGTCAAAGGCTTTCGATAAATCGAAAAACATGCCAAGAGCGTATTCATTGTTATTAAGGGCTGTAAAGATTTGATACACAAGTTGCAAAAGAGCCATATCTGTGGATTAGTTTTTACAAAAAAACATATTTGTGCTCATATAGAATACAGTGTTGATTTAAATGTTTAAACATACTATTATAAACCAATTTTTCTAGGATTTTTGAAAAACATGGTAGTACAGATATTGGGCGATAATTTGTAAAAGATCTTGGATCACCAGATTTATAGAGGGGGTTAACTTTGGCAATTTTAAAATCTTTAGGAACAGTACCAGTTTGCTGTGACCAGTTCTCTTTCAAGCACAGTAGAGGCGATGTAATGCAAGCTTTGCTTACCCACGATGGCGAAGGTGGCAGCCTACAATAACTCTGCCTCAAACATGAGAAAACATTGTAGAGTTAAGATAACTAGCTAGCTATGAATGACAAAAACTGTGTTTTATGGATGGCTTTGGCAGCTGGCTATCTAATAGTCTAACTTATGTAAGTTGGCATTAGCCTAGTTGTCAAGAATACCAAAGTTAGCAAGCTATCCTTGCAGTAACAGGCGCAACTTTAGTTTTAGAAGTGGGGGGGCATAATAGTTTTTTTATCCAGTCGGCTAAACACTCAAAACAGCCTACCCGACCGCTCAGAGGCGTCCGTGTGGCCCTAAAGCAGACCATTGCCTCGTTTTGTATCACATTACAATTACAAAACTGGGGGTTGCGGGGTGCAATGTCATAATGTGGGGGGACATGTCTCCCCAGTGAAAGTTGCGCTAAGTGCGGCTAAGTTAGCCGACTCCCATCATCCCAGACACTGGCCATGATTGGTTGAAATAATGAGTGGGCTGGACATGCCGAGAGAGGAGAGAGGATTCGTCTGCCATAGAAGCTCATCAGTCTGTGTTGGTAATCCTGTCGAACGGGGCTTATTTTAAATGATATTGTGTAGTGGACCTACATAAATGTTGTGCTCCACTTTCTGGAGGATCAAATTTTGAAATCAGTGGAATTAGAGTATGATAGCTACAGAAAAGTCTCTGGATTAAATCTTCAAACTTAGGGCAACCGTGGCATTCCTGACAGGGAGACACGTCCATGCATGATGATGTATACAGGTAAGATAGCTAGCTACATCTTCAGATATTACACGTTTTTGACAGAAAATGGTTTAATTTCAAACTAAAGTGTACTACTAGCTAGCTAATTTTAGCTGGCTGGCTCCCTAGCTGATGCTATTATTCGTATCTCCAAGCACTATGGAATTGCTGGCACTGTTCATTGTTGTTTAACTAGCTACTGTAGCGTTAGCTGGCTGGCTCGTTAGCTAACATGACGTGTGTGAACTTACACTTTGTTAACCTAGCTAGGTACATTGTTTACCTAGTTAGCTATATGTCATAAGCTAAAGTGTACTGTTAACCGGCTAGCTAACTTTAGCTGGCTAGTTCCATAGCTGACGTTATTATTAATTTCGCAGAGCCGTGTGCTGTTCTAGTTAGAGCCTATTGTTACCTAACTAACATTGAACATGGTTGGTTAGCTCCCAGCACTGTGGCATTGTTGTTTAACTACAGCAGCTAACGTTGTCTGGCTGGCTCGTTAGCTAACGTTACGTGACGTGTGTACAACACCCCGTTGAATATGGCCGGTGTCAGTAAACGTCTGCAAAAAAAGGATTGAAATTGTTGCCAGCAGAGTTGGTTAGACTGTTTTCATGTTATCCAGAGGTAAACAAATCATCGGCCAGAGTGTCAAGTGTGCACTTCAAAAGCGAAACAAGATGGGTGGGGCTAAAGCTTAGGGTGAGGGTGTGAATGATGCTGAATGAATGTAGACAAAGAAGAGCTCTTCACTAGATAGCAAAACACTCAAAGGCGATTTTCTCAAAAGTGAGTTTACAAGTTGATCAACTTTCAACGCAGAATTACTTTCCCATTGTGCCTCAAATGCAGTGTATGACATACCATTTTGTAGTTCTGAGCCTCTACTTTTATCTAATGTAAAAAACACAATTTCAAATTTTACCACATAAGACCGAATCCAGGTGGTGAGTTACATATCAAAATTAGACAACTTTTTAGGTCTGAGAACATCTGAAAAAGTCACTACAGTCTCAGTATCTGAGATAATAAGTATGGAAAGTCTGTGTTTGGGCTATTGTAATGTGAGTGATATGATGAACTAAATTTCCACATAAAGAAGAATTTGCCAAAATATTCCGTATGTGTATTTGTCACTATACAGGTTTGGTCTACTGAAGCATTATATTGACACAATGACAGAGGATGAGAGGAATAAGAGAAATAGGATGGCGCCGTACTGTAGGCTGCCGTCTTGCGAGCTCCGACCCAACTTTGCTATTTTGTGATTCTTTTGGCGTTTATCTTTACAAAATGTGCCCACTATCATTTCTTATGATCAACAAGAACTTCCGAACATCAGATCTTCAGTTACTAACCTCAATTCAGGCTTCAACTTCGACTACTGGGCACTTTGTGTAATTCCGAACCACTTTTCGGGCTATCAAAGAGGAAACGCGGGCAAAACAAATAAAGAGAGGGGAGCCCTGGCGAGATTAAGGTGAAGCGAAAACCTGACACCTCCTCCCTCCATTCTATTGCCTGGCTTTTGGACAAGATAGCCCCCATGGCTATCCCACTCAATGGATTCTCCATTCACTGAGCAGACGGGACATTGGATTCAGGGAAATTAAGGGGGAGGGGTTTGCCTCTTCATCAACAGCACATGGTGTGCTGACACTGGCGCAGTGGAAGTTTCAACCCATTGTTCACCCATCTTGGAATATTTGCCGACCCTTCTACTTCTGGAGAGTTTTCATCTTTTATGGTGACTGCTGGATATATTCCACCTCAGGACAATAAAAACAACAAGCCGGCACTTAAACTCTACGTGCCTATAAACAAGCAGCAAACCGTGCACCTAGAGGCTGCTTTGCCGGTGATTTCAATTCTGCATCATTAAGACACATATTGCCCAACTTCAATCAACACTTCTCCTTCCAGGGGCAAGTCCTAGACCACTGTTACTCTACCCATAAGCAAGCATGCAAGGCCCTCCCTCGTCCCCCCTTCGGGCAAATCTGATCATGATTCTATACTCCTGCTTTCTGTTTACAAGTAGAAGCTCAAACAATGATGCGCTCCATTGAGAAATGGTCCTCCGTTTTGGAGGCTATGCTACAAGACTGCTTTGCTGACTCTCTCCGAGGCCAAAGTAAGGTATTTATTTTATTGTATATTTTACCCCCTTTTTCGATCTTGTCTCATCGCTGAAACTCCCCAAAGGGCTCGAGAGGTGATGGTCGAGTCATGCATCCTCAAAAACATGACCCGCCAAACCGCACTTCTTAACACCCACCCGCTTAACCCGGAAGGCAGCCGCAGCAATGTGTTGGAGGAAACACCGTTTACCTGACGACCGAGGTCAAACATGCAGGCGCCCGGGCCGCCATAAGGAGTCCCTAGAGCGCGATGAGCCAAGTAAAGCCCTCCCAGCAAAACCCTCCCTTAACCCGGACAACACTGGGCCAATTGTGCAGCGCCCTATGGGACTCTAGATCACGGCCAGTTGTGATACAGCCCGGGAGCGAACCAGGGTCTGTTGTGACGCCTCTAGCTCTGCAATATAGTGCCTTAGACCGCTGTGCCACTCGGGAGCCCCAAAAGTAAAGTTTTTAATCAGGTCAAAACTCATAAGGCCGTGGGGCCGGACAGCATTCCAGGGCGCGTTCTCAGAGCATGCGCAGCTGGTGAGCATATTCACGGTCATTTTCAACCTTTCCTTGTCCGTCTGTGATCCCCACATGCCTCAAGCTGACCACCATAATTGATGTTCCCAAGAACTCTAAGGCTACCTGCCACAATGACCACCCTGTAGCTGTGGTCATCTGTAATCATGAAGTGCTTTGAAAGACTGGTTATGGCACACATCGACTCCCATCATCCCAGACACCTTAGAACTACTGACTGCAATTTTCATACTGCCCCAACAGATCCATAGACAATGCAATCTCAATTGCACTCCATACTGTCCTCATCCAACTAGATAAGAGGAATATCCATGTGAGAATGCTGATTATTGACAACAGCTCACCGTTCAACACCAGAGTCTCCTCCGAATTCGTCAGCAAGCTTGAGACCCTGGGACTGAACATTTCCCTCTGCAACTGGATCCTGGAATTCCTGATGGGCGGACCCCAGATGGTGAGGGTAGGAAACATTAACTCAGCCATGCTGTCCCTGAATGCGGAGGCCCCACAGGGGTGTGTGCTTAGTCCCCTCCTGTACTCCGTGTTCATCCATGACTGTGTGGCCATGCATGACTCCAACACCATCATCAGAAACAGCGCCTCTTCAACCTCAGGAGGCTAAAGAAATTCAGCTTGGCCCCAAGACTCTCACAAACTACAGAGTATCCTGTCGGGCTATGTTAATGCCTGGTACAGAAATGGCACAGTCCGCAACTGCAGGGCTCTCCAGACGGTGGTGTGGTCACACTGCCTTCCCTCCAGGACATCTAAAGCACCCAGTGTCATGGTGTCATAGCAAGTCCAAGAAGATCATCAAGGACCTCACCCACCTGAGCCACGGCCTGTTCACCCCGCTACCATCTAGAAGGTGGAGACAGTACAGGTGCATCATTGCTGGGACCGAAAGACTGATATCTCCAGGTTGTTATACAGTCACCACTATCACCACTAGCCGGCCTACGCCCAGAACCCTGCGCTGAACCTTAGTCACTCTTACAAGCCGGCTACCACTTGGTACTCTACCCTGCACCTTTGAGACTGCTGCTCTATGTACATAGAGTCATTGAACACTGATCACTTTAATAATGTTTACATACTGTATTCTAGTCATGGCTTAACCTACTGCTGTACACACCTTTTCTATTCATATACTGTTCATACACACCATTATATACAGTGAGTATACCAAACATTAGGAACACCTTAATAATAATGAGTTGCACACTTTTAACAAGTGACATCAACAAGGGATAATAGCTTTTACCTGGTCAGTCTATCTATGTAATGGGAAGAGCACGTGTTTTAATGTTTTGTATACTCAGTGTATACAGAACCAGTCAAACGTTTGGACACACCTTCTCATTCCCAGTGGCGATTTTAGCATGTAAATCTTGGCAAAAAATAAATAAAGTGGGATGCATACCAGTAAAGCCACTACACAACTCTATAAAATACATGAATTTCACTATAACAGTGACAAACGGTGCCCACAAACTGTTAGGGCCTACATAAAGCTGTCCCAACATCTTACCACTGCTCCACCTGGCTATCAGCGGAGCCTTGTCTGGCAGCAAAACAGTTCATTCAGCCTCATTTACTGCCTTTTAAAAGAAACATAGCTGATATGCCTGACTTGATTAAACAAATGTGGTTTTTAATGACAATTGAGATGTACAAACTATGGCATATTTTTTTTATTTCATCTTTATTTAACCAGGTAGGCTAGTTGAGAACAAGTTCTCATTTGCAACTGCGACCTGGCCAAGATAAAGCATAGCAATTAAACACATACAACAACACAGAGTTACACATGGAATAAACATAGTCAATAATACAGCAGAACAAAATAAAACAAAAAGTCTATGTACAGTGAGTGCAAATGAGGTAAGATAAGGGAGTTAAGGCAATAAATGGGCCATGGTTGCGAAGTAATTACAATATAGCAATTTAAACACTGGAATGGTAGATGTGCAGAAGATGAATGTGCAAGTAGAGATACTGGGGTGCAAAGGAGCAAGATAAATAAATAAATACTCTATGGGGATGAGGTAGGTAGATAGATGGGCTGTTTACAGATGGGCTATGTACAGGTGCAGTGATCTGTGAGCTGCTCTGACAGCTGGTGCTTAAAGCTAGTGAGGGAGATATGAGTCTCCAGCTTCAGAGATTTTTGCAGTTCGTTCCAGTCATTGGCAGCAGAGAACGGGAAGGAAAGACGACCAAAAGAGGAATTGGCTTTGGGTGTGACCAGTAAGATATACCTGCTGGAGCACGTGCTACGAGTGGGTACTGCTATGGTGACCAGTGAGCTGAGATAAGGCGGGGCTTTACCTAGCAGAGACTTGTAGATAACCTGTAGCCAGTGGGTTTGGCGACTAGTATGCAGCGAGGGCCAACCAACGAGAGCGTACAGGTCACAATGGTGGGTAGTGTATGGGGCTTTGGTGGCAAAACGGATGGCACTGTGATAGACTGCATCCAGTTTGTTGAGTAGAGTGTTGGAGGCTATTTTATAGATGACATCACCGAAGTCGAGGATCGGTAGGATGGTCAGTTTTACGAGGGTATGTTTGGCAGCATGAGTGAAGAATGCTTTGTTGCGATATAGGAAAACAATTCTAGATTTAATTTTGGATTGGAGATGCTTAATGTGAGTCTGGAAGGAGAGTTTACAGTCTAACCAGACACCTAGGTATTTGTAGTTGTCCACGTATTCTAAGTCAGAGTGGTCCAGAGTAGTGATGCTGGACGGGTTAGCAGGTGCGGGCAGGGATCGGTTGAATAGCATGCATTTAGTTTCCCCTGCATTTAAGAGCAGTTCGAGGCCACAGAAAGAGAGTTGTAATGGCATTGAAGCTCATCTGGAAGTTAGTTAACACAGTGTCCAAAGAGGGGCCACAAGTATACAGAATGCTTCATTGACAGCATTGCCAATGTTGAATGTTTATCATTTAAAACTTGGAAAAGAGCCTCTTAACCACACAGCCACTCCACTGAATAGCAGGCTCGTGATTGCTTTGCAATGCTTGCAGTTTGCCACTGTAACTGATTCCTTCCAAACCCCTCATTGTTGAATTTGCAATTTCCAACTTGTTGTGTAATGTTTATGTCCAATGGCCGATAAGCACTGATACGTTTTATCTATAATTTCTCTTCATTATTTCTCTTCATATGACATGGATTAAGAAGGATTTGCCAGTAGATTGTCGACATGATTCATGATGGTGACTGCAAGCTAAGACTTTGAAAGTATGATGTTGACATGATCAGTCCAATCAAAACTACTATACATATAGCGTTATTGCTTTTGCGTCTTCTTCACCACGCTGTCTGAGTGGGTGGACCATTTCAGTTTGTCCGTGATGTGTACGCCGAGGAACTTAAAACTTTCCACAGAAAACACTCTAGAGTTTCTAAAACTGTTAAAATGATGTATGTGAGTATAACTGAACTGATTTGGCAGGCGAAACCCCGAGGACAATCCATCCGGGGGGGAGGTCATTGGATTATCCAATGCTTTTCTATGGGAAACTCAAATTATTAGGACTCAGATTGCAGTTCCTATGGCTTCAACTAGATGTCACCAGTCTTTAGAAATTGTTCAATGTTTGTTTTTTTTAAATGAAGAAGTATTCATATTCTTTCTAAGTGTCACTCAGGTGGACTCTCGTCTTTAGGTGTGCGTGAATGAGAGCACGCTCCTCGTTGTTTTTCTCTGGTATTGGAAACAGTTTATTCCAACTTAAAATTGATCAATTATTTACATTTTAGGGTACCTGGGGATGGATTAGAAACGTTGTTTTAAATGTTTGGACCAAGTTTACAGGTAATTTATGAGATCCTTTGTAGGCATGTTTTTGAAATCTGACATAGCGGCTGGATTAACAAGAAGTTTATCTTTTAAATGATGTAAAACACTTGTATAGTCATGAATGTTTAATATTACGAATGTAGTATTTTTGAATTTCGCGCTCATCAATTTACCGGATGTTGTCAAATCGATCCCGTTAACGGGATTCTAGTCGTAGGGGATCCCTAAGAGGTTTTAATAGTCACCATAGGTACAACAACACCAATTCACTTGCTATTAAACTCACTCACTGATTCAGCATATACATCAACGTTGTTGTTCGACACTATCCGGAACCAGTCCACGTCCACGTGATCGAAGCAATCTTGAAGCGTGGAATCAGATTGGTCGGACTAGCGTTGAAGAGACCTGAGCATGGGCGTTTCCTGTTTTAGTTTCGGTCTATAGGCTGGGAGCAACAAAATGGAGTCATGATCAGATTTGCTGAAAGGAGGGCGAGGTCGGGCTTTGTATACGTTTCGGAAGTTAGAGTAACAATTGTCACGAACTGGCTCAAAGCCCGTAACAAAGGGAGACAACGTGGAGATAAGGATTAACAAAATATATATTTATTAACCAAAGCAACTAAGGAAAATATACAATGGTGTGTGTAATCAGTAATCAATAGTGTAAGTGAGTGTTTTGCACGCATGAATGTGATAATGCAAGGTGTCGAAAGGTGCCAATGCAAACAAACAAAAGGCCACCAAGAACCACAACACAATCTACAAAGGTGTCTGCATGGAGAGAGTCTCCTCCATGAATGTGGAAGAGATCTATTTATCCTGGGACACACCTGGCCCAGGTGTTTCCCATGTAGCTGACGACCCTCCCCAACTCCGCCCACCGGCATCCTAATAAGGAAACAATAACAAAGACAGAATACGGCAGACAGAGTGGGAGGGTCGTCACACAATGATCTAGAATTTTAACAGTCTGGGTCATGCATTCGATATGCTGATAAAATGTAGGTAGCCTTGTTTTAAGATTAGCCTTGTTAAAATCCCCAGCTACAATAAATGCAGCCTCAGGGTATGTGGTTTCCAGTTTACATGGAGTCCAATGAAGTTCTTTTAGGGCCGTCGAGGTGTCTGCTTGGGGGGGATATACATGACTGTGATTAAAATCAAAGAGAATTCCCTTGGTAGATAATGCGGTCAGTATTTGATTGTAAGGAATTCTCGGCCAGGTAAACAAAATGACTTGAGTTCACACCTCAACTCGTTAATCATAAGGCATACACCCCCGCCCTTCTTCTTACCAGAGAGATGTTTGTTTCGGTCGGCGTATCCCGAGTGAGCCATGTTTCCGTGAAACAACGAACGTTACCATCTCTGATGTCTCTCTGAAAGGCAACCCTTGCTCGGATTTCGTGTACCTTGTTGTCAAGAGACTGGGCATTGGCGAGTAGTATACTCGGGAGCGGTGCGTGTTGTGCCTGTCTACGGAGCCTGACCAGAAGAGCACACCCCCCATCCACATCGACAGGGCTACAGCAGAGTGGGTCAAGAGCTTCAAGTTCCTCTGTGTCCATATCACTAAAGACTTAAAATGGTCCAAACACATGCAAAGAGTCGTGACGAAGGCACGGCAGCGCCACTTCCCCCTCAGGAGGTTGAAAAGATTTGGCATCGGCCCTCAAAAACTTCTACAGCTGTACCATTGAGAGCATCTTGACTGGCTGCATCACTGCTTGGTAGGACCATGCCTCAGGACTACCTGGCATGATGACTCCTTGCTGTCCCCAGTCCACCTGGCCGTGCTGCTGCTCCAGTTTCAACTGTTCTGCCTGTGATTATTATTATTTGATCATGCTGGTCATTTATGAACATTTGAACATCTTGGCCATGTTCTGTTATAATCTCCACCCAGCACAGCCAGAAGAGGACTGGCCACCCCACATAGTCTGGTTCCTCTCTAGCTTTCTTCCTAGGTTTTGGCCTTTCTAGGGAGTTTTTCCTAGCCACCGTGCTTCTACACCTCCATTGCTTGCTGTTTGGGGTTTTAGGCTGGGTTTCTGTACAGCACTTTGAGATATCAGGTGATGTACAAAGGGCTATATAAATAAATTTGATTTTGATTTGATATGGCAACTGCACCACCCCAATGGCATGGAGCTACAGAGGGTGGTGCGTTACAGCCCAGTACATCACTGGAGCCGAGCTCCCTGCCATCCAGGACCTCTACAGTGCATTTGGAAAGTATTCAGACCCCTTCCCTTTTCCACATTTAGTTACACTACAGCCTTGTTCTACATTTAATTTTCCCCTCATCAATCTACACACAATATCCCAAAATGATAAATCGAAAACAGATTTTTTTTTACATTTGAGCAACAAACAAAAAAAGACTAAAATAAAATACCTTATTTACATAAGTATTCAGACCCTTTGCTATCCATTAATCATCCTGTTTTTCTACAACTTGATTGAAGTCCACCTGTTGTAAATTCAATTGATTGAACATGATTTATGGGCTCCCGAGTGGCGCAGTGGTCTAAGACACTGCATTTCAATGCAAGAGGCGATACTGCTGTGCCTGGATCGAATCCAGGCTGCATCACATCTGGCCGTGATTGGGAGTCCCAAAGGGCGACGCGCAATTGGCCCAGCATCGCCGGGGTAGGCTGTCATTGTAAATAAGAATTTGTTCTTAACTGACTTGTCTAGTTAAATAAAGGTTCATTTTTTTAAGAATTGGGAAAGGCACACAATGAGAACTTGTTCTCAACTGGCCTACATGGTTAAATAAAGGTGAAATATAAAATAAAACACTCCTGCCTAAACAGTGCACTCAGAAAGTATTTCAACTGGTCCCAAAGTTCACCTTCTAACAGAACAAAGACCTTAAGCATACAGTCAAGACAACGCAGGAGTGGCTTCGTGATAAGTTTCTGAATGTCCTTGAGTGGCCCAGCCAGAGCCAGGACTTGAACCCGATTGAACATCTCTGGAGAGACCTGAAAATAGCTGTGCAGCAATGCTTCCCATCCAACCTGACAGAGCTTGAGAGGATCTGCAGAGAAGAATTGGAGAAACTCCCCAAATACAGGTGTGCAAAGCTTGTAGCGTCATACCCAAGAAGACTCGAGGCTGTAATCGCGGCCAAAGGTGCTTCAACAAAGTACTGAGTAAAGGGTCTGAATACTTATGTAAATGTGATATTTCTTGGGGGGGGGTGGGGGTTTATACAATTGCACAAATTTCTAAAAGCCTGTTTTTGATTTGTCATTATGGGGTATTGTGTGTAGATTGATGCGGATACAATCTACTTAATTAATTTTAGAATAAGGCTGTAAAGTAACCAAATGTGGAAACAGTCAAGGGGTCTGAATACTTTCAGAATGCATTGTATATCAAGCTATATGTGCTTCCGCACAGAAAGTAGTACCGGAGCATCAAGTCTGACACCAACAGGTTCCTGAACAGCTTCTATCCCGAAGCTGTTTAGCTGACTGCTAAATAGCTAACAAAATGGCTACACAGACTATCTGCATTGCACATTCTACACCCTCACTCATACTGACACCCCAACACAAACACACATTTAATTTGCTCTCACACACACAACAAGCTGCTACTCTGTTTATCATATATCTTGATGCCTAGTCATCTTACCCCTATACATATCTAACCCTACCACTCCAGTATCCTACACATTGTAAAGATGGTACCGGAACTGACCCTGGACCCCCCCCCTCCCCCTCCCCTTATATAGCTTACTTAATTTGTGTTCTTTTTTCTATTTCTTGTATGTCTGGTTGTAATTTACTTTTTAATTACATTTTTTTATAGTACTACTGCATTGTTGGGAAAGAGTAAGCAAAAAGGCATTTCACTTTTTTAGTGCACGTGACAATAAAACTTGAACTGCTTTTCACTGCAAAGCAAGCCAGGATAGACCCGATTCACTTTGAGAATCAGCGCCTGCTGAAACTGAACAGCAAGTTCTGAGAAGTGAATGCATTTGAACAGAACTCCTTTGTTTTTGCACAAGGAACACTACATAAACATGTACAGAGTACATTAGGTTATCAATCTAATGCACATTTATTTTGTGTTTACATGATGTTCACAGTACTTCTACTTGAGTCGGATAGTAGTTTCCACCCCTGCCCATATGTATAGCGCCTCAGAGCATTGATACAGGATCATTTTCACCTTTCATAATGAATAATATTCTCCTGAGACGTTTCTTGAACACGGGTCCTGTTCTCAGATCAGAAAAGACAACACGCAGCAGAACATCTCTCTTAACTTTCTATGATTCACCATCCTCTTATCACAATTCTGCTCTTTGGTTTTCTCAAGGTCATATCGTGTGTTCACTAGTATTCATAATAGGAAAAGTAACCATTTCTGAGTGCTTGGAGAGACTAAAACTTATGCATGTGTTATTGTGTTGAGTTATTAGTGTGACCGGGGGAGTCCATACACCATGTTAGAGAGATTTTATGAGATACAGTGATAGGGAGGGGATTGGTACTGACCGAGGCATCTCGAGATATTCATCATTGTCTGAGGACACACGGTATAATAACCCCTGGTCTGTTTCACACTTACCACAACTTTAATATCACATCTTTAATGGAGTGCTTTCTTGCGAAGCTCTCAGTCAGACAGAATGTGGGGGAAAAACTTTGTGAACTTCATAACTCATAATCAATTGCTTGCAAATTCTTCTTTCCTGGAAGGTCCTCAGTGAAATTGGATCCAGTCTTAAAAACAGCTTTTTAACCAAAACATCTCAGATTGGCTATCGCCCCTGGTTTACACCCACACTGAAGTTGAACGGGGAGAGGCTCCAAGTTCCACCGCCTGTGTGTGTGTGTGTGTCTGTGTGCAAACACTTTTCAGCTGTGCTGCTGTACTTCATCCATGTTAAACCAATCTCCCACACAGCTCCCAGCACAGATAGGATACATGTACCAGCCTATTTAAAAGTACCAGCCTATTAAACTGTTTGGCAGGGAGAAACCTACATTAGCTATGGTAGTGAATGACATCACCTGGCAGGGTAAATGAGAGGGCTGGCCAATGCTTAGAAAGATTAACATCATAAAGACAAAAGGCATTTTTATAAAGTTATAGGCAAAATAAGATAATATTCTGTGTGTTGTTTATGCACCTTCAATGAGTGGTGCAGCGGTCTAAGGCACTGCATCTCAGTGCTAGAGGCGTCACTACAGACCCTGGTTTGATTCCAGGCTGTATCACAACCGGCAGTGTCATAGGGCGGCGAAAAATTGGCCCATCGTCGTCCGGGTTAGGGTTTGGCCAGGGTAGGCCGTCATTGTAAATAAGAATTTGTTCTTAACTGGCTTGCCTAGTTAAATAAAGGCTACATTTAAATAAAAATAATAATATTAAGATGATAATTAGGGGCAATCTGATAACCCCCTACAACAAATCTTCAAGAAGGCTATTTGGCTCAAAAATGTACCATCCATCTTTATGTTAAAAGGCGATTTCTCCTTTTTACAAGCATATGTAACCTTTATTTAACTAGGCAAGTCAGTTAAAAACAAACTCTTATTTACAATGACGGCCTACACCGACTAGACATAGCTAGCCTCTTTATTTATTGGTACAATGTTACAGGGAGAATTTACAATAAAAAACACTTCAAAAGTAAAGTATGTGATTCAAGAGTGAACAAAGAGGTTGGAGCACAAAAAGGCCAGTTCATTCTTGTTAGTCTGTTTACATTTCACTCTTTCAAAGTCTCTCTATTCAAGACCACTTAATAGGAAAACTAGATGACTGAGAAATTACACCCATGCTTATTAAAACACGTTTTTATACATCTGTTAAATAAGCATAATATATGCACAATATCCTTTCAAATCTCATGGATATGGAACATTACATAGAATGGAACTAGTGGTCACGACTACCATAAATCGGAATAATAACCTTATACCACATACTATAATTGCTATAGAGGTCACACTCTACATACTTAACATTTCCTAATATTCACCTGTCCACACAGATTTACATTTTGTGGTGGGCATGAGTACAATTTCTGTAATTACTACATTTAAACAGTAAACAATATTAAAGTAGCATTGTTTATGCAAATACGATAATAGAAATGTTTGAGTACTTAAAAGTTGACATTTTAAATATTTAATTGTTGTCCAACACCACTTCACAACTTTTCTAAAATGAAAGAGCAAAGTAAGCTGTTTTTCATTTCATATTTTCCTAATCACTCAAACAAAATATCAAAACAATTTCAAAAACAGGTGGGTTATAGTTAACCCTGAAAAATGAATGTTACAAAACATTTTACACACTCCCTGCCTAGAAAAACAGCCCTCTTCAGGGAGCGGTCAAAATGTACACAATTGTTACTGTACCTAAAGGGTCATGCTTTATCAATTTCACTCAGGGGGAGGGTTTAGTATTATTATTTTTAGTCCAGGGAAGGGTCTTGAAATCTGTAACTGATTGTCGTGAGAATTAGTTGGTTATTGTAGTATCTCGATGTGTGCCCCTCATCCCTGATTCTCTGCTGGGTGAGCAATATCAAGTGTGCCTAGTGTAGTCTCAATCAAATGATCCATAGCCTATACTACAGGCTATAGACGATATGAAGAGCATGCTGGGAGAAGAAAAAAGCAAAGTTATATTCCTAAGAAAATGTTCTTCCTTCCCAAATCATTTGTGCTGCTGGGATGGTGTATATAAAACTAGGCTACACTGCATTACACACCGCAATGGAAAAGCATTCCCAATCATGAGCCCTGGCCTGCCCTGCTCTTGCTGATGTAAACCTTTTTGTGCTGCCTAACCAATGACTGTGCTGTGTACGGAGGCACTTCAGGAGGTGAGTCAAAAGCTTCTTCAAACAATACAAAAAACATTTGTCAAAAGAATGAAATATCTGTGCGCACGGACTACTGATGTCCTGTCCAGTTTGAGAGGGACAGTGTGAAAATGGGAAGGAGGACCTTGCTACTGCTATAATTGATTTTAATAAACAATATGTTTCATTGCCCATAACGAAGCTACTTATCGGAGTTATTGACCTCACAATAAGCCATATTCTAGTCATTTATATAACTGACATTACTATGAAGCGACAACTGCAGAGATGGACAGCGCATGGGTGCTTGGGAAGTAATGTTCCATTCTGTCACTATCAATTGACGTTTCCCATTTCAACAGGCTACTACAACATACTAACTCCAAATCAGTCAGGAGCAAGCCAGAAAGCGCAAGAAGGAACAAAAATTAATTATTTAGGCTATAGTATTATTTCAAGGCTATAGTATGCCATTTAGGAAAATCAATTGTGAAGCATTTGTGACACTACAGGCTGGCAGAAGCGCTCAGCATTTCAACAACACAACAGCCCCTCAACACACCTATACATTTCGCATTTGCCCACTATAATATTTATAGATTTTTTAAATAGTTACTTTGAATTAAATAATAATGAAACAAAAACTGCCTTAGTCATTATATAGTGCCTTTGAATTCACTTTTAGAAACACGAGTTTGGCCAGTCTAGCTTGAGGATCATGCGGTGAGCTATGCATGCCTAGTTTGTTCATTTAGTCTAGCAGATGCTCTTATATTCCCATGCCCTTATCACAGTCAACACAAATGTATTTTGTAACAACAATATCATGGAATACCATACATTTGAAAATTATAGTTTCCCAATTTCAAAAAAGTTACAAGTGTATGTAGCTCTACCTGATGATATGCGGCTGCTGTGTTAAAACAACAAATGTCTTTTTCTCGAATTCAATGATGATCAGATGCTTCAGTTGTCACGGGTTCTGTTGGGCTACATTTTTACAGTTGATAGACAACTTCAGCACTGTTCCAAACTTTGACTATCCTCTTTTTTAACAATAGCCTGTAAAAAATCTAAACATCTCCAGTGTTGCTCTGTTGTGGTATTAAAAAAGATTGTTGTCTACAGTCATGTGAAATGATGTAGAATTGCATGAAATGCATTCATAAAATGCTAGTTTTTCACAGACCGCAAATGAGGATAGATTCATGCACTGCTTTTATTAAAATGTATATATTTTCACCCCTACCCTTGTCCGCAGTAGTCGGCGAATCCACAACTTTCTGGCTACTTTGCCATGTAATGCTTCCAAAATGAAGAACAGTTTTTAAAATTGCATATCTAAGGCTCTGGTCTGTCTTAGGAGTGAGGGTAAACATTAGGCATGTTCTCCGCTCTCCACTTTATGTTTCAATTATTATTTTGGGTATAGGGGAGGGTCACGTTTTTTTTCAAGCGTTCATGGAGGGTAGGGTAAAAAAATATATTTCCCTGAAGGGAGGTCAGATTCTCTCCAGGTATTCCTCATTATAAATAATGTAGTCCCTTAAAAGGCAAAATACTTCACAAAACATGAAACATTTGACAGTCCTAAAAACAGTCATTGATTTGGTATCTATACTAAGTGAGTTTCGCAACTCTTTAGTCCAACTAAAGAGAGCTGGACCCAGAAAAGACCGGTGAGAGAAAATCAGGCCAGAGCCAGGTCAGTTCTGCAGTACGTAGTGGAATATGGGTCAAAGCTCGGTAAGATTTGTTTTGTAATCACACTCTCTCTTATGCTCTGTTGCTCACATTTACAAAAGAAAAACTAAAGTGTGGCAGTGTATAGAACCAGGAACCAGGTCAATGGGGTTTGTTAGAGAGAGCAGAACCCTCAGAGCAGTAGGGCAGGATGACCCCAATGATCAAGAACTGCCTGCCTCCTGGCTAGGTGACATCAGACGAAATTAAAGGAAACTCAACAAATGGTGTGAAAGCTACATATACAATGCCTTTGTACATTTTTGAGTTTCAACCCTGACTGGCACAGGAGTCTATCTAGAAAACAAACTCTCAATAACCAGTGTTAGGCAGAAAGTAGACAGATACTTTTTTAAATTCCAATAGACATGGAATTTAGCTGATTTTCAATGTTCCTGTACGACAAATATCTACAAACATTTTGACTTTGGAGTCTGGCAAGACAAACCTCCAGCCTGCACATCCTGAGACCAACTTCTGTCTATTTCCTGCCAACACGTCACCGCTGTTCACGCAATAAACCCGAGAGGTCACCTTAAAGGAAAAATTCCCCCAAAACCACATTCCTATGATTTACAGTGTTACATAACACTATTATTTGAGAATAATATTTCTGTGAACAAATAATAAGGTTTGCAAGCAACATGTGGAATTGTTGTGGAAATCAGTTGCAGCTCAAATCGACCACAAATCCTCAATGCAATGCTCTCTCTATGGGCTGGCTGGTTGGCTGGCTCACTAGCTACGTAGCTAACTAGCAAACAAGGCTACACACAATAATACCAAAGTCAATATCAGCATGTGAAGTAGTTAGCTGTAAAATCGCCAATCTCGCCATGTTCAACCTGTTGATCGATGTTCCTCAGAGTGGAGACTGACATTCGCAACACCACCACGCAATGCACCCTGGACTGAAGAGTCAGACAAATAGTTATATGTTAGACCCTCTGTTAACTCACACATTTCTCCAGGTAGGAATATCGCAAAAATATAAATCAATGGCTCTCATTTGAGAGAAGACAACCTTATGACATCAGCCAGTATTTAAATCTGACATGTATGATAGATGATTTGGCGATCTAAAAGGCCTATCCCTATTAACTTCCAGTGTAGTGAGAGCGGCTTAATCTTAATGCTACGTCATGCCAGACAAATTTCACCCTGCTTCAACGGCATGAAAACATGAAAGGACCCAGGGAATCAATAGAACATCGCTCAGAGATGCACAAAAATAACTGTACATTCAAACATTCAATTGGTGAATCTTTACTTTAAGACATCTGATCAATGTTTCCCCTTCCTTAACCTCTACCGCGTGCGTCCCCAACAACCGGATATTCCAGTTCAAGGGAAATGTAAAGAGCCTATGGATGTTTTGGACGTTAACAAGGCGACACTCCATCTTAACTCCTCCTCCACATTTACTGGATTGGTTGAACAGTGTGGAAGAGGACCTCCCCTGACAGCTTTTTTCCTTCTCGTCAAGACCAGTATGTAGGGGATCTAGTTTCAGGCGTTTATTTTACTCCTGCTACGTTAGGTTACCCCTTCCTCAACATAAATCTACCATGACCATGGAACCATAAAAGAGAAAGACTGCCTCCCTCAGCCCCTAGAAAACAGGGTCAGCAGTAGTCCAAAAAGAGTCTCCGGACTATGCATGGCCCCAGTTGGTTGGAATTATGCAACTTTGTAATCAGTAGCTCCCTCTATCTATATATCCCCCTCCAACCCTTCATGCCTATCTAGGAGTAAACCAATTTTAAAAAGAGGGAGAATCAAACTTATTTCAGTGTTTACTAGTAAGAGAGTTTATTTAGTAGAAATCACATTAGCATCATCAGTGGGTCAGAGGCATAACAACATGGCTGAAAGTAACACAGTAACAGAGTATGGAAATGTATGCACTCACTACTTACTGTAAGTCGCTCTGGATAAGAGTGTCTGCTAAATGACTCAAATGTAAATGTAACATTCAGTGGTCCATCCATTCAGTCCTGTTTTAGATATGAAGCTGATATTATGAGACAGTATCAATGTTTTTACACTTGTTCATGACACCAGGGAATATTCCACATCTGAGAGGCACTTCACTGTTTTATCCATTCATCGCTTAAAGGCTGAATAGGGAGAAATTACTGTGTAGCACAGCTCTGGGACCATACAAGACATGATTCACCCTGTCCCAATTGTCAAGAGCAATTGCATTTCCATTACCAATCCACACATGAAACTTAAGAGGAAAAAGGTCAGAAATCGCAGGAGGGGCATGATTCAATTAATGACATCATACAAACATATTCTGTGAGTCATAATAAATCCGTCTTGAGTAAATATAAAATTACACAGTTGGAGAGAGTAGACTACACCCCTATGGTATATCTCTAGTCTAATGTGTTCTGGTCCTTAATATATTAGAAAAAGACAGAGTGGGTCAGAGAAAGAGAGGTAGATGTTGAAAACAGTATTTCTCTCCATCCATCATTCCATCTCTACTACCATCATTTCCTCCTACAGTGCGTCCCCCCCCCCCTCACACTACAAGTTGGATGGTGGGGGCTGCTGTTGAGCTACAGAAAATGTATAAGTTACCCCTTAGTGCAGGTCTTGGACCAGGTTTGTTGTTGTAACCCCTAGTGGTTAAGGTTAGGATTGTGATGTGAAGCACTGATCCAAGACCAGCGCTAGGGCGGTAACCTCTGCCTCACCCCAGGTTCTACCTCACAGCTTGGCTTTGCCTGGCTGGAGCTGCAGACTCTGGAGCTTCATGGCCATTCCCATGTTCCCTGTGATCTTCAGCTTGCCCTGGAAGAACGCCTGACGATCAGAAGAGAGAGTAAGTCATTAGAACCAGAACAGAGAGCGAGGGAGAAACTTGCCCTGACAGTAAATCTCTAAGACAAAAATAATGGGTTTCCAAAAAAGGTCCCGTTGTCAGGACCACAAATACAAATTCCATTTAGACACCGTTGCCCTCGAGCACAGAAAAAAACTATACAGTGCATTCAGAAAGTATTCTGACCCCTTAACTTTTTCACATTTTGTAACGTTACATCCTTATTCTAAAACTGATCAAATAGTTTTTTCCCCCTCATCAATACACACACAATACCCCATAATGACAAAGCAAAAAAAAGGTTGAGACATTTTTGCAAATGTATAAAAACACAACTGAAATATGACATTTACATAAGGATTCAGACCATTTACTCAGTAATTTGTTGAAGCACCAGTGTGATGGCGATTGCATCGTCTGTGGACCGGTTGGGGCGGTATGCAAACTGAAGTGGGTCTAGGATGGCGGGTAAGGTCGGGGTGATATGATCCTTGACTAGCCTCTCAAAGCACTTCATGATGACAGAAGTGAGTGCTAAGGGGCGGTAGTAATTTAGTTCAGTTATCTTTGCCTTCTTGGGTACAGGAACAATGGTAGCCATCTTGAAGCATGTGGGAACAACAGACTGGGATAGGGAGCGATTGAATATGTGCATAAACACACCAGCCAGCTGGTCTGCGCATACTCTTAGGACACGGCTAGGGAGGCCGTCTGGGCCAGCAGCCTTGCGAGGGTTAACACGTTTAAATGTCTTAAGTCGGCCACAGAGAAGGAGAGGCCACAGTCCTTGTTAGCGGACTGCGACGGTGGCACTGTATTATCCTCAAAGCGGACAAAGAAAGTGTTTAGTTTGTCTGGAAGCGTGACGTCGGTGTCCGTGACGTGGCTGGTTATCTTTTTGCAGTCTGTGATTTCCTGGAGACCCTGCAAAATGTATCAGAAATACAGCGCAGACATTGTTAATGTTGCAAATGACTATTGTAGCTGGAAACGGCAGATTTTTACTGAGGCCCATTTTACAGAGGCCCATTATCAGCAACCATCACTCCTGTGTTCCAATGGCACGTTGTGTTAGCTAATCCAAGTTTATCATTTTAAAAGGCTAGTTAATCATTAGAAAACCCATTTGCAATTATGTTACCACAGCTGAAAACGTTTGTTCTGATTTAAGAAGCAATAAAACTGGCCTTCTTTAGAGTAGTTGAGTATCTGGAGCATCAGCATTTGTAGGTTCGATTACAGGCTCAAAATGGCCAGAAACAAAGGACTTTCTTCTGGAACTCGTCAGTCTATTCTTGTTCTGAGAAACTGGAGATCTCGTAAATACACCCTTCACAGAACAGCGCCAACTGGCTCTAACAAGAATAGAAACAGGAGTGGGAGGACCCGGTGCTCAACTAGTCAAAAGAAGGGCAGTTTTATTGCTTCTTTAAATCAGAACTACAGTTATGTCGGCCTTCCGCGTCGGCCCACATCGGCCTTCCGCATCTGCGGTAGAAGGTGACCGAGCTACAGCGGTGTTTGTCAGATCATGAGATATCCTGAAAATCGGTCTTCTCACGGAAATGTCTGTAGAGTCCGAACGGTTTGGCTTACAAACTAATATGAACACAATGGAAAGATGACTCTCACAAACCCGATGGTGTTCACCCACAAGTGGCACGGGACTCGTCTGATGGTAACCCATACCAATTACTGGAAATACGGAGGTAGTTGTGGCAACAAAAATAAGCGGTTAAATGTGTCCAAAAAAACAAGGATATTTCCTGAGCTTTCTTATATCTCCTACAGATAGGACAGACACTTCAAGACATTATGATTTCTTTTAATACTGTATTTTTTACTATTTATGAATGTGGTATTCAATGTATTTCTATGGGAATTTAAATACTATATATACACAGTACCAGTCAACATTTTAGACACACTTACTCATTCAGGGTTTTCCTTTATTTGTACTATTTTCTACATTGTAGAATAATAGTGAGGACATAACTATCAAATAACATATGGAATCAAGTAGTAACCAAAAAAAAAAGTTAAAACAAATCAAAATATATTTTATATTTGAGAGTCCTCAAAGCAGCCAACCTTTGCCTTGATGACAGCCTTTGCATTCTCTCAACCAGCTTCATGAGATAGTTACCTGGAATGCTTTTCCAACAGTCTTGAAGGAGTACCCACATATGCTGAGCACTTGTTGGCTGCTTTTCCTTCACTCTGCGGTCCAACTCATCCCAAACCATCTCAATTGGGTTGAGGTGATTGTGGGGGCCAGGTCATCTGCTGCAGCACCATCACCCTCCTTCTTGGTCAAATAGCCCTTACACAGGCTGGAAGTGTGTTTTGGTTCATTGTCCTACTGAAAAACAAATGATAGTCCTACTAAGCGCAAACCAGTAGTAGTAGCCATGCTGATTAAGTGTGCCTTGAATTATAAATAAATCAGTGTCACCAGCAAAGTACCCCCACACCCTCACACTTCCTCCTCCTCCATGCTTCACGGTGGGAACCACATATGTGGAGATCATCCATTCACCTACTCTGCGTCTCACAAAGACACAGCGGTTGGAACTAAAAATCTCAAATTTGGACTCATCAGACCAAAGGACATACTTTCATTGGTCTAATGTCCATTGCTTGCGTTTCTTGGCCCGAGCATGTCTCTTCTTATTATTGGTGTCCTTTATTAGTGATTTCTTTGCAGCAATTTGACCATGAAGGCCTGATCACGCAGTCTCTGAAAAGTTGATGCTGAGACGTGTCTGTTACTTGAACTCTGCAGCCCAAATAAATGCTTCACAATCTAAGGTAAAGTAATGAACAATTCCTCTGCAGTAGAGGTAACTCTGGGTCTTCCTTTCCTGTGGCGGTCCTCATGAGAGCCAGTTTCATCATAGCGCTTGATGGTTTTTGCGACTGCACTTGAAGAAACTTTCAAAAGTTATTGAAATTTTCCAGATTGACTGACCTGACCTCATGTCTTAAAGTAATGAGGGACTGTCGTTTCTCTTTGCTTATTTGAGCTGTTCTTGCGATAATATGGACTTGGTCAATTACTAAATAGGGCTATCTTCTGTATACCACCTCTACCTCAACTGACTGGCTTAAACACATTAAGAAATTCCACAAATGAACTTTTAACAAGGCACACCTGTTAATTGAAATGCATTCCAGGTGACTACCGCATGAAGCTGGTTGAGAGAAGGCCAAGAGAGTGCAACACTGTAGTCAAGGAAAAGAGTGGCTATATTGAAGAATCTCAATTATAAAATATATTTTGGTTTGTTTAACACTTTTGGTTACAAGATTCCTATTGCATTATTTCATAGTTTGTCTTTTTTAAACTCTGTTTATTAAGTTTTACACACACAAGACAAAGCAATATAAATAATATACTCAACTAGAAAAAAATAAAAAAAATAAAATAGCTTTAAAGATACCATACTTTAGACAAGTTAAACACACCAGGCAGAAGGCTACAAAGGTTAAAGGGCAATCTATAGTACAGGGACAGAGCAAACACCTCACCATTGTTCCTGTAAACAGTCAAGGGATACGGGTGGAGAAATGCAACCACTCACAGACAGTCATGGCCACAGACCGACCATCCACTGGACCAAAAATAAAGTTTACAATGCTTTAAAATAAAATAAATAGAATGATTATTCATGTAGGCGTGAACAAAATGTAAAAAGAATAACTGGGAAAAACAAGCTCACACTTCAGTCTCTGCCCGGGCAAGATGAACAAGGCATCCGCGGGTCACAATCAATAAGCACATGGACCTTAATACCCCCCAGCAAAAACACAGAGAGAAGCTCCTCCAACTCTCAAGTCACAGGGGGGTCAAATACAGACTTATTTTAGTTTGAATTGGAATGCCATCAGAGGATGGACTGTTTAAAGTAAGACCGGAATGGAGCCCAAGCCTCATTAAACAGTTTGGGGTTCCCACGTGAATTGAATTTTTTTCTAGTTTCAGAGAGCACAACACATCTCTCACCTAATATTTATAAGATGGGGGAGCTGCCATCTTCCAGTTCTGTAGTATTAGCCGTCTAGCTAAAAGAGTTGTATAAGCAACAGTGTCCGACTGGATTCTTGATAGGGGGGTACCCATGGGCAGTACTCCAAAAAGGGCTGTAAGGGGAGATGGATCTATAACAGTGTCATATATATCAGAGAAACATTTAAATATTAATTCCCAGAAACCTGACAGTTTATGACAGCCCCAAAACATATGCAACAGTGTGGCTGGTTCCACTTTACATCTGACAGTTTTATGTCTTTACTATTATTCTACAATGTAGAAAATAGTAAAAAATAAAGAAACTCTGGAATGTGTAGGTGTGTCCAAACGTTTGACTGGTACTGTATGTTATACCTAAAGGGGTCCAAATATTCTAAATCAATAAGCCAAATGATCCAGGGTATGAACATTTAAAACAATTCCATATGTTAGCTCAGTAGAGCTCCCCCGACCTACACAGAAAAAAATATATACAGTTGAAGTCGGAAGTTTACATACACCTTAGCCAAATACATTTTCACTAAGTTTTCACAATTCCTGACATTTAATCCCAATAAAAATTCCCTGCTTTAGGTCAGTTAGCATCACCACTTTATTTTAAGAATGTGAAATGTCAGAATAATAGTAGAGAGAATTATTTCAGCTTTTATTTATTTCATTACATTCTCAGTGGGTCAGAAGTTTAAATACACTCAATTAGTATTTGGTTGCATTGCCTTTAAAATTGTTTAACTTGGGTCAAACGTTTCGGTTAGGCTTCCCACAATAAGTTGGGTGAATTTTGGCCCATTCCTCCTGACAGAGCGGGTGTAACTGAGTCAGATTTGTAGGCCTCCTTGCTCGCAGACGCTTTTTCAGTTCTGCCCACAAATTTTCTATGTGTTTGAGGTCAGGGCTTTGTGATGGCCACTCCAATACCTTGACTTTGCAAGTATGCTTGGGGTCATTGTCCATTTGGAAGACCCATTTGCGACCAAGCTTTAACTTCCTGACTGATGTCTTGAGATGTAGCTTCAATATATCCACATAATTTTCCCTCATCATGATGTCATCTATTTTACTTGAAGTGCACCAGTCCCTCCTGCAGCAAAGCACCCAAACAACATGATGCTGCCACCCCCATGCTTCACGGTTGGGATGGTGTTTTGGCTTGCAAGCCTTCCCCTTTTTCCTCCAAACATAATGATAGTTATTACGGCCAAACAGTTCTATTTTTGTTTCATCAGACCAGAGGAATTTCTCAAACAACTACGATCTTTGTCTCCATGTGCAGTTGCAAACCAGTCGGGCTTTTTTATGGCGGTTTTGGAGCAGTGGTTTCTTCCTTGCTGAGCGGCCTTTCAGGTTATGTCGATATAGGACTCGTTTTACTGTAGATATAGATACCTTTGCACATGTTTCCTCCAGCATCTTCACAAGGTACTTTGCTGTTGTTCTGGGATTGATTTGCACTTTTCGCACCAAAGTACCTTCACCTCGAGTAGACAGAACGCGTCTCCTACCTGAGCGGTATGACGGCTGTGTGGTCCCATGGTGTTTATACTTGCGTACTATTGTTTGTACAGATGAACGTGGTACCTCAGGCATTTGGAAATTGCTCCCAAGGATGAACCAGACTTGTGGAGGTCTACAATTATCTTTCTGAGGTCTTGGCTGAATTCTTTTGATTTTCCCATGATGTCAAACAAAGAGAAACTGAGTTTGAAGGTAGGCCTTGAAATACATCCACAGGTACACCTCCAATTGACTCAAATGATGTCAATTAGCCTATCAGATTCTTCTAACGCCATTTAGAAGCCAATTTTCCAAGCTGTTTAAAGGCACAGTCAACTTAGTGTATGTAAACTTCTGACCCACTGGAATTGCGACACAGTGAGTTAAGTGAAATAATCTGTTTGTAAACAATTGTTTGAAAAATTACTTATGTCATGCACAAAGTAGATGACCTAACCGACTTGCCAAAACTATAGTTTGTTAACAAGAAATGTGTGAAGCGGTTCGGTCACAAGACGCAGGCCTCCTAATTGTCCCTAGAATTTCTAAGCAAACAGCTGGAGGCAGGGCTTTCTCCTATAGAGCTCCATTTTTATGGAACGGTCTGCCTACCCATGTCAGAGACGCAAACTCGGTCTCAACCTTTAAGTCTTTACTGAAGACTCATCTCTTTAGTGGGTCATATGATTGAGTGTAGTCTGGCCCAGGAGTGGGAAGGTGAACGGAAAGGCTCTGGAGCAACGAACCACCCTTGCTGTCTCTGCCTGGCCGGTTCCCCTCTTTCCACTGGGATTCTCTGCCTCTAACCCTATTACAGGGGCTGAGTCACTGGCTTACTGGGGCTCTCTCATGCCGTCCCTGGAGGGGTTGCGTCACCTGAGTGGGTTGATTCACTGATGTGGTCATCCTGTCTGGGTTGGCACCCCCCCTTGGGTTGTGCCATGGCGGAGATCTTTGCGGGCTATACTCAGCTTTGTCTCAGGATGGTAAGTTGGTGGTTGAAGATATCCCTCTAGTGGTGTGGGGGCTGTGCTTTGGCAAAGTGGGTGGGGTTATATCCTTCCTGTTTGGCCCTGTCCGGGGGTGTCCTCGGATGGAGCCACAGTGTCTCCTGACCCCTCCTGTCTCAGCCTCCAGTATTTATGCTGCAGTAGTTTATGTGTCGGGGGGCTAGGGTCAGTTTGTTATATCTGGAGTACTTCTCCTGTCCAATTCAGTGTCCTGTGTGAATCTAAGTGTGCGTTCTCTAATTCTCTCCTTCTCTCTCTCGGAGGACCTGAGCCCTAGGACCATGCCCCAGGACTACCTGACATGATGACTCCTTGCTGTCCCCAGTCCACCTGGCCGTGCTGCTGCTCCAGTTTCAACTGTTCTACCTTATTATTATTCGACCATGCTGGTCATTTATGAACATTTGAACATCTTGGCCATGTTCTGTTATAATCTCCACCCGGCACAGCCGGAAGAGGACTGGCGACCCCACATATGCTCTCTCTAATTCTCTTTCTTTCTCTCTCTCGGAGGACCTGAGCACTAGGACCATGCCCCAGGACTACCTGACATGATGACTCCTTGCTGTCCCCAGTCCACCTGGCCGTGCTGCTGCTCCAGTTTCAACTGTTCTACCTTATTATTATTCGACCATGCTGGTCATTTATGAACATTTGAACATCTTGGCCATGTTCTGTTATAATCTCTACCCGGCACAGCCAGAAGAGGACTGGCCACCCCACATAGCCTGGTTCCTCTCTAGGTTTCTTCCTAGGTTTTGGCCTTTCTAGGGAGTTTTTCCTAACCACCGTGCTTCTACACCTGTATTGCTTGCTGTTTGGGGTTTTAGGCTGGGTTTCTGTACAGCACTTTGAGATATCAGCTGATGTACGAAGGGCTATATAAATAAATTTGATTTGAAGTGGTTGAAAAACAAGTTTTAATGACTCCAACCTAAGTGTATGTAAACTTCCGACTTTAACTGTATCTTGCACACACAATTCATCTCTCCAAACTTTTCTTTGTCAAAGTGCAGCCCCTTCATCAAAGTGCAGCCCCTCCATTTTGTGGGAAGTAAATCCCCCTGCAGTCAACAAAGCAGGGAAATATTATTCTTGAGCTGGTTGGAAAACAACACGAATGGAAATTATTCCTGATTCTGCGTTTCACTCCAGTACTGTGTGCTCCTGCCTGGTTTAAAGAGTTAAAGTGGAGAGATTAATGTCAGAGTGGAAAGTGGGACAGCAGGAGGAGGAGCAGGAAGAGGAGGCTCTACAGACCAGATGGGCTTAAAGGAGGGCTGGGGACTGACTGTGTCATGTGTGGCAGCCAGCAGTGGCACAGTGACTCTGTCCCCCACATTCCGCTTGTAGGATGGAAATCATGACTGAGTCTTTACATTTGTATGAAAAGAAACTAAAGCGAGTACAGAACTCAACGGACACATGGTAACAGAAGCCTTGAAGGTATCCTTAGTTACAAAGACACATATCCTCTGTTATAAAAGAGGCTTTGTATAAACCGAGCATAGAAGAAGAAATAGACTCATGGTCAAAACAACCTTTTGGAAAATAATAATAGAGAATAGTAACAAGTATGACATCATTGTACAATGAACTGACCATACATACAGCGCAAGGCAACACAAAATAAGAGCTGAGTTTGCATACTACAACATGGTAAAAGAAATTCCACTCAATAACACATACCTACACGCCGAGCAAATTAAAAGTAAAATAACACGGACATTAACCAGACGTTGACCGCAGCCTTACTCATATTGAACCCATTATTTTTTATTACAGAACATGTCCCAATTACCGAAACAATAAGGGTAATAGGCTCTTTTAAGTTGAGCACTTGTCAGGACGCTAATGCCCTGTCTGTTCCTCTGGGAACCCAGTAGAACAGAGAGTGTTCTTTTGTGTATGCGATGACTCAACACTATTCATGTCAGCTACTACAACGACTGATATTACTGCAACAGAGTTGCAGTTAGTTTCAGAGTGGACTGCAAGGAATAAGTTAGTCCTAAATATTTCTAAAACTGAAAGTATTGTATTTGGGACAAAACATTCACTAAACCATAAACCTCAACTAAATCTTCTAATAAATAATGTGGAAATTGAGCAAGTTGAGATGACTAAACTGCTTAGAGTAACCATGGATTGTAAACGGTCATGGCCAAAACATATTAATTTAACAGTAGCTAAGAATGTGGAGAAGTATGTCCATAATAAAGCGATGCTCAGCCTTCTTAACAACACTATCAACAAGACAGGTCCTACAGGCCATAGTTTTGTCGCACCTGGACTACTGTTGAGTCATGTGGTCAGGTGCCACAAAAAGGGACTTAGGAAAAATGCAATTGGCTCAGAACATGGCAGCACGGCTGGCCCTTGGATGTACACAGAGAGCTAATAATAATAATATGCATGTCAATCTCTCCTGGCTGAAAGTGGAGGAGAGATTGACTTCATCACTGCTTGTGTTTATGAGAGGTATTGACATGTTGAATGTACCGAGCTGTCTGTTCGAACTACTGGCGCACAGCTCGGACACCCATGCATACCCCACAAGAGGTCTCTTCACAGTCCCCAACTAGATGACAGACTATGGGAGTTCTATGCACAGTACTACATAGATTAGATTTTTTTTAAACAGATAAAAATACACCTTATGGAACAGCAGGAACTGTGAAGCAACATAAACATAGGTACAGACATATGCATACACACACGATAACATACGCACACATGGATACTGTAGATATGTGCTAGTTGTGGAGTAGGGGCCTGAGGGCACACAGGGTGTTGTGAAATCTGTGAATGTAATGATTTCAAAAATTGTATAAACTGCCTTAATTTTGCTGGACCCCAGGAAGAGTAGCTGCTGCCTTGGCAGGAACTAATGGGGATCCATAATATATACAAATACCTTTGCGTTTCCCCCCCAGGTCCCTTTAATGGATGGACAAACAGGTGTGCATGGGGGCCAAGGAAGAAGGAAGCCACTTCTAAAGGAGCCATGAAGACTTAACCTTTTTATTATTATTATTTTTTTATTTTACCTTTATTTTACTAGGCAAGTCAGTTAAGAACAAATTCTTATTTTCAATGACGGCCTAGGAACACTGGGTTAACTGCCTGTTCAGGGGCAGAATGACAGATTTTGTACCTTGTCAGCTCGGGGATTTGAACTTGCAACCTTTCGGTTACTAGTCCAATGCCCTAAACACTAGGCTACACTGCCGCCCCAGATCTAACCTGTTCCCAGATCTGTTTCTGCTGTCCAGCCAAGTCCTATATATGGTGGTTGTCATAACAAACAGCACAAACGGGTCTGGGACCAGGATAATAAAGATCTGCTGGGCCCCATAGCAAGAGTCTAGACTGTGTCGATGAAGTCAGTCAATCAGTGAAGCTTGTTACCTAGCATACCTTATTTCACAATTAACCATTGACTGACCTATGGTGGACTCAGAGTACACGAGAGACGAAAAGCAACATTTCAGCACAATCATCCTAAATTGTCATAAGAAATGACATGGTGTTTTTGGTCTAACAGAAGCCTGACATTATCTATGCTATTATAGTCGGTTTGCTGTGTAGAATACTAATTAATCATTAAGTGATCTTAAGAGACAACACACCATTCTGAGAAGTGGCAGAACGTCCCTCCGCTGCTCACCGGCAGCACTACACCCTTGTTTATAATGGTTGAATAACTTCGGGAGTTTCACGTTACCACAGCTCTACAAACTACAAACTTTTTTTTTACACCATTGCAGCAGAGCAAAAGTTTCGGGAGTGACCCAAAATCATTTGGGCTAAAGCCCCAAAAGTCAGGTCCTGGTAACATCCATGTGGTTATAACCATAAGACTGACTGAAGTACAGAGTATTAACTCCCTCAAATCAAGGCCAATACTTACTGTCTGTGGGTTCATTTTCCCCGTCATCAAGGCCAGCAGGTCTGCATCTGACATGGAAATAGTGCAGTCTGCTTTCTTTGCTAGAAAGGGGTCGAAGGAGAGGAAGGGTAGATGAAGGAAGAGAGAATTACAGCAAGAGAAAAAAAACACTTGTTTATTGATCATAAAATACTGTAAATTGAAAACCACAAAAATCATGATACAGCTTGTGAAAATACAACTAGATATTTCCCCTCCACACGTTTCTTTTTGAATTCAGCTAATTTACATTCTCACTCTCAATGTGGACCAAACCGCTAATTCTGACCTGTCGTTGTGGATGCGGCACTTGCTGTTCTTACCTGTGTCATTGTGAACGCAACCCTTGCCATTCTTCACGTCCACTATCCAGGTCGCTTCCTGACCATCCGGACCATCCTTCACCTTAAAGGAAAACACCCCTCCAATCTTCTTCACAAATGACTCCCCATCCTACAGAGAAATACAAGGTAGTCATAACAATTAGGATAATAAGTACTGTGTTCATCAATAACAAAACTGTTTATATCGTCATGTCCAAAGACGAAGGACACAAAATATTTTTCTTATTCACCTAAACAAAACATTTCACATCCAGTTAAACAATCTTTTTTATCCATGTGCTTTATAAAATCAATAAAATAACAAATCATTCACTGAAACCACACTGAAAACTCACTGTATTGAGGACAATACATTGAGGACAATACAGTGCCACTGACACGGCCTGCAACGAAAACATGCGGACTCTCCTTCACTGCAGCCGAGGTGAGTAAAACATTTAAACGTGTTAACCCTCGCAAGGCTGCAGGCCCAGACGGCATCCCCAGCCGCGCCTCAGAGCATGCGCAGACCAGCTGGCTGGTGTGTTTACGTACATATTCAATCAATCCCTATACCAGTCTGCTGTTCCCACATGCTTCAAGAGGGCCACCATTGTTCCTGTTCCCAAGAAAGCTAAGGTAACTGAGCTAAACGACTACCGCCCCGTAGCACTCACTTCCGTCATCATGAAGTGCTTTGAGAGACTAGTCAAGGACCATATCACCTCCACCCTACCTGACACCCTAGACCCACTCCAATTTGCTTACCGCCCAAATAGGTCCACAGACGATGCAATCTCAACCACACTGCACACTGCCCTAACCCATCTGGACAAGAGGAATACCTATGTGAGAATGCTGTTCATCGACTACAGCTCGGCATTTAACACCATAGTACCCTCCAAGCTCGTCATCAAGCTCGAGACCCTGGGTCTCGACCCCGCCCTGTGCAACTGGGTACTGGACTTCCTGACGGGCCAGGTGGTGAGGGTAGGCAACAACATCTCCACCCCGCTGATTCTCAACACTGGGGCCCCACAAGGGTGCGTTCTGAGCCCTCTCCTGTACTCCCTGTCCACCCACGACTGCATGGCCACGCACGCCTCCAACTCAATCATCAAGTTTGCGGACGACACAACAGTGGTAGGCTTGATTACCAACAACGACGAGACGGCCTACAGGGAGGAGGTGAGGGCCCTCGGAGTGTGGTGTCAGGAAAATAACCTCACTCAACGTCAACAAAACTAAGGAGATGATTGTGGACTTCAGGAAACAGCAGAGGGAACACCCCTCTATCCACATCGATGGAACAGTAGTGGAGAGGGTAGTAAGTTAAGTTCCTCGGCATACACATCACAGACAAACTGAATTGGTCCACTCACACAGACAGCATCGTGAAGAAGGCGCAGCAGCGCCTCTTCAACCTCAGGAGGCTGAAGAAATTCGGCTTGTCACCAAAATCACTCACAAACTTCGACAGATGCACAATCGAGAGCATCCTGGCGGGCTGTATCACCGCCTGGTACGGCAACTGCTCCGCCCACAAAAGTAAGGCTCTCCAGAGGGTAGTGAGGTCTGCACAACGCATCACCGGGGACAAACTACCTGCCCTCCAGGACACCTACACCACCCAATGTTCCAGGAAGGCCATAAAGATCATCAAGGACAACAACCACCCGAGCCACTGCCTGTTCACCCCGCTATCATCCAGAAGGCGAGGTCAGTACAGGTGCATCAAAGCTGGGACCGAGAGATAGAAGCTGTTTTTCAATCTCAAGGCCATCAGACTGTTAAACAGCAACCACTAACATTGAGTGGCTGCTGCCAACAGTGACTCAACTCCAGCCACTTTAATAATGGGAATTGATGGGAAATATATCACTAGCCACTTTAAACAATGCTACCTAATATAATGTTTACATACCCTACATTATTCATCTCATATGTATACGTATATACTGTACTCTATATCATATACTGCATCCTTATGTAATACATGTATCACTAGCCACTTTAACTATGCCACCGTTTACATACTCATGTCATATGTATATATACTGTACTCGATACCATCTACTGTATCTTGCCTATGCTGCTCTGTACGATCACTCATTCATATATCTTTATGTACATATTCTTTATCCCCTTACACTGTGTATAAGACAGTAGTTTTGGAATTGTTAGTTAGATTACTTGTTGGTTATTACTGCATTGTCGGAACTAGAAACACAAGCACTTCGCTACACTCGCATTAACATCTGCTAACCATGTGTATGTGACAAATACAATTTGATTTGATTTACATTAACGATCAATTAGGCTACTGGACAACGATTATCTGAACATGTCTAACAATGATTTTTTTTATTTCCTGTAATATTGTATTATTCTGTGGATAATCAGATACATAGCAGTGGAATAACATTGTGTTTTGGCATTGAGAGAGATCCTAATGGGAACCAGAGAGCACCGCACCACTGCTGCCAGACAGACTTACACAAGGATGGAAAATCTAAAAGTAGGACAACAGAGGAAAACCTCCTTGAGTGGAGATGATGTCACACATCCAGAGTCAAAAGAGTTGCAGACTAGTTTAGTTACATCTAATCCTGTCTATATAGAGTACCAGTCAAAAGTTGGCACCTACTCATTCAAGGGTTTTCTTTATTTTTACTATTTTCTACATTGTAGAATAATAAAGACATCAAAACTATGAAATAACACACATGGAATCATGTAATAATCAAAAAAAAAAGTGTTAAACAAATCTAAATATATTTGATATTTTTCAAAGTAGCCACCATTTCCTTGATGACAGCATTGCCCTCTCTTGGCATTCTCTCAACCAGCACATGGAATGCATTTCAATTAACAGGTGTGCCTTGTTAGAAGTTAATTTGTGGAATTTCTTTCCTTCTTAATGCGTTTCAGTCAATCGGTAGTGTTGTAATATATAATAATAATAAATCCCATTTAGCAGACGCTTTTGTCCAAAGCGACTTACAAGTCGGCTGGGGCCACTACTTTTACATATGGGTGGCCCTAGCGGGAATCGAACCCACGACGCTTGGCGTTGCAAGCGCCATGCTCTACCGACTGAGCCACAGTGACATGGTAGGGGTGGTACACAGAAGATAGCCCTATTTGGTAAAAGACCAAGTCCATATTATGGCAAGAACAGCTCAAATAAGCAAACAAAAACAACAATCCATCATTTCTTTAAGACATGAAGGTCAGTCAATACAGAACATTTCAAGAACTTCAAAAGTTTCTTCAAGTGCATTTGCAAAAACCAGCAAGCACCATGATGAAACTGGCTCTCATGAGGACCGCCACAGGAAAGGAAGACCTAGAGTTACCTCTGCTGCAGAGGAATTGTTCATTAGAGTTACCAGCCTCAGAAATCGCAAGCCAAATAAATGCTTCACAGAGTTCAATTAACAAACACATCTCAACATCAACTGTTCAGAGGAGACTGTGTGAATCAGGCCTTCACGGTTGAATTGCTACAAATAAACCACTGTTAAAGGACACCAATAGGAAGAAGAGACTGGCTTGGGCCAAAAAACACAAGCAATGGACATTAGACCGGTGAAAATCAGTCCTGTGGTCTGATGAGTCGAAATGTGAGATTTTTGGATACAACACCCGTGTCTTTGTGAGATGCAGAGTAGGTGAACGGATGATCTCCACATGTATGGTTCCCACCGTGAAGCATGAGGGAGGAGGTGTGATGGTGCTGGTGACACTGTCTATAATAAATTTAGAATTCAAGGCAATCTTAACCAGCATGGCTACCACAGCATTCTGCAGCGATACGCCATCTCATCTGGTTTGCGATTAGCAGGACAATCATTTGTTTTTCAACATGACAACGACCCAAAACACACCTCCAGGCTGTGTAAGGGCTATTTGACCAAGGCGGGTGATGGAATGCTGCATCAGATGACTTGGCCTCCACAATCACCTGACCCAATTGAGATGGTTTGGGATGAGTTGGACCTCAGAGTGAAGGAAAAGCAGCCAACAAGTGCTCAGCATATGTGGGTACTCCTTCAAGACGGTTGGAAAAGCATTCCAGATGACTACCTCATGAAGCTGGTTGAGAGAATGCAAAGCTGTTATCAAGGCAAAGGGGTGGCTACTTTGAAGAATCTCAAATATAAAATATATTTGGATTATATGGTTACTACTTGATTCCATGTCTATAAGTAGGTGTGTCCAAACCTTTGACTGGTACTCTATGTATAATAGACATCTAGTCGTGTATTTTGGACCTAACAGACTGCTGTTCACTGCTGGCTAGGCTGAGTTAAGGCGAGAGAGAGAGAAAAGAGAGAAAGAGAAAAAAAAGTGAAAGAGTGACAGAGGGAGAGGAGAGTTCTGTCATCATCCAGCTTGTGATGTTTATAGTAGTGAGGTCAGAAGCAGAGCAGCTGCAAATGAACACACAACTTTAGAGTGCAGAACCATTTATCTGATTGATTCAAACAGCATAACAACTTATATCATGAGCTAGATTTCCATCCAATTGGTGACAGATTGAGAGTATTCTAAAATCCGCAAAAAAACAATGTGCATTTTCCCACCAGAGATTTGTTTCCATCAAATTGACTTGTTGCTTGAGACTGTGCTTAATGATGTAGTGCACATAAAAATACATTTTGTGAGAAAATTCCCATGTAATGAATAAAAAAAATACTAGTTAAAATGGGTTTCCATCACATTTTCAGCTCTATGTTGCGTTTTATAGCAAGTGTGCCCACTCCGGTATCGGCGCATGCGTTCTAGCCAAGAGCGCTTTTGGCTAGAGCGCAAGTATAACATCCATGATGAGATTATTATGGGCAAAAGAGCAATATTATTTTGTCATATGGCAGCCAAGCATCGAAGATCATGTCACCAGAATACGACCCTCGATATTTATTGGAAAGGAGCATCAAGCTCATTGCCTTGCACTTTCACCACCCTGTGAAGTTCATCATAACTTATTTCATATGTAGTCTAATAAACTGCATGCTTCCATGATGAGTGGTAGTGGGAAGACCACACGTCATCACGTGACTTCAAGTTTACTTCAGTAGGGTTTTATATCAATATTTGCGCATAAACGCATTTCTCGCATAATTAATTGCACCGACAGAAAAATAGCCCACCGTGTCTAGCGTATTGTGTTTTGTCAACATCAGGCCTGTCATTACATTTTTTTTATCCGCCATGGATGGAAACCTTGTTATTGTATGATGAGGGAAAACGCCTGTTTCCGGGAATCAATCCAAGTGTGCTACAGTCAAAGTCGAAAGAGTCTATAGGAACGGAAATGGTTCATCTTCTTCATGTAGGATCAATAGGTCAGTTTCAATGTAACGTCACAATAAGGTGTAGCATGTTCGATTTGCCTGCTTGTGAGCAAGGAGACCCACAGCTCTGCTTAAACCATTGACAACTGAGTGCCGTTTTCAAGGAACTTAAATGTTAACTATTTGGTTGTAATATCATCACCTCTTAAAGAGCATGGCCCGACGTACACATTTCTGATTATTCTATGCAAATCAATGGCACACATTTAGATCATCAGTTATACAGCAAGTAACTGCATGTCTTTCATGATCAGATATGTGAGGGTAGCCTTATGATATCTCTCAATATTGGCCACCATTAATTGTATATATATATATATATATATATATATGTTTTAACTTTATTTAAACATTGAGTCACCATTGAGACCAGGGTTTCTTTTTGCTGCAATCTGGTAAATTGTGTCACCATAATCAAGAACTGGCAGGAATGCTGGCTGTATAATCTGCTTGCTGCTATTTAGGCAGTCAAGATTCATTTCTAAAAAAGAAGCCCCCTTTAAATCTCATCTTGTTAACGAGCTCATCCATATGTTTTTAAACATTATCTTTGTCAATCCAAATGCCCAGATATGTTTAGGTGGGAACCTGATCAATGGGAGAACCATCCAATGAATAAATATGTAGTCCATCTGAAACAATTAGCGATAGAAAATAAAAGTGAACTACGCCTGACAACTATGAGTGGTTTAGGTTAATTTCTCATTTTTTGTGGGCTCTGACTGTCTTACAGCAGAAGGGAGCATTTGCTGTGGTACTGTTAGCTGATAATCTTTTCCTTTGCAATCTTCTGTAATCTCTGATGAAGCAAGCTAAATTACGTTTGCTTAACTAGCTACGTGTCAAAGGGATAGGTACCTTCACATATGTGAAATGACATGATTATTGATGTTTACTGATCATGAAAAGCATGTATATTGAACAAAAACATAAACGCAACATCCAACAATTTCAAACACTTTACTAAGTTACGGTTCATATAAGGAATTAATAATTAATAAGAAATAAATTAATTTGGCCCTAATCTTTGGATTTCACATGACTGGGATGGGGCACAGCCATGGGTGGGCCTGAGAAAGCATAGGCCAACCCACTTGGGACCAGGTCCACTCACTGGGGAGCCAGGCCCAGCCAATCAGAATGAATTTTTTTTTACAGACAGAAATACTCCTCAGCACTGCTTCTTCTCAGACGATCCCACAGGTGAAGAAGACAGATGTGGAGGTCCTGGGCTAGAGTGGTTACACGTGGTCTGCAGTTGTGAGGCCGGTTGAATGTACTGCCAAATTCTCTAAAATGACATATAGCTGGGGGTCTACTTGCCCGCCAGCAGCCAAATCGAACGTATTGTAATGTTTTATTGAAAACAACCTAAAAAATGAACCCTCATTCTATGGCTGTACTGTGGAGGAAATGGTCAGAGGTCACAATATTGTTGTGACCTTTTCTGTGAAAAGGATCAAAAAGAGGTCTAAGCATTTTCATGTGAAAACGGGATGTGGGTTTGTAGTGTAAACTGCAATACATGACACCTGAAACATAGCACACAGTAATGAATGAAGATACCTCCTCCAGCTTCTTGTTGATCTCCTGGAAGACTGCATGGGCCTTGAAGCCCTCCAGGGTACGCTCTGCATTGGTGTTAACTGACTGGATCCTCTGAGAGCTGAGACACACACAGAGAAACCACACACAATTGACAGCATAACAGGAGGCATGCCATACATAGCCTGTGAGGCACAACTATAACAAAACCATTAGGATTATTCAGCAGGAGAAAAGAGAACTAGCATGGTAGTCTTAAACACGACGCTAGGCAACAGACTAATAGGATGGGGCTATATTACACAGGCGTACGAAGACTCCTCATAAGGCTCTTGCCTCAGTCACAATATGATGGCGTTGTCTTTCAACTGGTCTAATTATCAGTGAGCGCAGTTCAAATGCAGAGAGCAGAAAACATGTCTGATTTAAATTGTAGAAAGGGGTTGGCTCTGATTTGATTACATAGACTTATCTGAAGCTTTAGACATCTAAATGCAATTTGATGAACGTAATGCCAGTGCGTTAAAATTAATAACCTGCAAGCAAATGGATGAATTAAGATGTATTATATTCTAATTGAATCCACGTCAGGTTAGCAAGAGTTTTCATCTCGGGTGGTGTCATTTTCCGGTAAGTATTGCACAAGTCAGGTGTTAGCACAGCAGTAAGTTAGCTGCTAACAGTAATGTCATTGTTTTGAATAAGCTAGCTATCAAGCTAACTTTACACCTTGCATTTCACAAGGGTGACCCGAACCAGATGAATAATTCGAGGTAACGAGTGGCAATTAAAGGGCTGTGATAATTTTACTAACCCCAAGTATCTCACCTTACAACCTGCGATTCGCGCATTTTGTTATGTGAAACAACCATTGTTCAGAGGCCGACACAACTGGTGTGCAACTCTGCCTGCTGTTGTGAACATAGAGATAGATAGAGGAATCCTTTTTGTATCTGACCTTATAGCGTTGTGAAATCATTGCCTCAATGGCGCTGGCAATCTCCATTTTAAAGTAGTACATTTTCTTCTTCACGATTAGCTGATGACCCCACCAAGAGGGAATGAAGTTGAAAGTCTCACCCGGTTAACTACATTAAAATGGTGGAAGCCCTCAATGGCGCTGCCCGTACTCAAACGTCTTTTGGACACTAGAGGCCTCTACAATTCTCTATGGTTGTGAAACCACTTTATAGCTAGCAACCCGAAATTCCTTCTTTATGCTACTCTGCAAGACCCTACATGACGATAGCAGAGAGGGTGGTGATTTGATCTTTAGTGCAGCACTCTACAGTTCTTGGAGGCGAAGATTTTTTTAATCCACAATTTCAAAAGTTGGGCTATTCAAATCACACATGTTCAATATTATTCTGGCGTAAACCCCTAATTTAACCAATGATAAGCCTTGCTATGTTTAAGACAGATGCATTATTTATTTCACTGTTGTGATGTGTCTGAATAACGAATGTATATTGTATCTGAATGGGTTGCTTATTACAAAAGGCACCGATTTTTGTTTTATTTAACCTTTATTTAATCAAGGAGTCACATTGAGATTAAAACTCTATTTCACAAGAGAGCCCTGTACACATTACAAAAAAACAGACTATTAAAACATACACGTGTGTATAAAACAATAATTCAGCACAATAAAAAAAATAATAATAAAAGCAATCACATTAGATTACATAGAGGTCCTCAATCAATCATTTTAACTTGACTGAGTGGCACCAGCACATCCAACTGCAGTGAACTCTGCAGATTGTTCCACAAATTAGGGTCAAAAAACAAAACGCAGATTTTCCCAAATCTCTAGTGTTATCCATTCCCATGAACGGGTTTGGTAACTTATGATTCTTATCTTAATTAATGATGTTACATATAGAGGGAGTTTCTGTAAGATTTCTTTGTAAATAAATAAAAGAGAATGTGGCTCACTTTTTACAGACAGAGAGGTCCATCCCACATTTTTATTCAGACTGCAATGATGAGTCCTAAAATTGTCTCCTGTGATAAAACGTATTGCTGGATGGTAGACTGTGTCCAAGGGTTTTAAAGCAGAGGTTGCCGCATGCATGTAAGCAATATCACCAAAATCCAATACAGGGAGAAGTTTTGTTTGAACAATCTTTCTCCTATTTGTAATACCAAGGCATGATTTATTTCTATATAAAAAACAATCTTGGATCTTAGCTTCTTAGTCAGATTTTATATGTGTTTACGAAGGATAACTTGTCATCAGTCCAGACACCCAGGTACTTATATTGAGAAACTGTCTCAATTTGGGCTCCATTTATAGCGCAAATATGCAGGTACTCAGGGTCAACATTTTGTGACCTAGAGAACAGCAAGAGCTTGGTTGACTTGTATTTAACACTCATTTAAGATCTGTAAGTGATTTCTGAATTGGATCAAATTCATGCTGAAGTTCATGAATGGCCTGCTGCGCTGAGGTATCACAGGAAAACAAAACTGTGTCATCTGTATAGACATGAATGTTACAAGTATTAACAGCGTTTCCTATGTCATGAATATACAAAGTGAACAATAATTTACCCAAAATCGAACCCTGAGGAATACCATTTTGAATCTCAAGAAATTCAGATTAATCTTTCGAGATGGTCTGAGTTCTGTCGCTAAGATCATTCTGAAACCATAAACAGACTGTATATCCCAGGCCTATTCTTGATCATTTCTTCAGCAAAACAGAATGATCAACAGTGTCAAACGCTTTTGACAGGTCAATGAACAAGGCAGCACAGCTCTTTTTAGCATCCAAGGCATTGACAAGATCATTAACAACTGGTGTGGTTTCTGTGGTAGTACTATGTCCAGGACTAAACTCTGATTGGTTTATATTAAGAATACAATTATCAGAAAAAAGGAACAAAATTGTACATTATCCAAGGATTCAAGAATCTTACCAGAAGAAAATAGTCTTGAAATGGGGCGATAGTTGTCAAGATAATTTGTATCCCCCCAAGAAGTTCTGGAATGCAGTTAAAGACCTGGAGAATAAACCATCCTCCTCACAGCTGCCCATGTCCCTTAATGTTGATGATGTGGTTGTTACTGACAATAAGCACATGGCTGAGCTCTTTAATATCACCACTTCATTAAGTCAGGACTCCTATTTAACTCAGCCATACCTCCTTGCCTGTCCAACATTTCCTCATCTCCCACCCCATCTGATGTGACTATCCCCGATGCTTCTCCCTCTTTTCCCCCTGCCCCGCTATAAAGTTTCTCCTTGCAGGCAGTCACTGAGACCGAGGTGCTAACGGAGCTCCTGAAACTTGACCCCAAAAAAACATCTGGGTCAGATGGTTTAGACCCTTTCTTCTTTAAGGTTGCTGCCCCTATCATTGCCAAGCATGTCTCTCCTTTCTGGGGAGGTTCCCATTGCTTGGAAGGCAGCCATGGTTTGTCCTTTACTTAAAAAGGGGGAGATCAAGCTGATCCTAACTGTTATAGGTATATTTCTATTTTGCCCTGTTTATAAAAAGTGTTGGAAAAACTTGTCAATAATTAACTGACTGGCTTTCTTGATGTCAATAGTATTCTCTCTGGTATGCAATCTGGTTTCCACTTAGGTTATAGATGTGTCACTGCAACCTTAAAGTTCCTCAATGATGTCACCCTTGGTTCTATGCAATGTTGTGCTGCTATTTTTATTGACATGGCCAAATCTTTTGATACGGTAGACCATTCCATTCTTGTGGGCCGGCTAAGGAGTATTTGTGTCTCTGAGGGGTCTTTGGCCTGGTTTGATAACTACATCTCTCAAAGAGTGCAGTGTATAAAGCCAGAAATTCTGCTGTCTCAGCCATTGCCTGTCACCAAGGGAGTACCCCAAGTCTCAATCCTAGGCCCCACTCTCTTCTCAATTTACATCAACAGCATAGCTCATGCAGTATATGCAGATCCATTTAAATGCAGATGATACAGTCTTATACTCAGCTGGCACCTCCCCGGATGTTTTGTGAAATACTCAACAGCAAAGCTTTCTTAGTGTCCAACAAGCTTTCTCCACCCTTAACTTGGTTCGGAACACCTCCAAAACAAAGGTAATGTGGTTTGGTAAGAAGAATGCCCCTCTCCCCACAGGTGTGATTACTACCTCTGATGGTTTAAACCTTGAGGTAGTCACCTCATACAAGTACTTGGGAGTATGGCAAGACAGTACACTGTCCTTCTCTCAGCACATATCAAAGCTGCAGGCTAAGGTCAAATCTATACTTGGTTTCCTCTATCGTAATCGCTCCTCTTTCACCCCAGCTGCCAAACTAACCCCGATTCAGATGACCATCCTACCCATGCTAGATTACGGAGACATAATTTATAGATTGGCAGGTAAGGGTGCTCTTGAGCGACTAGATGTTCTTTACAATTCGGCCATCAGATTTGCCACCAATGCTCCTTATAGGACACACCACAGCACTCTATAATCTCTGCATACCCGTCGCAAGACCCACTGGTTTATGCTTATTTTTAGGCCTCACTCCCCACTCTCTGAGATATCTACTGCAGCCCTCATCCTCCAAATACAACACCCGTTCTGCCTCTCATATTCTGTTAAAAGTCCCCAAAGCACACACATCCCTGGATCACTCATCTTTTCAGTTTGCTACAGCTAACAACTGGACCGAGCTGCAAAAACCATTCAAACTGAACAGGTTTATCTCAATCTCTTCATTCAAAAACTAAATCATGGGCACTCTTACTGAGTTGGGGCTGCTTTGCGGGATGTAATGTTGTCTCTACCTTCTTTCCCTTGTGCTGTTGTCTGTGCTCAATAATGTTTGTACCATGTTTTGTGCTGCTACCATGTTGTATTGCTATCATGTTGTTGTCATGTTGTGTTGCTACCATGCTGTGTTTCCATGTGTTGCTGCCTTGATATGTTGTTGTCTTAGGTCTCTCTTTATGTAGTGTTGTGTTGTCTCTCTAGTCGTGATGTGTATTGTCCTATATTTATATACACTACCGTTCAAAAGTTTGGGGTCACTTAGAAATGTCCTTGTTTTTGAAGGAAAAGCAAATGTTTTATCCATTAAAATAACATCAAATGTATCAGAAATACAGTGTAGACATTGTTAATGTTGTAAATGATTATAGTAGCTCGAAACGGCTGATTTTAAATGGAATATCTACATATGCGTACAGAGGCCCATTATCAGCAACTATCACTCCTGTTTTCCAATGGCACGTTGTGTTAGCTAATCCAAGTTTATCATTTTAAAAGGCTAATTGATCATTAAAAAACTCTTTTGCAATTATGTTAGCACAGCTGAAAACTGTTGTCCTGATTAAAGAAGCAATAAAACGGGCATTCTGGAGCATCCGCATTTGTGGGTTTGATTACAGGTTCAAAATGGCCAGAAACAAATATCTTTCTTCTAACACTCGTCAGTCTATTCATATTCTGAGAAATGAAGGCTATTCCATGCGAGAAATTGCCAAGAAACTGAAGATCTTGTACAAAGCTGTGTACTACTCCCTTCAGAGAACAGAGCAAACTGGCTCTAACCAGAATAAAAAGAGGAGTGGGAGGACCCGGTGCACAACTGAGCAAGAGGACAAGTACATTTGAGTGTCTAGTTTGAGAAACAGACAGCTCACAAGTCCTCAACTGGCAGCTTCATTAAATAGTACCCGCAAAGCACCGGTCTCAACGTCAACAGTGAAGAGGCGACTGAGATGCTGGCCTTCTAGGCAGAGTTCCTCTCAGAGTCCAGTGTCTGTGTTCTTTGGCCCATCTTAATCTTTTCTTCTTATTGGCCAGTCTGAGATATGGCTTTTTCATTGCAACTCTGCCTAGAAGGCCAGCATCCCGGAGTCGCCAGATGGTTTTTGGGGGTCAAATTTAAAGAGATCCTTTAGCACTTCAGACTCAGTGACTGCCTGCAGGGAGAAATGTTGTAGCGGGGCAGGGGGAAAAGAGATTGGGGTTAGTCGCATTAGAAGGGGTGGGAGATTAAGGAAATGTTGGAAGGGCAATGAGGCATGGCTCAATCAAATAGGAATCCTGTGGAATAAACTAAAGAACCCTATATATTTCTGCAGAGCACATTTTTTCTAAGAGTGTTGGGATCGAGAGGCTATGTGAGAGGACGTGGGGGCAGGGGTGATAGCAAATGACACTGCTGTTTATGCACAGGCCAGGCCGGGTCGACCCGTTTGTAATCTGCAAAATGGAGGCAAACATAACAGCAGAAAATCGCATCAGTCTAATGGGGGCAATGAACAGTCACACTCTTAGGGCAGGGAGCTAGGTTGAGGGAAGGATCCAGGGAGGGGAAATTGATGGATGCAGTGGCTGCTGCTGGGGACAGGTGGGGGAGGATTTAAGGCAGAGCGTCAAACTCAAGCTGGCTTGATTACTCTCTCGCCCAACAGAAATGATAGGCTAACAGTTTTCCAAACCGAGGTAAGCCAGACAATGTTTTGCTACTGCCGACTGCTTACTGCTGCGAATGACAGCCTGTTGTTTTAGATAGGGGGAGCACAGCAGCACAGCATTGAGCGAACGCTTGCCGTGGCCAGACCAAACTATTCACCGATCAAGCATATGCTGCCCTCTGCTGGTATAGTATAAGTATTGTATTAAAACTGAACGTTGTCTATTTTCGTTTCAGAAAATAGTAACAAAAAAACATTTGTTTGAACCCTTTCTATTTGTCACATTGTGGTCAGGCAGAGATCTACAATAACCACGAATTTTAAAAATAAAAACATTATTATGAGGAAAACATCACCTTGAATAGCAAACATGTACACTATTTATCATTATGTTGTGTGTGAGATTAATCATGTATACGAAACTTACTTTGTCAAAGTACAGTAAATGTAAACAGTCTGCAGTGCGCCATAGGAAACAAACTATAGTGGGTAATGTTCCCCCGCTGACGTAGCACAAGGTGTCAATATCCTGTAAAACACTTCCTCCTTCCGCTGTTACAAATTCTTGTCAATGTATTTCTGTCTGTCTCTATTGTCATCCTACTAGGCAGTAAGAGGGGAAGCTTTAGAAGAAGGACGTATCTACTGGGCAGTCGGGAGAGCGAACTCATTCATTGATTGATTACGCTTGTAATCAATGAAATTATATAGCACTTAGCACTGCAAGTTCTCCCTATCCGAGCCTCCCCTTTCTGTGAGAATAGGAAATTATTTTACTAGTAGACATGGCGAATTTGCTCACCATGCAGTTTTGTGCCACACTCAGAAAACCTGGGAATCTGAAGCCTCTGAGAAGCACTTCTACAGCACTGACAAACAAACGAAGCTACAGCAGCGAAGATAGAGAGTACCTGCATAAAAGCATCGTGCCTACAATGCACTACCAGAAGAGTTTACCCAGGCATGTAAACAAATGTGAATTTCATTTATAGCATGTTTTGGTTATTTAGTTACTTCATAACTCCTCCTAATGCCTTGTCAATCGTTGTTAGTAGCACACCTTAGACAATAATATATTTTCCCTGAAATATATCAAGTTTGCTAAAAATCAGTTCTAATTCTGTAAGTAGGTGACTGTTCATGGCACGAAAGGGAATGTAGGTGAAAGTGCACGTAGATCTGAATGAGATACAGGATAGCCACTGGAGGGAGCTGTTTGTAAATATGTACCATGCACTGCCGTAGTTACGCATTTATTTCAGATACAATAATGCAAAATTCTACAGGCTACCAGTTCCAAAACTGGAGGATACAATCAAAAGGTATCTGGCTGCTCAGCGGCCTCTTCTAGATGACGACCAGTTCAGGTAAGCACCAGTCACCTTCCAGTTACTCACACTTAACACTTGAGGTGGTGCCTTGTAAATGATTTGTCACCCACACATTCAATATGTTTTCAGTACCACAGAGAAACTGGCCCGTGACTTTGAGAATGGAGTGGGGAAACAAATGCATGAGGAGCTGGTAGCGCAAGACAAGCAGAACAAGCACACCAGTTACATATCAGGTATGATTTTCCCATTTTAACAGAAACCTCACAATATTAACCTATGTAACTTTGAAATGACCATTGTTCGTACATAGAACCCTGTATTTTCTAATCAAATTGTATTTGTAATATGCGCCAAATACCAGTTGTGTAAACTACTTAACTAAAAATACTTTCAAGTACTACTTAAGTTGTTTTTGGAGGGTATCTGCTATTTATATTTGTGATAACTTTTGCTTCACACCATTCCTAAAGAAAATAATGTACTTTTTACTCCATGCATTTTCCCTGACACCCTAAAGTACTCTACGTGAAAATTGTCTAATTCACGCCCTTATCAAGAGAACATCCCTGGTCTACCCTAATGCCTCTGATCTGGCAGACTCACTAAACATAAATGCTTTATTTGTAAATTGTGTGTTTGTGTGCCCCTGGATATCTTTTTTTTTATAATTAAACTGTGCCGTCTGGTTTGCTTAATATAAGTAATTTGAAATTATTTATACTTTTACTTTTGATACATAAGTATATTTTTGCAATTACATTTACATTTGAGACTTAATTATATTTAGACTTACTCAAGTAGTATTTTACTGGGTGACTTTTACTTGAGTCATTTTCTATTAAGATATCTTTACTTTTACTCAAGTATGACAATTGGATACTTTTTTTCACCGCTGCCGAACACAACAGTTGTAGACCTTACCGTGAAGTGCTTACTTACAAGCCCTTAACCAACAATGCAGTTAAGAAAAATATTTACTAAATAAAGTTGGGGGGAAAATTACGCTAAATAACAATAACAAGGCTATATTAACAGAGGTTACCGGTACCGAGTCAATGTGCGGGGGTACAGGTTAGTCAAGGTAATATGATCATGTAGGTAGGGGTAAAGTGACTTATGGCTTGGGGGTAGATGCTGTTACGGAGCCTTTTGGACCTAGACTTGGCGCTCCAGTACCACTTGCCGTACAGTATGACTAGGGTGGCTGGAGTCTTTGGCAATTTTTAGGGCCTTCCTATTTTAACTAGTCATCGCATCCTCCTCCTAGCCCCATGGTTTGACATGTACCTGTCAGCGCGGGACTCCGTAGTGCTGAACTTCAACCCCTTTATGTCCTTCAACCCGGACCCCAAGACTGAGTACAACAACCAGCTAGTGCGAGCAACCAACATGGTGGCTTCCGCTGTGCGCTTCATGAAGACTCTCCGCGCTGGACTCCTGGAACCCGAGGTGTTCCACCTGAACCCAGCTAAGAGCGATACGGACAGCTTCAAGAAACTCATCCGCTGGGTCCCCTCCTCCCTGTCCTGGTAATGAAATGTACAGATAAAATTAAAACCTTGTTCACATTGAATCATCAACAGCAAGATGCACCATCATGCTTTAGCTTGCACTATTATACAGCATCAGTTCCTAGATGGGCTTTACAATAAGTTTAAAAGGAGACCAAGAAAATACAGTACATAACTAATCCAAACATACATTACAAAATGGTTCACAAATGGTTACATTCTTGATGTTATTTGATTTACAGGTATGGAGCCTTCATGGTGAATGCCTACCCTCTGGACATGTCTCAGTACTTCCGCCTCTTCAATGCGACCCGCATCCCCAAGCAAGGGAAAGATGAGCTCTTCACCGACCCAAAAGGACGCCACCTACTAGTTATGAGGGGAGGCAACATGTACGTGTTTGATGTGATAGACCGCGATGGGAACCTGGTTAAGCCAGCGGAGATCCAGGCCCACCTGAAGCACATCCTGTCGGACCCGACCCCGGCTGCGGCCCACCCCCTGGGGCTGCTGACCAGCGAGAACAGGGACACATGGGCCCAGCTGAGGGAGAAGCTCCTGGCCACTGGGAACGGAGAGGTGAATATTTTGATATTCTTCAAACGCTTGTCTTTTACCATTAAGGACCACTTTGGAAATTATATTTTTTTCAAATTGTCTTCTGAGATCTAATGCTTGCTGTTAATGTAATATTTTTTTCAAAAAATATATATATTAAATTCAGGTGCTTGGTCTGGTGGACAGTGCCCTCTTCTGTCTGTGCCTGGACGACGAGAGCATGAACGACCACATCCACATCTCCCACAACATGCTGCACGGGGACGGCACCAACCGCTGGTATGACAAGTCCTTCAGTATCATCATGGCTAAATGCGGAAACGCCGCCATCAACTTCGAGCACTCGTGGGGCGACGGCGTGGCTGTTCTCCGCTTCCAGAACGAGGTGTTCAAGGATTCTACGGAGAACCCAATGGTGAACCCTGGCTCTCAGGCTGCAGCTGTGGACTCAGCCTCAGCCGTGAGGAGACTCCAGTTCAACCTAGACGCAGAGCTGGAGAACGGGGTCATCAAGGCCAAAGAGAACTTCCACACAGCTGTATCCAAGCTCACCATAGACGCCATGCAGTTCATGAAGGTGAATGGATGGTTTGCACTGAACCTGAACATTGTTGCAACCATTTTGCACTTTGATGTTTATTGTTGCTGTCACCCCCTGTCCTTTGTATGTTTTGGATGTATTGCTGCTGCTGACAAATACATTTTCCCTTGGATTAAAAGTTATCATCCATCTATCTAAGGGCGGGAAGGAGCAGTTGAAGAAGAAGAAGCTGAGTCCGGATGCCATTGCTCAGCTAGCGTTCCAGATGGGATTCCTGAGGCAGTATGGGCAGACGGTGGCCACATACGAGTCCTGCAGCACCGCAGCATTCAGACATGGTCGTACAGAGACCATCCGGCCTGCTACAATACACACACAGCGCTGTGCTCAGGCCTTCGTGCAACAGCCAGGAAAACACAGCGTTGAGCAACTGATAGGCATGCTCAGCGACTGCTCCAAATATCACGGACAGCTCACCAAAGAGGCAGCTATGGGTCAGTCCACTTTATTTCTAGATTATATGATATTTGATCATTGAGTTGAATAGACTGTAGTTGAGTGAAATGTTTTTATGGTCTCAAATATTACATTCTTGTGTTTTTCTGAATGTTTCCCCCACAAGCCCAAGGCTTTGACCGGCATCTGTTTGCCATGAAGTACTTGGCCAACTCAAAGGGCCAAGCCCTACACAGCCTGTACCAGGACCCAGCCTACGCCGCCATCAACCACAACATCCTCTCCACCAGCACCCTCACCAGCCCTGCTGTTAACCTGGGAGGCTTTGCCCCAGTGGTGCCCGATGGATTTGGGGTGGGCTACGGTGTCCATGATGAGTGGATCGGCTGCAATGTGTCTAGTTACCCAGAGCGTAATGTTCATGAGTTCCTGCAGTGTGTTCATAAGTCTCTGGAGGACATTTTCTCTGTTCTGGAAGGAAAGCCTCTCAGCTAAAGAAAGGATTTACAGCAAATCCTAACTTCCACTTCAGCTGAATTTTCACCGTCAGGCATTGACATCGAGTGAAAATTCTAAATTTGTTGTAGTTCGGATGATTTAGACTGCAGTTGTATAGTACAGTGAGATGAATGTCGGATTTAAAAGGCACATTTCCTGAGGCGTAGTGTGGGTTGGAAGTACTGGTATAGGTTAATAAAGAGGGAATGTCAAACAAGCTCTGCATGGTTCAGTAGAGGTCATATTCCTATACTGTCAAATAGCTAACTGACTACACAGATTCATAATGCCCAAGGAAATATCAAATACACTCGTCATGAAGGCAAAAACAATGAAAGCTTCAGGTGTTTGTTTGATCCAATGTTTCTTCCTTTTCTAACTAGCATTGCAATCTCTTGGGAAGGGTTGCATTGTATTGCAACCCTTCCCAAGAGCACTAAACCACCTTTACTGATAAAGGCCAGTGCTTTTGAATGAATGTCCTCATGTAAAGGCCAGTTTGATAGGGAAATTAAATCCAGTAATATTGATATTCAGAGTAGCACTTCATTTTTCGTTGCTGTAGCAAGCCTTGTCAAAGGATTGTATGACAATTTACAGATATCCATGTTGCTTTGTGATGTAAAATGTTTTAAAGCAATACCTAAGATATTTGCTATTGAAGGTCCAACGCAGCTGTTGTCTCCAATATCAAATCCTGTCTAGGTAACAAGTACCTGTGATCGTTTTAATAAAGAAATGGTCAAAAATAACAGCTTCTTAAGAAATTATTTTACTAGGACTGTCTTCAAGGGGTGGGGATAATGGAAAATGTGCAGTCCATTAATCAAATTACCGCATTGGGGATGTTACCATGGAAGGTCAAAACTCCATCCCACCAACAGGCTGAAATCCAGTCTTTTCAAACAGCGCTTGCATTATTTTCACAGTATTATTCCAACTTTGATGTGGAAATATAAAACGCAGGAAAATCCTTATGTGCCTTATGGAATATTCACTGGATGTCTCACACACAGCTTTACTGAAGTAGTGTAAAGAACTCAAACTAAATGTGACCTGGAATGACGAATTAATATATTTTGCTCGACTGTATTTAACAACGGCAGGGTAACCTAGTGGTTAGTGTTGGACTAGTAACCGGAAGGTTGCAAGTTCAACTCCCCGAGCTGACAAGGTACAAATCTGTCATTCTGCCCCTGAACAGGCAGTTAACACTGCTCTTAGGTTATCGAAAATAAGAATTTGTTCCTAACTGGCTTGCCTAGTTAAACAAAATTTAGGAAATAAACACTTTGTTGATCTGTGTATTGAGTTGGATGCTGGAATAAAATAGACTGACCTCTGTACAGAGAGACTCCTATTTCTTTGTCTCAAAACCGACAGGACTGAGTGGTAGTGTAGTGTGCAATTCTCCATTTTTCATACTATCAAAATGGACTAAACCACAGCTATGGCTTCCAGTAAGTAACACTTAAATGTATAGAAAAGCAAGGCTATTAAAACATTTGGAATTTTCCCAATCATTTATTTAAAATAAAAAAGACTGATCGATCAAAAGCAAATGTACAAATGTAATCATACACGAATCAAAAAATGAAATTAAAACATTTCCCAAAAGAAAAAAAACATCCCCTCTTAGATGGGCTTGATCTTGAAGTGTAGTCCAATGAGACTGAAGACGAGACATTTCAAATCCTGAACCAGGTAGTAGAACACGCGGAGGCCTTCTGGGTCCCTGGAAAACACAATGGCATTTACTTTAGAAGCTGGCACCTAATTCCACATCAACCCCACTAAGCACTTGTGGAGATCTGAGTTCCATTGGGAACTTTGAGGGATATATAATTTGAGTATTATTTACTTACTTTGACTGGTTGACATCAATCAAGGAACCGATCTTGGAAGTTGTGAAGGAAATGTGCTCGTCGCCAATGACGATCTCCAGCTCCTAAAAGAGTTAAGACACTATTAGTAATTCAAGCCATAAAAAATAAACATTGTTTACTAAATCATAACTTTATGGGGTTGTGCCTGGAGTCCCGTCTTGTGCTGAAAGGGTCAGACTTGAACACTGGTTCAAATTCTTTCATTGGACGTATGTCTGATATGGAGAGCAGAGCTCACAACCCCTAGAAGACTACCATCACTAAGTAAACAACGAACTTAACTTTCATGGCTAACCCTTCCCAAGAGCACAATAAGTAATAAGTTGCCTCAGTCAACCTCCATGTGTTGTAAGTTTCCGTATTTAGAAGTGGTGGGCACCAATATTTATAATTGGATAGGATATCATTTGATATTGATATGAGCAAGACTTATCTTGATACTGTTTATTTCTGTTAACCTTAGTCCTGACAATTAACTGAATTAGTTTATTTTCATTTTTTAAATAACTAATTGACCGACGTCAGTTCAATTATTTGAATTCCACTTTGTTCTGTTTTTTTCTCTTCTGTCGCTCAACACAGCTCTCCGGGACATGTTGTCCAACTCACAGAAAAAGTGCAAAAACATAACTACAATGACCAGAATCCACTGCACCTACAGCTTGCCTGTGCTTATTGGTTCCTTCCATCAGACAAACACAGAGGAAGAGCAGTTGCTACGGTCTCTACATCTAATTGATTGCTAGTTATTATTTAGCAATGTTAAAAGTATGCCTTATCTACTTTGAAGAACTACTGAAATAGTGATTGTCAGGCAGCTAGGCTAACCTGAAAGATGACTCTTTGGGGAGAACAGAAAGACAGCTGGCTGCTAATGCCTGAGTAAAGATGAAGACTTGGAATGAAATAAGTAAACAAACAAAATAAGTAATACACAATTGAAATATGTTATTAAAATAAAGTAAATAAAGGATGGTTTATTAATAAGTGATGCGCAGTAATAGGCAGTCACCAGTGTTGTCACAAATCAGGATTTTGACTTCGATACCACAAAGCTAAAGGCATATTATCCGGTCACAATGGCACTTGATCCTAACAAATTCAGCTACTGCTCCGTTCAATAGTTGGGCATCTTAAGTTCAAATTCATTACATTTGATACAGTCATGTATGAATTAAACAACCAATTTGACTTTGGTAAAAACAAACAAAACATTATGGTAATAATTTATTTGAATGATAAATCTACTGAAACTGGGTAAATCAGGATGTAGTCTAGGTCTAGTCACAATACAGGTGAATGCATATTATTCAATAAAGAGTGTGTGCATGTTATTGAAATTGTTTTAGCTGATTTCATGGGGCTACAGATGACAAACAATCCCTTCCATTCAATAATTATTTTTTATTGGCAACTGCTAGGAGAACATCTTATATTAATGGATCAACATTTGTATAGAAGCAATCTCTTTTATAAAAAAGTGTTCACTGCCTAAGAATCTAATGACATTCACAAAGCAGAACGTAGCTGTGGAACCTGACTTTGTGGCTATGCAATCTAGAAACCAGACAGGAGGCAAGGGAGACGAAGAACGGAATACATTTTTGGTGGCGAGGGAGACAAAGTTAATTAATAATGTTGTTGGTCACAAACAGTTTTGAAATCAGCATATATTGAGTTACGGTTTGCTTATTATGACACAATGCACTAAGTTAGTGAATTATGCTGTAAGCTAGCTGGAAAGTTAACCTACAATTAAAGCTGAAAACTTCTGTGGGTCATGAGTGGAGAGCTAACAATGAACCCCAAACAGCTCTAGCAATGAATGAGTATGTGACACTTTGCTGTTTGCGCTATCTAGGGGCTGCGCTGATAGACTTGATCCTCTCATTCACGTGACACACATTTGACAGAAGTACCTAACATAAAAATTGTAGTAACAAACAGATTTTTTTAATCAAACAAGTACACAAGTTTCAGTAATCAGTATACCGTGCAACACTAGCAATTCACCATCATTGGGGTTTAATTAAATAATAAAGTCATCATCATACTAAAAACAAATGTAATATATACAAACAAAATATTGTATTTATGGGATGTGAAAAATGGTTAAAGCCTAATAAGTGAGTGGACTGTCCACCATCTGTTTTATTATGTGTTACCGTATTGAACCCACATAATGCATTTATCGTTAAAACATATAAAAACTAAAATTGAAAAACACAATTAGTTTATTTTTTTATGAACCAGACCTCAAAAAGCAAGTCGAGCAGCACTAGTTAACCTACAATATTCTGGAGGAGACAAAATGAAAAAGCATACATGGCTGTTCCTGCATGCACAAAGCTTGAGTTATATTCGAGTTAGACTACTTAAATGCCTCCTGATGGACCATCAACTGGATGAGCTTCCCATTGTATTCAAACTGGTTAGGTAGCTTGATGCTACCAGAATACTCAAACCTTGCACAATGGGCAGGCTGCTCAATCGGCACCACTAGTCAGCTACCTACAAACCAATATGATATCAAATAGATTTTCCATATCGGTGTCCATCACTAGTATTTAGGTAGGTATGAGGGAACCGACCTGTCTGCCCACTCTGTCTGGGGGTGGCCACAATGCATCATCTTCCTTGGTGATCTCACTGTCATCTATGATCCTCTTCAGTTCCTCCATCACACTCTTGTGTACATAGGCCTGTATTGGAGAACAATCACAATAAGGTTTCTATGGTAAATTCAATTGCTGCTGCAGCATCTCACACAAATTGGATTGATGGGCAGTACACAGATTGACGTAACAAAGTAGTCCTTTGTAAATTTGATAAGTTACCTCTTTTCTGATCATGACGTCATTCTTGTAGTTGCTGTTGTTCGCGTACCTCAGTTTACCTGAAAATACAATGAATGTATTGATTGTGTTATCTTCACGTTCGTTATGAATGTTGTTACATTGTTGACACACTGCACTGTTACACAGTAGTCTTCTAGTAGCTAGTTCACATTTAACCGTTTTTAAACCTGCTGTAATACCTAGGCTACTTGTCAAAATCTGTTGGCTAACTAGCAAAAGAAATAGCTCCATAGCCAAGTTAGCTAGTTGTATAGCTAGCTAGCGTCTAACTAAGTTAGTACTGTAATTAGCTAACATTAAGTTAGTTAGCTGGCCAGAATATATGAATGAGGTTATGGTACAGAAATAAGCACTGACTAAGACGTATCGACGCAATTATAGTATTTCTGAAGCCATGATTTTATAACAGAAAACAAGACTAGCTATAAAAGCTAATTCCGCTAAAAGCAATGAGGAAATGCTGCTAGCAAGCTGTCGTTTGCGTACTTTGCTAGCTAGCTAATGCTAATTGGCAGGCTAAAATTTCTGCCTAACTTACCGTCCGGTCTAAACTCAAATTCCAAGAACTCGTGTCCAAACTTGCCCTTGTGCCCGACATAATATCTCAAATAAAAGTCAGTTGTTGACATTATAAACCGCAAATGCAGTGTTTACAGAGTCTGTGAGAATCGGAATCAACGAAAGCACACCTCCAACTAAATGGTCTTTCGCAAAACACAACACGCATGCGTGCTGTGGCGATTTTTTTTGTTACAGCATATGAATGGTCGCATTGCATTGATGTCAGAACAAACCGGCTGTTCTTTAGCGTGTATTTTAACCGGCAGATGTCAATAAAACACCATATTATTTAATGATTGGGTCCCAATCATTAAATAATATGTTCATATTACTGGCAATCCATTTATATGGTTTTCTCCATCTGTTAATCTTGTAAAGGAAACATTCACACAGCATACATAATACAAAAACTTTATTTCCTTGTTTGATTGTTTGCATTATATTTACATTATAATACAATTATGAAGGCTCTTGTAGTCATATCCTGGTGTGTGACAACCAGAAAATGAATCCCTACATGAAAGAATAATATTACTATTTTATAATTCCAACTTTGAGGCAAAGCAGTTTGGTCATGGTTATCACAATTTGATGGGTAACTTGGTTTTCTGTTTTACTTGTGGTCTGGTAAAAGTTTTGGTTAATCATACTATTTATTTCTCTATTATTACAGGTCTCTTGTGTGCTAAAGTCATGTACAACAATGCCTGAGCTGTGCCAAAGGACTCATACTTCACACATACTGTATAGAACATTACTACTTTCAAAGTGAGTGTTCACACTGAGGCCGTTGACATTACTTACTCATGGGTCCACTGTTACAATCTGATCATGGAACAAATGTAGTTCAGTAGCTAGCTCTTGCAAGTAAGTAACTCATATCATGTGATTGAGTTGAATTGCCAGACAAAATGTGTTTTATGTACAGCAGATTTCATCACCAACATTGAAGCTAAATTTATACAATTATACACAAATCAACCTTTTAATGACTGAAATACAGATAATCCACATCAACAGCCTTTGGACCATAATACATTTTTTGCAAAGGAATGCATTTGTTACTGAATGTTTGCTAGATGGCTGCCTATGATAGGCATTGCTTGACTGACCTTTGAAAGGCCTTTGAAATGAAAGGTCATGTACATTGAATTCAAGTTAGGGCATTTCCTCTACATTTTAGACAGGCATGGTATTGCTAGTGTTCATGGTTATATTCATATTCAAAATCTCTCAAGTTCCTGAGCTGACATTCTAATGATCAATTCACTTTCTCCAGTTCTACATCTCACAAAGTAGATAGCCTAATCATGGAGTCAACATTCATGCCTTTATGTACGGCAATTGCAGAACTCCGATTGTATGCTCATACATTACTTTAGAAACCATTTCTCATTTCAATAATCGATCAATCCGAAGCCAATAAACAAAGGGTATGATGATGCACGGATGGACTGCGGACGACACTCATGTGGCTGGCTGTCTCAACATTGTGACATGCCCATCATTGGCCCTCGAAATGTAAACAAAACTACAGTATACACTTGCATACAGGTACCATAAAGAGGTAGGAAACATAGCACAGCAGTCAGGAGTTTAGTACCCATATATTTCTGAAAGCAAAACAATCTATTGTGATTTTAGGCTACCCTATGCAACAACCTTGAGTAGAAGACTAATAGCATGTCATTCAGTGAGTGAGTGTTACTAAGACCCTAATCTCACCCTTCTAATCAGTCTGGAAATATTGCAGTATATTTTTTATTTATGTGAATAAACAAACACATGGAGCAATTGAATGAGAATAAAACTAAATGAATTAACAGAGAGCTTAATACCAAAGGAAAATGTTCTGGGTACATGTTAAATTCATGCAAAATTGTAGAAAATAAGAATAGAAAAAAAAATAACAGGAGTTTTACATTGATGAACTACACTGTTTAATAGCAGCAGTAAAGAGCAATGAAAGGTACTAATGCTTGAAAGGTGAATTGTTACTAACGTAGAAAATAAGATGGAGATCATGTCCTATTTAAGTGAAAATGTATCTCAAATTAACCTGCAATTCAGAAAAACCTACAGTATATATAGCCTTGGCATAAACATTGCTATCAAATGTTAGCTGTTCAAAAAGAGGCAGTTGCAGTGATCTTATCCTTCAAGAGCATTAGCTTTTATTAATGAAAAAGAGTTGAGTTGGAACCACAAAGAATTCAATAGACATGGGGGCTTTTACAAACTCCCCTGTCTAGGGCTTTAAAAGAGGGGCCATGGGCACAAGTACAGAACACTTAATTTTTTGGGTGGGGTTGTCAGTCCATATACACAAAACTGGCCGAGGTAAAGATTGATTGATGAAAAAGACAGTTTTGATGTTCTCAAATTCAGGTTGTTTGTTCAAGATGAATGGTAACAAGCAAATACTGTAAAACTCAAATGATTGAAAAAGAGCAACATCAATAGAGTAAATAATAAGAAATACATTATGTACAAACTCTAAGAACACCATTTTGATTTGTAAAGTCAAGTAGTTCAGTATTCTTTTTAGATTGAGACAACGAAGTTGCATTGACCCACTGGATTGGTCAGCAAAGGCAGATAATCTGTGTAGGCCCTGAGAAAATGTTCCCTTTAACTCAATAAGAGCATGCTTGTAGCAAATAGCAGTTACTAACACTTCACCTCATACGGAGTCTCTCTATGGTGCGTCAGAATGTGTAACGAGGGACTACAGTACCTTGACAAGTGAAAAGATCTCCATCTATACATAGAGCAGGCGCAGTACTATGTATGGCAGGCACATGTCCTGTATTTAGTTTTGCATCTTGGTTCTTGGATAGTTTCCAAAGTAATGGTGTGTGTGTGTGAAATAGTTCCCTCTAACATATCAAATCCGTCACGCGTCCTCCCTTCCATTCCAATACAACAGTAAAGACAGACATGACCAATCAAAAATGCACTGACCACTGAACGCACACCAACGTCTCAAGCTCAACCCAGATGAACCATCTTCCTTCTTATTTATTCACATCTGTAAACTCAAATTTAATCCAGAAGAAATAATAAAAATAAATAAATAAAATAACTGCTGCACCTTTGACCTGAAACAGTTCCAAAACAAACAGCTAATCCTCTTCCTCCCTTTTCAAAAATGTCAGCCTCCAGTACAAAAAAAAACTATAAAATGAAAGTCTTGCAGCTTCTTGCTAGAGAAATAAATCATTCTGGTTTTTAAATACAGTGTTGCGGACAGGCAGTAGGTAGGTATGTACAGGTGAGCCCTCGTCTCCTCTACCATCGATCCCTGGCGCTGAGAGAGGGAGGGTGCAGTCAGTGGGGCCGACTGCTAGACTCAGACACCTGCCGTTTACGGGTAGTACCATAACCATTAAGGCTGCTGTTCAGGCGTTTGGTCAGACCACCGTTCAGAATGTCCTGGATGTGCTGAACTATAAGGTTTATGGCAACTGTAAGGAGAGGAAAGAAAGCATTCAGAGGGCATTGAAGGATAATCTCACAAGGTTTTCCATTCCTCTCTTATCCAGATAAAATGAAAGCAGAACAAGTTCCAGAATTTAAAAGCATCACAATTTCACTAATAAGGCCTGCAAATAAGTGAGAAATCTACAATTGACCTTGCCATTCCAAAACAGAGACAGTCAAACATTCCCAGGACAAAACAGTCAATCTAGTCTGATTTCCATAGCATATCACATCATCAACAGTGCCTTGCGAAAGTATTCGGCCCCCTTGAACTTTGCGACCTTTTGCCACATTTCAGGCTTCAAACATAAAGATATAAAACTGTATTTTTTTGTGAAGAATCAACAACAAGTGGGACACAATCATGAAGTGGAACGACATTTATTGGATATTTCAAACTTTTTTAACAAAACAAAAACTGAAAAATTGGGCGTGCAAAATTATTCAGCCCCTTTACTTTCAAGTGCAGCAAACTCTCTCCAGAAGTTCAGTGAGGATCTCTGAATGATCCAATGTTGACCTAAATGACTAATGATGATAAATACAATCCACCTGTGTGTAATCAAGTCTCCGTATAAATGCACCTGCACTGTGATAGTCTCAGAGGTCCGTTAAAAGCGCAGAGAGCATCATGAAGAACAAGGAACACACCAGGCAGGTCCGAGATACTGTTGTGAAGAAGTTTAAAGCTGGATTTGGATACAAAAAGATTTCCCAAGCTTTAAACATCCCAAGGAGCACTGTGCAAGCGATAATATTGAAATGGAAGGAGTATCAGACCACTGCAAATCTACCAAGACCTGGCCGTCCCTCTAAACTTTCAGCTCATACAAGGACAATACTGATCAGAGATGCAGCCAAGAGGCCCATGATCACTCTGTATGAACTGCAGAGATCTACAGCTGAGGTGGGAGACTGTCCATAGGACAACAATCAGTCGTATATTGCACAAATCTGGCCTTCATGGAAGAGTGGCAAGAAGAAAGCCATTTCTTAAAGATATCCATAAAAAGTGTCGTTTAAAGTCTGCCACAAGCCACCTGGGAGACACACCAAACATGTGGAACAAGGTGCTCTGGTCAGATGAAAACAAAATTGAACTTTTTGGCAACAATGCAAAACGTTATGTTTGGCGTAAAAGCAACACAGCTCATCACAATGAACACACCATCCGCACTGTCAAACATGGTGGTGGCAGCATCATGGTTTGGGCCTGCTTTTCTTCAGCAGGGACAGGGAAGATGGTTAAAATTGATGGGAAGATGGATGGAGCCAAATACAGGACCATTCTGGAAGAAAACCTGCTGGAGTCTGCAAAAGACCTGAGACTGGGACGGAGATTTGTCTTCCAACAAGACAATGATCCAAAACATAAAGCAAAATCTACAATGGAATGGTTCAAAAATAAACATATCCAGGTGTTAGAATGGCCAAGTCAAAGTCCAGACCTGAATCCAATCGAGAATCTGTGGAAAGAACTGAAAACTGCTGTTCACAAATGCTCTCCATCCAACCTCACTGAGCTCAAGCTGTTTTGCAAGGAGGAATGGGAAAAAATTTCAGTCTCTTGATGTGCAAAACTGATAGAGACATACCCCAAGCGACTTACACCTGTAATCGCAGCAAAAGATGGCGCTACAAAGTATTAACTTAAGGGGGCTGAATAATTTTGCACGCCCAATTTTTCAGTTTTTGATTTGTTAAAGAATTTTGAAATATCCAATACATGTCGTTCCACTTCATGATTGTGTCCCACTTGTAGTTGATTCTTCAAAAAAATACAGTTTTATATCTTTATGTTTGAAGCCTGAAATGTGGCAAAAGGTCGCAAAGTTCAAGGGGGCCGAATACTTTCGCAAGGCACTGTATCTCAGAACAGAAGAGCCATCACTTACAGTCACATCAGCCTTTAGTAAGTTTACTATCGCAGGGTAAGAGACTGCACTGATTACCAACGTAAATAAAACTATGGGGAGCAGTGTTCCAATAATGAGTCAGTTTGTCACATACCAGCATACTTGCTTGCTTACATAAGGCAGCCATCTTGAGAAACAAGTCAAAAACTCACCAAGATTATCTGCTCCTCTGGGAATGATCACATCAGCGCACTTCTTGGTCTACAGATGGTGAAGAAATAAATATGATTAGCAATACGATCTGAACCAGGGCAAGGGGGTTCAATACCTTTCAAGAGGAGGTCCATCCGTGCAACAACTAACAATGACACAAATAGATTGATCCAAGGTTGTTCAAATATTTGTTGTGGCAGTATCATAGCTAGGTACTCACTGGCAGACAGAACTCCTCAAAGGCAGGCTTAACAAAGGTGATGTATTGCGTTAGCACCTGCTCCAGATCCCTACCTCGCTCGCCGATGTCTCTGAGCACTGGGGAGGGAACACAGAACAGGAGTGGAGCTGTCAGTATGATTTTTCCGGGATTCTTAAGAAGCTAGTAGGCGTCTACATCTTTTGTCTGTAATGTCTTTTCAATATATGTCGGACCCCAGTAAGACTAGCTGTCGCCATAGGCGTCAGCTAATGGAGATTGTAATGAATCAAAATCATTCATGTCCTCCAAGCCCGATATTGGAAGCCCACTGCTGTCTTTTAACATGTTCAATGCATTTCACCCAATGAAATGGGAAATATATGTCTATACAGTGCCTTGCGAAAGTATTCGCCCCCCCTTGAACTTTGCGAACTTTTGCCACATTTCAGGCTTCAAACATAAAGATATAAAACTGTATTTTTTTGTGAAGAATCAACAACAAGTGGGACACAATCATGAAGTGGAACGACATGTATTGGATATTTCAAAAAAATTTAACAAATCAAAAACTGAAAAATTGGGCGTGCAAAATTATTCAGCCCCCTTAAGTTAATACTTTGTAGCGCCATCTTTTGCTGCGATTACAGCTGTAAGTCGCTTGGGGTATGTCTATCAGTTTTGCACATCGAGAGACTGAAATTTTTTCCCATTCCTCCTTGCAAAACAGCTTGAGCTCAGTGAGGTTGGATGGAGAGCATTTGTGAACAGCAGTTTTCAGTTCTTTCCACAGATTCTCGATTGGATTCAGGTCTGGACTTTGACTTGGCCATTCTAACACCTGGATATGTTTATTTTTGAACCATTCCATTGTGGATTTTGCTTTAGATTTTGGATCATTGTCTTGTTGGAAGACAAATCTCCGTCCCAGTCTCAGGTCTTTTGCAGACTCCATCAGGTTTTCTTCCAGAATGGTCCTGTATTTGGCTCCATCCATCTTCCCACCAATTTTAACCATCTTCCCTGTCCCTGCTGAAGAAAAGCAGGCCCAAACCATGATGCTGCCACCACCATGTTTGACAGTGGGGATGGTGTGGTCAGGGTGATGAGCTGTGTTGCTTTACGCCAAACATAACGTTTTGCATTGTTGCCAAAAAGTTCAATTTTGGTTTCATCTGACCAGAGCACCTTCTTCCACATGTTTGGTGTGTCTCCCAGGTGGCTTGTAGTAAACTTTAAACAACACTTTTTATGGATATCTTTAAGAAATGGCTTTCTTCTAGCCACTCTTCCATAAAGGCCAGATTTGTGCAATATACGACTGATTGTTGTCCTATGGACAGAGTCTCCCACCTCAGCTGTAGATCTCTGCAGTTCATCCAGAGTGATCATGGGCCTCTTGGCTGCATCTCTGATCAGTCTTCTCCTTGTATGAGCTGAAAGTTTAGAGGGACGGCCAGGTCTTGGTAGATTTGCAGTGGTCTGATACTCCTTCCATTTCAATATTATCGCTTGCACAGTGCTCATTGGGATGTTTAAAGCTTGGGAAATCTTTTTGTATCCAAATCCGGCTTTAAACTTCTTCACAACAGTATCTCGGACCTGCCTGGTGTGTTCCTTGTTCTTCATGATGCTCTCTGCGCTTTTAACGGACCTCGGAGACTATCACAGTGCAGGTGCATTTATACGGAGACTTGATTACACACAGGTGGATTGTATTTATCATCATTAGTCATTTAGGTCAACATTGGATCATTCAGAGATCCTCACTGAACTTCTGGAGAGAGTTTGCTGCACTGAAAGTAAAGGGGCTGAATAATTTTGCACGCCCAATTTTTCAGTTTTTGATTTGTTAAAAAAGTTTGAAATATCCAATAAATGTCGTTCCACTTCATGATTGTGTCCCACTTGTTGTTGATTCTTCACAAAAAAAATACAGTTTTATATCTTTATGTTTGAAGCCTGAAATGTGGCAAAAGGTCGCAAAGTTCAAGGGGGCCGAATACTTTCACAAGGCACTGTATATATATATATATATATATATGTCTATCGTTTTACCTCTGCGTGAGAGCCGTGTGTCTGCGTCTGTGTCCACAAACAGCTTCATCTGGAACAGGTCCCTGATCTCCTGAGAGTAGAACATCAAGATGCCCTCGAACAGCACCACGTCTGCTGGGTACACCATCACCACCTCCTCCTTCCTGATGCACACCCACCAGGGAGAGGACAATGTGTATGAGGTGTGTGTGTGTGTGTGTGTGTGTGTGTGTGTGTGTGTACCACTAACCTGGAATGGGTGACAAAGTCATACACTGGGATTTGCACTGTTTTGCCCTCCAAGATGTCCCACAATGTTTTCACGATGAGCTCATTGTCAAATGCATCTGAGAAGAGGAAGAGAGAGGACAAAGGAACTCAGAACCATGGTGTGTCTGTGTCTCCATGTCTGCTGGTGCCACCGTGCCATGGGATCTAGATCTAATCCCCACAAAGAAATGACATGTGGGATAGAATACATGCTGATATGGCTGGCTGATGCATGCTGGCCAGCCAACCCTTACAATATGCCAGAATCAGAGCTAGCCAGCCAGCCCAGACTGACTAAGATATATCACACACAGCCAACCACTGACAGCCAGTCAGTCAGTCAGCCAACCAGTCAGTCAGCCAAGACTGACTAAGATATGACAGCCAGCCAAACACAAAGCCAGACTGCAATGACTAAGACATAGGTTTTGTCCAAAATAGCAAACTATTCCCTATTTAGTGCACTACTTTTGACCAGGGCCAGGGCCCATACTGTATCTACCACACTGTCTGAGACAGACGGCTGAGTATCTACTCTGAGACAGACTTCCAACACAGCAGTCTATCACTGGCCATCAGGGGACACAAGGCAGGACATTCAGAAACTTTTGTTCTCCCCTGGAATTCTGATCATTCTACTTCTAAGAACTGGAGGGGAAAGCCAAACAGAAGTATTCCACATTATGAAACTCATTTGAGTAGAGACAAAATCATGCAACCATTTGTTTTCAATGAGAGAAGAGCAAGGGGAAGTGAGAGTGGAGTCATCTTTTACACTGGAAACCAACAGATACAGTACCAGTCAAAAGTTTGGACACATTCAAGGGTTTTGCGCTAAGCTTTCATCAAGGCAAAGGGTGGCTACTTTGAAGAATCTCAAATATATTTTGATTTGTTTAACACTTTCTTGGTTACTACATGATTCAACATGTGTCATTTCATAGTTTTTATGTCTTTACTATTATTCTACAGCATAGAAAAGAGTAAAAATAAAGAAAAACCCTGGAATGAGCAGGTGTGTCTAAACTTTTTACTGATGCTGTAGCTACATTTGATCGTTGGTCAAATATTCCATACATAAATTAAAATAAAAAAGGGTAACTATTTAGCAACTGACTATTTAGTAACTATTTAGCAACTGACTATTTAGTAACTATTTAGCAACTGACTATTTAGTAACTATTTAGCAATGTATTCAGATGTATAGATAAATAAATAGATGAGCTAAATACCTGGGTGGTCGAAGTTGAACTGTCCCTTCAGTGCCTTGGCTTTCTGGTCCGGAGTAAGGACCCTGTAGAAGCTGTCTTGGCTGAGAATGGCCACCTGGCGCTGGTGATGGTCAATCTTGTTCTGGCCAAGCAGCTCCATGATCTTACCGCAGACAGAACTCTGGCCGGGGGAAGAGGAGGATGAGGGGGAGGAGAAGAAATAGAGAGGATATCAAGTTATTAACAGTCTGTCTTCTGAAGTAAGTTGTGATGTGTTCATTGAGATTTAGAGATAAAAGCATGTAAAAAATATGAATGTGTCATAAAACATACGTTGATACACCAGACTATGACAGAGATGGATGCAGTATATGAGAAGACACATTTGCAACTATGCACAATAGCTCAACGTGTGGTCACCTTTCCTGATTTTCAGCTGAATACAATATGCACGGTTAAGACCGTAACATAAATTTTAATTGAAGTCCAAACCAGACATTAACATGTGTTTGCTTTGTAGTAAAACCAGACATTAGCATGCGTTTGCTTTGTAGTAATTTCCTACAGATAAATGTAGAAAATTTGTGCAGAGAAGAAATGCAGATAAGAAATTATTTAATCCTTTCACATGTAGAGCCTCTAGCCCTGCTCAATATGCCTTAACCAACCATTTAGTTTCACATCCCACATATGCGGTGACATCACCTGGTTTAAACGTCTCTAGAGACAATCTCTCGCTCATCATTACTCAATGCCTAGGTTTACTTCCAATGTACTCACATCCTACCATAACTTTGTCTGTACATTATGCCTTGAACCTATTCTATCGTGCCTAGAAACCTGCTCCTTTCACTCTCTGTTCCGAACGTACTAGACGACCAGTTCTGTTAGCCTTTAGTCTTTAGCCGTACCCTTATCCTACTCCTCCTCTGGTTATGTAGAGGTTAATATAGGCCCCGCAGTGCCTAGCTCCACTCCTACTCCCCAGGTGCTCTCATTTGCTGACTTCTGTAACCGTAAAAGCCTTGGTTTCATGAATGTTAACATTAGAAGCCTCCTCCCTAAGTTTATTTTATTCACTGCTTTAGCATACACTGCCAACCCGGATGTCCGAGCCATGTCTGAATCCTGGCTTAGGAAGACCACCAAAAACCCTGAAATTTAAATCCCCAACTACAACATTTTCCGACAAGATAGAACTGCCAAAGGGGTCGGTGTTGAAATCTACTACAGATATAGCCTGTAGAGTTCGGTCTTATTATCCAGATCTGTACCCAAACAATTTGAGGTTCTACTTTTAAAAGTCCACCTTCCCAGAAAGAAGTCTCTCACTGTTGCCGCTTGCTATAGACCACCCTCTGCCCCAGGTGTGCCCTGGACACCATATGTGAATTGATTGCCCCCCATCTATCTTCAGAGCTCGTGCTGCTAGGTGACCTAAACTGGGACATGCTTACTACCCCGGCCATCCTACAATCTAAGATAGTTTGTGTGAGATTGAGGGCATCTATCAATGAACCCACCAGGCACAACCCCAAATCCGTAAACACAGGCACCCTCATAGATAACATCCTAACCAACTTGCCCTCCAAATACACCTCTGCTGTCTTCAACCAAGATCTCAGTGATCACTGCCTCATTGCCTGCATCCGTAATGGGCCTGCGATCAAACGACCACCCCTAATCACTGTCAAACTCTCCCTAAAACACTTCAGCGAGCAGGCCTTTCTAATCAACCTGGCCCGGGTATCCTGGAAGGATATTGACCTCATCCTGTCAGTAGAGGATGCCTGATTATTCTTTAAAAGTGCCTTCCTCACCATCTTAAATAAGCATGCCCCATTCAAAAAAATGTAGAACCAGGAACAGATATAGCCCTTGGTTCCCTTCAGACCTGTCTGCCAGCACAAAAACATCCTGTGGCGTTCTGCATTAACATCGAATAGCCCCCGTGATATGCAACTTTTCAGGGAAGTTAGGAACCAATATGCACAGGCAGTTAGGAAAGCTAAGGCTAGCTTTTTCAAGCAGAAATGTTCATCCTGTAGCACAAACTCCAAAAAGTTCTGGGACACTAAAGTCCATGGAGAATAAGAGCACCTTCTCCCAGCTGCCCATTGCACTGAGGCTAGGAAACACTGTCACCACCGATAAATCCACTATAATTGAGAATTTCAATAAGCATTTTTATACAGCTGGCCATGCTTTCCACTGAGCAACCCCTACCCGATCAACAGCCCTACACCCCCCAAAGCAACTTGCCCAAGCCTCCCCATTTCTCCTTTATCCAAATCCAGATAGTTGATGTTCTGAAAGAGCTGCAAAATCTGGACCCTCTCTTTCTAAAATGATCTGCCGAAACTGTTGCCACCCCTCTTACTAGCCTGTTTAACCTCTTTTTTGTATCGTCTGAGATTCCCAAAGATTGGAAAGCTGCCACAGTCATCAACCTCTTCAAAGGGGGAGACACTCTCGACCCAAACTGCTACAGACCTATATCTATTTTACCCTGCTTTCCTAAGGTCTTCGAAAGCCAAGTTAACAAACAGATAACCGACCATTTCGAATTCCATCATACCTTCTCCACTATGCAATCTGGTTTCAGAGCTAGTTATGGGTGCACCTCAGCCACGCTCAAGGTTCTAAACGATATCATAACCGTCATTGATAAGAGACATTACTATGCAGCAGTCTTCATCGACCTGGCCAAGCCTTTCAACTCTGTCAATCACCACATTCTTATCGGCAGACAAAAGCCTTGGTTTCTCAAATGATTGCCTCGCCTGGTTCACTAACTACTTCTCAGATAGAGTTCAGTGTGTCAAATCGGAGGGCCTCTTGTCCGGACCTCTGGCAGTCTCTATGGGGGTGCCACAGGGTTCAATTCTCAGACCAACTCTCTTCTCTGGATACATCAATGATGTCGCTCTTGCTGCGGGTGACTCTCTGATCCACCTCTACGCAGACAACACTATTCGGTATACTTCTGGCCCTTCTTTGGACATTGTGTCAACTAACCTCCAGACGAGCTTTAATGCCATACAACTCTCCTTCCATGGCCTCCAACTGTTCTTAAATACAAGTAAAACCATGCCATTCAACCGAACGCTGCCTGCACCTGCCCGCCCAGCATCACTACTCTGGACGGTTCTGACTTAGGTATTTGTAGTTGTCCACATATTCTAGGTGTCTGGTTAGACTGTAAACTCTCCTTCCAGACACACACTATGCATCTCCAATCCAAAATGAAATCTATAAATCGGCTTCCTATTTCGCCTCAAAGCATCCTTAACTCATGCTGACAAACATACCCTCGTAAAACTGACCATCCTACCAATCCTCGACTTTGGCGATGTCATTTAAAAAATGGCCTCCAACACTCCACTCAACAAATTGGATGCAGTCTATCACAGTGCCATCCGTTTTGTCACCAAAGCCCCATATACAGTGGGGCAAAAAAGTATTTAGTCAGCCACCAATTGTGCAAGTTCTCCCACTTAAAAAGATGACAGGCCTGTCATTTTCATCATAGGTACACTTCAACTATGACAAAATGAGGGAAACAAAATCCAGAAAATCACAATGTAGGCATTTTTATGAATTTATTTGCAAATTATGGTGGAAAATAAGTATTTGGTCACCTACAAACAAGCAAGATTTGTCTCTCACAGACCTGTAACTTCTTCTTTAAGAGGCTCCTCTGTCTTCCACTCGTTACCTGTATTAATGGCACCTGTTTGAACTTGTTGTCAGTATAAAAGACACCTGTCCACAACCTCAAACAGTCACACTCCAAACTCCACTATGGCCAAGACCAAAGAGCTGTCACAGGACACCAGAAACAAAATTGTAGACCTGCACCAGGCTGGGAAGACAATCTGCAATAGGTAAGCAGCTTGGTTTGAAGAAATCAACTGTGGGTGCAATTATCAGGAAATGGAAGACATACAAGACCACTGATAATCTCCCTCGATCTGGGGCTCCACGCAAGATCTCACCCCGTGGGGTCAAAATGATCACAAGAACGGTGAGCAAAAATCCCAGAACCACACGGGGGGACCTAGTGAATGACCTGCAGAAAGCTGGGACCAAAGTAACAAAGCCTACCATCAGTAACACACTACGCCACCAGGGACTCAAATCCTGCAGTGCCAGATGTGTCCCCCTGCTCAAGCCAGTACATGTCCAGGCCCGTCTGAAGTTTGCTAGAGAGTATTTGGATGATCCATAAGAAAATTGGGAGAATGTCATATGGTCAGATGAAACCAAAATATAACTTTTTGGTAAAAACTCAACTCGTCGTGTTTGGAGGACAAAGAATGCTGAGTTGCATCCAAAGAACACCATACCTACTGTGAAGCATGGGGGTGGAAACATCATGCTTTGGGGGTGTTTTTCTGCAAAGGGACCAGGACGACTGATCCGTGTAAAGGAAAGAATGAATGGGGCCATGTATCGTGAGATTTTGAGTGAAAACCTCCTTCCATCAGCAAGGGCATTGAAGTTGAAACGTGGCTGGGTCTTTCAGCATGACAATGATCCCAAACACACTGCCTGGGCAACCAAGGAGTGGCTTCATGAGAAGCATTTCAAGGTCCTGGAATGGCCTAGCCAGTCTCCAGATCTCAACCCCATAGAAAATCTTTGGAGGGAGTTGAAAGTCCGTGTTGCCCAGGAACAGCCCCAACACATCACTGCTCTAGAGGAGATCTGCATGGAGAAATGGGCCAAAATACCAGCAACAGTGTGTGAAAACTTGTGAAGACTTACAGAAAACGTTTGAACTCTGTCATTGCCAACAAAGAGTATATAACAAAGTATTGAGATAAACTTTTGTAATTGACCAAATACTTATTTTCCACCATAATTTGCAAATTAATTAATTAAAAATCCTACAATGTGATTTTCTGGAGAAAAAAAAATCTCATTTTGTCTGTCATAGTTGAAGTGTACCTATGATGAATATTACAGGCCTCTCATCTTTTTAAGTGGGATAAATTGCACAATTGGTGGCTGACTAAATACTTTTTTGCCCCACTGTACTACCCACCACTGCGACCTGTATGCTCTCGTTGGCTGGCCCTCGCTTCATACTCCAGCAGATATATCTCACTGGTCACCCCCAAAGCCAATTCCTCCTTTGGCCACCTTTCCTTCCACTTCTCTACTGCCAATGACTGGAACAAACTGCAAAAAATAATTATAAAAAAAATATAAAAATAAATAAATAATAAATAAAAATGGCTGAAGCTGGAGACTCATATCTCCCTCACTAGCATTAAGCACCAGTTGTCACAGCAGCTCACAGATGACTGCACCTGTACATAGCCCAAATGTAAATAGCCCACCCAATCTACCTACCTCATCCCCATTCTGTATTTAATTATTTATCTTGCTCCTTTGCACCCCATTATCTCTACTTGCACATTCATCTTCTGCACATCTATCACTCCGGTGTTTAATTGATATATTGTAATTACTTCGCCACCGTGGCCTATTTATTGCCTTACCTCCCTTATCCTATATAGACTTTTTCTACTGTATGTTTGTTTATTCCATGTGTTGTTGTATGTGTCGAACTACTTTGCTTTATCTTGACCAGGTCGCAGTTGTAAATGAGATCTTGTTCTCAACTAGCCTTCCTGGTTAAATAAAGGTGAAATAAAATAAACATCCTCTATGAAATGCTGTTCTGGAACATGAATTGTGGTCCACCTGACATTCCTTTGCATGTAATATTTCTTGGTATCATACCCCACAACAAACGGAAGAGACTAAACTACAAGTAGAGCCACCTGTTCATCAGACAGTGTTTTTCTTATCCTGACAAACTTTACAGTTGCAGTTTAGGAATTGTGTATGTGTGTATGGCTGTCTGCGTGCCAGTGTGTGTGTCCATGAAGTCTATAGGGCCCAGGCTGCGAATTATTAGTTAAATGGATGAGAGTGTGACCAGGACTGGTGACAAGCATTTCAGCTGGCAGCCAGGGAGTAGAGCTCAGAGATGAGAGCAATGCTCAGTGTGAATTAAACACACAAAGAAGGCCAATTATAGTCCCATCTTGTGATACCCCTTCTTCTTTTACATCCTTGAACTATTCCCTCAACGTAGAATCATTTATAAACTTGTATTGCCTCAGACAGACACATTTATTCTGCTTTATCTTCTTGAAAATATCTTTACCCTGTCAGAGCTCTTTCCAAGGAGGCACTTTTGTATTCTTCACTGATGGCTAGCATGCATTTTCCCCTTTGCTGCAATACATGCATTTTCCCTTATGCAGGTTCACCTAGGCCTATTGTCTGTTGCCAGTTATCTCTGTGTTTTTTTAAATCTCTGGTAGGCCTGAGTAAGCAGTTAGATTATCATAACAGTTGCCTGGTGGCATGTGTAGGTTCAGTGGGTCAGGGCCGCCTTAAAGGGACATTTCAAAAATGTTCTACTTCATATTAATCATCTCCAGCACCACCCCAACATCAACATATGTAAAAATGGCACATTTCTGTTTAGTAGTAAAAATATGGAGGAAGATAAGTGTTTCCAGTGACATCAACCAATTAGTAGGCAATTTGTAAATGGGACAATGTGTGCCTGACCCCCTTACAAACAGGCCCATTTTAAACACATTCTTGCCTGATATGCCTTTTATACCTCCCGTGGACATGCCAGCATGCTGGTGACGAGTGGTAGTAGTGGTGTGCAGATGTGGTTGGGCGTTTATTTGAATAAATCCATTGAATATACACCATCAAAATGAATCCATTATTAATTTGTTTAAGCAGATCCTAAGAAACATTACAAGACTAAAAAAATATATTTCAAAAGAACAGAAAAGTATATTTTGAGTTTAATTAGGCATTACGGGTCTGTGCAGCCATGGCTGCCCCATCCAAATAAATATCATTTGTTTGTTATTTTGTTCATTAAAACAGACAAGAAACACCTATTCAATCACAGTCAACACACATATTTTATATTAAGAATATTATGGAATATAATATTATGGAAGATATTTTCCTGACAACTTGTGTCACGTGAACATGTGGAACAGCTTTTATCAGCTTTTATCTTCACTCAGGGAGACAGTGGAAAAACAAAACAGAACACAAGACGTAACATTAACTTCCTTCAGAGGGGCCGGGGGGGTTAACAACATTTCTGAACACCTGCCAAATGCCACCTGTCAAATGACTGATGTTTCAGTCAAAATAAGGTTACCTAAAAAAGATTTCCTAAAAATTGGTTAATGTAAACAAGCCTCGATGCATCTGAAAGGTCATAACAGTTTACCTAACCAGACAGACAATTGTGAATATTTTCTAGACTAAGACAAAACACAGTGGGCAAGATAATACAGATATAACTTTATCACTTTATAAATCATAGTATGACTTTGGCATGGTTGAATTCGGGCCTACTGTGTCTTGGGAAAATAATATATATACAGTGCCTTGCGAAAGTATTCGGCCCCCTTGAACTTTGCAACCTTTTGCCACATTTCAGGCTTCAAACAAAGATAGAAAACTGTATTTTTTGGGAAGAATCAACAACAAGTGGGACACAATCATGAAGTGGAACGACATTTATTGGATATTTCAAACTTTTTTAACAAATCAAAAACTGAAAAATTGGGCGTGCAAAATTATTCAGCCCCCTTAAGTTAATACTTTGTAGCGCCACCTTTTGCTGCGATTACAGCTGTAAGTCGCTTGGGGTATTTCTCTATCAGTTTTGCACATCGAGAGACTGAAATTTTTTCCCATTCCTCCTTGCAAACCAGCTCGAGCATAGTGAGGTTGGATGGAGAGCATTTGTGAACAGCAGTTTTCAGTTCTTTCCACAGATTCTCGATTGGATTCAGGTCTGGACTTTGACTTGGCCATTCTAACACCTGGATATGTTTATTTTTGAACCATTCCATTGTAGATTTTGCTTTATGTTTTGGATCATTGTCTTGTTGGAAGACAAATCTCCGTCCCAGTCTCAGGTCTTTTGCAGACTCCATCAGGTTTTCTTCCAGAATGGTCCTGTATTTGGCTCCATCCATCTTCCCATCAATTTTAACCATCTTCCCTGTCCCTGCTGAAGAAAAGCAGGCCCAAACCATGATGCTGCCACCACCATGTTTGACAGTGGGGATGGTGTGTTCATTGTGATGAGCTGTGTTGCTTTTACGCCAAACATAATGTTTTGCATTGTTGCCAAAAAGTTCAATTTTGGTTTCATCTGACCAGAGCACCTTCTTCCACATGTTTGGTGTGTCTCCCAGGTGGCTTGTGGCAAACTTTAAACAACACTTTTTATGGATATCTTTAAGAAATGGCTTTCTTTTTGCCACTCTTCCATAAGGGCCAGATTTGTGCAATATACGACTGATTGTTGTCCTATGGACAGTCTCCCACCTCAGCTGTAGATCTCTGCAGTTCATCCAGAGTGATCATGGGCCTCTTGGCTGCATCTCTGATCAGTCTTCTCCTTGTATGAGCTGAAAGTTTAGAGGGACGGCCAGGTCTTGGTAAATTTGCAGTGGTCTGATACTCCTTCCATTTCAATATTATCGCTTGCACAGTGCTTCTTGGGATGTTTAAAGCTTGGGAAATCTTTTTGTATCCAAATCCAGCTTTAAACTTCTTCACAACAGTATCTCGGACCTGCCTGGTGTGTTCCTTGTTCTTTATGAAGCTCTCTGCGCTTTTAACGGACCTCTGAGACTATCACAGTGCAGGTGCATTTATACGGAGACTTGATTACACACAGGTGGATTGTATTTATCATCATTAGTCATTTAGGTCAACATTGGATCATTCAGAGATCCTCACTGAACTTCTGGAGAGAGTTTGCTGCACTGAAAGTAAAGGGGCTGAATAATTTTGCACGCCCAATTTTTCAGTTTTTGATTTGTTAAAAAAGTTTGAAATATCCAATAAATGTCGTTCCACTTCATGATTGTGTCCCACTTGTTGTTGATTCTTCACAAAAAAATACAGTTTTATATCTTTATGTTTGAAGCCTGAAATGTGGCAAAAGGTCGCAAAGTTCAAGGGGGCCGAATACTTTCGCAAGGCACTGTATTTATTGAACCATGACTAACAGTAGCCTACATTCGAAAAGAAGCAGCTGGCTGATGTTGGCCAAGCCTTTATTATATATAAAATATACCAGATGACTGACAGGGGGCGCTGTTTTGAAGTCACTGCATCCCCATTTTACTATTGTTATTCTACAATATTTCAATTAGAGGTCAAACAGGGAAATGGTTCTAATTGTTTTTCCACCGTTCATTTTTCCCCATAGGGGATTTTAGAAACACTTAATATAAGGGATGTGTTCTTTGTAGGCTTACTCTGGAGTGACATTTTGATAACCATGTACATCTCTTTCGGGACAAGGTGACTTCTATCAATATATTCGTCTCTATTTACTCTGATTCGAAAATGCTAAATAGCATCAAAGACTACAAATCCCTGCACCTCACCTCTAGCTGACATCTTTGCTAACAACTATTGTGTCAGTTTAAAACTTTCACAAGACAGTTCAATTTAAATGTAGCCAATTTATTCATTACTACATTTAGCTAACATTAGATAGTTAATCCAGAGATTCTTACATTTGCCTCTATTCGGCAGGCTCGTTCAGATCATATTGACATTTGTAGTTCTTTATGATAGCCACATTAGCAGCTAATTAGCATTTCATTTGTTGGGGATTTATTATTTATTTACCCTGGACGACACCAGGCCAATTGTGCTCCTCCCTATGGGACTCCCAATCACAGCCAGTTATAATACAGCTTGGATTTGAACCTGGGTGTCTGTAGTGACACATCTTGCACTGAGATGCATTGCATTAAACTGCTGCGCCACTCAGAGCCGATTGATAATATATTGATAAAATTCATCACCTTGTTCGTAAGATATTTACATGTTTATCAAAACGTCACGCCAGGGTAAGTCTACATGAAACATAGCCCTTATTTTAAGTGTTTCTAAAATCCCCTAAGAAAAATGAATGGTGGAAAAACAATTGGAACCATTTCCCTGTTTGACCACTATGTTTATTATGACTATTATTATGACTAATCTATGGAGGACAGAGTCTTCTGAGGAATACCAATATGGCAGACCGGAGGCTTCAAAACCTCTCATTGGCCAATACATAGCAACTGAAATCTAGTGTTCATATACATTATTTGCTGTTACACTAGAATGGGGTCAGTGGCACAGTAGTGTATTATGGCGAATATGCAGTGTTTTTACTGATCGCCAGGCACAATCAGTTGATCTTGTTGACGCAGTCAATAAACAATAACACTTGGTTGGATAACTGTATGACTCTTATGAATAACAAACAATTAGTTCGTAACGGATTGTATGTGAATGTCACCGCCAAGATATTTGTCGGGAGAAGACACCGGCTTTGTCCTTCGATCGCTCACGTAAACTGTTAATATTTCCGTTAGATTTCCCAACCCCCACGATATTCACTGTCTCCGAGCGAGCGAAGAGTTCTTAGAAACATAGCAGATAAATTGTTGCTACTTGGATTTCTTTCTTTCTACATTATAGAGCGAGAATGACAGCCATCCAAGATTCCATCGGATGGAATGACCAGCAGCATTAGCCAGACAGCTGTGACATGCCTCCCAACAAAAGGTGCTGTTAAGGGTGGGCTATATTTTAGATAGGCCGATTAGCTATAGAATATTGTACAGCCTACATTGACATGATATGTAAAAAGAATATATCTGAAGACAGGATAAAAAGGGGCCATCTTTGTTTAGCAAAGTATTGATTTTCTGTCTGGGTTGTCATTAATACCCTTTCTGAATTTAAATATTCCTAGTCATAATAGATTCATCGTGAAATCCACGTATCAAGAAGGTTTGTGGAAATGTTGAATTATTTGTACACTATTTGAAAGGGCTATTAGGACAGTGGACTAAATTCTTGCCAAACAGTGGCCTATACCTATCATCTTAACCAACTAATGTTTTTCCTGAAATTATTAGAGAACAAACTAGCTTTGAAGGAACAAATGTGACATTCATTCATTGGTCTATCATGAACCACGCGGTCAGTGCGTTCTCATATTTCAACCACGTTGACAATTCCATGTCACTGTTTACAGGCTAGAAAAACAGGACATTTCTAATTCATAGACAATCTTAATGCCAACCTTGCCGCTGGCAGTCCCTCCTGCTACCCCGATGAGGAAAGGTTGCCGTGTAACGTTTTCGACTTGACTGTCCAGTCTTGTCTCGCTGTCGCCTGCCATGCTTGCTATAAACGCATACTGACGCACGGAGGTGGTTTTGCCCCTCGACTGCGCTCCTCCCTTTTTTCAGTTGTGCATTTGCTTTGATGCTCTGAGTGTGCGTGGATTTCAATCCAGTTTTTTGTAGCCTGCTTGAAATGCAGAGCGTTTACATAAGGTTTTACATGTTTTTGAAATTATCAAAACTCTATGTATCAGATAGGCCTATCGCTACATTTGATTGTCAGCTCAGACACATTTACAATAGTTGTAGTGTGTGTGTGTGTGTGTGTGTGTGTGTGTGTGTGTGTGTGTGTGTGTGTGTGTGTGAGAGAGAGTGAATCCCTCCCCCTAGAGACAACTGCGACAACATAATCAACAAAAACGGGTCACAACTCCTGCAGCTCTCTCGCACGCTGGGTATGTACATAGTCAACGGTAGGCTTCGAGGGGACTCCTACCATAGGTACACCTATAGGTCATCCCTTGGCATGAGTACTACTTCATCACTGACCTCACCCTAGTCTCTCTCTGAGCGTTCAGTCAGTCCACTGACACCCCCATCAGATCACAGCAAAATCACAGTCTACTTGAAAAAAGCAATACTCATCCAAAAGGCATCAAAGCTAATGGAACTGAATACTATTTAGAAATGCTATAGTTGGAAGGAAAGTAGTGTGGAAACCTACAAAAACAAACAATTGGGCAACAACAAATTCAATCCCTTTTAGACAACTTTCTGGACAAAACATTTCACTGTAACAGTGAAGGTGTAAACTTGGCAGTAGAAAACCTAAACAGTATATTTGACCTCTCAGCTTCGCTATCAAATCTAAACAATTCAAGCAGACAACCTAAGAAAATTAACAACATTGACAAATGGTTTGATGAAGAATGCAAAAACCTATGAAATAAATTGAGAAACGTATCCAACCAAAAACATAGAGCCCAGAAAACCAGGGCCTACGCCTTCACTATGGTGAATCACTAAAACAATACAGAAATACACTACGAGGAAATAAAGCGACAGCACGTCAGAAATCAGATCAATGTAATTGAAGAATCCATATAATCTAACCACTTGGAACACACTAAAACAAACAACAACAGGAACTGTTATCTCTCCAAAACAGAGATGTATGGATAATTATTTTATTTAACTAGGCAAGTCAGTTAAGAACAAATTCTGATTTACAATGACTTCCTACCGGGTTAACTGACTTGTTCAGAACAACAGATTTTTGCTTTGTCAGCTCAGGGATTCAATCCAGAAACCTTTCAGTTACTGGACCAATGCTCTAACCACTAGGCTACCTGCTGCCCCAAAGCACTTCTCCATTATGTTTGTCTCTATAACAAAGAACAACAGCAAAAACATATACATGATCAAATACAAATCTTCAAATCAACTTTTAAACATTGCCAGAACCCACTCGATTCTCCAATTACATTGAATGAACTACAGGACAAAATAAAAACACTCCAACTCAAAAAGGCCTGTGGCGTTGATGGTATCCTAAATTATATTATAAAATATACAGACCACAAATTCCAATTGGCTATACTTAAAGAGTTTAACATCATCCTCAGCTCTGGTGTTTTCTCCAATATTTGGAACCAAGGACTGATCACCCCAATCCACAAAAGTGGAGACAAATTTGTCCTCAATGACTACCATGGGATATGCATCAACAGCAACCTTGGGGAAATACTATGCATTATCATTAACAGCAGACTTGTACATTTCCTCAGTGAAAACAATGTACTGAGCAAATGTCAAATTGGCTTTTTACCAAATTAACGTACAACAGACCACGTATTCACCCTGCATACCCTAACTGACAAACAAACAAACCAAATCAAAGGCAATGTCTTCTCATGCTTTGTTTATTTCAAAAAAGCTTTTTATTCAATTTGTCATGAGGGTCTGCTATACAAATTGATGGAAAGCGGTGTTGGGGGAAAAACATACATTATACAATCCATGTACACAAACAACAAGTGTGCTGTTAAAATTGGCAAAAAAACAAATTTCTTTCCACAGGGCCGTGGGGTGAGAGAGGGATGCAGTTTGAGCCCTACCCTCTTCAACATATACAGTGCATTCGGAAGGTATTCAGACCGCTTGACTTTTTCCACATTTTGTTACGTTACAGCCTTATTCTAAAATGGATTAAATAAAAACAATTCCTCATCAATCTACACACAGTAGCCCATAATAACAAAGCAAAAACAGTTTTTTTTTACATTTTTGCAAATATATTAAACATAAAAATAAAATACCTTATTTACATAAGTATTCAGGCCCTTTGCTATGAGACTCGAAATTGAGCTCAGGTGCATCCTGTTTCCATTGATCAACCTTGAGACATTTCTACAACTTAATTGGAGTCCACCTATGATAAATTCAATTGATTGGACATGATTTGGAAAAACACACATCTGTCTATATCAGGTCCCACAGTTGACAATGCATGTCAGAGCAAAAATCAAGACATGAGGTTGAAGGAATTGTCTGTAGAGCTTTGAGACAAGATTGTGTCGAGGCACAGATTTGAGGAAGGGTACGAAAACATTTCTGCAGCATTGAAGGTCCCCAAGAACACAGTGGCCTCCATCCTTCTTAAATTGAAACAGTTTGGATCCACCAAGACTCTTCCTAGAGCTGGACGCTTAAGCCAAACTGAGCAATCGATGGAGAAGGACCTTGGTCAGGGAGGTGACCAAGAACCCGATGGTCACTCTGACAGAGCTCCAGAGTTCCTGGGAGAAGGGAGAACCTTCCAGAAGGACAAGCATCTCTGCAGCACTCCACCAATCAGGCCTTTGTGGTAGAGTGGCTAGACGGAAGCCACTCTTCAGTAAAAGGCACATAACAGCCCGCTTGGAGTTTGCCAAAAAGCACATAAAGGACTCCCAGACCATGAAAAACAAGATTGATTCTTTGGCCTGAATGCCAAGCGTCACGTGTGGAGATAACTTGGCACCATCCCTATGGGACTGGGAGACTAGTCAGGATTGAGGGAAAGATGAACGGAGCAAGTAATGAGATCCTTGATGAAAACCTGCTCCAGAGCGCTCAGGACCTCAGACTGGGGGCGAAGGTTCACCTTCCAACAAGACAACAACCCTAAGCAAAACAGCCAAGACAGCACAGGAGTGGCTTCGGGACAAGTCTCAATGTCCTTGAGTGGGCCAGCCAGAGCCAGGACTTGATCCCAATCTAACATCTCTGGAGAGACCTGAAAATAGCTGTGCAGCGACGCTACCCATCCAACCTGACAGAGCTTGAGAGGATCTGTAGAGAAGAATGGGAGGAACTATGTTAATAAAGGTGTTCAAGCTTGTATCATCATACCCAAGAAAACTCAAGGCTGTAATCACTGCCAAAGGTACTTCACAAAAGTACTGAGTAAAGGGTCAGAATACTTATGTAAATATAATATTTCAGTTTTTTTAAATTATACATTTGCAAACATTTCTAAAACCTGTTTTTGCTTTGTCATTATCGGGTGTTGTGTGTAGATTGATGATGGGATTTTAAAAAAAATAATCGATTTCAGGTTAAGGCTGTAACCTACCAAAATTTGAAAAAAGTCAAGGGGTATGAATACTTTCCGAATGCACTGTATATCAAATAATTGGCGAGAGCACTAGAAGAGTCTGCAGCCTCCCCTACTAGAAGTTTGAAGTCAAATGTCTGCTGTTTGCTGATGATATGGTGCTTCTGTCCCCAACCAAGGAGGGCCAACAGCAGCACCTAGATCTTCTGCACAATTTCTGTCAGACCTGGGAAAAACTGGCCCTGACAGTAAATCTCAGTAAGACAAAAATAATGGTGCTCCAAAAAAGGTCCAGTTGCCAGAACTGCAAATACAAATTCCATCTAGACACCGTTGCCGTAAAGCACACAAAAAACAATACATACCTCAGCGCCACAGGTAACTCCCACAAAGCTCTAAACGATCTGAGAGACAAGGCAAGAAGTGTATTTTTATTTTTTGACCTCTTTTTCTCCCCAATTTCATGATATCCAATTGGTAGTTACAGTCTTGTCCCATCACTGCAACTCCTGTACAGACTTGGGAGAGGTGAAGGTCAAGAGCCATGCATTCTCCGAAACACAACCCTGCCACAGGAGTCAATAGAATGTGATGGGACATCCTGGCCGGCCAAACCCTCCCCTAACCTGGATGACACTGTGCCAATTGAATTGGGCCGATAACCACTAATTATCCAAATCCAGAAATTAGCAATTACAGTTGAAGTCGGAAGTTTACATACACCTTAACCAAATACATTTAAACTCAGTTTTTCACAATTCCTGACATTTAATCCTAGTAAAAATTCCCTGTCTTAGGTCAGTTAGGATCACCACTTTATTTTAAGAATGTGAAATGTCAGAATAATAGTAGAGTATGATTTATTTCAGCTTTTATTTCTTTCATCACATTCCCAGTGGGTCAGAAGTTTACATACACTCAATTAGTATTTGATAGCATTGCGTTTAAAATGATTAACTTGGGTCTGTCACACTCATCGTAATGATTAGACCAAGGCGCAGCGTGAGTAGAGTTCCACATGTTTTTAATAAAACCGAAACTCGGCAAAGCAAAACAAAACAAACAAGCACAAACGAAATGTGAAGGTACTGACTGTGCACTCAGACAACTAAATGTATACAAGATCCCACAAACACAAAGGGGAAATGGCTGCCTAAATATGATCCCCAATCAGAGACAACGATAAACAGCTGTCTCTGATTGGGAACCATATCAGGCCAACATAGAAATACAAATTTACCTAGATGACCCACCCAAGTCACCATCATGCCCCAACCAACACAGAGAAAAAAACAGCTTACTATGGTCAGGGCGTGACAGGGTCAAACGTTTCAGGTAGCCTTCCACAAGCTTCGTACAATACGTTGGGTGAATTTTGGCCCATTCCTCCTGACAGAGCTGTTGTAACTGAGTTAGGTTTGTAGGCCTCCTTGCTCGCACACACTTTTTCAGTTCTGCCTGCAAATTTTCTATAGGATTGAGGCCAGGGCTTTGTGATGGCCACTCCAATACCTTGACTTTGTTGTCCATAATCTATTTTGCCACAACTTTGGAAGTATGCTTGGGGTCATTGTCCATTTGGAAGACCCATTTGCGATGAATCTTTAACTTCCTGACTGATATCTTGAGATGTTGCTTCAATATATCCACATAATTTTCCATCCTCATGATGCTATCTATTTTGTGAAGTGCACCAGTCCCTCCTGCAGCAAAGCACCCACACAATATGATGCTGCCAGCCCCGTGCTTCAAGGTTGAGATGGTGTTCTTCGGCCTCCCCCTTTTTCCTCCAAACATAACGATGGTCATTATGGCCAAACAGTTCTATTTTTGTTTCATCAGACCAGAGGACATTTATCCAAAAAGTACAATAATTGTCCCCATGTGCAGTTGCAAACCATAGTCTGGCTTTTTTATGGCGGTTTTGGAACAGTGGCTTCTTCCTTTCAGGTTATGTCGATATAGGACTCGTTTTACTGTGGATATAGATACTTTTGTATCTGTTTCGTCCAGCATCTTCACAAGGTCCTTTGCTGTTGTTCTGGGATTGATTTGCACTTTTCGCACCAAAGTACGTTCATCTCTAGGAGACATCTCTAGGAGACAGAACGCGTCTCCTTCCCGAGCGGTATGATGGCTGCGTCGTCCCATGGTGTTTATACTTGCGTACTATTGTTTGTACAGATGAAGTGGTACCTTCAGGTGTTTGGAAATTGCTCCCAAGGATGAACCAGACTTGTGGAGGTCTACAATTATTTTTCTGGGGTCTCGGCTGATTTCTTCTGATTTTCCCATGATGTCAAGCAGAGGCACTGAGTTTGAAGGGAGGCCTTGAAATACATCCACAGGTACATCTCCTATTGACTCAAATTATGTCAATTAGCCTATCAGAAGCGTCTAAAGCCATGACATAATTTTCTGGAATTTTCCAAGCTGTTTAAAGGCACAGTCAACTAATATGCATGTAAACTTGTATGTAAACTTCTGACCCACTGGAATTGTGATACAGTAAATGATAAGTGAAATAATATGTCTGTAAACAAATCAAATGTATTTATATAGCCCTTCGTACATCAGCTGATATCTCAAAGTGCTGTACAGAAACCCAGCCTAAAACCCCAAACAGCAAGCAATGCAGGTGTAGAAGCACGGTGGTTAGGAAAAACTCCCTAGAATGGCCAAAACCTAGGAAGAAACCTAGAGAGGAACCAGGCTATGTGGGGTGGCCAGTCCTCTTCTGGCTGTGCCGGGTAGAGATTATAACAGAACATGGCCAAGATGTTCAAATGTTCATAAATGACCAGCATGGTCGAATAATAATAAGGCAGAACAGTTGAAACTGGAGCAGCAGCACAGCCAGGTGGACTGGGGACAGCAAGGAGTCATCATGTCAGGTAGTCCTGGGGCATGGTCCTAGGGCTCAGGTCCTCCGAGAGAGAGGAGGAGAGAATTAGAGAACGCACACTTAGATTCACACAGGACACTGAATTGGACAGGAGAAGTACTCCAGATATAACAGACTGACCCCAGCCCCCTGACACATAAACTCCTGCAGCATAAATACTGGAGGCTGAGACAGGAGGGGTCAGGAGACACTGTGGCCCCATCCGAGGACACCCCCGGACAGGGCCAAACAGGAAGGATATAATCCCGCAGTTTTGTTAACAAGAGAGGGCAGGTGTTCGGCAGGCGGGAGAAAAGGACACTGTGTGCTAGCTTAGCCAGCTAGTCCTAACACTGTGTGCTAACTAGCTAGATAGCTTGCTAGTTAGCGGCACCATGTGCTAGTTAGCTGGTCCCGCCTGCTGTGTCCCGGTGTCATCTTTAGGACTACCTGGTTAAACTGCAGTCCTAGCGGGAGGCAGGGATGACAGGTAGGCGGGTGAAAAAACTCAGATAATACTTTTTATTTCCCCTTTGACCCACATTCCAAAGTGTAACACAAGCGGGAAGGGTGAGGGCGTAATTCATGCAGGAACCTCGAGGGGGGGTGGGGGTTCATGCAGATGCAGGAACGCCACAAATGTTGGGCTGCAGTTGCACACTACTTATATATATATATATTAACAACAAATCAATACAGAAAGTACATGAGGGAACACAAGTATATATAGATTAGAAACAATGGGCAATCGAGCTAGGGGGTACAATATCACATTACAATTACACAAGGACCTTAAGGGACATACTTACAAGCAGTTGCACACTACTACCTCGCTTAGCCTCTTCTACGTTGATGTATGTTGATTTACTAACCGGAAGCGCTAGCCGGAAGTTACTCCCGTATTCGTGACGTGTACTTGTAACTACTATTTGCAGTTGCTGCTGACATCAAATTCCATACTCAAATGCGGCTTGAGTTTGCTGATAAATTCTAGCCACGTTCAGTACCATAGGAAAGGGATCGTGATACGACCTACAAAAATGACAACCATGTTCGCAGACACTATTCTTATTGTTTTCATCTCTGTTTGCACAGCTCTGTTAGCTGAGGGTACGTAACTAACGTTACAGTAGCTAGCCAACGTTAATTTTAGCTAAGCTATCTGGCTGACTTTAGCTAGCAACCTGATACTGACTTTCTAATTTTGGCTAGCAACCATCAAACATATTCGTGATGTATTTGGTTAACGCTGAGTGCTGTAGATGTTTTGTCATTTGGAAACCTGTTTAATCCGGGGCATGAGTAGCACGACGCTTCTTAGCTTTGGGACACAACATTGGGTGGGAGTCTGTCTTTATGAGGCTACAGCCATCAGATCTAAGAATTGCGAGCTCTCGGCCAGGTCATTGGTATCTGTAAACGAATTTGTGACAACGGCTGATGTTAAAATGACTTTATGAAATACATGTAATTGATTGATGGTCACCATTGGTGTACTAATGATAATAACCGCATACTTGTTATTTGTAGTTAGTGACAGAGCTTATGTTTCATCAGATGATTGGGGCATCATCTAATACACATGCATGATTTTATATGCACATTCATTGATATGTTGATTTATTGATTGCTCTAAATGTAGTATTTGCCTAACCTTTAAACATCTCCATCCTAAGGAATTACATGGGTGTTGGTGTATCGTACTGCAAAGTACAAGAGTCTGAAGGCAGAGGTGGAAAAGCAAAGCAAGAAATGTGAGTGTCTTTAAATACATTTTCATTGCTTTTCACAATTTACACACAGATGACATTGTTCAGTTCTTGGATCAAATTTTATTTGTCACATGCACCGAATACAACAGGTAGACCTTACAACAGTTGTAGACCTTCAACACCATAGTACCCTCAAAGCTCATCACTAAGCTAAGGATCCTGGGACTAAACACCTCCCTCTGCAACTGGATCCTGGACTTCCTGACGGGCCACCCCCAGGTGGTGAGGGAAGGTAACAATACATCTGCCATGCTGATCCTCAACACTGGAGCTCCCCAGGGGTGCGTGCCCATGACTGCATGGCAACTCCAACGCCATCATTAAGTTTGCAGACGACACAACAGTGGTAGGCCTGATCACCGACAACGACGAGACAGCCTATCGGGAGGAGGTCAGAGACCTGGCCGGGTGGTGCCAGAATAACAACCTATCCCTCAACGTAACCAATACGAAGGAGAGGAGTGTGGACTACAGGAAAAGGAGGACCAAGCATGCCCCCATTCTCATCGACGGGGCTGTAGTGGAGCAGGTTGAGAGATTCAAGTTCCTTGGTGTCCACATCAACAACAAAACTAGAATGGTCCAAACACACCAAGACAGTCGTGAAGAGTGCACAACAAAGCCTATTCCCCCTCAGGAGACTGAAAATATTTGGCATGGGTCCTGAGATCCTCAAAAGATTCTACAGCTGCACCATCGAGAGCATCCTGACGGGTTGCCATAAGACTCCCCCCCCCCCCCCCTTACAGTGAAGCGCTTACTTACAGGCTTTAACCAACAGTGCAAAAAAGGTATTGGATGAACAATAGGTAGATAAAGAAATAAAACAACAGTAAAAAGAGAAGTCTTTTTGTCCTAGACTTGGCACTCCGGTACTGCTTGCCATGTGGGAGTAGAGATAGCAGTCTATGGCTGGGGTCTTTGACAATTTTTAGGGCCTTCTTCTGACGCCGTCTGGTATAGAGGTCCTGGATGGCAGGCAGCTTAGCCCCAGTGATGTACTGGGCCGTATGCACTACCCACTGTAGTGCCTTGCGGTCAGAGGCCTAGCAATTGCCTTACCAGACAGTGATGCAACCAGTCAGGATGCTCTCGATGTTGCAGCTGTAGAACTTGAAGCTCTCAACCTGCTCCACTACAACCCCGTCGATGAGAATGGGGGTGTGCTTGGTCCTCCTTTTCCTGTAGTCCACAATCATCTCCTTTGTCTTGATCACGTTGAGGGAGGGGTTGTTGTCCTTTCACCACACGGTCAGGTCTCTGACATCCCTATAGGCTGTCTCATCGTTGTCGGTGATCAGGCTGTTGTGTCATCAGTAAACTTAATGATGGTGTTGGAGTTGTGCCTGGCTGTGCAGTCATGAGTAAACAGGGAGTACAGGAGGGGACTGAGCACGCACCCCTGAGGGGCCCCCGTGTTGAGGATTCGCGTGGCGGATGTGTTGTTACCTACCCTTACTGTTGTTGTTTTCAAGGGTGACGGCTCTGTAGTGAAAACTATTTTTTTTATACAGTATATGTATTTGAATATTACAGTGGAGAAGAAGAAGGAAACCATTACAGAATCTGCAGGACGTCAACAGAAGAAGAAGATTGGTAAGAAAGAAGAGTCATGTGTTTATACAGTATGTATTTGGACCAAAGCTTTCCTGGACCATAGCTATCGTCTCATCATAATTTTGACAAGACTATTACGATAATAGATATGACAGTTGGTGTATATAAAATAATATATGGTCCCCATACACAATGTTTTAATTTGAACTTCAGAGAGACAAGAGGAGAAACTGAAGAACAACAACAGAGATCTATCCATGGTGAGAGAAATGTGTTTTTTTGTCATACAAATTAAACAAGCCAACACCCTGTATATTCCTTCCTCATTTGCTATCTAGCTTCTTTGATGAAGGGGTGACCACATTTCATCTGACTGTCCTCCCGTCTTGTGTTACAGGTACGAATGAAGTCCATGTTCGCCATTGGCTTCTGTTTCACAGCGTTGATGGGAATGTTCAACTCCATGTGAGTGTAAAGACAATGACAAATGCAATCTGTTAGATCTAGTGGCACGGGTGGCTACTCTGTTATGATGACAAACAACTCACTGTTCATTGTGAGGTTTTTTTGTTAAGCAATCGCTCTCAGCTCAAAGTTAGTCATTCAATGCACCTCCTTACCCACCACGTGCTAATATCATTGTCTGGTTTTAGCTTTGATGGAAGGGTGGTGGCCAAACTGCCATTCGTCCCACTGTCCTACATTCAGGGTCTTTCCCATCGCAACCTTTTGGGCGAGGACTTCACTGACTGTTCATTCATCTTCCTGTACATTCTCTGCACCATGTCCATCAGACAGGTAACTCAACTGACACTATTTTACCACCTGTCATGGGTTGCAGTATATTGACAAGAGTAGCAAATACTTGGCTAACAAAAAGAGTTAAGGACATAAATTTATGGATTTGAAGTTGAAGGTTTCCACAGACCCAATCTCTTAAAATATGATTCCACATTCAACAGCTTATGGTTCACAACTTTCCAGAACTGGGACTTCTCATAAATATCCTTGGTTTGTCTACTTGCTATGTAAATATTGTTTCTATCCATCCACAGAACATCCAGAAGATGCTGGGTCTGGCCCCCTCCAGAGCTGCCACCAAGCAGGCTGGAGGTTTCTTGGGACCCCCTCCCCAGGCAGCTAAGTTCTCATAAGAACCAAGCATATGGGTGGCCTTCCAGGCTGACTACATTTAAATTACAGTCCAATGTTTGTGTACCATGTCATTGAGTGTGCAGCCGAGCATCAGATCCTATATCATATGATGTGATTTTTGCAATGTAGTCTGCTTAGAACGCGTCTTCAGTCCTATTTCTACACTGTGACTGTCTGGCCACAGAGAAGGGAGAGGACAGCCCCCTCATCTGTACAGAGAATGACATTGCTGTCACAACGATGGATGGGATGACTCTTTGTATACATTGAATACCATCAGCAGCTACTGTATCATTCATTCATTACCTGAACACATTATTTCATTGACGTTTGTAGTGTACCTGGTTTGACCCATTTTCCTTATTTTGATGCTTTTAAGTTTTAGTCCGATTTAGTTTGACATTAGCTATGATTGTGAGTGCTAATGATTTACAAAATGTTACAAAAGTGTGAAATATATCCTGTTTATATTCAGATAAACATTGTGATAAGATGCTGAACAAAAAACGTATAAGATTGAAATAAATTAAGCAGACCTGGGACTGGATTGGCTGTTTGATTCATCAGTACATTGTGTGATTGCCTGGCTCTGTAGTATTTCATTTCTTACTTAATTAATAAATGTTTATCACATTAGCCTGTTTGATGCTGTTTTCTTTTCTTTCTTTGCAATTTTGTATGATCTATGTCTGCTACCACAGAATATCATAAGTAAAACAAGTATTCATGACTTTGGTGGTTCCTATCTTAGAAAGCCATAAGTGGGTTAATGAGTCAGCAGAAAATTGTTACTCTATAGAGTCTACACTATTGGAGCTGGGCTGGGGCCAACAACACACAGATCGAGAGGACTGCTAAATTAATTGGCAGGGTCATTCCTATGATACAGTGCCTTTTTTGTTCCAGGAATGATATGTTCTTATTTAGTGTAAAATGTGGATTCCAAAAGGCTTTAAATTTAAGGTCAGGTGTCTACTTTAACACACAAGTATGGATCCTGAAAGGGAATTGTATTCATGTTATTACACTTTTTTTTGTCAGTGGATATGTTTTTTTCCATGTCCCCAGGTGATATTTATCAACTTCTACAAGAAATTTAAGCCATATAATAATAAAATATATCAAACCTTTACGTTAACTATTTTATCATCCTAGTTAAAGTATTTTTCATCAATGTTTTTTTTCATGATTATTGTATTATTTTATTTAAAACATTCTGTGTGTCCCTGATACCACTTTCCAGTGTATTAGTTTGTTGTAATTCTCCATTTTAGAAAACAACACCTTCCTATAATGACCCCACATTCAGGAAGTGTGGGAAAACTATGGTGCAAAGCTACATAAATATAAACACTCAGTTATATCTATGTGTCCATGTTTCAGGTTGTTAGTCTGTATGTCCTACTCATCAATGTCCACCCTGTTAGGCTAAATTATAGAGAACATTTAAAATGTTAAAATATGTTTCATAGAGCAGTTAAAATTCTGTTCAAGTTTTCACCATTATGCTAGCTCAATCTTGCTCACTCACAGAGCTATCGCTAATTTAGGCTCAACATGTCCACCCAGTTAGGATTATGCACCCAAACAGTTAAGTGCCTGAGCTTGACCAATAAGTTTTTCAGAAGATCAAACATGTCCCTTTTCTGATATACAGTACCAGTCAAAAGTTTGGCAACACATTCAAGGGTATATTTCTTTATTTGTACTATTTTCAAAATGTTCCACCCTTTGCGTTGATGAAAGCTTTGCACATTCTTGGCATTTTCTCAACCAGCTTCACCTGGAATGCTTTTCCAACAGTATTGAAGGAGTTCCCACATATGCTGAGCACTTGTTGGCTGCTTTTCCTTCACTCAGCAGTCCAACTCATCCCAAACCATCTCAATTGGTTTGAGATTGGGTTATTGTGGAGGGCAGGTCATCTGATGCAGCACTCCATCACTCCCCTTCTTGGTCAAATAGCACATATGCAGCCTGGGGGTGTGTTGGGTCATTGCTCTGTTGAAAAACAAATGATAGTCCCACTAAATGCTGTTGGGTTTGGGGTGAAATTTTGAACATTGCTATGCTAGAGACATTGTTATACCCAGAAGCATAGCATATAAAGGAGTGAAAGAGACTGGTTTTTACATCAGAAGTTAATGGTTATCCGTAGGAGACAGATGGCTGTGGGATGAGGGGAGACGGGTGGAGATCTTTGGATTAGGCTTCAAGGGGGTTGAGGTCAGGTCAGTTTCCCTAAAGGGAGAAACAATGGTTTATTATCCTATCACTTCGTCTTCCTGTCAGACCATAAAAGATGTAATGATTGGAGAGAAGGAGGAGTGTCTAAATTGGAGTATATATACTTGTGGTGGTGGAAACGTGATGTCTGAATGAAGCTGTATAGTCCCATTGGGAAGAATTACACTTGGTTAAGCTTCTCTAGTGTCTGTGAGTTATTTACTCTGAAAATTAGAACCTAAAGCGAAAACCAGATGGGATGGCGTATCGCTGCAGAATGCTGTGGTAGCCATCCTGGTTAGGTGTGCCTTGAATTTTAAATAAATCACTGAACATGTCACCAGCAAAGCACCCCCACACCATCACATCTCCTCCTCCATGCTTCTCGGTGGTAAACACATGCAAAGATCATCTGTTCACCTACTCTGCGTCTCACAAAGACACGGTGGTTGGACCAAAAATCGCACATTTGGACCACAGGACAGATTTCCACCGGTCTAATGTCCATTACTCATGTTTCTTGGCCCAAGCAAGTCTCATCTTCTTATTGGTGTCCTTTAGTAGTGTTTTTTTTACCAGCAATTCGACAATGAAGGCCTAATTCACCCAGTCTCCTCTGAACAGTTGATGTTGATGTGTCTGTTACTTACAATTTCCGAGGCTGGTAACTAATGAACTAATCCTCTGCACCAGAGGTAACTCTGGGTCTTCCTTTCCTGTGGCGGTCCTTATGAGAGACAGTTTTATCATAGCGCTTGATGGTTTTCAAATCAAATGTATTTCATAAAGCCCTTCTTACATCAGCTGATATCTCAAAGTGCTGTACAGAAACCCAGCCTAAAACCCCAAACAGCAAGCAATGAGGTGTAGAAGCACGGTGAATAGGAAAAAATCCCAGTAGAGAGAGGGGAACTGGCCAGGCAGAGACAGCAAGGGTGGTTCGTTGCTCCAGTGCCTTTCCCGTTCATCTTCACAATCCTGGGCCAGACTACACTCAATCATAGGACCCACTGAAGAGATGAGTCTTCAGTAAAGACTTAAAGGTTGAGACCGAGTCTGCGTCTCTGACATGGGTAGGCAGACCATTCTGTAAAAATGGAGCTCTATAGGAGAAAGCCCTGCCTCCAGCTGCTTGCTTAGAAATTCTAGGGACAATTAGGAGGCCTGCGTCTTGTGACCGTAGCATAAAGATAGGTAGGAGCAAGCCCATGTAATGCTTTGTAGGTTAGCAGTAAAACCTTGAAATCAGCCCTTGCCTTAACAGGAAGCCAGTATAGGGAGGCTAGCACTGGAGTAATATGATTACATTTTTTGGTTCTAATCAGGATTCTAGCAGCCATATTTAGCACTAACGGAAGTTTATTTAGTGCTTTATCCGGGTAGTCCAGAAAGTAGAGCATTGCAGTAGTCTAACCTAGAAGTGACAAAAGCATGGATTCATTTTTCTGCATCATTTTTTGTCTAATTTTTGCAATGTTACGTAGCTGGAATAAAGCTGTCCTTGAAACAGTCTTAATATGTTTGTCAAAAGAGAGATCAGGGTCCAGAGTAACGCCGAGGTCCTTCACAGTTTTATTTGAGACGACTGTACAACCATCGAGATTAATTGTCAGATTCAACAGAAGGTCTCTTTGTTTCTTGGGACCTAGAACAAGCATCTCTGTTTTGTCCGAGTTTAAAAGTAGAAAGTTTGCAGCCATCCACTTCCTTACTGTATGTTTGAAACACAGGCTTCCAGTGAGGGATATTTTGGGGCTTCACCATGTTTCATCAAAATGTACAGCTGTGTCATCCGCACAGCAGTGAAAGTTAACATTATGTTTCTGAATGACATCCCCAAGAGGTAAAATATATAGTGAAAACAATAGTGGTCCTAAAACAGAACCTTGAGGAACACCGAAATGTACACTTGATTTGTCAGAGGACAAACCATCCTCAGGTACAAACTGATATCTTTCCGACAGATAAAATCTAAACCAGGCCAGAACTTGCCCATGCAGACCAATTTGGGTTTCCAATCTCTCCAAAAGAATGTGGTGATCGATGGTATCAAAAGCAGCACTAAGATCTAGGAGCACGAGGACAGATGCAGAGCCTCGGTCTGGCGCCATTAAAAGGTAATTTATCACCTCCACAGGTGCAGTCTCAGTGCTGTGATGGGGTCTAAAACCAGACTGAAGCATTTCGTATACATTGTTTGTCTTCAGGAAGGTAGTGAGTTGCTGCTCAATAGCTTTTTCAAAAATAATTGAGAGGAATGGGAGATTCGATATAGGCCGATAGCTTTTTATATTTTCTGGGTCAAGGTTTGGCTTTTTCAAGAGAGGCTTTATTACTGCCACTTTTGGTTTGGTACACATCCGGTGGATAGAGAGCCGTTTATTATGTTCAACATAGGAGGGCCAAGCACAGGAAGCAGCTCTTTCAGTAGTTTAGTTGGAATGGGTCCATTATGCAGCTTGAAGGTTTAGAGGCCATGATTATTTTCATCATTGTGTCAAGAGATATAGTACTAAAACACTTGAGTGTCTCCCTTGATCCTAGGTCCTGGCAGAGTTGTGCAGACTCAGGACAACTGAGCTTTGGAGGAATAGCTTCAAATAGCTCAAATAGCTCAGCTTCAAATAGCCGTCTGTAATTTGCTTTCTAATGATCATGATCTTTTCCTCCTGACTGCCCTCGACCAGCACAAAAACATCCTGTGGCGGACTGCAATAGCATTGAATAGTCCCCGTGATATGCAACTGTTCAGGGAAGTCAGGAACCAATACACTCAGTCAGTCAGGAAAGCTAAGGCCAGTTTCTTCAGGCAGAAATTTGCATCCTGTAGCTCCAACTCCAAAAAGTTATGGGACACTGTGAAGTCCATGGAGAACAAGAGCACCTCCTCCCAGCTGCCCACTGCACTGAGGCTAGGTAACACGGTCACCACCGATAAATCCATGATTATCGAAAACTTCAACAAGAATTTCTCAACGGCTGGCCATGCCTTCCGCCTGGCTACTCCAACCTCGGCCAACAGATCCGACCCCCCCGCAGCTACTCGCCCAAGCATCTCCAGGTCCTCCTTTACCCAAATCCAGACAGCAGATGTTCTGAAAGAGCTGCAAAACCTTGACCCGTACAAATCAGCTGGGCTTGACAATCTGGACCCTCTATTTCTGAAACTATCCGCCGCCATTGTCGCAATCCCTATTACCAGCCTGTTCAACCTCTCTTTCATATCGTCTGAGATCCCCAAGGATTGGAAAGCTGCCGCAGTCATCCCCCTCTTCAAAGGGGGAGACACCCTGGACCCAAACTGTTACAGACCTATATCCATCCTGCCCTGCCTATCTAAGGCCTTCGAAAGCCAAGTCAACAAACAGGTCACCGACCATCTCGAATCACACCGTACCTTCTCCGCTGTGCAATCGGGTTTCCGAGCCGGTCACGGGTGCACCTCAGCCACGCTCAAGGTACTAAACGATATCATAACGGCCATCGATAAAAGACAGTACTGTGCAGCCGTCTTCATCGACCTTGCCATGGCTTTCGACTCTGTCAATCACCATATTCTTATCGGCAGACTCAGTAGCCTTGGTTTCTCTGATGACTGCCTTGCCTGGTTCACCAACTACTTTGCAGACAGAGTGCAGTGTGTCAAATCGGAGGGCATGCTGTCCGGTCCTCTGGCAGTCTCTATGGGGGTGCCACAGGGTTCGATTCTCGGGCCGACTCTTTTCTCTGTATATATCAATGATGTTGCTCTTGCTGCAGGCGATTCCCTGATCCACCTCTATGCAGACGACACCATTCTATATACTTCCGGCCCGTCCTTGGACACTGTGCTATCTAACCTCCAAACAAGCTTCAATGCCATACAACACTCCTTCCGTGGCCTCCAACTGCTCTTAAACGCTAGTAAAACCAAATGTATGCTTTTCAACCGTTCGCTGCCTGCACCTGCACGCCTGACTAGTATCACCACCCTGGATGGTTCCGACCTTAAATATGTGGACATCTATAAGTACCTAGGTGTCTGGATTGACTGTAAACTCTCCTTCCAGACTCATATCAAACATCTCCAATCGAAAATCAAATCCAGAATCGGCTTTCTATTCCGCAACAAAGCCTCCTTCACTCATGCCGTCAAACTTACCCTAGTAAAACTGACTATCCTACCGATCCTCGACTTCGGCGACGTCATCTACAAAATAGCTTCCAACACTCTACTCAGCAAACTGGATGCAGTTTATCACAGTGCCATCCGTTTTTTCACTAAAGCACCTTATACCACCCACCACTGCGACTTGTATGCTCTAGTCGGCTGGCCCTCGCTCCATATTCGTCGCCAGACCCACTGGTTCCAGGTCATCTACAAGTCCATGCTAGGTAAAGCTCCGCCTTATCTCAGTTCCCTGGTCACGATGGCAACACCCACCCGTAGCATGCGCTCCAGCAGGTTTATCTCACTGATCATCCCTAAAGCCAACACCTCATTTGGCCGCCTTTCGTTCCAGTTTTCTGCTGCCTGTGACTGGAACGAATTGCAGAAATCGCTGAAGTTGGAGACTTTTATCTCCCTCACCAACTTCAAACATCTGCTATCTGAGCAGCTAACCGATCGCTGCAGCTGTACATAGTCTTATCGGTAAATAGCCCACCCAATTATACCTACCTCATCTCCATACTGTTTTTATTTATTTACTTTTCTGCTCTTTTGCAAATCAATATCTCTACCTGTACATGACCATCTGATCATTTATCACTCCAGTGTTAATCTGCAAAATTGTAATTATTTGCCTACCTCCTCATGCCTTTTGCACACAATGTATATAGACCCTTTTTTCTACTGTGTTATTGACTTGTTTATTGTTTACAGGGCGGCAGCATAGCCTAGTGGTTAGAGCGTTGGACTAGTAACTGGAAGGTTGTGAGTTCAAACCCCTGAGCTGACAAGGAACAAATCTGTTGTTCTGCCCCTGAACAGGCAGTTAACCCACTGTTCCCAGGCCATCATTGAAAATAAGAATGTGTTCTTAACTGACTTGCCTGGTTAAATAAAGGTAAAATAAAATAAAATACTCAATGTGTAACTCTGTGTTGTCTGTTCACACTGCTATGCTTTATCTTGGCCAGGTCGCAGTTGCAAATGAGAACTTGTTCTCAACTAGCCTACCTGGTTAAATAAAGGTGAAAAAAAATACATATTTTCCTCAAAGAAGTTTATGAATTTATTACTGCTGAAGTGAAAGCCATCCTCTCTTGGGGAATGCTGCTTTTTAGTTAGCTTTGCAACAGTATCAAAAATACATTTAGGATTGTTCTTATTTTCCTCAATTAATTTGGAAAAATAAGATGATCGAGCAGCAGTGAGGGCTCTTCGATACTGCACGGTACTGTCTTTCCAAGCTAGTCGGAAGACTTCCAGTTTGGTGTGGCGCCATTTCCGTTCCAATTTTCTGGAAGCTTGCTTCAGAGCTCGGGTATTTTCTGTATACCAGGGAACTAGTTTCTTATGACAAATGTTTTCAGTTTTTAGGTGTGCGACTGCATTAAGGGTATTGTGCAAGGTTAAATTGAATTCCTCAGTTAGGTGGTTAACTGATTTTTGTCCTCTAATGTCCTTGGGTAGACAGAGGGAGTCTGGAAAGGCATCAAGGAATCTTTGGGTTGTCTGAGAATTTTTGCACGACCTTTTATGATCCTTGGTTGGGGTCTGAGCAGATTATTTGTTGCCATTGCTAACATAATAAAATGGTGGTCCGATAGTCCAGGATTATGAGGAAAAACATTAAGATCCACAACATTTATTCCATGGGACAAAACTAGGTCCAGAGTATGACTGTGGCAGTGAGTAGACATGTTGGACAAAACCCACTTTGTCGATGATGGCTCCGAAAGCCTTTTAGAGTGGGTCTGTGGAATTTTCCATGTAAATATTAAAGTCACCAAGAATCAGAATATTATCTGCTATGACTACAAGGTCCGATAGGAATTCAGGTAACTCAGTGAGGAACGCTGTATATGGCCCAGGAGGCCTGTAAACAGTAGCTATAAAAAGCGATTGAGTAGGATGCATAGATTTCATCACTAGAAGCTCAAAAGACGAAAACTTTTTTGTTTGTTTGTTTATTTGTAAATTTAAATTTGCCATCTAAAATGTTAGCAACACCTCCGCCTTTGCGGGATGCGCGGGGGATATGGTCACTAGTGTAACCAGGAGGTGAGGCCTCATTTAACACAGTAAATTCATCAGGCTTAAGCCATGTTTCAGTCAGGCCAATCACATCAAGATTATGATCAGTGATTAGTTCATTGACTATAACTGCCTTGGAAGTGAGGGATCTAACATTAAGTAGCCCTACTTTGAGATGTGAGGTATCACAATCTCTTTCAATAATGGCAGGAATGGAGGAGGTCTTTATTCCAGTGAGATTGCTAAGGCGAACACCGCCATGTTTAGTTTGGGACAACTTCAGGGATGAATTCGAGGACTATGCGCTGGCGACCGGTCTACATGAGAAACCCAACGAGGTACAAGCTGCAACTCTGAGGAGTTTAATGGGCAGCGAATGCAGGCATATCTACCGGCACAATCTCACCCTCACTGCACGACAACAGGATGATGCAAAGGCTATATTGGATGCATTGGAGAATTACTTCAAACCCGCCAGAAACGTAATTTACGAGCGGTTCGTTTTCGGAAGCTGCAAACAGGAAGAGGGTGAGTCAGTACACAACTTTGTAACCCGTTTGAGAGAGAAATCCGCCACTTGTGAATACAGGGGATTGAAAGATGAATTGATTCGTGACAAAATAGTGCTGGGAATTGCAAACGAGGATACACGCCGGCGTCTACTGAGAGAGAGAGACTTAACATTAGTAACTGCCATGGAAATGTGCCGCACTGCTGAAGTCACAGACATGAGAATGAGAGCAATGGAAATCGAAACCCCACGCTCCGAAGTTGATACTGTTCACGCTGTTGCTAGGCAGACATTCAGACTAAACCAATCGAGGCAGAGCAATTCACCACGAACGGTGAACACAGAGAGCCCCGTAGCATGTAAATACTGTGGGAATACGCACACACGTGGCAAAGAGCACTGCCCTGCCTACGGAAAACCATGCAGAGCTTGTGGAACTAATAATCATTTTGCAAAAGTGTGTCTCAAAACCAAAAGAAGGGTGAGTGAGGGCAAGATTCACTGTGTTGATGATGTCACTCAATGTTCAGAGCTGAACAGTGAAAGTGACATTTACGTGCATGAATCCATTGGGGCTGTACACTCAAGAAGGAAGAAATGGTTTGTGACACTACGATTACACAACAAGAAACAACAATGTCAACTGGATTCTGGTGCTACATGCAAAGTAATGAGCTACAAAGACAAAATCAATCTGGCACCTGACACGCATCTATTGCCCAGTGATACTAGACTAAAGCTGTACTCAGGAGAGCTAATGAGCTCTATGGGCACCTTTGAGACCGAATGTGTTATTCGGGGACGCAAACACAAGCTGGAGTTTGAGATTGTAAAAACCAGTCAACATCCTCTCCTCTCAGGCTCTACATGCGAACGCCTGGGACTGATGCAGTTCACTGTACCAAATGACCTGCACATTGTGGATCATGTCCAGCATGGACCCCTGTCCAAAGAACAACTACTCAGCAGATATGACGATGTATTCAACATGCCCGTTGAATCTGTGCCTAGGGAGGTACACTTTGAAGTGGATGAGAGCATCACTCCAGTCCAGTGTGCTCCTCGCAATGTGCCCATTGCAATGAAAGTGGCTGTGAAGGCCCAGCTGGACAAGTATGAGGCCGATGGCCACATGACATCTGTGACTGAACCAACTGACTGGATCAGCAATATGGTCATAGTGAAAAAAACAGAGAAGCTGAGGGTCTGCATCGACCCAAAGCATCTGAACCAAGCACTGAAACGATCCCACTACATCATGCCGACACTAGAGGATGTCCTCTATAAGCTTCCCAAGGCCAGGATTTTCACCTTGGTGGATGCCCGAGATGCATTCCTTCAATGCAAGCTGGATGAAGAAAGCAGCCTCATGACTACCCTTCTGGACCCCCTGGGGTCGGAAACGCTGGCTCAAGCTCCCGTTTGGTGTCTCAGTGGCGCCTGAGATATACCAACGGAAGCAGCATGAGTTACTGGCTGGGCTCAAGGGCATTGAACCCATCGCCGATGATGTCCTGATCGTAGGCTGTGGGGACACAGACGAAGAAGCAGAACGGGACCACGATGTGAAGCTCCTGGCACAGATGGAGCGCTGCCAATCAGTTAAGCTTCGCCTTGGCCTGAAGAAGCTGCAGTTCAAGGTGAAAGACGTCCACTTCCATGGCCACATTCTCTCGGCAAAAGGCCTGAAGCCGGACCCAGACAAGGTCAGAGCGATCCTCGACATGCCAAACCCGTCTGATGCAAAAGGAGTACAGCGTCTCATCGGCTTTGCAAACTATCTTGCAAAGTTCATGCCACACCTATAAGCAGTCTGTGAGCCTCTGCGCCAGTTGCTGGACAAAGACACACCATGGCACTGGCTACCCAAGCACGAGGCCGCAGTGCAGGAGATGCAATCTCTGGCTTCATCCATGCCAGTGTTGCGCTACTACGACGTCATGAAGCCTGTCACAATCCAGAGCGACTCCAGCCAAAGGGGACTTGGATGCTGCCTTATGCAGGAAGGCCAGCGCGTTGCGTTTGCCTCGAGAGCGCTCACCCCCACCGAACAAAACTATGCACAAATTGAGAAAGAGTGCCTCAGCATCGTCTTCTCCTGCCAGCGATTCCATCACTACTTATATGGGCGAGACCTGGTCACCGCTGAAACTGACCACAAACCACTCATTGCCATATTCAGTAAACCTCTCCTCAACACGCCCAAGAGGCTTCAAAGCATGCTCCTGACTCTGCAAAACTACAGCCTGAAGGTTGTCTACAAGCCAGGACCAGAGATGTACATCAGCGACACACTGAGCAGGGCAACAACACAATGTACAGGCAGAGGCACTGTCTATCAGCGGCAGGCCATATGTTCGCTACAGCAGGAACAACAAGATGTTCAACAGATCAATCAGGCAGACTACTTAAACGTCACAGATCACCGCCTAGCCCAGATAAGGCAACACACTGACAAGGACGAACACCTACAGTCACTGTCCATGGCTCTCGCAGGTTGGCCATACCTGAAAGAGGAGACACCTTTCACAGTGAGAGAATACTGGACCTTTCGAGATGAGATCAGCGTGCAAAATGGCGTCTTGTTCAGAGGTCAGAAGGTCATTATTCCCAAATCACTACGTCCAAAAATCAAATCAAATTTATTTATATAGCCCTTCGTACATCAGCTGATATCTCAAAGTGCTGTACAGAAACCCAGCCTAAAACCCCAAACAGCAAGCAATGCAGGTGTAGATGCACGGTGGTTCGGAAAAACTCCCTAGAAAGGCCATGAGCGTACTCGTCCAGAGATGCTTACCCGCATACACTCCAGTCACGTTGGAGGTGACGCATGCTACCGCCAGGCTCGTGAAACATTATACTGGCCAAACATGCAAGCAGAAATTAAAGACTTTGTCAGCAACTGTACCACATGCAACGAGTACACTCATGAACAGCAAAAGGAAACCATGATGTCACACGAACTGCCCACAAGGGCCTGGCAAATCGTCAGCATGGACTTATTCAGCCACAGACAAAAGGACTATCTTCTAATTGTTGATCACTACTCTGACTTTTGGGAAATTGAACTGCTCCCTGACTTGTCTGCAGAGACGGTCATAAAGCGATGCAAGGCGCAGGTTGCAAGGCAAGGTCAGCCTGACAAGGTAATCACGGACAATGGCCCACAATTCACTGCACAGTTCAAGCGTTTCGCCTCAGAATGTGAGTTTGACCACGTGACCTCCTCTCCAAGACACCCAAAAGCAAATGGCAAGGCAGAATCAGCTGTCAAGATTGCAAAAAACCTGTTAAGCAGGGCCTTGTGCGACAGCAACGACCCATGGAAAGTGATCTTACAGTGGAGGAACTCACCCACCAAAAACATGGACAGCAGCCCAGCACAACGCCTTCTGTCCAGAGTTCTGATGACTACCATCCCCGTAGCTAACAAGCTACTTGAGCCCTGTGTCATGGTTGGCGTCACGGACAAACTGCATCACAGAAAGCAGCTCGCTAAGTGCTTCCTCGACCGGACTGCTCGAGACCTACCAGAGCTGGAGGTGGGTGAAACGATAAGGATGAAACCGCTGCCAGGAGACCACACAGGACTTTGGAGGCTGGGCACATACCTACAGAGAGTTGCACCACGTTCTTACCTGGTGGATGTTGGTGGCTCCATCTATCGTCGCAATCGGGTGGATCTGCGCGTAGCAGAGCAGACAAACCAGAACACGCCATACACTCATCTAGATGAGCTGGATCACAGTCCAGGTCTAAGGGTAAGGGGCGCAGAATTGAGACATGGGCCAACTGAAGGTGAGGCTTCTACCCCACCAAGCTCTCCAGCTCGTGCCCCTAATCCCACCCCTGTCAGAGCCAATACTTACTCACGGGTGGGTCGGCTGTGCAAGCCACCGGACAGGCTTACTCTGTAAGCAAGGGACTGTTAACTTGCCCCCGGTTAATTAAAATATATATATTTTTTCTTAAATAATCAAATTAAATCAAAAAAGGAAGATGACAACTGAAGTAAAAAGAAAATTTAATGCCTTTTCTATTGTTATGACCTGACTGTTAAGAACTTAAATGTTATGCCTTTATGTTTGCACTTTCTATTGAAAAGGATGATGTTACGGAGTCTAGTTGATAGGTAATCGACTAGCCGGACTGTTCCCCGGACTCCAGTTGTACAATGCACTAACAAGGCTATTGAACCTGACATTGGTGTCTGTCTTTATTCATTTATCCAACATATCATGCCGAAACACACCCCTCCCGCTAGGATGGAGTCCGTCACACCTCAACAGGCCAGGCTTGGTCCTGTTTGTGGGTGAGTCCCAGAAAGAGGGCCAATTATCTACAAATTCTATCTTTTGGGAGGGGCAGAAAGCAGTTTTCAACCAGCGATTGAGTTGTGAGAGCTCATCACTCCCCCTAACTGGGAGGGGGCATAGACAATTACACGATGCCAACACATCTTTCTAGCTGATTTACACGCTGAAGCTATGTTTCGCTTGGTGACCTCTGACTGTTTCATCCTAACATCGTTGGTGCCAACGTGGATAACAATATCCCTATACTCTCTACACTCGCCAGTTTTAGCTTTAGCCAGCATCATCTTCAGATTAGCCTTAACGTCGGTAGCCCTGCCCCCTGGTAAACAGTGTATGATCGCTGGGTGATTCATTTTAAGTCTAATACTGTGGGTAATGGAGTCGCCAATGACTAGGGTTTTCATTTTGTCAGAGCTAATGGTGGGAGGCTTCGGCGTCTCAGACCCCGTACTTACTGGTGACACAGACGCTGTATCATCCTTTCCTACACTTAAATTGCCCTTGCCTAACGATTGCGTCTGAAGCTGGGCTTGCAGCACAGCTATCCTCGCCATAAGGCAATCGTTCTCCTGTATATTATGAGTACAGCGACTGCAATAAGAAGGCATCATGTTAATGTTACTACTTAGCTTCGACTGGTGGCGGTCCTGACGAACCATGTCCAGATAAAGCGTCCGGGGTGAAAAAGTTGAATGAAAAAAAAAATATGAAAAAAGTTAAGTGAGGGAAAAACAAAAAATATAAATGGTAATTAAAAAGTAAAAACCGTTACGTTGTCCGGTAGCACTTGAAGAAACTTTCAGAGTTCTTGAAATGTCCCGGATTGACTGACCTTCATGTCTTAAAGTAATGATGGACTGTTGTTTTTCTTTGCTTATTTGAGCTGTTCTTGCCATAATATGGACTTGGTCTTTTACCAAATAGGGCTACCGTGGTTCTACACCTGCATTGCTTGCTGTTTGGGGTTTTAGGCTGGTTTTCTGTACAGCACTTTCAGATATCAGCTGATGTACGAAGTGCTATATAAGTACATTTGATTTGATTTGATCATCTGTATGCCACCCCTACCTTGTCACAAACCAACTGATTGGCTCAAATGTATTAAGAAGGAAAGAAATTCCACAAATACATGTTTAACAAGGCACACTTGTTAATTTAAATGCATTCCAGGTGACTACCTGTTTGAGAGAATGCCGAGAGTGTGCAAAGAGGGGCTACTTTGAAGAATCTCAAATATAAAATGTTTAGAATTTGTTTTAGCACTTTTTTGGTTACTGCATGATTCCATATGTGTTATTTCATAGTTTTGATGTTTTCACTATTATTCTACAATGTAGAAAATAGTGAAAAATAAAGAAAAACCCTTGAATGAGTAGGTGTGTCCAAACATTTGACTGGTACTGTATATATATTTATTTTTTCAAAAATGTTGATATCCAAATGGCAGAGCATTGTAGGAATGACCCGGTTATTGACACTTGTGTCCTCATGACCTAACCTGTAATGTAAGGGGCCAACTCAATTGCCAAGGTTTTAGAATAAACGTCGAAACACTTATTTCAAATGCTCAATGATCCGGATGATACAGTCCATGTATATGTGAAAGGCAAGCTATCAGACACCCTGAAACTAATCCCGCCCATATTGTGCAATTGCTGAAGTCATATTCAAACAGTATTTCCACACTGGTTTCGTGGCTAATATTTTACATATTCCCTGTTTACGACGGGCGAAGTGCGTGCGTCTGTCTGATACGATATCTGCTGACTTGCATCAATAAAACGACAAATCCAAAGCAGGACGAAAGCTTCGATTTACGGAACAGACGACGGTAGGAACACTCAAATTATTAAACAAGTGTGATTTTGATTAAATATGCAGAAAAATTCGGTTTAGCTCGCTTCTAGGCTAGGCCTAAAGCATGCGTTTCTGCTGCGTTGGGAAGGGCGTGTTTATATTGTTGCTCGCTGTCTGGAGGACTTTTTCTTCTGCAAATACGCACGAATGCATGCTAACTAAATTAGTAAAAGTCTACATGCATGTAGATCCACATTTAGCTTAACTAAATGTTTTGCCCATGCGCTATTGTTTGCCTGAAATTGCCGAAACGCTTACATTTAAAAAATGTTGCAGTCTGATCACTTCTATTTTATTTGTCCTACAGGTGATTCACACACAGTTGGACATTGTCGAACATGGCCCAGCTTCTAGAGTCTATGCCAGGTGCCTCCACTGGACAGGTCGTGGTGACAGACCACTTAAATTTCTGGGGCGGGTGCAGAGTTAAACCCAAGGATGGAATTAACGCGGAGCCCGTCCACGAACCTGCAACTGGTTTGTAGCATACTGCATACACTAGACCGTTTACTAAATCAAATGTTATTCGTCACATGCTTCGTAAACAACCGGCGTGGACTAACAGTGAAATTATTTTACTCGTAGGCTTTCTGATTTAATAGAGCTGTAGGCCTATATCTCAGATGCATTGAATATATTTAGATGCATTGCTGTATTGTAGTAAAAAGGTATCTCAGCGCACAGTTGACCAGACATAGATCTCCTAGTTATCCAGTATCTGGAATGTAAGTGTCAAGTTTCACTGACCTTTTATGTTGTTTAGTTTCCATTAGAATATTATTATCAAATAACATTTATTTATATAGCCCTTCGTACATCTGCTGATATCTCAAAGTGCTGTACAGAAACCCAGCCTAAAACCCCAAACAGCAAGCAATGCAGGTGTGGAAGCACGGTGACTAGGAAAAACTCCCTAGAAAGGCCAGAACCTAGGAAGAAACCTAGAGACGAACCATGCTATGAGGGGTGGCCAGTCCTCTTCTGGCTGTGCCGGGTGGAGATTATAACAGAACATGGCCAAGATGTTCAAATGTTCATAAATGACCAGCATGGTCAAATAATAGTAATCACAGTAGTTGTCAAGGGTGCAACAAGTCAGCACCTCAGGAGTAAATGTCATTTGGGGTTTCATAGCCGATCATTAAGAGTATCTCTACCACTCCTGCTGTCTCTAGAGAGTTGAAAACAACAGGTCTGGGACAGGTAGGACGTCCGGTGAACAGGTCAGGATTCCATAGCCGCAGGCAGAACAGTTGAAACTGGAGCAGCAGCACGTCCAGGTGGACTGGGGACAGCAAGGAGTCATCATGCCAGGTAGTCCTGAGGCATGGTCCTAGGGCTCATGTCCTCCAAGAGAAAGAGAGAGCATACTTAAATTCACACAGGACACCGGATAACCGGATAAGACAGGAGAGAAGTACTCCAGATATAACAAACTGACCCTAGCCCCCCGACACATAAACTACTGCAGCATAAATACTGGAGGCTGAGACAGGAGGGGTCAGGAGACACTGTGGCCTCATCTGATGATACCCCCGGACAGGGACAAACAGGAAGGATATAACCCCACCCACTTTGCCAAAGCACAGCCCCCACACCACTACGGGGATATCTTCAACTACCAACTTACCATCCTGAGTCAAGGCCGACTATAGCCCACAAAGATCTCCGCCATGGCACAACCCAAGGGTGGGCGCCAACCCAGACAGGAAGATCACGTCAGTGACTCAACCCACTCAAGTGACGCAACCATCCTAGGGACGGCATGAAAGAGCAACAGTAAGCCAGTGACTCAGCCCCTGTAATAGGGTTAGAGGCAGAGAATCCCAGTGGAAAGAGGGGAACCGGCCAGGCAGAGACATCAAGGGCGGTTCGTTGCTCCAGAGCCTTTACGCTCACCTTCACACTCCTGGGCCAGACTACACTCAATCATATGACCCACTGAAGAGATGAGTCTTCAGTAAAGACTTAAAGGTTGAGACCAAGTCTGCGTCTCTCACATGGGTAGGCAGACCATTCCATAAAAGTTGAGCTCTAAAGGAGAAAGCCCTGCCTCCAGCTGTTTGCTTAGAAATTCTAGGGACAATTAGGAGGCCTGCGTCTTGTGACCGTAGCGTATGTGTAGGTATGTACGGCAGGACCAAATCGGAAAGATGGGTAGGAGCAAGCCCATGTAATGCTTTGTAGGTTAGCAGTAACACCTTGAAATTAGCCCTTGCCTTAACAGGAAGCCAGTGTAGGGAGCTAGCACTGGAGTAATATGATCAAATATTTTGGTTCTAGTCAGGATTCTAGCAGCTGTGTTTAGCACTAATTGAAGTTTATTTAGTGCTCTATCCGGGTAGCCGGAAAGTAGAGCATTGCAGTAGACTAACCTAGAAGTAACAAACGCATGGATTAATTTTTCTGCATTTTTGGACAGAAAGTATTACCTCACTATTTGGGGTCAGCAAAAGTTTACTGACCAATTTACAATATGCCCCCCCCCAAGAATCTCATGGATTCTGTTTGCCAGTTAGATGTTTGAAGTGTTTATTTGTCTTTTCATCTGGTGTCTGCAGGGCGTAAGCTGTGTGACATGTTTCCATGTGGGAAGGAGGAGGTGGACCAGGCCATCCAAAGTGCACATACTGCCTACCTAAAGTGGAGCAAGATGACAGGCATAGAGCGGGCCCGTGTTATGCTGGAGGCTGCTCGCATCATCAGGGTGAGACAAGTCATGTGAGCAGAATGCTGCATAGTTTCATAACATTGCTGTTAGAATTAGAATATAAGCTACTGAACAGAGAAATTATATTTCTCTTTAAATAATTTCACAGACTTTTCATGAGTGCATTGCATTCCATACCTCTTTACAGTGTACAGCATGGGTGTGGAGTTACATTTAATGAATCGGAGCCCCTTTTTGTCGAGTTAGCTCTGTACCAAGGAGTCTTTGTAAGTGATTGCCACTCCGACATTGCTCTATCCAATATTTATATATTTCTTAATTCCATAATTTTACTTTTAGATTAGTGTTTTTGTGAACTGTTAGATACTACTGCGCTGTTGGACATAGGAACACAAGCATTTCGCTACACCCGCAATAACATCTGCTAAATATGTGTGTGACCAATCCAATTTTTGTTTGATTTGAGGACATAAATTGCTGATTGGAACATTCTTGCTGTTATGCATCATCCCAAATATTAGTGGTGAACTGAAGTTGCTTTAAAGGTTTCTGGGAACAGTGCCAGGAAAGTTTAAAAATGTTACACAACATAATTGAACGTCGTTGAAAATGTGCAATCCTAGTTATTTATTAAATGCACAGGAATAGTACGCTGTAAACTCCAATGTGTTGTCTACTCAAAACCTTTGAGGAAACCTGTTGCACTTTATGAGTACAGTTACTTACAGATCTTTTGTGGTCATTACTCAAACAGTTTTGAGTTGTATAAGCTTGAAAAAAAATTGTAATACCCCTACGAAGCCACGCCTCCAATATCATTTCCCTAAGAGCTCTTTGCCTTTTTGAGGAATTGTTGAGTTACCATCCTTGACCGTATTTTATTGTAACAGAGACATGGTTGTTGAGTTCGTTCATATTCAGTCCTGTGGCCTACACCATGTGAGTTCCTGGGTGAATATTATCGTTACCTGCCGACCCCGTGGTTAGAGCATTGGGCCAGTAATCGAAAGGTTGCTGGATCAAATCCCCGAGCTGACAAGGTAAAAGTTCTGTCCCTGAACAAGACAGTTAACCTTCAGTTAACCCATTGTTCCCCGGTAGGCCGTCATTGTAAATAGGAATTTGTTCATAACTGACTTGCCTAGTTAAATAAAGGTTAGTGAGAGAGCGATAATAAACTCTTTAGGACATTACACTTCTCGTGAGGCCTTATTTTGAGGCCTAGCTTTACAGTTTAGAGGCCACATCACACCTGCAAGTGGCACAATTCCGGTATCTTTCTGAAAATTCACAGATTTATAAAAAATAAAAATGCTGGTAGGAGGGTTTCCAGGAATCTTCTAATCGGGATTTCTGGAAAACCTGGGAAATTTACCAGAATTTTGCAAATCACGTTATACTGGCTTGCAAAGTAAAATGTAATTCCTATTTAAATCCAACTAGAGTTAGGATATGCAACACTTTTTACTCAATTGCAACCTGCATTCATAATGACTGCCAGGGTTAGGAACTGTGAGGAGACTACCTAAACCATTTCAACTGGGATAACCATTCCAGTAATGGGTGCAAAAATTCTAAATAGTTTGATTAGTTTAGAAAAAATTGCTATTGATCTTTGTGTAGCATAAGATTGATTAATTAATCACTCAATGTACATTGACTCCCTTGGTGGACTGCACTAGCATTGAATAGTCCCCGCGATATGTGACTTTTAAGGGAAGTCAGGAACCAATACACACAGTCAGTCAGGAAAGCAAAGGCTAGCCTTTTCAAACAGAAATTTGCATCCTGTAGCTCTAACTCCAGAAAGTTTTGGGGCATTTCTCTACGGCTGGCCATGCTTTTCTCCTGGCTACCCCAACCCCGGCCAACAGCTCCCCATCCCCCGCAACTACTAGCTTTCAATACTCTGCATCCAGTTTGCTGAGTAGTCTGTCTCACAGTGCCATCCGTTTGTCACCAAAGCCCCTTATACCACCCACCACTGCGACCTGTATGCTCTAGTTGGCTGGCCCTCGCTACATATTCGTCGCCAGACCCACTGGCTCCAGGTCATCTATAAGTCTATGCTAGGTAAAGCTCCGCCTTATCTCAGCTCACTGGTCACGATAACAACACCCACCCGTAGCACGCGCTCCAGCAGGTATATCTCACTGGTCATCCCCAAAGGCAACACCTCTTTTGGCCGCCTTTCCTTCCAGTTCTCTGCTGCCAGTGACTGGAACGAATTGCAAAAATAGCTGAAGCTGGAGACTTATATCTCCCTCACTAACTTTAAACATCAGCTATCTGAGCAGCTAACCGATCACTGCAGCTGTACATAGCCCATCTGTAAATAGCCCACCCAATCTACCTACCTCATCCGCATATTGTTTTTATTTACTTTTCTGCTCTTTTGCTCACCAGTATTTCTGCTTGCACATCATCATCTGCTATTTATCACTCCAGTGTTAATTTGCTAAACTGTAATTACTTCACTACTATTATTTATTGCCTTTACCACCGCACGCCATTTGTACACACTGTATATAGACTTAATAGAAAATAAATAGTGTTATTGACTACGCTTGTTTATTCCATGTGTTGTGTCACACTGCTTTGCTTTATCTTGGCAAGGTTGCAATTGTAAATGAGAACTTGTTCTCAACAGGCCTACCTGGTTAAATAAAAAAAAAACATACAAAAACACATATGAAAAACAATTTCAAAAAGTCAACCTGCAGTAGAGCATGCTGGGTAAAAGTTAATTTCTTTAAAAAATGTGGTTGTGAATTCTCATTGAGTTTTGAGTCAGTACCACAAACATTTGAGGTAATAATGATTTTTCATTGACTCAGTTCAACTTAATAGAGTTTTACAGTGTGCTGTACCTCAGTGATCACATTTTAGAAAAATCAAACCCACTACACTGACGTTACAAGCACAATGCTCTACCAACTAAGCTACAAAGGACCACTATTCCCAATGCTGTTAACAGGAGAGAAGAGACAACATTGCCAAGTTGGAGGTGATCAACAATGGGAAGTCTATCACAGAGGCCCGGGTGGACATTGATGTTTCCTGGCAGACCTTAGAGTACTACGCTGGCATTGCTGGCACACTGGCAGGTAGGAACACACTCTGTGGAAGACATGTATAAACAAAATGATTTTGACCAATTACCATCTTATGCTATTGTGGTTCTTAAACACATACATTGTATTCTTATAGGCCTGACTTTTCTTCTCTTTAAACCATGTATTCTTCACTTTTCTTTGTCTTTTATGCTTATGGGCATAGTGACAGGTTTTTAACTTTTACTGAATGATGCATAACACAGACAAATTTGTTGCACCCGAATAATGAATCACACAACTACAATATATCCGCAATAGCATTCATAGCAATGTTACAGTTTACCTTTCATTCACCTCAGGCCAGCACATCCAACTGCCCGGAGGATCCTTTGCTTACACCAGACGGGAGGCCCTGGGGGTATGTGTGGGCATCGGGGCCTGGAACTACCCCTTCCAGATCGCCTGTTGGAAGTCTGCTCCTGCCCTGGCCTGTGGTACGTTAGCCATGACCTCCAGCGTTCATTCATTACCATCACCCTGTGGAATGTTTATTTTTTTTGCTTCACATTTCAGTTATGATTAGATTACTTAAAACTAATCAATACGTTCATTATACAAAATAATGAAATATGTATCTGTTCTTTTCATGGAAATTTAAATTAACTATGCATATGAAGAGGAATAGTAGATTTTGAACCGGTATCTCTGAATGTCTTTTAGAGACAGATTGTACTGTGAGTGATACTAAGTCTTTTATTTATTTACGTGTCTCTCTTTATCCCCAGGTAATGCCATGGTGTTCAAGCCTTCTCCTTTCACTGCTGTGACTGCTGTGATTCTGGCTGAGATCTACAAAGAGGCTGGGGTACCTGATGGGCTCTTCAATGTGGTGCAGGGTGGAGCGGAGACCGGCACCCTGCTCTGTAATCACCCCGGCGTGGCTAAGGTGTCCTTCACTGGCAGTGTCCCAACTGGGAAGAAGGTACAGACTGAAACAAAATACTTTATTGTGTGTTTACCAAGGTCGTAATCATTAGGCACCAAACATAAGAAAACAGACAAACAGGGAGGGACTACCTAAACTAGTCCAATAAGAAATGCTTGTTTCAGTTGCAAAAGATTTTGCCACTGTGTCCTCTGAGTACAATCCTAAATTCTTGTCATGGCAAGCCTTCAGTCACCTCTATGTTCATAATCTCAGTCTCACTGAAACTCACAGTCAGTAATTGTCCTCTCTGGATCTATTGATAATGAGAGTAACTTGAGAAACAGAATTGCTTCTCTGCTCATCAATGACAAGACCGTTGAACAAGAGTTTGTACTGTTAGGTGACCTAAACTGGGATATGCTTAACACCCCGACCGCCCTACAATCTAAGATAGATGCCCTCAATCTCACACAAATTATCAAGGAACCTATCAGGTACAACCCTAAATCTGTAAACAGGGGCACCCTCCTATATATCATCCTGACCAGCCTGCCCTCTAAATACACCTCTGCTGTCTTCAACCAGGATCTCAGCGTTCACTGCCGCATTGTGTGTCCGTAAAGAACAAAAACATCTTGTGGCGTACTGCATTAGCATCGAATAGCCCCTGCGATAGGCAACCTTTCAAGGAAGTTAGGAACCAATATACACAGGCAGTTAGGAAAGTAAAGGCTAGATTTTCCAAATACAAACTCCAAAAAGTTCTGGGACACTGTAAAGTCCATGGAGAATAACAGCATCTCCTCCCAGCTGCCCACTGCACTGAGGCTAGGAAACATTGTCACCACTGATAAATCCATGATAATTGAGAATTTCAATAAGCATTTTTCTATGGCTGGCCATGCTTTCCACCTGGCTACCCCTAACCCGGTCAACAGCTCTTCACCCCCACAGCAACTTGTACAAGCCTCCCCACTTCTCCTTCACCCAAATCCAGATAGCTGATGTTCTGAAAGAGCTGCAAAATCTGGACCCCTACAAATCAGCTGGGCTCGACAATCTCTTTCCAAAATAATCAGCCAAAATTTTCGCAACACCTATTACTAGCCTGTTCAACCTCTCTTTCATATGGATTCTTATATCTCCCTCACTAACTTTAAGCATCAGCTGTCAGCAGCTTACCGATCATTGCACCTGTACACAGCCCACCCAACTACCTCATCCCCATATTATTATTTTTTCCTCCTATGCACCCCAGTATCTCTACTTGCACATATCACTCCAGTGTTCATGCTAAATTGTAATTATTTCGCCACAATGGCCTATTTAATGCCTAACCTCCATAATCTTACTGCATTTGCACACACTGTATATAGATTTTTCTATCGTGTTATCGACTGTATGTGTAACTATTTGTTGCTTTTGTCGCACTGCTATGCTTTATCTTGGCCAGGTTGCAGTTGTAAATGAGAACTTGTTCTCAACTGGCCTACCTGGTTAAATAAAGGTGAAATTAATCAATTGGCTACCCAGACCATTTGCTTTGGGTTTTGTTTTCACTGCTGCTACTTACTGTTTATTATCTATGCATAGTCACTTTAGCCCTACCTACATGTACATATACCCCCTGTATATAGCCTCCTTTATTGTTATTTAATTGTGTTTCTTTAACTTTTAGATTATTTAAAATTTTCTTTCTGCATTTTTGGTTAAGTGCTTGTAAGTAAGCAATTCACGGTAAGGTCTACACCTATTGTATTGGGTGCATGTGACAAATAACTTTTGATTTATGACCCATATTCTTTGTCACCATCACCATGATCAATGTTAGGGACAACACTGCCATCTAGAGGTAGTTATTTATCGTACAATATAATGGTCAGTAGGAGGCAGTGTAGTCCTGTAATTGTCTAAAACATCTGTCAGACAAGACTTGTTCATTAAACATTAATTTGGGAAGTACTATTTCCCATGGCCATACCTTTTTTAACACTATTGATATGATTATTGGTCAGTATTCACTTCAGTTCTCATTGGCTAATTGGACCTTTCCTACAATCATGCTCTCTCTTCCTTTCAGATCATGGAGATGTCTGCGAAGACTGTAAAGCAGGTGACTCTGGAGCTGGGAGGGAAATCACCCCTCATCATCTTTAAGGACTGTGAGCTGGAGAACGCAGTGAGGGGGGCGCTCATGGCTAACTTCCTGACTCAGGGAGAGGTGAGCTCTCAATGTTAACCGACCTCTTACTTTACTTTCAGTGCTGACTGACTTCTTACATAATGTCCCAATACTGTTGTCTGTATTGATGTACAGTGTTTTCTACTAGCGCCGGCTGTCGTCTAAACAGCCAATTACAGACCAATTATCAGCCTGCTTCTTTTTCCACTTAAATTAACTAGGCTACTTTTCAATTCGCTAGTCAAAAAAAATAAAACGACCAAGCTGTCTCCCTCACGCTAGAATGAACAATGTGCATCTTCTAGCAATCTATTGATCGTTTAGGTGCCTGTCAGTAGCAAAGCGATCAATGACAGGGAAACGCTACTAGTTTGACAGTGCTGTCTGTCCCGCCTCCTGTGGGTAGTGTGATTTGTGTGTGCTGTGGTTGGTTGTGTAAAGAAATTCTGCAGAGGTGGAGAGTATGCTTCTTTATTGTCTCTCAGTATATTTCAGGGCTCTAGAGTGCTACCATTTTACTTTCATATGCGGCTAAAAATTGATGTGTGAATTGAAAACTAATTTATAGCCACAAATCTTTTTTTTTTTTGGTCTTACTGCCATTTTGTTTAATAGCTGGTAGCTAATAACACAAGGAACCATATAAATAAGAATGATTTCTTATGACTATGCAAATAACTACTTTGCAACAGTGCATGGGGTGCTGTGCGCATTGAGTGAAGTGCTGAAAGATACATTTGTAGAAGCGCACAGGCATAGAAGTTGGTCGAATTTACCCAAAAGTCTACTAAAGTGACTTTATCCTTGTGTTTCTTGGATATTTACATAGTTTTGTGTTATGAACTTGAGTGAAGACCCAAAAGCGGTTTTAACAGAAAACAGAGTTCTTTAATGAAAATACAGGAATGGCATAAATCCTTTTCCAACGTTGTCAGCGGAACAAAAAGAACGTTAGTATAGTGCAGGATGCTCCTGCCAGGCAGACTCCGACAGGACAGGACAAGGTGGAAGCAAACGAGACGACAGCTTGCTTCTGGCATCAAAAAACACAAACAAGAATCAGACCCTGAAAGTAGCAGGAACAGAGAGAGAAATAGAGACCTAATCAGAGGGGGAAGAGAGAACAGGTGGGGAAGAGTGAAAGAGCTAGTTAGGGCAGATGTAGAACAGCTGAGGAATGAGAGACAGAGAAGGTAACCTAAAAAGACCAGCAGAGAGAGAGAATGAAGAGAAAGGACAGGAACAGACATAACAAGACATGACAGTACCCCCACTCACCGAGCGCCTCCTGGCGCACTCGAGGAGGAAACCTGGCGGCAACGGAGGAAATCATCGATCAGCGAACGGTCCAGCACGTCCCGAGAGGGAACCCAACTCCTCTCCTCAGGACCGTACCCCTCCCAATCCACTAGGTACTGATGACCACGGCCCCGAGGGCGCATGTCCAAAATCTTACGAACCCTGTAGATGGGTGCGCCCTCGACAAGGATGGGGGGGGGGACGACGGGGGCGCGAAGAACGGGCTTAACACAGGAGACATGGAAGACCGGGTGAACGCGACGAAGATAGCGCGGAGAAGAAGTCGCACTGCGACAGGATTAATGACCTGGGAAATACGGAACGGACCAATGAACCGCGGGGCCAACTTGCGAGAAGCTGTCTTAAGGGGAAGGTTCTGAGTGGAGAGCCATACTCTCTGACCGCAACAATATCTAGGACTCTTGGTCCTACGCTTATTAGCGGCCCACAGTCTGCGCCCTATTACGGCAAAGTGCCGACCTGACCCCCTTCCAGGTGCGCTCGCAACGCTGGACAAAAGCCTGAGCGGAGGGGACACAGGACTCGGCGAGCTGAGATGAGAACAGCGGAGGCTGGTACCCGAGGCTACACTGAAAAGGGGATAGACCGGTAGCAGACGAGGGAAGCGAGTTGTGGGCGTACTCTGCCCAGGGGAGCTGTTCTGACCAAGACGCAGGGTTACGAAAAGAAAGACTGCGTAAAATGCGACCAACAGTCTGATTGGCCCGTTCAGCTTGACCGTTAGACTGGGGATGAAAGCCGGACGAGAGACTGACGGAAGCCCCAATCAAACGGCAAAACTCCCTCCAAAATTGAGACGTGAACTGCGGACCTCTGTCGGAAACGACGTCAGACGGAAGGCCATGAATTCGGAAAACATTCTCGATAATGATCTGAGCCGTCTCCTTAGCAGAAGGGAGCTTATCGAGAGGAATGAAATGAGCCGCCTTAGAGAATCTATCGACAACCGTAAGAATAACTGTCTTCCCCGCTGATGAAGGCAGTCCGGTGATAAAATCTAAAGCGATGTGAGACCACGGTCGAGAGGGAATGGGAAGCGGTCTGAGACGGCCGGCAGGAGGAGAGTTCCCAGATTTAGTCTGCGCGCAGACCGAACAAGCGGCGACAAATCGACGCGCGTCACGTTCCCGAGTGGGCCACCAGAAACGCTGGCGAATGGAAGCGAGCGTACCCCGAACGCCGGGGTGGCCGGCTAACTTGGCAGAGTGGGCCCACTGAAGAACGGCCGGACGAGTAGGAACGGGAACGAACAGAAGGTTCCTAGGACAAGCTCGCGGCGACGGAGTGTGAGCGAGTGCTTGCTTTACCTGCCTCTCAATTCCCCAGACAGTCAACCCGACAACACGCCCCTCAGGGAGAATCCCATCGGGGTCGGTGGAGACCTCAGAAGAACTGAAGAGACGAGATAAAGCATCAGGTTTGGTGTTTTTGAGCCCGGACGATAAGAAATAACAAACTCGAAACGAGCGAAAAACAGAGCCCAACGAGCCTGACGCGCATTAAGTCGTTTGGCTGAACGGATGTACTCAAGGTTCCTATGGTCAGTCCAAACGACAAAAGGAACGGTCGCCCCCTCCAACCACTGTCGCCATTCGCCTAGGGCTAAGCGGATGGCGAGCAGTTCGATTACCAACATCATAGTTACGTTCTGACGGCGATAAGCGATGAGAGAAAAACGCGCAAGGATGGACCTTGCCGTCAGAGAGAGAGCGCTGAGAAAGAATGGCTCCCACGCCCACCTCTGACGCGTCAACCTCAACAACAAACTGTCTAGAGATGTCAGGTGTAACAAGAATAGGTGCGGATGTAAAACGATTCTTAAGAAGATCAAAAGCTCCCTGGGCGGAAACGGACCACTTAAAGCACGTCTTAACAGAAGTAAGGGCTGTGAGAGGAGCTGCCACCTGACCGAAATTACGGATGAAACGACGGTAGAAATTAGCGAAGCCCAGAAAGCGCTGCAGCTCGACGCGTGACTTAGGAACGGGCCAATCAATGACAGCCTGGACCTTAGCGGGATCCATCTTAATGCCCTCAGCGGAAATAACGGAACCGAGAAAAGGGACAGAGGCGGCATGAAAAGTGCACTTCTCAGCCTTCACATAAAGACAGTTCTCCAAAAGGCGCTGGAGGACGCGTCGCACGTGCTGAACATGAATCGAGAGAGACGGTGAAAAAATCAGGATATCGTCCATGTAAACGAAAACAAAAATGTTCAGCATGTCTCTCAGGACGTCGTTAACTAGTGCCTGAAAGACAGCTGGAGCGTTAACGAGGCCGAAAGGAAGAACCCGGTATTCAAAGTGCCCTAACGGAGTGTTAAACGCCGTCTTCCACTCGTCCCCCTCCCTGATGCGCACGAGATGGTAGGCGTTACGAAGGTCCAATTTGGTGAAAAACCTGGCTCCCTGCAGGATCTCGAAGGCTGAAGACATAAGAGGAAGCGGATAACGATTCTTAACTGTTATGTCATTCAGCCCTCGATAATCCACGCATGGGCGCAGGGACCCGTCCTTCTTCTGAACAAAAAAAAAACCCCGCCCCCGGCGGGGGAGGAGGAGGAGACTATGGTACCGGCGTCGAGCGAAACCGACAAATAATCCTCGAGAGCCTTACGTTCGGGAGCCGACAGAGAGTATAATCTACCCCGGGGGGGAGTAGTTCCCGGAAGGAGATCAATACTACAGTCATACGACCGGTGTGGAGGGAGAGAAGTGGCCTTGGAACGACTGAACACCGTGCGCAGATCGTGATACTCCTCCGGCACCCCTGTCAAATCGCCAGGCTCCTCCTGTGAAGAAGAGACAGAGGAAACAGGAGGGATAGCAGACATTAAACAGGTTACATGACAAGAAACATTCCAGGATAGGATAGTATTACTAGACCAATTAATAGAAGGGTTATGGCGCACTAGCCAGGGATGACCCAAAACAACAGGTGTAAAAGGTGAACGAAAAATTAAAAAAGAAATGGTTTCGCTATGATTACCAGAGACAGTGAGGGTTAAAGGCAGCGTCTCACGCTGAATCTTGGGGAGAGAACTACCATCTAAAGCGAACAAGGCCCTGGGCTCCCCTAACTGTCTGAGAGGAATGTCATGTTCCCGAGCCCAGGTCTCGTCCATAAAACAGCCCTCCGCCCCAGAGTCTATCAAGGCACTGCAGGAAGCAGATGAACCGGGCCAGCGGAGATGGACCGGAAAGGTAGTGCGTGATCCAGAAGGAGAGGCCTGAGTAGTTGCGCTCACCAGTAGCCCTCCTCTTACTGATGAGCTCTGGCTTTTACTGGACATGAGGTGACAAAATGACCAGCGGAGCCGCAGTAGAGACAGAGGCGATTGGTGATTCTCCGTTCCCTCTCCTTGGCCGAGATGCGAATACCCCCAGCTGCATAGGCTCAGCATCCGAGCCGGCGGAGGAGGGTGGCAGTGATGCGGCAGGTGGCAGTGATGTGGAGAGGGGAGCAACGGAGAACGTGAGCTCCTTTCCACGAGCTCGGCGACGAAGATCAAACCGTCGCTCTATGCGAATAGCGAGAGCTATTAAGGAGTCCAGACTGGAAGGAACCTCCCGGGAGAGGATCTCATCCTTAACCTCGACGTGGAGACCCTCCAGAAAACGAGCGAGCAAAGCCGGCTCGTTCCAGTCACTAGAGGCAGCGAGAGTGCGAAACTCAATAGAATAATCCGTTATGGATCTATTCCCCTGACATAGGGAAGACAGGGCCCTGGAAGCCTCCTCGCCAAAAACAGAACGGTCAAAAACCCGTATCATCTCCTCCTTAAAGTCCTGATACTGGTTAATACACTCAGCCCTCGCCTCCCAGACTGCCGTGCCCCACTCACGCGCCCGTCCGGTAAGGAGAGAAATGACGTAGGCGATGCGGGCTGCGCTCCTGGAGTAAGTGTTGGGCTGGAGAGAAACACCACATCACACTGAGTGAGGAATGAGCGGCACTCAGTGGGCTCCCCAGAGTAACACGGCGGGTTGTTGATCCTGGGCTCCGGAGACTCGGAAACCCTGGAAGTGGGCGGTGGATCGAGGTGGAGTTGGTGAACCCGTCTTGTGAGGTCGGAGACTTGGACGGCCAGGGTCTCAACGGCATGTTGAGCAGCAGACAATTCCTCCTCGTGTCTGCCTAGCATCGCTCCCTGGATCTCGACGGCGGAGTGAAAAGGGTCCGGAGCCGCTGGGTCCATTCTTGGTCTGATTCTTCTGTTATGAACTTGAGTGAAGACCCAAAAGCGGTTTTAACAGAAAACAGAGTTCTTTAATTAAAATACAGGAATGGCATAAATCCTTTTCCAACGTTGTCAGCGGAACAAAAAGAACGTTAGTATAGTGCAGGATGCTCCTGCCAGGCAGACTCCGACAGGACAGGACAAGGTGGAAGCAAACGAGACGACAGCTTGCTTCTGGCATCAAAAAACACAAACAAGAATCAGACCCTGAAAGTAGCAGGAACAGAGAGAGAAATAGAGACCTAATCAGAGGGGGAAGAGAGAACAGGTGGGGAAGAGTGAAAGAGCTAGTTAGGGCAGATGTAGAACAGCTGAGGAATGAGAGACAGAGAAGGTAACCTAAAAAGACCAGCAGAGAGAGAGAATGAAGAGAAAGGACAGGAACAGACATAACAAGACATGACAGTTTTGTTCACACACTAGGTTGTTGTTCAATGTTAGTTTGAGTTTTCTAAACTGCTACTAGCAAGGTGATGTCAGAGAATCTCAGCCGTTACCACGGCTCACCCAAAATCGGTAATTTACCACATGTTTTTCCAATCTGGAAGGTAAATTTGATCAATAATTCAATCATTTTTCTGTGTATTTCGGCTGGAATAGAGGCATTAGAATGTAACAGAGGCAACCAAAATATAGGTTGTTCTGTGAAATATTTTGGGGACTTGTGGGAAACACTGAATGTAGCACAGGGATAAGCAACTTTAAAAAACAAAATTCTGAATTCATCAAGAGGGGCCCAGTGGCTCGCACATCTGCTAGCCCTCATCCATACCCACATATGCAGTGGAGAGACATTTTTTTAAAGTTTCATAGTTATTTCTTGCAATTCTATACATTTTGCTATGGGGCTGAGAGAATAATTTGCAGTTTTACAGCTAATGTCCTGCAAATTCTACACATTTTGTCATAGGGTGGAGAGAAATGTTTGCGGTTTTCTAATATGATATTTGAGTGAGTGACTAACAATCAATGGGAGCCACTCGGTCGGTAATTTGACATAATTACTACGAGTTTAGATTGGAAAGATTGGTAAATTAGCTAACTTACCAATCTTTCCATAATATTAGCTGACATGGGCTAATTGACTGTCAGTTAGGTTTCCATCCAATTGGTGAATCTTTATGCAGATTTTAGAATATTTGCATGAAGAAAATATGCACATTTTTCATGAATCGGATAAAGTTCAATGTGTTTCAATTGCATTTTCTACTCTACAGATTTAGTTTTGTCAAACTGTTGCGTTAAATAGCAAATGTGCCTACTTTGGTCTAGGCACATGCGCTCTAGCCAACAGCTTGCAGATACAGTGCGGGTAGACTGCAGGTAGGGTGGTTTACATGACATTATTATGGATAAGAGCGAGAGTATTTGTTAAACCGCAGTCAAGCATCAATCAATCATGTCACCAGAATAATACCCTCAATATTTATTGGAAAGGACCAAGGTCACTGTGGATTTTCACAACTCTGTGAAGTTCATAACTGGGATCTCCCGAGTGGCACAGCGGTCTAAGGCACTGCATCTCAGTGCTAGAGGCGTCACTACAGACCCTGGTTCGATTCCAGGCTGTATCACACCCGACTGTGATTGGTCATCTTGTAGGGTGACGCGCAATTGGCCCAGCGTCGTTAGGGTTTGGCCGGGGTAGGCCGTTATTGTAAATAAGTATTTGTTCTTAACTGACTTGCCTAGTAAATAAAGGTTACATTTAATATATATTTCTATTTTTTTTTAACCTTTTATTAAATAAATAAAATAAAAATAACTTCTCATCTGTAGCCTAATAAACTGCATGGTTTCCCGAGTCCTAGTGGGAGGACCACACACCATATCTTTGCGTGACTCCAAGTTTACTTCGATATAATACTTATTATATCAATATTTGCACATTTAAAGGTGTTTCCACCACCACCATTTCTCACATAATTAATGTTAATAACACAAAAAGATTGAGCTAACATTATCTGTCTACATTTATAAAATTGTACTGAAACTACCTGTTTCCATGACTGCTGTCATGATTTTCTTTTTATACAGTGACTTTACTTGCATTAACTTTGGATGGAATCGTGGTTAGTGACTGACATAATGAGAAACCAATGCACAACCACAAATCTAAATTGCACGAGGAGTATTCTACTATTCTAACTCTCAACATAAGTTGAGACCCCGACTGAGTTCCAAAAATGTTTTAATTGATGCCACGGGCTGCCAGTTGCCCATCCATGATGTAATATGTACAGGGGTACTGTATTACCGTCTCCATGCATGGATATTGGACAAGAATGCTGTAAGAATGCTGTTTATTGACTATAGCTCAGCATTCAACACCATAGTACCCTCCAAGCTCATCATTAAGATCGGGGCCCTGGGTCTGAACCCTGCCCTGTGCAACTGGGTCCTGGAATTCCTGACAGGCTGTCCCCAGGTGGTGAAGGTAGGAAACAACACCTCCACTTCGCTGATCCTCAACACAGGCCCCACAAGGATGCGTGCTCAGGCCCCTCCTGTACTCCCTGTTCACCCATGACTGCGTGGCCACACACACACCTCAATCATCAAGTTTGCAGACAACACAACAGTAGTAGGCCTGATTACCAACAATGACGAGACAGCCTACAGAGAGAAGGTGAGGGCCCTGGGAGTGTGGTGCCAGGAAGATAACCTGCTCAATGTCAACAAAACAAAGGAGCTGATCATAGACTTCAGGAAACAGCAGAGGGAGCACGCCCCTATCCACATCGACTGGACAGCGGTGGAGCAGGTAGACAGCTTCAAGTTCCTCGGTGTACACATCACTGACGATCTGAAATGGTCCACATACACAGACAGTGTGGTGAAGAAGGCACAACGGTGCCTCTTCAACCTCAGGAGGCTGAAGACATTTGGCTTGGCACTTAAAACCCTCACACTCTTACAGATGCACAATTGAGAGCATCCTGTCGGGCTGCCTGGTACGGCAACTGCACCGCCTGCAACTGCAGGGCTCTCCAGAGGGTGGTGCCGTCTGTCCAACGCATCACCAGGGGCAAACTACCTGTCCTCCAGGACACCCACAGCACCCGATGTCACAGGAAGGCCAAAAAGATCATCAAGGACAACAACCACCCGAGCCACTGCCTGTTCACCCTGCTACCATCCAGAAGGCAAGGTCAGTACAGGTGCATCAAAGCTGGGACCGAGAGACTGAAAAACATCTTCAATCTCGAGGCCATCAGGCTGTTAAATAGCCATCACTAGGTGGCTTCCACCCAGTTACGTAACCCTGCACCTTAGAGGCTGCTGCCCTATATACATAGACTTGAAATCACTGGTCACTTTATGAAAGTGACTAGTGTTCCATTTTTGTTTACATTTTTGCTTTACTCTATGTATATTCTGTAATCAATTCTTCTGTATTTTAGTCTATGCCATTTCGACATTGCTCATCCTAATATTTATATATTCCTTAATTCCATCTCTAACTGTTAGGTTTGTGTGTATTGTGAATTGTTAGATATTACTGCACTGTCTGAGCTGGAAAGAAGCATTTCGCTACACCTGCAATACACATGTTTAGCTGATGTTATGTGACCAATAAAATTTGATTTGATATTTTTTCTGACTTTGATTTAAGCATATGTGAAGCTTGGCTTTCCTTACCCTTTGAAGTTGTGATGCATGTATCTTCTTCCACTCTTGGTTTCTATTGAGTTGAACTCTTAACTTACTATCATGTTGACATGCAACCTTGACCAACCGCCTATCTCTGGTCTCCCCTGTTTAGGTGTGCTGTAACGGAACGCGGGTGTACGTGCAGAGGGAGATCATGCCTGTGTTCCTGGAGGAGGTGGTTAAGAGGACCAAGGCCATCCGAATAGGCGACCCTCTCCTGGAGAACACTCGCATGGGAGCCCTGATCACTAGGCAACACCTGGACAAGGTGCTGGGCTTCGTCAACCAGGCCAAGAAAGAGGTATCAGTAAATTAATGTGCAACCTGGATCGTGTTCAGTAGGGTACTGTGGCAGACCAGGGGGTTTGGTCAAGGCGTGTACCCAGATCAGACATGGACAGTGAAGGATTCGCTCAGTTTCAAGGGTGTTTATTTAAATAATAGATCAAAAAGGATAGGTTTCGCCCATGAGACCCTCTCTGGGATACCGTCTTCGGGGTTCCGGGTCTGGCTGTATCCTGTCGGGCACAAAACTGAACTCCCTCTTGTTACCTCTGAAACCGTCCACAAGAACATGGGATTCCTTTCTTCCCCCCTCTCCCTGTGTACTGCCTTTCTGGCAGCTTTATGGGCCTTGCACAGCTGGTGATAAATCAGCCCTTGATTACTCACCAGCTACCAATTAGTCCTGGCCTGAGAGCCCGTCGAGACCTGGCACGTCCAGCAGATGGAGCCATCGCCTCGATGTATACTCCATCTGTTACCAGGCTTCGCGTCTCCCCTGGTGGCTGACCTGCTGTATGCCACAGTACACTTTAACTAAATGCAGTGCAATGTCCAGTTTAGACAACTTAGAGAAGTTCTGGCAGCCCCTTACTGTTTCACAATGTTTTCTTCTTACTGAACACAGCCCCGATGTTTGAACATCTGCCTCCTTCAGGACAGTGGGTACCTTAGAATGTCTACCCCATCCTTCAGTCTACTGTTTGTCTGAATTTTGTACCTAACCCAAATCATCATGTTGTGATCTGCAATGTACTTTTTTTGTCAGCCTTTGTCTAATACAAATCTGTTTTCCTTTAGGGAGCAATGGTACTCTGTGGAGGGGAAGCCTTTACCCCGATTGAACCCAAACTGAAGGGAGGTTACTACATGTCTCCCTGTGTCCTGGGTGAGTCTTGTTTATTCATAATTACACCAATTGTCATGCTCCATAACACTGTTGCATGGTATACTGGTACTGCAGTAATGTCATGGTACCAAAACATCATGATACTTATGATGCTAATATTTTAGAATACTATAGTACCGTTTCATATGATACTGCTGACTTTCAGCCCTACTGATCTAAAGAAACTGTTGGCGTCCTTACAAAAAAGGTTTGGTGTTCTAAAAGTGCAGTAACTGCAGTTGACTGTTATTTTGGACGCAACGATTGCAGAATAATGGCAGTGTACTGGGGAATAATGGCAGTGTACTGGGGAATAATGGCAGTGTACTGGGGAATAATGGCAGTGTACTGGGGAATAATGGCAGTGTACTGGGGAATAATGGCAGTGTACTGCAGAATTACTTCAGTAAAAAAAATATGAATTTTGGATGCAGTATTTTCAGCATACTGTAGTAATACTGCGGTCTTTTTTGTAAGGACGCCTGTTACAAAATGTTTATTAAGTCAGTATTGTTTATAAATTCAGTTGAATTTAAGCAACAGCCATTAGTCTTTTGTATGCGCAGGTCCAATAATATCCAGCTGTAATCAGCCAACCAACTCATTACCAGCCCTCACTCATCTGCTTCTCTCCGTACGTTCTTCACACTTGTCTAGTTCTCTGTCCTTTAAAAAAAATATATAATTTAACCGTGATGGCGAGCGGGGATGCAGACCCAGACCCTGATGAGTCTTCTGTTAGATTTGTACATTTGTTACATTGGAGCACTGTGCAAAGCAACAGTGTTGATGCATTGTATCATTTCCTCGCCAGTTATAACTGAGAGCACAGACCAGTCTTCGTAGACTTTGCAAGTTCCCTGTCATGTATCCGCTGATTGTCCGGGAGGGAAATTGAGCACCGTTTCATAACAGGCATGCTTGCAGCTTTTGTCTCCAGTCTAAACTGTTAAAGAATATGACCCCCTATTACCGGAGATTCTTTTCTTTCTATCTGGATTTGTGCCCATTTTTTATATAATTTCACAAACCATTTAGCGAGCCATTTTAAACTAATCCTGGGTCTCTAATTTATTGGTTTGATAACTAACAATGTTCAGTCATGATACCTAGCTAGCTAACAGCCTGGTAACTTGACAGTAGGTTTAGGCTAATTTGATTGGCACAGGAAGAAAAGAAAAGGGTCTGCTACTCATGAGATGTGCTTCAAAGGTAGGATTCATATAGGCCTAATGTAAGCCTAAACTATATCAAAATCTATGTATTTCTAGTGCTCCTTAGTCTGTTTAGTGCCTAACATTTTAAAAGGTGTGTGTTAACTGAATAGTAAAGGTTTCATGCATTGTTTTCCCCATACTGACACAATAACATGCAGATCATTATGCAGTGTTTTGTCCTCATACTGACATGCAGATCATTATGCAGTGTTTTCTCCCGACTGACACAATGACATGCAGATCATTATGCAGTGTTTTCTCCCGACTGACACAATGACATGCAGATCATTATGCAGTGTTTTCTCCCGACTGACACAATGACATGCAGATCATTATGCATGCAACTGCAGGAGATTGGTGGCACCTTAATTGGAGAGGATGGGCTCGTGGAAATGGTGTGTTTAATGCCATTCCATTTGCGACGTAAGACATGTATTATGAGCTGTCCTCCTTTAAGCAGCCTCCACTGACGTGTATATTCCTTCCTCCCATTCTTCCAGCCAAATCACAGGTCGGCCTTTGCAAATATTAGCAAAGCAGCAATTCTATGCGGTCTACTATTTATACGCTGAACAGTGTGAAGTTAAAGTCGATGTGCTCTACTTAGAAGTGTGAATTTCAGTGACGGGGTATTGGAGAACATTTAGAAAACGTGAACAAGTGTCCGGGGCAAACAGGATGCACCGCGCTCCAGTCAAATTGGGCATGCTCTGCACCCCTGTGCTCACATACACATACTATTTGAAATTATGAGCATTTATTTTTATGATTTTTCTCCCCAATTTTGTGACATCCAATTGGTAGTTAGTCTTGTCCCATCGCTGCAACTCCCGTAGAGACTCAGGAGAGGTGAAGGTCGAGAGCCATGCGTCCTCCGAAACACGAACCTGCCAAGCTGCACGGCGTCTTGACACACTTAACCCGGAGGCCAGCCACACCAATGTCTTGGAGGAAATATCATACAACTGTTGCCCGACGTCAGCGTCCATGCACCCATCCCGCCACAAGGAGTCGCAAGAGCGTGATGGGTCAAGGATATCCCGGCCAGCCAAACCCTCCCCTAACCCGGACAGCGCTGGGCCAATTGTGATAGGTGTTGGTTAAATTGTGATTTTTAATGAATGGAGCGAATTTGGAGTGGTTTTTCGTGGAGCAGTTGGAAAGGGCGTGGAGCGCAAGGAGTTCTGGTAGTGACTGTCCAGTCTATATTTGGAGCTATGACAGTAACTCCACATCCATGTATTCCAACACAGACAACTGCACAGACGACATGACGTGTGTGAAGGAGGAGATCTTTGGGCCTGTAATGTCAGTGATGCCCTTTGACACAGAAGAGGAAGTGCTGAAGAGGGCCAACAACACTACATTTGGCCTGGCCTCTGGAGTCTTTACCAGGTACAGTACCAGACCCATACACATTTAACCTTCTACAATAATCTTTCCTCGATTCCTTGGCTCCTCAAAATGTATTGGATAAGGTCTGATGGGAGGGGCATTGGACTTTTTCCTCCAATTAGGTTGAGGAGGTGAGGAAATAAGATGCAAGGAATAGCAGGAATTGAGATGGAGACTTCGAATCACTAACTTGTCTCGTACACTGAGTCTCTCTTCCTGTTCTCGTCTCCCTGTAGGGATATATCGCGGGCCCACCGGGTGGCTGAGAACCTGCAGGCTGGAACCTGCTTCATCAACAACTACAACATCAGCCCTGTGGAAGTACCCTTCGGAGGGTACAAGCAGTCTGGTATGATGATGATGATGATGATGATGATAATAATAATAAACATTAATTACATTGAATGGATTATCAGGACCCTACTTAGGAACCCATAGGAAAAGAGAGACACTATTGTCACACATTATTGGTTCGAATATGTCAGCAGATCTGATGTTGTAACAATGCCATAACGGTAATATCAAATGAAGGAATAATAATCAGATTTTGTTACCATTACAGCACTTTTGCAACAAAGGAATAACAACAAAAATAGAAAGCAAGAGGGCAGATGGGGATAACAAGACATTACATATTCCTCATTAGATGGATGTGTTCTATGTGGTGCTCTCTTTCTCTGCAGGTTTTGGCAGGGAGAACGGCCAGGTGACCATCGAGTACTACTCCCAGCTGAAGACTGTGGTTGTGGAGATGGGAGACGTGGACGATTACTTTAATTGTTAACTTACCAATTAAGTGCATCTGAGGAAAGTAGCATTGTTATTGATAGTTTATAACAGCAAGTAACTAACATTGCTGGTTTGTCTGTACAATGTGTAAGTATGAGGATGTCACCAAGTGCTAAAAAGCCTAGTCTTCTCCCACTTGATCAATACATTTAATACTTTCCATTTCAGCTGTGATCCTAGCCAAAGTCAATATGAAGAAACATTTCCCATGGTCTGTCACTTTCTAGCACATGTATCTCTCACATTTTGAATAAAAGTTTGTAACACTCAGTTTTCCTATTCCCCAAAACATTGTATTCCATTTCAGATGTTTGATACTTAAGAATATAAAATTCATTTAAAAACCTCACAATGAATTATAATTCACATATAAGTGATGGTACTTAACTGGCCTGAGTGGGACCAATATTAAATCCACTACCCCATTCAGAAGTCTAGCACATGGGGATGTGTACAACCTCACCACAGATTCTAAGATGTGTGAAGCTGAAAGCTGGATGGAATAATGATTACCATGCACGTACACTTCAGAGGGAAAGAGGTAGGTTGTGGCCTTTACAGCTAAGACCAGACCTACTGACATCAACCCAGTAAAATAGACTCCATAGATATTAGCCAGACAAACATTTCATTAAATACAATTTATTATACACTAGATTTACTGTACATACCCTGGTTTCATGAGTTATATGTAGGTTTTATTTGGCAAGAGCTCAACAGGATCTGGCTGAAACAGACCAATCATCTACCAGTAGGCCGTGAATGGGGTATAACCAAAAATGAAAACCGAGTAAAGAGCCTTTCACATTTTCTCTTCAGTGCAGGTCATTGGAATTCCCATATGCTGGGGCCAGGTCATGATGAACACCCCAAACCCAGGGTCTCACAGAGCTGGAGCGAGGTGCTGGTTGGGTTTCTCTTACAGGACAAGATAACGTATCCTCTTCTGAAAACAGATGTAGAACAAAATTAATGCCAAATTGAAGGGTCAAAAATCCTAGAATTGTCCAATGCTGGCCTGCTGACCATCTACTTACCTGGGGTGTAACGTCTCCAATAATGGCCACAGCATCCTCGCACCCGGTTCAAGACTGCTGACACTGAGGTGAGAACAAGCTGTATAGTAGATGGACTAGGATGCATTCCTGTATGGATCGGGAGACAGTGGGTTTTATTCACGAACAATTAGTCCTAACTAGACCTAAACATGTATTGAAAGTTGACACTTGTTCAAATAGGGCCTGCAGGTAGCCTAGTGGGCCAGTAACCCAAAGGTTGGTTGATCGAATCCCTGAGTTGCCATGGTCAAAATCTGTCGTTCTGCCCCTGTTCCTAGGCCGTCATTGTCAATAAGCATTTGTTCTTAACTGACTTTTTAAATGTATTTTACCTTTATTTACCCTGCAAGTCAGTTAGGAAAAAAATTATTATTTTCAATGACGGCCTAGGAACAGTGGGTTAACTACCTTGTTCAGGGGCAGAATGACAGATTTGTACCTTGTCAGCTCGGGGATTTTAACATTCTTACCACTAAGCTACGCTGCCGCCACCTAGTTAAATAAAAATAGGTTACTGCAAGCCAACATCGATATCTGGGCTGATCTAAACTTTATTCCAATGGGAAAATGGTATTGCTGGTAGGCTACGCTGTCAGCAGGTAAGCCTATATAAGTCTATATTTGATCCGATAATGTCATGAAGATACATCTGGAAAAGTGTATTTCTCGCCTCCTTCTGAAGAGGCTATTTTGTTCCCACTAGGCAACAGCCTAGATCAATTGATCCACCATTCACACCCAGGTGGTTCATTGGGCTGTTGTCTCCATCGGGTAACTCAGCGGCGTGTGTGTAGGTTGTGCCTATAGAAATTGTACAGGTTGAACTTGCGACTAAATCAATTGGGCAAGCTGTTGATATGTGGGCCATTTGTCCGTATCAAATAAATAATAGGTCTACATTATCATCACTACAGGCCTATCTACTGCTGCGTGAACAAAACAGTCTATGAATGGAACGTTTAATCAATGATATAAGCCCCTCGTTGCGTTGACCATTTTACAACAGAACGGGGGTCAATTTGATTAACCCCCTCCAAGGGAAGTCTGCATTTTATCACCGTGCACTTTAGGAACAGCACAAAAGCGCGCTGCTCTGTAACCTCATCTGCTGCAGCGAAACGCGGCCATCTGTCATTATTCCTACACTTTTTGGTGTTTTAATTGACTTCTCTTTCCATCATCATGGCGGGTACACAGTGCACTGTTTCCGATGCTGGAATTATTTGAAAGTGGATGAATGTGCACAAGTAGCCTACTTTTTGAAGTGGTTTGTTTGACAGTCCGATGAAAACATCGTGCCTGCTTGTGTATATTCCACATCGCACAGTTAAATAACATATATGACGAAATTACATCTTTTTTTCACCTCTGGTCATGGCCGAAATCAAATGACATTGACTCGTTTCCTTGCGATATCGGCGAATATCTTTTCGCGATACTCTACATCACAAATCGTAAGTAGGCTATAGCCTAGAAACTCTTAATAGATTAAGATAATGCTGAGAATGACAGTTTACCTTAGCAGTAGTGACAGTGTTTCCCTGAAGTGCAAATAGCCAATCTGATTCCCGGATCAGGAGTGGTGTTTAACAACTAATTATGGATGTGTGGATCTCAAACGATCAAGCGCGAAAAACTTGTTCGCTTGATTGTCGCTGCTCAGGTCGTGTCTAATCTTGATTTTTTTTTTTGCGATTTCTGCCATCAGAATACAAATATCGCATTGAAAACACTGGTGTAGACGCATAAAAGTCGCATTGTGATCTGATTGTGTTCAAATCTGGTTGACCATCTCCGCAATGTATGCAGATTTCTACTGTCTGGACCGTTCATTATAGGCCTACCTCTGACTTCTACTGAACGCGCATACAGTGGGCGACGTCATCGAACACCGCCCACAATCAGAATAAAATTAGTTTTGGGACTTGAGAGTAGTGGATATAGAGAGGTTTGAGTCCGTAATGAGTCAGCAGAAATCTAGCAAGCAAAGATAAAGGGATTGCAAAAGGTTTACTACAACCAGGGTTGGTAAGGGATTACATAAACCCAGTAACTGTAATTTTTTACATTACCAGTAAAAATATTGTAATCAGATTAGATACGTTTGAAAACTAGGTGATTACTTTTAAATTCAGAAAGGTTTCTAAAAAAAAAAAAACATTTGACACCTATATTTTCTCAATGACATTCAAATCAACATTGAATGAAGGCGCAAATTTAAATTTGTTCCACTTGAGCGAGTCTGACTACAAATCAGTGAACACTATGATGACACACCAAATGGGTTTGATGGATTGCAAAGAGCAGGAATGGGCATTTGTAGTCTACAGTCCAAGCTGTGTCTTCCAATGGTACGACTGCTGTAGGCATTCAAAGATTATCCAATTTTTTGAATAAACGCTTGGAGGTAAGGATGACAGCAGTGGTATAGTCTTCGGCGATACGGATATCACGTGTTGATATCTACAAAGCGCATTGATGTGACTCACACCGATGTGACTCACACCGCTGCTCTCTCATTTAGCTATTTGCGCCTTACGGATTGTGGATGGCTGTTCACAAATCTAAATGTGAATTTGAACCCAATAATGGTTTAATTCAAGCAGTTTAAGCTGCCTAGCAATCATTGTTTTTGAAACCGGTGGACAGCCAGAGAAAAATGCGCTCTTGTAACAGCTACCCAGTGCGGATCCCAGCCCATGGAATAAAAGCGGGGCTTTTATTGCTCAATCTAATTCATGCTGATACTTTTTTTAAATCAATAGGCCTAATGGACACATGTTCCAACTCGCACACTTTTGATATACTTAACAGGCAATTTGTAGTTTCTACATCCAGTTTTCGACTTATAAATGATATATACACTTGTTCTGCCCCTGAACAGGCAGTTAACCCACAGTTCCTAGGCCGTCATTGAAAATAAGAATTTGTTAACTGACTTGCCTAGTTAAATAAAGGTAAAATAAAAAAATAAATACACTACTGGTCAAACATTTTAGAACACCTACTCATTCAAGGTTTTTAAAATGTATTTTTACTGTTTTCTACGTTGTAGAATAATAGTGAAGACATAAACACTATGAAATAACACATATGGAATCATGTAGTAACCAAAAGTGTTAAACAAATCGAAATATATTTCATATTTGACATTCTTTCAAGTATCCGCCCTTTGCCTTGATGACTGCTTGCACACTCTTGGCATTATCTCAACCATATTCATCTGGAATGCTTTTCCAACAGTTTTGAAGGAGTTCCCACATGCTGACCACTGTTTGGCTGCTTTTCCTTCACTATGCAGTCCGACTCATCCCAAACTATCTCAAATTTGGACGAGGTTGGGGATTGTGGAGGCCAGATCATCTGACGCAGTGCTCCATCACTCTCATTCTTGGTCAAATAGCCCTTACACAGCCTGGAGGTGTGTTGGATCATTGTCCTGTTGAAAAACCAATTTAGTAGCACTAAGCCTTAACCATTGGATGCCGTATTGCTGCAGAATGCTGTGATATCCATGCTGGTTAAGTGTGCCTTGAATTCTAAATAAATCACAAAGTGTCACCAGCAAAGGATAACACCTCCTCCTCCATGCTTTACAGTGGGAAATACACATGCAGAGATCATCCGTTCACCCACACCGGGTCTCGGTTAGAAAACAAAAATCTTCAATTTGGACAAATTTCCACCCGTCTTATGTCTATTGCTCGTGTTTCTTGGCTCAAGCAAGTCTCTTCTTATTATTGGTGTCCTTAAATAGTGGTTTCTTTGCAGCAATTCGACCAAGAAGGCCTGCTTCATACAGTCTCCTCTGAACAGTTGATGTTGGGATGTATATGTTACTTGTACTCTGTGAAGCATTTATTTGGGCTGCAATTTCTGAGGCTGGTAACTCTAATGAACTTATCCTCTGCAGCAGAGGTAACTCTGGGTCTTCCATTCCTGTGGTGGTCCTCATGAGAGCCAATTTCTTCATGGCGCTTGATGGTTTATGAGACTGCACTTGAAGAAACGTTCAAAATCCTTGAAATGTTACATTACATTACATTTAAGTCATTTAGCAGACGCTCTTATCCAGAGCGACTTACAAATTGGTGAATTCACCTTCTGACATCCAGTGGAACAGCCACTTTACAATAGTGCATCTAAATCATTAAGGGGGGGGGGGGTGAGAAGGATTACTTATCCTATCCTAGGTATTCCTTGAAGAGGTGGGGTTTCAGGTGTCTCCGGAAGGTGGTGATTGACTCCGCTGTCCTGGCGTCGTGAGGGAGTTTGTTCCACCATTGGGGGGCCAGAGCAGCGAACAGTTTTGACTGGGCTGAGCGGGAACTGTACTTCCTCAGTGGTAGGGAGGCGAGCAGGCCAGAGGTGGATGAACGCAGTGCCCTTGTTTGGGTGTAGGGCCTGATCAGAGCCTGGAGGTACTGCGGTGCCGTTCCCCTCACAGCTCCGTAGGCAAGCACCATGGTCTTGTAGCGGATGCGAGCTTCAACTGGAAGCCAGTGGAGAGAGCGGAGGAGCGGGGTGACGTGAGAGAACTTGGGAAGGTTGAACACCAGACGGGCTGCGGCGTTCTGGATGAGTTGTAGGGGTTTGATGGCACAGGCAGGGAGCCCAGCCAACAGCGAGTTGCAGTAATCCAGACGGGAGATGACAAGTGCCTGGATTAGGACCTGCGCCGCTTCCTGTGTGAGGCAGGGGCGTACTCTGCGGATGTTGTAGAGCATGAACCTACAGGAACGGGCCACCGCCTTGATGTTAGTTGAGAACGACAGGGTGTTGTCCAGGATCACGCCAAGGTTCTTAGCGCTCTGGGAGGAGGAAACAATGGAGTTGTCAACCGTGATGGCGAGATCATGGAACGGGCAGTCCTTCCCCGGGAGGAAGAGCAGCTCCGTCTTGCCGAGGTTCAGCTTGAGGTGGTGATCCGTCATCCACACTGATATGTCTGCCAGACATGCAGAGATGCGATTCGCCACCTGGTCATCAGAAGGGGGAAAGGAGAAGATTAATTGTGTGTCGTCTGCATAGCAATGATAGGAGAGACCATGTGAGGTTATGACAGAGCCAAGTGACTTGGTGTATAGCGAGAATAGGAGAGGGCCTAGAACAGAGCCCTGGGGGACACCAGTGGTGAGAGCGCGTGGCGAGGAGACAGATTCTCGCCACGCCACCTGGTAGGAGCGACCTGTCAGGTAGGACGCAATCCAAGCGTGGGCCGCGCCGGAGATGCCCAACTCGGAGAGGGTGGAGAGGAGGATCTGATGGTTCACAGTGTCGAAGGCAGCCGATAGGTCTAGAAGGATGAGAGCAGAGGAGAGAGAGTTAGCTTTAGCAGTGCGGAGCGCCTCCGTGATACAGAGAAGAGCAGTCTCAGTTGAATGACTAGTCTTGAAACCTGACTGATTTGGATCAAGAAGGTCATTCTGAGAGAGATAGCGGGAGAGCTGGCCAAGGACGGCACGTTCAAGAGTTTTGGAGAGAAAAGAAAGAAGGGATACTGGTCTGTAGTTGTTGACATCGGAGGGATCGAGTGTAGGTTTTTTCAGAAGGGGTGCAACTCTCGCTCTCTTGAAGACGGAAGGGACGTAGCCAGCGGTCAGGGATGAGTTGATGAGCGAGGTGAGGTAAGGGAGAAGGTCTCCGGAAATGGTCTGGAGAAGAGAGGAGGGGATAGGGTCAAGCGGGCAGGTTGTTGGGCGGCCGGCCGTCACAAGAAGCGAGATTTCATCTGGAGAGAGAGGGGAGAAAGAGGTCAGAGCACAGGGTAGGGCAGTGTGAGCAGAACCAGCGGTGTCGTTTGACTTAGCAAACGAGGATCGGATGTCGTCGACCTTCTTTTCAAAATGGTTGACGAAGTCATCTGCAGAGAGGGAGGAGGGGGGGGGGGAGGAGGATTCAGGAGGGAGGAGAAGGTGGCAAAGAGCTTCCTAGGGTTAGAGGCAGATGCTTGGAATTTAGAGTGGAAGAAAGTGGCTTTAGCAGCAGAGACAGAGGAGGAAAATGTAGAGAGGAGGGAGTGAAAGGATGCCAGGTCCGCAGGGAGGCGAGTTTTCCTCCATTTCCGCTCGGCTGCCCGGAGCACTGTTCTGTGAGCTCGCAGTGAGTCGTCGAGCCACGGAGCGGGAGGGGAGGACCGAGCTGGCCTGGAGGATAGGGGACATAGAGAGTCAAAGGATGCAGAAAGGGAAGAGAGGAGGGTTGAGGAGGCAGAATCAGGAGATAGGTTGGAGAAGGTATGAGCAGAGGGAAGAGATGATAGGATGGAAGAGGAGAGAGTAGCGGGGGAGAGAGAGCGAAGGTTGGGACGGCGCGATACCATCCGAGTAGGGGCAGTGTGGGAAGTGTTGGATGAAAGCGAGAGGGAAAAGGATACAAGGTAGTGGTCGGAGACTTGGAGGGGAGTTGCAATGAGGTTAGTGGAAGAACAGCATCTAGTAAAGATGAGGTCGAGCGTATTGCCTGCCTTGTGAGTAGGGGGAAGGTGAGAGGGTGAGGTCAAAAGAGGAGAGGAGTGGAAAGAAGGAGGCAGAGAGGAATGAGTCAAAGGTAGACGTGGGGAGGTTAAAGTCGCCCAGGACTGTGAGAGGTGAGCCGTCCTCAGGAAAGGAGCTTATCAAGGCATCAAGCTCATTGATGAACTCTCCGAGGGAACCTGGAGGGCGATAAATGATAAGGATGTTAAGCTTGAAAGGGCTGGTAACTGTGACAGCATGGAATTCAAAGGAGGCGATAGACAGATGGGTAAGGGGAGAAAGAGAGAATGACCACTTGGGAGAGATGAGGATCCCGGTGCCACCACCCCGCTGACCAGAAGCTCTCGGGGTGTGCGAGAACACGTGGGCGGACGAAGAGAGAGCAGTAGGAGTAGCAGTGTTGTCTGTGGTGATCCATGTTTCCGTCAGTGCCAAGAAGTCGAGGGACTGGAGGGAGGCATAGGCTGAGATGAACTCTGCCTTGTTGGCCGCAGATCGGCAGTTCCAGAGGCTACCGGAGACCTGGAACTCCACGTGGGTCGTGCGCGCTGGGACCACCAGATTAGGGTGGCCGCGGCCACGCGGTGTGGAGCGTTTGTATGGTCTGTGCAGAGAGGAGAGAACAGGGATAGATAGACACATAGTTGACAGGCTACAGAAGAGGCTACGCTAATGCAAAGGAGATTGGAATGACAAGTGGACTACACTTATCGAATGTTCAGAACGTTAAGCTTACGTAGCAAGAATCTTATTGACTAAAATGATTGAAATGATACAGTACTGCTGGAGTAGGCTAGCTGGCAGTGGCTACGTTGTTGACACTACACTAATCAAGTCGTTCCGTCGAGTGTAATAGTTTCTACAGTGCTGCTATTCGGGGGCTAGCTGGCTAGCTAGCAGTGTTGATTACGTAACGTTACGTTAAAAGAACGACAATAGCTGGCTAGCTAACCTAGAAAATCGCTCCAGACTACACAATTGTCTTAGATACAAAGACGGCTAAGTAGCTAGCTAGCTACGATCAAACAAATCAAACCGTTGTACTGTAATGAAGTGAAATGAAAATGTGATACTACCTGTGGAGCGAGGCGGAATGTTGACCGGGTTGTTGAAGTTCAATTCGGAAGACGTTGGCTAGCTGTTGGCTAGCTAGCTCGCAGTGACTCCTACGTTAAGGACGACAAATAGCTGGCTAGCTAACCTCGGTAAATTAAGATAATCACTCTAAGTCTACACACTCTAAGCTACACAATTACCTTGGATACGAAGACAGCAAAGACAACTATGTAGCTAGCTAACACTACACTAATCGAGTCATTGAGTGTAATAGTTTCTACAGTGCTAGTGGACGTTAGCTAGCTGCTGTGCTAGTGGACGTTAGCTAGCTGCTGGGCAGAAAGCAGTGTAGACTACGTTAGGACGACAAAATACGATCAGCAAGGACAACTATGTAGCTAGCTAACACTACACTAATCGAGTCGTTGAGTGTAATAGTTTCTACAGTGCTAGTGGACGTTAGCTAGCTGCTGTGCTAGTGGACGTTAGCTAGCTGCTGGGCAGAAAGCAGTGTAGACTACGTTAGGACGACGAAATACGATAATTACGCAATTATCTTTGATACAAAGACGGCTATGTAGCTAGCTAAGAAGAAATTGCTAAGATTAGACAAATCAAACCATTGTACTATAATGAAATGTAATGAAAAGTTATACTACCTGCGGACCGAAGTGTAGATGCGACCGCTCGCTCCAACCCGGAACCGGGTTGACTGACCTTCATGTCTTAAAGAAATTATGGACTGTCGTTTCTCTTTGTTTATCTGAGTTGTACTTGCCATAATATGGACTTGGTCTTTTATCAAATAGGGCTATCTTCTGTATACCACCCCTACCGTGTCACAACAGAACTGATTGGCTCAAACGCATTAAGAAGGAAAGAAATTCCACAAATTCACTTTTCCAGGTGACTACATATTAGCCAACATACAATCATTGGATAACAAAATAGATGAGCTATGATAATGAATATCCTATCAACGGGACATTAAAAACTGTAATATCTTATGTTTCAGCTAGTCGTGGCTGAACGAAGACATGGATAACATACAGCTGCAGGGGTTTATGCTACATTGGCAAGATAGTAAGACGAGGGGTGGCAGTCTGTGTATATTTGTAAACAACAGCTGGTGCACAAAATCTAATATTAAGGAAGTCTTGAGGTTTCGCTCGCCTGAGGTAGAGTATCTCATGATAAGCTGTAGACCACACTATTTACCAAGAGAGTTTTCATCTATATTTTTCGTAGCTGTCTATTTACCACCACAAAGCGATGTTGGCACTAAGACCGCACTCAATGAGCTGTATAAGGCCATAAGCAAACAGCAAAACACTCATCCAGAGCCGGCGCTCCTAGTGGCCAGGGAATTTAATGCAGGGGATCGTAAATCCATTTTACCTAATTTCTACCAGCAGGTTAAATATGCAACCAGAGGAAAAAACTGTAGTCTACCTTCACTCCAAACACAGACGTGTACAAAGCTCTCCTCACCCTCCATTTGGCAAATCTGACCATAATTCTATCCTCCTGTTTCTGGCATACAAGCAAAAACTAAAGCAGGAAGCACCAGTGACTCTGTCAATAATGAAGTAGTCAGATGACGCGGATGCTACACTATAGGACTGTTTTGCTAGCACAGACTGGAATATGTTCCGGGATTCATCCAATGGCATTGAGGAATACATCACATCAGCCATTGGCTTCATCAATAAGTGCATCGATGACGTCGTCCCCACAGTGACCGTACGTACATACCCCAACCAGAAGCCATGGATTACAGACTTACAGCTAAAGGTTAGTGCTGCCGCTTTCAAGGAAACGAGACACTAACCCGGACGCTAATAAGAACTCCCGCTATGCCCTTCCGGACGCTAATAAGAACTCCCGCTATGCCCTTCGACGAACCATCAACCAGGCAAAGCGTCAATACATGGCTAAGATTGACTCGTACACACCGGCTCCGACGTTCTTCGGATGTGGCAGAGCTTGCAAACTATTACAGTCTACAAAGGGATGCACAGCCGCGAGCTGCCCTGTGACAAGAGTCTACCAGATGAGCTAAATCACTTCCATGATCACTTTGAGGCAAGCAACATTGAAGAATGCATGAGAGCATCAGCTGTTCCGGATGACTGTGTGATTACGCTCTCCGTAGCCGATGTGAGTAAGACCTTTAAACAGGTCAGCATTCACAGGGCCAGATGGATAACCAGGACGTATACTCCGAGCATGCACTGACCAGCTGGTCGATGTGGCCGTCTTCACTGACATGTTCAACCTGTCCCTGGCCGAGTCTGTAATACTAACATGTTTCTGCCACGGATCCCCTTGGTACTGCTGCTCATTCCGTGCACCAGTTCCGGAGGTCTACATAACCGGCCACTAGGCGTCACTGAACTGTCTCATTACGCACACCTGGTTCCCATTCCCCCTGATTAGTAATTGTATATGTGTGCTCTCTTTTCATCATTGTCTTGGTCGGTTATTGTTCCCATGTCCGTTGGTCTTGTGAGCACCTGTGCTTTGTTGTTTCGGCTTTCGTGCTGTGTGTATTGTGTACTCGTTATTACGGTGTCAGGCTGTGGGTAACTGGTGCATAGAATCAGGCACAAGAGAGCAGAGATGAGTGTTCAAGGTCATTTATTCCACAAACAGCACCAGTATAAAACAAATACTAAAGGTGTGTGAAATACAGGTTACTCGTTAATAACGAACCCGGCAAACAATACCAGCCGACAAGTAATGATCTGAACATTATAAACAAACCGATCCTCGACTTCGGCGATATCATCTACAAAATAGCTTCCAATACTCTACTCAGCAAACTGCAGTTTATTACAGTGCCATCCGTTGTGTTACTAAAGCACCTTATACCACCCACCACTGAGACCTGTATGCTCTAGTCGGCTGGCCCTCGGCTGGTGAAATAAAATTAAATATATAAAAAAATAAAAACACGCATAAAAACATGGGGGAAACAGAGGGTTAAATAATGAACATGTCATTTGGGAATAGAAACCAGGTGTGTAGAAAACAAAGACAAAACAAATGGAAAATGAAAAGTAGATTGGCGATGGCTCGAAAGCCGGTGACGTCGACCGCCAAACGCCGCCCGAACAAGGAGAGGGACCGACTTCGGCGGAAGTCGTGACATACGGGTCTCGTCCTGTGTATTGTAGTGCACTTGTTATTACCGGTCTCGTCCCCTGTATTGTTATTACGGGTCTCGTCCCATGTATTTATTAGAGGTTTAACCTTGCTCTTTTGTTTGGGTTACATCCCTGTGTTTTGTATATGTGTTTGTTTTGGGCTTCATCCCTGTGCCTTTTCATGGCATGTTGTTTTTTGGGTGGAGTATTAAAACCCCCTATTATGTATTCCTGCGCATGTCTCCAATCATGTATACAATGTGACAGTTTCAAGCAGACCACCTTAGTCCCTGTACCCAAGAACACTAAGGTAACCTGCCCAAATAACTACCGACCTGTGCACTCACGTCTGTAGCTATGAAGTGCTTTGAAAGGCTGGTCATGGCTCACATCAATACCATTATCCCAGCAACTCTAGACCTACTCCAATTTGCATACAGCCCCAACAGATCCACAGATGATGCAATCTCTATTACACTCCACACTGCCCTTTCCCAAATGGACAAAAGGAACACCTACTTGAGAATGCTATTCATTGACTACTGCTCAGCGTTCAACACCATAGTGCCCTCAAAGCTCATCACTAAGCTAAGGACCCTGAGAATAAATACCTCCCTCTGCAACAGGACCCTGGACTTCCTGACGTGCCGCCCCCAGGTGGTAAGTGTACGTAACAACACATATGCCACGCTGATCCTCAACACAGGGGCCCCTCATGGGTGCATGCGCAGTCCCGTCCTGTACTCCCTGTTCACCCATGACTGCATGGCCAGCACGACTCCAACACATTCATTTTGCGACACAATAGTGGTAGGCCTGATCACCGACAATGCTGAGACAGCCTATAGGGAAGAGGTCAGAGACCTGGCCATGTGGTGCCAGGATAACAACCTCTCCCTCAAGATAAAGGAGCTGATTGTGGACTACAGGTAAATGAGGACCGAGCACGCCCCCATTCTCATGCAGTGGAGCAGCTTGAGAGCTTCAAGTTCCTTGGTGTCCACATCGACAACAATCTATAATGGTCCAAACACAGCAAGACAGTTGTGAAGACGGCACGACAAAGCCTATTCCCCTCAGGAGACTGAAAAGATTTGGCATGGGTCCTCAGATCCTCAAAACGTTCTACAGCTGCACCATCGAGAGCATCCTGACTGGTTGCATCACTGCCTGGTATGGAAACTGCTCGGCCTCCGACCACAAGACACTACAGAGAGTAGTGCGTAAAGCCCAGTACATCACTGTGGCCAAGCTTCCTGACATCCAGGACCTCTATACCAGGCGGTGTCAGAGGAAGGCCCTAAAAATTGTCAGACTCCAGCCACCATAGTTATAGACTGTTCTCTCTGATACCGCACGGCAAGTGGTACCGGAGGGCCAAGTCTATGTCCAAAAGGCTTCTTAACAGCTTCTACCCCAAGACATAAGACTCCTGAACAGCTAATCAAATGGCTACCCAGACTATTTGCATTATCCCACCCCTCTTTTATGTTGCTGCTACTCTCTTTTTATTATCTATGCATAGTCATTTTAACTCTACCTACATGTACATATTAGCTCAATTACCTCGACTGACCTGTGCCCCCGCACATTGACTCTGTACCGTTACCCTCACCCAGCCTCGCTACTATTATTTTACTGCTGCTCTTTTTTTTAACTTATTGAGTTTTTTTACTTGACTCTTATTTTTCATAACTGCATTGTTGGTTAAGGGCTTGTAAGTAAGCATTTCACTGTAAGGTGTAGACCTGTTGTATTTGGCGCATGCGCATGTGACAAATAAAATGCGTCACATAGCCCCCCCCTCTCATAAGCCTATGGCAAGTGACTCAGCTATAATCCACTGATTTGACACACACACATATTTACTTTACTTTGTGTTTCACCTAACTTCATGACCAAAAACACACGTTGCTCTAAGTGTCATAACGCTCTGAAGTCTTCAGTGGTGTTATGTGGACTGTGTCACCCCTATTGATAAAACTAACACAAATGCATGGTTGTATAGGACATGGGAGGCATGCAGTTTCCGTTCCACTCTGATCACTGTAATGTTAAACTGCTATACAGGTTGTTAAATTGCTTATCTACTTCCAAGACAAGCTTATTGTTACGGTTTTCTGTATGCGAAGGAGAGTCGAACCAAAATGCGGCGTGTAGATTACGATTCATGTTTAATGACCAAACACACTAAACACAAACACTACAAAACAATGAACGTAACGAAAACCGAAACAGCCTATACTTGTGTAAACTAACACAGAAAAAGGACATAAGGACAATCACCCACGAAACACTCCAAAGAATATGGCTGCCTAAATATGGTTCCCAATCAGATACAACGATAAACACCTGCCTCTGATTGAGAACCACTTCAGACAGCCATAGACTTATCTAGAACACCCCACTAAGCTACAATCCCAATAAAAAACACACCACATACAAAAACCCATGCCACACCCTGGCCTGACCAAATAAATGAAGACAAACATAAAATACTTCGACCAGGGCATGACACTTATTTTCTACCTTTCATTTGAAAGTTTGCAATCTTCCTAAAAATCATGACCATCTTGTTCATTATCTGTCTTCTCAGTCTTGAAACCATGGTTGACTGAAGAGATGACCATGCTTAATTACGTCTCATTATTCACCACTGTAGAACATCATTTTTGTTCATAAATGTTTTCAATTCTTTGTAAGAGAGGACCTGTACTTTCATCTGATAACATTGATGTTGAATCTCTTTTCATAGAAATTCCCTCCTGTTCATTTTTTTGAGTAGAAGTGTGATTTTCAGTGACAGGTTTTTGGAGGACGTTTAGAAAAAGTGAACAAGCGTCTGGGGCGAACAGTATAGGCCACTACTTGGTATCGTGATACTTGGCGCATATCCTGAAAGTATGATGGTGTACTGGTGGTTAGCTAGCTAAGTGTGTGTCATTGAAGTGTTTATAAACAAAAAATTAGATCTCTTAAAAGTTTCACTCATTTTCATTATATTATCTATACAATTGATTGCTTTTGGGCCAATAGGCATGACATATTACCTCTTTCAACGAGCTTTCCATTTTGATAGGGTTATTTTACCTAAAAATCTTTAGGCCTACCAATAGAATAAAAAAACAATAACTCCGCATCCCTGCCCAACCTTGCAAGAGTGACGCGGTGTGTAGCATCCCCACTGCTGGCCTACTCTCCAGGCACCATCGCATGAGTCTGAAGCCACATCTGGCCAAACTCGTGTTTTTAAAAGTGAATTCAAAGGCACTATATACTGAGCCTAATAAGGCATTTTCACGTCATTTTTATTTCATTGTAAGTCACAGCCTATATGTGCAATTTAGACCATAATGATTTAAGACAATGAAATTTAAATGCTGAGCGCTTAATGTTCCTGCCAGCCAAGTGTGTCGCACTCGCAAATGCTATAGCCTTGAAATAATAGGCTAATAATATAGCCTAAATAATAAATTTTCTTAGGCTACCTGTCTGAAGGCCCGCCCACTGCTAAAGCTCCCAATTTACCAATTTATTGACAACGTTTTGATCCGAAACAGATTTTCGTCTTGTCCCATCGCTGCAACTCCCGTACTGACTCGGGAGAGGCGAAGGTCGAGAGCCATTCGTCCTCCGAAACACATACCTTCCAAGCTGCAATGCTTCTTGACATACTGCTCGCTTAACCTGGAGGCTAGCCGCACTAACGTGTTGGAGGAAACACCATACAACTGGCGACCAAAGTCAGCGTCCATGCGCCCGGCCGCCACAAGGAGTCGCTAGAGCTTGAAGAGACAGACATTCCGCCCAGCCAAACTCTCCCCTAACCCGGACGACGCTGGGCCAATTGTGCGCTGCCTCATGGGTCTCCCAGTCACGGCCGGATTAAATACAGCCTGGGATCAAACCCGGATCTGTAGTGACGCCTATAGCACTGTGATGCAGTTCCTTAGACCGCTGTGCCACTCGGGAGGCCATGAGCGCTACTTATAGTCATGTTTGTTAAAATAATTTTACATTCAAATCATATGGTTTGGTTTCAATACTTCAAAACCAAAAGTTAGGTCCAGGCAGTCACAAAAATGTGTTGGTGTTGGTTAAATTGTGATGTTTTTTCATTTTTATGAATGTAGCGAATTTGGAGTGGCGTTTCTTTTTCATGTGAGCGAGGGGTGGTTTTTAGTGGAGCAGTAAAGGACTTGGAGAGCAATGAGTGGGATTTCCGACCGCTCTCAACTCTGCTCACTGTCACGTCTTACACCAAAGTTGTTCCCTCTCCTTGTTCGGGCGGTGTTCGGCAGCCGACGTCACCAACCTTCTAGCCATCGCTGATCCATTTTTAATTTTCCATTGGTGTTGTCTTGTCTTCCATCACACCTGGTTCCAATCCCATCAATTACATGTTGTGTATTTAACCCTCTGTTCCCCCTCATGTCCTTGTCAGTGATTGTTTACTGTAAGTGTAAGTGTACGTCTGTACTGGTGTGCGTCGGGTTATGTTATCCATTGATTTTTACTATTATGTTTTCTGGTGGGGTTTTTTGTAAATAAACTGCGCCGTTGGAAACACAGTTATTTCTCTCCTGCGTCTGAGTTCTCTGCCGCCAGTTAATCACCCTTACAGAATCACCGACCCAAACTATGGAGTCAGCAGGAAACGGTACCCCAGCCATAGGAGTGGAGGACCGTGTCCAGGAGCATGCAGCAATACTACACCATCTTGGCACCACCATGGACCGTTGTCCAGAAAATGGGAGGGACAGGGAGTTCTTCCAGCACCTCCACCAGCACTACCGGGGTCTCCCCTGAAGTGCCCCTTTTCCTCCTGAACCCAGTGGGATTCGTCTCTCCTTGCCCCAGGAGTACGACGGGAGGGCTGTGAACTGCCAGTGGTTCCTGTTACAATTAGACCTGTACCTGGTCACCGTCCACCCGGCTCCATCGGGTCGTGAGAGGGTGTCCTCCCTCGTCTCGTGCCTCACCGGGAAAGCCCTGGAGTGGGCCAACGCCGTGTGGAGAGAGGGAGATGCGGCGTTGGACTAGTTTGAGGAGTTCACTCGCCTTTTCCGGGCAGTCTTTGACCACCAGCCCAAGGGTAGAGCGGTGGGTGAACGCCTCTACCATCTGAGGCAGGAGACGAGGAGCGTCCAGGAGTTCGCACTGGAGTTTAGGACCCTGGCTGCCGGCGCGGGATGGAACTCGGTTGGTTCCTCTGGGAATCGAGGCAGCAGGCAGGGCACTCTTGCCTCACCCCAGGTGAGCCGGGACCATTCTCATCCAGAGCCCTCTGTTTCCTGAGTTTTCCCCGCATTTCCAGCATAAGGCGCTCGTAGATTCAGGCTCGGCTGGGAATTTCATTGATAGAGCGTTAGCTCATAGTTTAGGGACCCCCATTGTTCCCGTAGATGTGCCCTTCCCCGTTCACGCCTTAGATAGTCGACCATTAGGGTCAGGGTTAATTAGGGAGGTCACCGCTCCTTTGGGCATGGTGACGCAGGGGGGTCACACGGAGAGAATGAGTCTTTTCCTTATTGACTCTCCTACGTTTCCCATGCTGCTGAGACTACCCTCGTTAGCTTGTCATAACCCCACTGTTTCTTGGCCGCAGGGGGCTCTCACGGGGTGGTCGCGAGAGTGCTCAGGGAGGTGTTTAGGGGTTTCCGTTGGTGCTCCTATGGTGGAGAGTCCAGACCAGGTCTCTACCGTGCACATTCCCCCTGAATATGCCGATTTGGCTCTCGCCTTTTACAAAAAGAAGGTGACTCAATTACCACCTCATCGACAGGGTGATTGTGCCATAAATCTCTTGGTAGACGCTGCACTTCCCAGGAGTCATGTGTATCCCCTTTCACAGGCGGTGACGGAGGCTATGGAAACATATGTCTCCGAATCGCTGCGGCAGGGGTACATTCGGTCCTCCACTTCCCCCGCCTCCTCGAGTTTATTTTTTGTGAAGGAGGAGGGAGGTCTGCACCGTGTATTGACTACTGGGGTCTGATCAGATCACTGTTAGGTATAGTTACCCGCTACCGCTCATAGCCACAGCGATAAAGTCGATGCACGGGGCGCACTTCTTCACCAAACTAGATCTCAGGAGTCCTTACAACCTGGTCAGTATCTGGGAGGGAGACGAGTGCAAGACGGCATTCAGTATGACCTCAGGGCATTATGAGTACCTCGTCATGCCGTACGGGTTGACGAATGCGCCATCAGTCTTCCAAGCAGGGTATAGTGGTGTATATTGATGACATTTTGATATACTCCGCTGCAAGCACCGCGCACAGAGTGCTTGGTCGCCTGTTTGAGCATGACCTGTACGTCAAGGCTGAGAAATGCCTGTTCTTCCAACAGTCCGTCTCCTTCCTAGGGTATCGCATTTCCACCTCAGGGTTGGAGAAGGAGAGCGACCGCATTGCAGCCGTGTGTAATTGGCCGACTCCCACCACGGTAAAGGAGGTGCAGTGGTTCTTAGGGTTTGCCAACTACTACCGGAGGTTTATCCGGGGTTTTGGTCAGGTGGCGGCTCCCATTGCCTCACTACTGAAGGGGGGCCCAGTGCACTTGCAGTGGACAGCTGAAGCGGACAGGGCTTTTAGTCACCTGAGGACTCTGTTTAACTCGGCTCCCGTGCTGGCCCATCCGGATCCCTCTTTGGCGTTCATAGTGGAGGTGGACACATCCGAGGCTGGGATAGGAGCTAGATAGCAGATGGACTAGGATAAATTCCTGTATGGATCGGGAGACAGTGGGTTTTATTCACAAACAATTAGTCCTAACTAGACCTAAATATGTATGGTAAGTTGTGACTTGTTCGAATAGTAGGTTACTGCAAGCCAGCATCGATATCCGGAATGATCTAAACTTTATTCCAATGGGAAAATGGTATTGCCAGTAGGCTACGCTGTCAGCAGGTAAACCTATACAATATTATAGCCTATATTTGATCCGATAATGTAGTGAAGATGAATCTTAGACCAACATCTGGAAAAGTGTATATCTCGCTTCCCTCTGAAAAGGACATTTTGTTCCCACTAGGCACCAGCCCAATGAACCACCTGGGTGTGTATGGAGGATCAATGTGTATAGGCTCCATCGGGTAACTCGGCGGCGTGTGTGTAGGCTGTGCCTTAAGGAAATTGTACAGGAGAGGCTTTCCAGGCTGAACCTGCGGCTGGACCCATTGGGCAAAGCTGTTGATATGTAGGCCATCTGTCCCTAACAAATAAATCAAATCAAATGTTATTTGTCACATACACATGGTTAGCAGATGTTAATGCGTGTAGTGAAATGCGTGTGCTTCTAGTTCCAACAGTGCAGTAATATTAGCAACGACCGTGCGGCATAGGCAAGATGCAATAGATGGTATGAAACGCAGTATATGCATACAAGATGAGTAATGTAGGATATGTAACATTATTAAAGTGGCATTGTTTAAAGTGAATAGTGATACCTTTACTAAATCCATTTATTAAAGTGGCCAGTGATATGGGTCTGTATGTTGGCAGCAGCCTCTCTATGTTAGTGATGGCTGTTTAACAGTCTGATGGCCTTGAGACAGAAGCTGTTTTTCAGTCTCTCAGTCCAAGCTTTGATGCACCTGTACTGACCTCACACTCTTGTGGGGCACCAGTGTTGAGGATCAGTGAAGTGGAGAGGATGTTTCCTACCTTCACCACCTGGGGGTGGCCCGTCAGAAAGTCCAGGACCCAATTGCACAGGGCAGGGTTGAGACCCAGGGATTTAAGCATAATGATGAGCTTGGAGGGTACTTTGGTGTTGAATGCTGATCTGTAGTCAATGAACAGCATTCTTACATAGGTATTCCTCTTGTCCAGATGGGATAGGGCAGTGTGATGGCGATTGCATCATCTGTGGACCTGTGGTATGCAACCTGAAGTGGGTCTAGGGTGGCAGGAAAGGTGGAGGTGATATGATCCTTGACTGGTCTCTCAAAGCACTTCATGATGACAGAAGTGAGTGCTACGGGGCATTGGTCATTTAGTTCAGTTATCTTTGCCTTCTTTGGTACAGGAACAATGGTGGCCTTCTTGAAGCATGTGGGTCCATAAACACTCCGTCCAGCTGGTCTTCGCATGCTCTGAGGAAGCGGTTAGGGGTGCCGTCTGGGCCAGCAGCCTTGCGAGGGTTAACACGTTTAAATGTCTTACTCACATCGGCCACGGAAAAGGAGAGGGGGCCCGCGGTCCTTGGCGGGCCGCGTTAGTGGCACTGTATTATCCTCAAAGCGGACAAAGAAGGTGTTTAGCTTGTCTGAAAGAAAGATGTTGGTGTCTGTGACGTGGCAGGTTTTCTTTTTGTAGTCCGTAATTGCCTGCAGACCCCGCCACATACGTCTCGTGTCTACCGACATTTCACTTGTTTGATTGGCTTGCGGAGGAAATACTACACTGTTTATGTTCAGCCATATTCCCGGACCTCTTTCCATGGTTGAATGAGGTGGTTTGCTTTTAGTTTTGCGCGAATGCTGCCGTCTATCCATGGTTTTGGTCGGGGTAGGTTTCAAAAGTCACAGAGGGTACAACGTCTCCAATGCACTTTCTAATAAACTCACTCAGAGTCAGCGTATAAATCGATGTTATTGTCTGAGTCTTCCCGGAACATTTTCCAGTCCACATGATCAAAACAATCGTGAAGCATGGATTCCTATTGGTCAGACCAGCGTTGAATGGTTCTATTCATGGGTACATCCTGTTTGAGTTTATGCCTATAGGACGGTACGAGCAAGATGGAGTCGTAGTCGGATTTCCTGAAGGGAGGGCGGGGGAGGGCCTTTTATGCAACGCGGAAGTTAGAGTAGCAGTTGTCCAGTGTTTTGCCCGAGCGTGTGCAGCAGTCAATGTGCTGGTAGCATTTAAGTAGCCTTGTTCTCAAATTAGCTTTGTTAAACTCCCCAGGTACAATAAATGCAGCCTCAGGATATATGGTTTCAGGGCTGTCGAGGTGTCTGCTTGGGGGGGTTGCTCTTATATGCAATTTAAATAATAGGTCTACATTATTATTACTACAGGCCTATCCAGTGGGTCGCCACTTTTTGAGCCCCACATTTTTTGCAAAAATACAAATATAACGTTTCACATAGACTTAGATTAGAAGTGCCCTTCCAAGAAGGCTTAAGGTCATTGGCCACAGATAAAATTGTCAAATCATGTTATATCTACAGTAGCATTTATTGGACTGATCATGTCAAAATCTTACTTTCAAAGTCTTAGCTAGCAGTCATCATTAAGTAGACAATCTACTGGCAAATCCTTTTAAATCCTTGTCATATGAAGATGAAAAATTAAGAGAAATTATAGATAAAATGAATTGGTGCTCATCGGCCATTGGACATGAAGATTACACAAGTTGTAAATCGCAAATTCAACAATGAGTCATTTGGAAGGAATCAGTGTCTAACTGCGAGCATTGCAAAGAAACCACTAATGTTAGCTGCTGTTCATTGGAGTGGCTGTGTCCCCCCCCCCCATAAATCCAGAGAATGCCCGACTTTGATGACAAAATTTGCCCATAAAGGACCACTGGCGTCACCTTCACAATGTGAGTCAAAAAATGTTTTGTATGCTGCTGCATAAATTATGTAATATGCCAGGGAGATATGAATACTGGGGAGGCAGGATAGCCTAGTGGTTAGAGCGTTGGACTAGAAACCGGAAGGTTGCAAGTTCAAATCCCTGAGCTGACAAGGTACAAATCTGTCGTTCTGCCCCTGAGGCCGTCATTGAAAATAAGAATTTGTTCTTAACTGACTTGCCTAGTAAAATAAAGTTAAAATAAAAAAAATACTGTAGCTAAGAAAATAATACTAAGTGTATGTGTAGTAAGCTGTTAGTAGCCCATGTGCCTCACCCTAATAAATTTGGTCTATTTTCACCAACATGTTATTGTAAACACATATCGCTCATGGCCCGATATTTGCTTGCTTGGCTACTTTTTTGTACAGCTTTGACAGTGGTGCTTGGCTTGTACATGCAACTTCAGCAACTTCAGCACACACAACATTCTATAATATAATGTTATTGTGTTATTTGACATGTCAAATTGAATTTAACGCGTCAAATATGACATGTATCTTTTTTGACACAAAGACCCAAACGGCATTCAATGTACCTCACCCTAAAAATGTGGTCTATTTTCACCTCTTAATTTTGCCTACTGTTCTAACTTGGTGGTGCACATATAGCCTATAACCTGTTTTAGAGAAATGGAATCATTAAATATTGTCAGAGCTTTCATTGTCTGTTTATATGCCCCCTTTATTTATCCTACAGTTCTGACTTGTACATGGAGTGCACTGTAAGAATGGCCCATGTTCTGAATTCTGTCGCTGTACATTTCAAAAGTGCTAAACAAATAGTTATATTGACTACGTCCGTTGTCGCTTGCTCATTAATGTCTTAATCAAAAATACAGATGGCCTCTTATCCGATTGTTGTCCCATTTATGCCATAGGTTGTACATCTCAATTGTCAGTAGAAACCACATTTGTTTAAGCAAGTCTGCCATATCAGCTGTTTTTTTTAAAGACAGTTAAATGAGGCTGAATGAACATGGTTCGCTGCCAGACGATGCTCCGCTGAAACCAAGGTGTTGGGACTCTGCTGTTGGGACAGCTTTATGTAGGCCCTAACAGTTTATGGGCACCGTTTGTCACCGTTATAGTGTAATTAATATATTGTTTAGTGTTGTGTTGTATAGTGGCTTTGCTGGCACACATCCCACTTTTTTTTGGCGTCACCAAGATTTACATGCTAAAATCGCCACTGGGCCTATATATTGCTGCGTGAACAAAACCGTCTATGAATGTAAGGTTTAATCCAAAGCCCCTCATTGAGCGCAAGCGTTGATCGTTTTACAACAAAACGGGGGTCAATTTGATTACCACCTTCAAGGAAAGACTTCAAGGGACGTTTGCCTTTTATCAGCGTGCACTTTTGGAACAGCACAAAAGCCCGCTGCTCGGTCACGTCACCTGCTGAGACGAAACGCGTCCAGCAGTTGACACATTTGTGTCCTTCAGGCTACAAATGCGCATAACCCCGAATGTCATTCGGCCTACACTTTTTGGTGTTTTAATTGACGTCTCTTTCCATTCCGATGCTGGAATTATTTGAAAGTGGATGAATGTGCACAAGTAGCCTGCTTTTTGAAGTGATGTGTTTGACAATCAGATTAAAACGTCGTGTCTGCATGTTTTCATTCCACATTGCACAGTCAAATGACATAGGTTCCGTACCGGGAAGAAATTACATTTTTTTCACATCTGGTCATGGCCGAAATCAAATGGCATTGACTTGCTTGGTTGCGATATCGACGAATATCTTTTCGCGATACTCTACATCCCAAATAGTAAGTAGGCTATAGCCTAGAAACTCTAACAGATTAAGAGAGTGCTGATAATGACAGTTTACCTTAGCAGTAGTGACAGTGTTTCCCTGAAGTGCAAATAGCCAATCCGATTCCCGGATCAGGATTGTTGATTAACAACTAATTATGGATGTGTGGATCTCAAACGATCAAGTGCGAAAAACTTGTTCGCTTGATTGTCGCTGCTCATGTCGTCTACTCTTGAAACGTATGCGATTTCTGCCTTCAGAATACGAATATTGCATTGAAAACACGGGTGTAGACGCATAAAAGTTGCATTGTGTTCAAATCTGGTTGACCGCCCGCGCAATGTTTGAGGATTTCTACTGTCTGGACTGTTCATTATAGGTCTACCGCTAACTGCAACTCACTTGAGTCACTAACGAGTCAGACAATGCCACTTCAATAACGTTTACATATCCAAAGCGGAAGTCAGGGAAACCGGATAGAGGTTTTCAAGTTAAACGTCTATATTACTCCTCAGTTGAGGTTACTTCATATTTAGGTAGCTATTGTAATGGATTTGTTTGCCAGCGCAAGTCTAAGAAAGCACTAGCTGTTTTATGCCTAGAACAGTGACGTTTCAGTCCGCAAAGTGTATCTTTACAGCATGGGCATATCTCTAGCTGATGTGGACATCCCCATGCATTCACCTTATCTATTATTATTACGTTTCATTATTCCTGGTATATGCTACTGGTTATGATTGCAGACAGAGGGTGAAATATTGAATAGTCATATTTTGATGTTTGGTGAATCTATAAATTATGTAACTGGAGTCTTTGCCACTCAAAATATTGTTTATATAATATTTAGAAATATATTTCATCACTCAATCTTGCCATATTCTGTAGGCGGGGTTAATATGAATTTAAAATAATTGTACATAATTTAGATTAATCAGGTCATGAACATATGGACTTTGAAATGAACAAGGGAGAGGTTAAACGTAGGCTATGACTGGCATAAGCTTATTCCCACACTTTACAATAACTCTGTTTCAGTGGTTTTAGGTTGTCTCCATATAGTCTATCCCCTCCATCACATACTGCTTCCCAGTTGAAGAGCTTGTGATCTCCATATAGCACCATGCGATGCCCTTCTGTAGGCATGCAGCCATAGTCATTATACCCTATTGTACAGTAGGCCTATTTGCATTATGCCTGCAACTCATCATTCCAACATATTTGAACATTTAATTCATCCTTCATTAAGTTCAGTTTGTCAGTATGTCATCCATTCTGTCATTTGTCTGAGTTTCAATGGGAACTAAATCAAAGAGAATAGAAGTCTTATCCATTTGTTTATTGAAATCCATGTATATTCAAAATCCTTGAAAGTTCTTTAGCACAGCACTTTAGTAATTCCATGTTTAATTTAGGCCTATCCACAGCACTAATTTGTGAGTTGTGATCTCCCGCTCATTTAGTAGTGTTAGCTAGCTACATAGCTGTCTTTGCTGTCTTCGTATCCAAGATAATTGTGTAGTTTAGAGTGTGTAGACTTAGAGTGATTATCTTAATTTACCAAGGTTAGCTAGCCAGCTATTTGTCGTCCTTAACGTAGGAGATAGTGCTAGCTAGCTAGCCAACAGCTAGCCAACGTCTACTGAATAGAACTTCAACAACCCGGTCAACATTCCGCTTCGCTCCACAGGTAGTATCACATTTTCATTTCACTTCATTACAGTACAACGGTTTGATTTGTTTGATCGTAGCTAGCTAGCTACATAGCCGTCTTTGTATCTAAGACAATTGTGTAGTCTAGAGCGATTTTCTAGGTTAGCTAGCCAGCTATTGTCGTTCTTTTAACGTAACGTAGCGTAATCAACACTGCTAGCTAGCCAGCTAGCCCCCGAATAGCAGCACTGTAGAAACTATTACACTCGACGGAACGACTTGATTAGTGTAGTGTCAACAACGCAGCCACTGCCAGCTAGCCTACAAAGTCAACAACGCAGCCACTGCCAGCTAGCCTACTCCAGCAGTACTGTATCATTTCAATCATTTTAGTCAATAAGATTCTTGCTACGTAAGCTTAACTTTCTGAACATTCGAGACGTGTAGTCCACTTGTCATTCCAATCTCCTTTGCATTAGCGTAGCCTCTTCTGTAGCCTGTCAACTATGTGTCTATCTATCCCTGTTCTCTCCTCTCTGCACAGACCATACAAACGCTCCACACCGCGTGGCCGCGGCCACCCTAATCTGGTGGTCCCAGCGCGCACGACCCACGTGGAGTTCCAGGTCTCCGGTAGCCTCTGGAACTGCCGATCTGCGGCCAACAAGGCAGACTTCATCTCAGCCTATGCCTCCCTCCAGTCCCTCGACTTCTTGGCACTGACGGAAACATGGATCACCACAGATAACACTGCTACTCCTACTGCTCTCTCTTCGTCCGCCCACGTGTTCTCGCACACCCCGAGAGCTTCTGGTCAGCGGGGTGGTGGCACCGGGATCCTCATCTCTCCCAAGTGGTCATTCTCTCTTTCTCCCCTTACCCATCTGTCTATCGCCTCCTTTGAATTCCATGCTGTCACAGTTACCAGCCCTTTCAAGCTTAACATCCTTATCATTTATCGCCCTCCAGGTTCCCTCGGAGAGTTCATCAATGAGCTTGATGCCTTGATAAGCTCCTTTCCTGAGGACGGCTCACCTCTCACAGTCCTGGGTGACTTTAACCTCCCCTCGTCTACCTTTGACTCATTCCTCTCTGCCTCCTTCTTTCCACTCCTCCTCTTTTGACCTCACCCTCTCACCTTCCCCCCCTACTCACAAGGCAGGCAATACGCTCGACCTCATCTTTACTAGATGCTGTTCTTCCACTAACCTCATTGCAACTCCCCTCCAAGTCTCCGACCACTACCTTGTATCCTTTTCCCTCTCGCTCTCATCCAACACTTCCCACACTGCCCCTACTCGGATGGTATCGCGCCGTCCCAACCTTCGCTCTCTCTCCCCCCGCTACTCTCTCCTCTTCCATCCTATCATCTCTTCCCTCTGCTCATACCTTCTCCAACCTATCTCCTGATTCTGCCTCCTCAACCCTCCTCTCTTCCCTTTCTGCATCCTTTGACTCTCTATGTCCCCTATCCTCCAGGCCGGCTCGGTCCTCCCCTCCCGCTCCGTGGCTCGACGACTCATTGCGAGCTCACAGAACAGTGCTCCGGGCAGCCGAGCGGAAATGGAGGAAAACTCGCCTCCCTGCGGACCTGGCATCCTTTCACTCCCTCCTCTCTACATTTTCCTCCTCTGTCTCTGCTGCTAAAGCCACTTTCTACCACTCTAAATTCCAAGCATCTGCCTCTAACCCTAGGAAGCTCTTTGCCACCTTCTCCTCCCTCCTGAATCCTCCTCCCCCCCCCTCTCTCTGCAGATGACTTCGTCAACCATTTTGAAAAGAAGGTCAACGACATCCGATCCTCGTTTGCTAAGTCAAACGACACCGCTGGTTCTGCTCACACTGCCCTACCCTGTGCTCTGACCTCTTTCTCCCCTCTCTCTCCAGATGAAATCTCGCTTCTTGTGACGGCCGGCCGCCCAACAACCTGCCCGCTTGACCCTATCCCCTCCTCTCTTCTCCAGACCATTTCCGGAGACCTTCTCCCTTACCTCACCCCGCTCATCAACTCATCCCTGACCGCTGGCTACGTCCCTTCCGTCTTCAAGAGAGCGAGAGTTGCACCCCTTCTGAAAAAACCTACACTCGATCCCTCCGATGTCAACAACTACAGACCAGTATCCCTTCTTTCTTTTCTCTCCAAAACTCTTGAACGTGCCATCCTTGGCCAGCTCTCCCGCTATCTCTCTCAGAATGACCTTCTTGATCCAAATCAGTCAGGTTTCAAGACTAGTCATTCAACTGAGACTGCTCTTCTCTGTATCACGGAGGCGCTCTGCACTGCTAAAGCTAACTCTCTCTCATCTCCTCTCATCCTTCTAGACCTATCGGCTGCCTTCGATACTGTGAACCATCAGATCCTCCTCTCCACCCTCTCCGAGTTGGGCATCTCCGGCGCGGCCCACGCTTGGATTGCGTCCTACCTGACAGGTCGCTCCTACCAGGTGGCGTGGCGAGAATCTGTCTCCTCGCCACGCGCTCTCACCACTGGGGTCCCCCAGGGCTCTGTTCTAGGCCCTCTCCTATTCTCGCTATACACCAAGTCACTTGGCTCTGTCATCACCTCACATGGTCTCTCCTATCATTGCTATGCAGACGACACACAATTAATCTTCTCCTTTCCCCCTTCTGATGACCAGGTGGCGAATCGCATCTCTGCATGTCTGCTAGACATATCAGTGTGGATGACGGATCACCACCTCAAGCTGAACCTCGACAAGACGGAGCTGCTCCTCCTCCCGGGGAAGGACTGCCCGTTCCATGATCTCGCCATCACGGTTGACAACTCCATTGTGTCCTCCTCCCAGAGCGCTAAGAACCTTGGCGTGATCCTGGACAACACCCTGTCGTTCTCAACTAACATCAAGGCGGTGGCCCGTTCCTGTAGGTTCATGCTCTACAACATCCGCAGAGTACGACCCTGCCTCACACAGGAAGCGGCGCAGGTCCTAATCCAGGCACTTGTCATCTCCCGTCTGGATTACTGCAACTCGCTGTTGGCTGGGCTCCCTGCCTGTGCCATTAAACCCCTACAACTCATCCAGAACGCCGCAGCCCGTCTGGTGTTCAACCTTCCCAAGTTCTCTCACGTCACCCCGCTCCTCCGCTCTCTCCACTGGCTTCCAGTTGAAGCTCGCATCCGCTACAAGACCATGGTGCTTGCCTACGGAGCTGTGAGGGGAACGGCACCCCAGTACCTCCAGGCTCTGATCAGGCCCTACACCCAAACAAGGGCACTGCGTTCATCCACCTCTGGCCTGCTCGCCTCCCTACCACTGAGGAAGTACAGTTCCCGCTCAGCCCAGTCAAAACTGTTCGCTGCTCTGGCCCCCAATGGTGGAACAAACTCCCTCACGACGCCAGGACAGCGGAGTCAATCACCACCTTCCGGAGACACCTGAAACCCCACCTCTTCAAGGAATACCTAGGATAGGATAAAGTAATCCTTCTCACCCCCCCTTAAATGATTTAGATGCACTATTGTAAAGTGGCTGTTCCACTGGATGTCAGAAGGTGAATTCACCAATTTGTAAGTCGCTCTGGATAAGAGCGTCTGCTAAATGACTTAAATGTAAATGTAAATGTAGTAAAGTGCAGTGAGTAAGTCCTCTGCTTTCTCTCTGTTTATCGTACTAGTGCATGTGTAATCAAGTCTGTGTGTTTGCCACTTCACTGGCGGAAACATATTTTCGGGAGGCAGGGTGTGGGTTGTGTTTGCAAACTCATTTTAGCTCACAAGCTTGTAGCATGGCTAATACTAGACAGAAAAACGCCGCAAAGCTCAATGCGGAAGAGGAATACGTATCAAGAACTACACTCCATGAACTACTCGATCAACAAAAATAGTTCTATAATGATGTAAGAGATCTGCAGGAAAATAACTTTAAGTACTTCCTGCAACTTCTACCAACAAAAGGGTTGATGATCTGTTTAACGATGTAATCGAATTCAAACACAGTTTGGAGTTTACGCAGAGGTAATTTTTTGATAAAAAACGTTCCCGTTTTAAACAAGATATTTTGTCACGACTATGTATATAATTGACAGCTTTGGATGGAAAACACTCTGACGTTTCCAAAACTGCAAATATATTGTCTGTGAGTGCAACAGAACTGATGTTACAGGTGAAACCCAGATAAAAATCCAATCAGGAAGTGCCGCATGTTTTGAAACCGCCTCATGCCAATGACTCCTTATATGGCTACGAATGAGCTTACGTTTTCTACGTATTCCCCAAGGTGTCTACAGCATTGTGACGTCTTTTTACGCATTTATGTTACCCATCGCTCCATAAAAGCCGCGGCCCTTGCGGAGCAAGGGGACCACTACTTCAAGGTCTCAGAGCAAGTGACGTCACCGATTGAAACGCTATTTAGCCCGCACCGCTAACTAAGCTAGCCGTTTCACATCCGTTACATATGTAAAGAATCCAAACAGTACATCTCTCCACAATAGTGTAACATCTTCATAAATGTGTTCAATTATAATCCTACTGATGTCTTGCCACAGTTTTCTTACATGCATACAATGCCAAAAAAGATGCAACACTGTTTCTGGGTGGTCATTACAAAAGGAGCAATTTGAGTTGATGCTTTCCTTAAAATTCTTCATATAGTGGTTGGCAGGATAATATTTATGAATAATGAAACAAAATGAAGGAAGTTAACAAGTAGGTAGGTATGTGTGTGGCAACATCCAAGCTTTTTTCCAACAAATATTACCAATAAATCCATTCCAATAAGGAATGACAAGGTATAGATACAACATCCTGCTGAAACAAGGTTCGTACCGCTCTGTTGTTGAATGGACCAAAAGAGAAACAAATATTTCCCACTGATGAGTCAACAGGGTCAATAGAAGGTAGGCTCGGAGGGTCAGGTCTTGATACGTTCCTGAATAATAAAGCAACACCTGAGGGAATGGCATCTAAAACAATTGCAAAATCTTTCGGTGTTACAGAGACCTTGTAAAGTGATAAGAATTCCTTATAACTGAGTAAAAGACCCTCTGCATTTACCAGTTGGCTCACCAATAGGATATTTTTTCGGAACCAATATTCTAAAAACAAAGAGGTATTTTTATACAATATATCCCGATTATTCCATATATAATATCTGTGTGGAGAAAAATTGTGTTTATAAATTAAGGACCATGACAAGAGAACCTGCCGATGAAAAGCAGAAAGTTTCACTGGAACTTTGTCAATATTATAATTGCAAAACAACATGAAGTTAAGGCCACCAAAAGTAGAGAAGACATGATGAGTACAATTCCAGATAGAAGTGGGTCTTCTTAGGAATTGTTTTATCCAATTGATCTTAAAAGTATTATTTAAAGTAGTAAAGTCCAGAAGATTCAGTCCACCATTCTCATAAGTGTTCATTACAACAATAACCTTGCTGTGTCTTCTACCATACTTCCCATTCTCTTTGCTGGTGATACCAATTTGATTTTATCACACTCATTTTTATTCACTAATTAATGAAGCCAACTCTGGTATGGCCAAATTTTCTGAATGGTTCCAGATAATTTGTGTATCTTTAAATGTAAAGTTCCTACCAAAGTGTGGGGGTGTGCGCAGTGACTGCCGCGCAGGAATATCAACCCACAGAGAAAAGCACGATTGAATTTCACTCTACTTTCTCGAGCAGTGGCCACCAACTGGTCGATCTCCAAGGCATTCCTAGTCAATCGCCAAACATTTCTGTAAAAAAACTCAATGATAAAGCCTTGTGATGCTATTTTTTATATTTGTCTAGGGCTGTTGGCTGTATGTGCACCCGATTCCTACCCGAACTGTTGCCATTTTGTTGCCAACTGTTGCCATTTTGAACCACTTCATGTGTCTGAAGGCAAAACTCTGCCTTCCCGGTGGGTGGGTCCGAGAACAAATCAAGTGCCCTATACTGTAGGTCTATCAATTGGCCAATTTGTTGGCTCAAATGACCGTGTCTGTAGTAACTTAGCAGGCATACATTAAAGCTAAAGCTACAGCAAAGTTGACAGAGGCAATAACAGTTTCAAGTTGGATATTAGGTGGATATTCGAGCTTTCAAACCTCAATAGCTTTCAAACTACTTGAGCCACAGACTCCAAATAAGTGTCATGATGTTGGAAAAATTGCGCACAACATTGCACAGCTCTTATTGGACATTAATTTGCTTTCCAAAGCTAATAAACATGTAGAAATGTGAGCAGAATTTTGTATTCCTAGTTGATTTAGTTAGGGAGCGTAAACAAGGTACAAACTTGTTTTACATTTGAATTTCAATAGCTCCTTGGTCATGTGACCTACTTGACACAAACAAGGTTCAGAATGTCCACTGACTACCCTTCTATATTACACACCCTTTGGTTTGTCATTTTTCAAACTTTCTAATTTCAATAGCTCCTTGGTCATGTGACCGACTGGGGGAGAGGGTGTAAATCTCAGCCGGGCCGTACCCATATCCGCAGCAGGTCTCCAAGGTGAACAGCCTCTGGCATGTTAGAACAATGTAGGTAAGGGAAGTTGCCAAAAAAAGATCTGTAACTTCGGCATAAGTATTGGCTCTAAGAGCTGGGTCGGTCGGGCTGGGGTGCGAAGTGGGGCTGGGCTCGAGCTGCGGCTGGGGGAGAAGTCGTTCCATTGCCCTCCTCTCGCCACCATTGGAAGTTTGTTGTCCGGCCCATCTCGCGGTCCCTCATCCGTGGTCTCTCAAGGGGCTGCGTGGGGGGGTTCGTCCGAAGGCGGACCGGTGGGGGGTTGGGTTCGATGGATGGCCTGCGTCAACTCTGGACATGCGCTGGGCCCTTCTCGCGGATCTCCCCAGCTACAGCGCTCACCGGCACCACACATTGTAGGTGGGGAGGTCTCCTCTACGCTCACTAGACTTGAGGCGGAGACTAAAACAATTGAGGTCAGTAGGTCACATGACCAAGGAGCTATTGAAATTAGAAACATTGAAATTTCATGTACAATTGCGTGAGATGAAAATAGACAAACTAAAGTGTGTGTAATGTGTAGGCCCACTGAGTGTACATTCTGAATGTAACGATTGTCATCGGGAGAAGGAGAAGAGGACCAAAGTGCAGAGTGGTACGTATTCATAATAAGTTTAATAAAGATGAATACTGAACAAAAACAACAAACCGACAAACGAACAGTTCTGTAAGGTGCAACGAAAACACTAAACAGAAAATAACTACCCACAACCCATAGTGGGAAAACAGGCTGCCTAAGTATGGTTCTCAATCAGAGACAACGATTGACAGATGCCTCTGATTGGGAACCATATCAGGCCATAACCAGAAATACAAAACATGGAACAAAACAGAATGCCCACCCCAACTCATGCCATGACCAAACTAAAATAGAGACATAAAAAAGGAACTAAGGTGAGGATGTGACACTGAACCTCTGAATCTAGTAGGTCACAATAGCAAGGAGCTATTGAAATGTGAAAGTTTGTAAAATTGATGTAAAAACGTGTGAGATGAAAATGGACAAACTCAAGAGTGTGCAATATAGAAGGGTAATTAGCGCACACCCCGCTAACTAGCTAGCCATTTCACATCGGTTACACCAGCCTAGTCTCGGGAGTTGACAGGCTTGAAGTCATAAACAGCTCAATGCTTGAAGCTCAGCGAAGAGCTGCTGGCAAACCCACGAAAGTGCTGTTTGAATGAATGCTTACGAGCCTGCTGCTGCCTACCACCGCTCAGACTGCTCTATCAAATATCAAATCATAGACTTAATTATAACATAACACACAAAAATACGAGCCTTAGGTCATTAATATGGTCAAATCCAGAAACTATAATTTTGAAAACAAAACGTTTATTCTTTCAGTGAAATATGGAACCGTTCCGTATTTTATCTAACGGGTGGCATCCATAAGTCTCAATATTCCTGTTACATTGCACAACCTTCAATGTTATGACATAATTATGTAAAATTCTGGCAAATTAGTTTGCAACGAGCCAGGCGGCCCAAACTGTTGCATATACCCTGACTCTGCTTGCAATGAACGCAAGAGAAGTGACACAATTTCCCTAGTTTAATTTTGCCTGCTAACCTGGATTTCTTTTAACTAAATATGCAGGTTTAAAAATATATACTTCTGTGTATTGATTTTAAGAAAGACATTGTTTATGGTTAGGTACATTCGTGCAACGATTGTGCATTTTTCGCAAATGCGCTTTTGTTAAATCATCCCCCGTTTGGCGAAATTGGCTGTCTATTTTAGGAAGAAATAGTCTTCACACAGTTTGCAACGAGCCAGGCGGCCCAAACTGCTGCATATACCCTGACTCTGTTGCACAGAACGCAAGAGAAGTGACACAATTTGCCTAGTTAAAAGAAATTCATGTTAGCAGGCAATATTAACTAAATATGCCGGTTTAAAAAGATATACTTGTGTATTGATTTTAAGAAAGGCGTTGATGTTTATGGTTAGGTACACATTGGTGGAAAGACAGTGCTTTTTTTTGCGAATGTGCTTGTTAAATCAGCCGTTTGGTGAAGTAGGCTATGATACAATGATAAGTTAGGCACTGCATCGATTATATGCAACGCAAGACAAGCTAGATAAACGAGTAATATCATCAACCATGTGTAGTTAACTAGTGATTATGTTAAGATTGATAGTTTTTTATAAGATACGTTTAATGCTAGCTAGCACCTTACCTTGGCTCCTTGCTGCACTCACATAACAGGTATTCAGCCTGCCACGCAGTCTCCTCGTGGAGTGCAATGTAATCGGCCATGATCGGTGTCCGAAAATGCTGATTACCAATTGTTATCAAAATTTGAAATCGGCCCTCATTAATCGGCCATTTCCGATTAATCGGTCGACCTCTAGTCTACACTGTATTTCTGATACATTTGATGTTGTTTTAATGGACAAAAAATGTGAAGGGCTGATGTAAACACCACACCACAAATATACACTACCGTTCAAAAGTTTCTTTCAAAACCAAGGACATTTCTAAGTGACCCCAAACTTTTGAACGGTAGTGTATATTTGTGGTGTGGTGTTTATATCAGCCCTTTTGTGCTTCCAACCTTACCTGCACACCGTTTTTACCAGTTATTTATCTGTACTGTTTTGTCTTTCACTTATTTTCTTTGGAGTGAATAAATAAAAACCTATATTGTATTTAGTGCTGCGAACTAGTGGTGCGCGGGTCAGCTGTTTGTTCACCCGCCCCTGTCCACAATGGCTAATAACGCAATGGCTAATAATGCATCCGTTATGTGATAAAGTTAAACTCTAAGGGCCGCACCGGACCCTAACCCGCTAATATAGAAACTGCGCTGTAGGCTACAGTCAGAGACAACATGATTATTTTTTGACAGGGGGTGCAGGAATTTTTTCCTGTCTCATAAAAACGTTGCTTTACAGGGAGTAGGCTACTGAGACAGAGAGTTGTGATCAGTGATGTGGTGAGCAAGCACAGACAGAGGAAGGAGGCAGAGAGACAGAGAGAGGGGTTAGAGAGGAATCAGGCAGAGAGAAAGAGCGAGAGAGGAAGCAAGCAGAGAGACAGTGAGAGCGCGTAGACATCCCCAAAACAAACAAACAACCAACTCTTTGAATTTTGCACAACTGGTAATCTCCTATAGATATACTGCATCAGTCAGTTAGGTGGGTAGTTGCTCAAATGTTGCTGTAGAAGGCCAACATGTTTCTCCTTTGGATGGTGTTTTTTTGCAGGTTATTTGTTGTCAAGCTTTAAAAACCGAAGCCAGACTGCAACATTTTATTAGCCTAGCTAGGACTGTGGGCAGCGAACCAAAATACTCCATTCTTGGGATTGTGCAGCATGTCAACAACCATTTTAACAGTAACATCTGTTACCCCCAATATCTCTTTTGTCGTCTCCACAATAACCTTCAACCTGGCATTTCTGCTTTCCACAACCCGAGTCGTTTTGATAACCTCACCAATAAATGCTATGATGTCAACTTAATTAAGGATCAACGTGTCCTTTGATTCTGCACATTCATGAGTGCAAGATTTGTGAACAGGCCTTGAACCCCTGCCAGAACCATCAGAAGCACCAGCCTCAACAGTAGGTCCACTTACTACAGGAATATCCATGTAAGCTCCATCAGTCCGCGTTGTAGTTCTACCAGTCTGTTTTACAGCGTCTGCATATGATACACCACAACTGATCCTATATCTCTGAGCCTCTAGCCTCTCTTTGCTCCTGGCATCCACCAAATACTGCACCGTGTAATCCCCCACAGTTACAGCACTTAACCTTCACATTGCTTCCTCATTCACCGTAATCATGTTCCCCTCCACACTTGGCACATCTTTTCTTTCCTTTACACTAAGCATATCCCATTTACACTCAGCATGTCTCTACATGTCCAATTATTTGGCATTTAAAACACTGCAGTGCATATGGGACAAATTCTCTGACATTTAAATTAAGGAAATCTATCTGTACTTTTCCCAGCAAAACTTTCTCAAACCTCAGCATCACTGATAAGCTTTCACTTCTTTGACCCATTTTCCTACTGATCAACCGTTTGGCCTCAATCACTCTGCCTCCCTTCACATTTTCTTTAATATTATCTGTGGACAGATATTGGGACCCCAGTGATGACTTCCCTCAACTTAGCATAAGCATCCGGTACATGGCTTTTAATGTTCTTCCCAATATGCTTTTCCATTTGCAGAATATTCTCTTGCTGAGCCTGGCTACCACAAAATATTAGCAATAATCAAGGCCATTTCCAATTAACCAGGCTAGTTTAACTTCTCCTATCTCTTTTTCTACAGTATTAGATAGTTGGATAGCGTGTAAATGAGGCCCTGTGGTCTCATCAAACACCATCGCCTCTTTCCACTCTATCACATTATTACTCTTGCTTCCTACATTGACACTCTTTGATTTCTTCACTAGACACTCCACTGCTTTCAGTATCAGGATCTTTCTTCTTCCTGTCTTTCCTCTACAGACCATTCAGATCCTTGACCATCAACCTCCTGCTCAATAGCATATTACCCATATTGAATGCACTCCAGCACAACTGTTGCTTCTCCATCCTTTTCTCCATTTCTCCGTTACGTCCACACTACTCGCAGCCATTTCCCTTCATTTTCTTCGCCTCCACCAGCCCAAAATATTCCTCCAGGGAATCTCCCAAGCCACCAAGACCCATGCCTCACACCATTGGCCGTTCGATAGCCAATGGGCTCTCAGAAACGCTTCGACTGTCCCGTCCGAGGAGAAGCAGCCTGCCTGCCGAGTCCAAAGTGGAAAAGTAGCTAGCTACCGTTGGTGACGCAAGAATTGACTGACAAATAGTGAGCTAAATACTATCTATGCAATATGTAAACTGAGCAAACTAGCTAACGAATTAGATTACGAGTAGAATTTCAGGATTTTAGATACAAAAATTAAAGTTATGCTGGTGATGGACTGCATCTCTCTCTCTCTCCCTCTCTTCCCACTTTCAGTCTGTATAGTTGCATTGTGTCCTGTTACCATGTCACCCAAGGCAAGAGGTTGATAGTGTTGGATTTGACATTTTGAACATTGAGATATTAATTAAATGATAGGAAAGAAGCATAGAATCAAAGGAGAAAGAGACTGGGTCTCTGTAGAAAGACAGATAGCTGTGGAATGTGTTGGGGGACGGGAGCAGAGCACCGTGTTGATACAGGGGAGACAGATAGACATCTGTGGATTAGATGAAGGAGGGGTTGAGGTCAGGAGGTGAGGACAGATTCCCTTAAGGGAGTAATAATGGTTTGGTATCCTGTTACCCTCTTTCTGTTGAACAATAAGATGTAAGTATTGGAGAGAAGGCGTGTCTTAAGTAGGATGTATATAACTGTGATGGAAAGAAATGTTTTGCTATCTGAATTACAGCTGTACAGAACCTTTGGGAAGAAGTAAACTTGGTTAAAGCTTCTCTAGTGTCCTTGAGTTATTTACTCTGAAAAAAGAACCTAACAATAGCATGATGTACATATTTCTAGCTACGTTTAATGAAGCTGAATTATTGATTGATATTGTCATGACTCCCACCGAAGGTGGCCCATCTTCCTGTTTGGGCGGCGCTCAGCGGTTGTTGTCACCGGTCTACTAACTGCCACCGATTCTATTTTCTGTTGGTTTTGTCTTATTGGTTACACCTGTTTCTTGTTTAGGTTTTAGTTGGGCTATTTAAGCCGGTAAGGCCCGCCTGCTCTTTGTGCGGGATTATTTTTCCTCTGTGTATATTTGTGGTTGTGCGTTTCCCTTTGTTTTTCCTCCGGACTGGTTGGGTCTTGGTTTTGGGCCAGTCTCGTATGTGCGCCTGGTATTGGCGTGACCATTTTTCTCTGTGCCGGAATAAAACATTGTTCTTTACCTTCTGCTTCCTGCGCCTGACTCCGCACCCACAATGCCTAAAGTGCGTTACAGATATCAGTTGATATGACTTTGTTGTCTCTTATTACTAATCTTCCTGGCATGGGTTGTGAATATATGATTCATGAAATATATGTCATTTAGCTGCCCCCTGTGTCTTCCCCTTACAGCTTGCACCATTGTGCACAAATTGATTTTGTCCCTTCTCACCAAACACACAGGTTGAAATATCAAAACAAACTATGAACCAATTATGTGAATTTGGGGACAGGTCGAAAAGCATTAAACATTCATGGCAATTTAGCTATCTAACTTGTTGTTGCTAGCTAATTTGTCTTATTTAGCTAGCTAGCTTGCTGTTGCTAGCTAATTTATCCTATTTAGCTAGCTTGCTGTTGCTAGCTAATTTGTCCTGGGATATAAACATTGAGTTATTTTACCTGAAATACACAAGGTCCTCTACTCCGACGATTAATCCACACATAAAACAGTCAACTGAATCGTTTCTGGTCATCTCTCCTCCTTCTTTGCTGTTTCTTCTTTGGACTTTATATGGCGATTGGCAACTAACTTTCATAATAAGGTGTATTACCGACCTCAGTTCCTCTTTCAATCACCCACGTGGGTATAACCAATGAGGAGATGGCACGGGGGTATATGCTTCTATTTTAGCGCCTGGCAATGCAGACGCTTGTTGGCGCGAGCGAGCGAGCAGTGGGCGCAATGATTGAATAACATGTATGTGTAAATGTATTTTGCAACGCTCACGCACGTGACGCGAGCGGTGTGGTCAGCATGTTAGAGAGTGCACTTGTTGTCAGACTTGTGTTAGAAGAAACTTATTGGAGCGAGAGGTAGGTGAAGACTGATAAAAATAGTTGCAATAGTTCATTGTATAATTGTCTAGGATTTATGGCCCGTCATGACAATGGACTTGTATATACTGTAAAAGATTTCAATAACTTTGGTTGGTAGACAAGTCTGAGGGTGCTTGGGGGCTCGTTTAAAAAACTTTGTTGAGGCCAGGGTTCAACTAACACCAAATTGGACATTGAAGAAAAATATGATTGTGGGGGATGTAGAGGCGGTTTATAAAGGACACGGGGGAGGTAAAGGTAGAGGAGGATGCTATATTCGTTATTTTGTTTTAGAATGGATTTCTTGACAAATATTTTTTTTTTTTATGGATTAAGAGAACACTATCAAAAGGAGTCGTGGAGCAGAGGTGGTTGAGGCTGAGGTGGAGGAGTTCATCAAAAGCTCCATCAGTGACAATGATGGGTCATATGTCTGCAAACATCAGAATACACAGCCCTTTCATTTTTACTGTGAACAACACAAGGCACGAGGAAAGTCGACAGGGCAGCCACAGGACAAACAGCTGTAAGGAGTACAGTGCTTTTGGAAAGTAGTCAGACCCCTTGACTTTTTCCACATTTTGTTATGTTACAGCCGTATTCTAAAATAGATTAAATAAATAACACAATTTTTGAAAATGTATAAAAAAAATAAGAAATACCTTATTTACAAAAGTATTCAGCCCCTTTGCTATGAGACTCGAAATTTAGCTCAGGTGCATCCTGTTTCCATTGATCGTCCTTGAAATGTTTTTATAACTGATTGGAATTCACCTGTGGTAAATTCAATTGATTGGATATGATTTGAAAAAGACACACACCTGTCTATATAAGGTCCCACAGTTTACAGTGGATGTCAGAGAAAAAAATCAAGCCATGAGGTCGAAGGAATTGTCTGTAGAGCTCCGAGACAGGATTGTGTCGAGGCACAGATCTGGGGAAGGGTACCAAATGTCTGTAGCATTGAAGGTCCCCAAGAACAAAGTGGCCTCCATCATTCATAAATGGAAGAAGTTTGGATCCACCAAGACTCTTCCTAGAGCTGGCCGCCCGGCCAAACTGAGCAATCGGGGAGAAGGGCCTTGATTAGGGAGGTGACCAAGAACCCGATGGTCACTCTGACAGAGCTCCAGAGTTCCTCCGTGGAGATGGGAGAACCTTCCAGAAGGACAACCATCTCTGCATCACCTGACAGAGCTAGAGATGATCTGGAGAGAAGAATGGGAGAAATTCTCCAAATACAGGTGTGCCAAGCATGTAGCGTCATACCGAAGAATAATCAATGTTGTAATCTCTGCCAAAGGTGCTTCAACAAAGTACTGAGTAAAGAGTCTGAATACTTATGTAAATGTGTTATTTCAGTTTTTTAGTTTTAAAACATTGCTAACATTTCTAAAAAAAATGTTTTTGCTTTGTTGTTATGGGGTATTGTGTGTAGATTATGGAAAAAACAATTTAATATATTTTAGAATAAGGCTGTAACGTAACAAAATGTGTAAAAAGTCAAGTGTTCTGAATACTTTCCGAAGACACTGTATGCGTCCTAAACATGAACGATGGGACCACCTCAAAAGTGTGTATCATCAGAAAGATGCTGGAGCACAAGGGCCATGAGAATTCACACTCAGAGAATGTGACAAACCGCATCCACCCAGACCTGGTCGCATATACTGAGATCTTTTAGGGTAATAAGTTAGACATTTCTTCAGAGGGCTATATATTTTGCAGCCTGTAATGCATTGGATTACCACCTAGGAATAACAGGACAGGGTCACATTCATGATCATGAGTCTTTATTTTTTTTAAACACATGAAGGGATTGTGGCTTAATTTATTCAGATAAGCCAATTTGATCAAACATGTTTTTGCCTTTAATTTAATGTATCATTTACACAGGAAATGATTACCTCATAGAAGTAGACTTGTACAGCAATGACAGTACATACTACCTACAACCTTCAAGGGGTTTCCTGAAAATGACTAAGTGGTGCTTTTATACCTTTCAAGGGGTGCATTCCCTGTCAATGTTACATGCCAATGCATTTCCTGTCTTTTCTTTTGATTGGTTTTTACATTCCTTGAAATGGATCCCATTATTTTCTGACATTGTCCTAATTTTGTGAGTACACAAAGATAGGTGCCTTTATGTTTTTCTGTCAACTGTATTTTCACAGGAGAAAGACTAATGAAGATGCTTCAGGATCATTGGAAGAACCACTTCCCTATCCCTTTGGCCTACCTAAAACAAATGGATCCCTTGTTCTCCTATGTGGGCTGACCACTGGTGGAAGTTCTTCCACGAGAACAGCAACACCAACAATCTCACCGAAAGGTATTTCATTATCTTAAAATGTCACATAACATTAACACTGCCAATTATTACATTCAAGAGGGTCAGAATTTGATCTATGGAGTATAGCTTTGTGCACACCATCACAGTCTTGGGATGTTATATTTTATCACAGATTTTTCCTGCACTTGAAAAATCAGTTTCTGAAGGGTACTGCCAATCGGAGACTAGATGATTTTATGATACTCCTTGCAAGTCAGGCGAATGGATATTTCAGGTATTTAGATGTTTTCCCCCCAACTAACACACCACTGTAACAACATTGCAATATATATTCCTGTACAGGCACATGGCACATTGAACATGTTTAATTTAGAAAACAAATAACAGCTGCCAATTTCTCTTGTCACTTGCCTCTATGGCCTCTAGTACACATATTTATTATAGTTTATACTGTTACATCTAACCTCGTGGAGTAAAACGTGTGATCAGCTGTCTTCTTTATAACCTTGTCAGTCACGTTTCTTCAACTCTGCCTGGTCATGCCATATCTTGTATTGCCTTTAAATTACTTTAAATGGCTTACCCCAACATTCATATATGGAAAAAAGAAAATGGCAAACTACATTTTCACGTTTCAAGTTTTAATGTCACATGCACAAGTACAGCTAAATGCCCTCCTTGCAAACTCAAAACCCAACAATGCAATAATCAATAACAATGTATCAACAAAAAAATGAGAAAAAAGAATAAGACAAATGTGACTGACCAGCTCAAATCGGTCTTATGTAGCAAAATTTGAAATTGTGTTTTTTACATTGAATAAAAGCAGAGCATCAGAGCTACAAAATGGCATATCATACACTACATTATTGAGGAACAATAGGAAAGTAATTCTGCTTTGAAAGTTGATTAACTTGTAAACTCACTTTTGAGAAAAGGGCCTTTGAAAGTTTTGGTACCTACTGGAGAGCTCTCTTTGTCTACACACATTCAGCATTGTTCACACCCTCTTAAGCCATCCCCACCCATTTCTTTAATGATTCACAAGTGAGGTCATGTTGTAAAGCATCGGTGTGTAGCTGGTGAGATGAGTCAGGCACAGGACAGCAGATATGAGTAATGAAAGCAAATTTTACTCAAATATATCACAATACACGTCGCAAGGCCACAAATACGGACCGCAATACAATAAACAATTACTCACAAACAAACATGGGGAACAGAGGGTTAAATAATGAACAAGTAATTGGGGGATTGAAACCAGGTGTGTAAGACAAAGACAAAACAAATGGAAAATGAAAATTGGATCGGCGATGGCTAGAAGGCCGGTGACGTCGACCGCCGCCCGAACAAGGAGGAAGTCATGACACGTACTAAACAGTGAGTGTAGTAAAGATAAAGATTAAAAGTGGTAGTAGCCAACAATAAGGAACAATTCCAGGTAAACAGAAAGCGTCCAGATAAAAATGTTATAAATATTAGATGACACTTACCCAGACACACTTGTCTAAATTGATGGGTAATGTGAAATAAATGCTATAACCCCCAGCGGTGGAAAAAGTACTAAATTGTCATACTTGAGTAAGTATAAATAATTTCAAATGCCTTATATTAAAACAGATGGCACAAATGTATTTTTTATTTTATTGTTTTTTATTGACTGATAGCGAGGGGCACAATGTAGTTAAGTATCAAAATTAAAAGTATAAATAATTTCAAATGCCTTATATTAAACCAGATGGCACAATTGTATTATTTTTTTGTTGTATCCCATACATAAATTAAGGCCATGCAACCTGAGTTGAAACCTGCGTGAGGTGAACATGTACAGTACATAAACAGGTGCATGCGCCATATATGTATGTGGTGGACACTTGATACGGTCACATGATATTGTTGTGGTATGTCACAAAATCATGTTATGACCACACATATAAATATTCATTTTATATAGCAATATTTTGCTAAGTCTTGCTAAATAGATGGCCTCTACAGAAAGTGTAAACGGTACAGCCAAATAGTTACTTGCAGAGTACATATTACATATGTTATGATTATGCTTTGAGCTTTATCAATTTGCATAGTAATAATAATAATAATAAATAATAATCATCATCTTTATTTTTTGGCACCTTTAATACAAACAATTACATCCCAAATGTGCTATTAATTAGCATTTAAAAACAAAACAATGCAGAGATTATGACAAAACAGAAGAAATATTATTATTACAATTTAAGCAACATTTATTTGAAAAATATCAAACAGAAATACCATGCAAATTTTAGAAAAGGTGAGTTCAAATTCGCCTACAAATCTGGATTTAATGTTTGTGTTTTATGCATGTTGACTGGGTTGCATTTGTAGTCTCCTGCATTCAACCTAACCCCTCTGAATCAGAGGATATGGTAACTGTACCCTGAATGTTAGGTGCTTTCCATGGGGTGGGGGAATTGCTCAATCTCCTGGAAAGCACCTGGCTCCATACTCTGGACATTCCCCAAGCTGTGTCTGTTTCTTCCAGACAGTAAAACAATTTGACAATTGATATAGTAGGCTTACGCTATTGTAGGTGTAAACCTGCATGTCAGGCGCTTTCCTTGGGGTGGGAGATTTTAGTTTCGATAAATTGCTCAATCTCCTGGAAATTAGGCAATTTTACTTCATCGTCTAGACCCCTCAAATTATAATCTGGAGTTCGAAGCCAGTTCCACTGCTTTTTTAAATTATTCAATTCAGAGATTGATATAGACCCAGGATACCAGTTGTGTTTTATCACGTTAAAAAAAAACAGCAGTAGATACCTCATAGGGTAATAATTAAATACCCATGCTCTGAACATTCGCCTGCATGCCTCTTCAAAATGTATTTTTTTTTATTTGACAATTAATATTAACAGCAACCACATGAAGGCAACGGCGACATGAGATTTCTGTCAACTAAATGTAGCCTATTTCGACATAGGAATATTGATGAGACTAATTTAGACATTAGCACAGTCAAGACTCAAAGCACACTCAAACTATCGGACTATGCATTATTTTAGGATGAAAATGTAGGGTATCCTTGGAGAAAAATAGGTGACAATTAAATAATTCTATGCCTAAACATTACTTTAAAATACATGAATTAATAAGTAATTGGGGTCCGTGGGCAAACAAAGGGCTGGGAATAGCCATGTCTTATAATAATAATAGGCTTGTCTACGTTTCCACAATCATAATAAGGCTAGTTATTTGTTGTAACTAGCCTTGTAGTTCCAATATTAGGTCTCGCTAGCCTCGTAGTTCCAATATTAGGTCTCACAATTATAAGATGTTATTTGTTGTTCTTAGCCTAGTAGGTCTTATATTAGGTCTAATGGCGTATCTATTGACTAAAAGAGAATACGTTTTACAACCAGAATGACTCTTTGTATTACAATGCTCGTCTTTTTTCAGTCAATAAATACTGACGTTGTGAAACGTCATCTCTTTTAGTCAATAGATATGGCTAGTCTAATGTAGTCTATCGCACATTCAGTACAGTACAAAATTAATTGTTACAAATTATCTCTATCCATGAATGGCCTACACAAACGCAACCTACCACGAACAGCCTCCAATAGACTAGGCACAATATTAAATGTATGTTCCAAAATATGTGCAGCCATTGAATACCAAGTCTAGCATTCCAATCAATCTCCACTGGAATCCCCCCAAAAAGCCAGGTCCTTTGTCGAAGAGCAAACCAACGAACATATCCTATCGTCTGTGAGTTCTGTATCTTTTATAGAAAAGGGACACCCACCCACACATAGCGGAATGATATTGAGGGCTTGCGCTCGTCTTAGTCACAGAAACACAATCCCTATCCTTTCTTAAATCATTGCGCGGCCGGTCTGGACTTTCCAAGCAGGATAAACTAGTTCCGCGGATATTTTGGGGACTTTCCAGTTGCAGGCTGGAACTGGAAAGTCCCCGGTAAACAGCACCGTTAAACGTTTCCTGAATGTTGTCACCTTAACAGTAAATCAGTGACAAGTCTCAGCCACTTACAACTTCCCACCGTTCTGAGATGCGACACGCCACCAATCAAAGCACCAACGCAGCAGCCACTGTGCTCAGAAAATAAATGTTGCATAAACCCTATTTGCACAGGATTTGTTTTACTTGGGAGATAGTTATGTAATTACGTGCATGATAAAAAAAACGCCATATCCGTAATTTAAATCCCGTCCAAATCTGCCATGTCGGTCATTTTTAAATGGGGACTACAATTTTTCTACTAAATCCAAGGTCCTTTGGTAATAGCCTACTAGTCCCTGTGTTTTGAGAGAGATGTATGTGTTCGCTGTTTGAGCAAGAAAACCATCTTATTAAAAAAATTATGGTTAAAACGAAGTGCTGCGCATAGGCTACATATGAAGGGACTACATGTAGCCTATCATTTCACAGTGAATGCTTTTGTTTATACATTTTGTGCCAATTCATTGAACATTGCAAAATGTCTCAATAAAAAATATTGCGTCTATTTAATGCAACACTTTGCAAAAAATAATGCAAAGTACCATTAAAACGGAGATAAACTTTTGTAAATGACAAGTGATCTTTCTTATCCATCGCCGAAATACTGATATCAAGTGCCAGCGTGCTTTTTGTGTTGCTTAGTTCAAGTCTGCAAGGTGGGGGGAATTTAGATAGCAGGACGTCTAATGCGGATCTCTATTATAATGATTATGATCACACTTCCTCAATTAAAATATTATGGCGATATTATACCAAAGATGTTTTGGAATAGTTTAGAAACTTTGGCGCAAAGCTCGTGTCATCAGTGTAACCTGTTATCGTTTGGGCATCTTGAAATGTCTTCACGCCTAGAATAAAAACCTCCAGGCTTTGTCATAACCGTCACTTTATCGAAGAAAAAAAAGAATTACATGGGGCTGTCTGGAAAAACGAATCCCGTCCGAATCGTCCAAATGAATAACGTTCTGGGGTAATTAAGTGATAATGCCCGAGAAGCCGCTGTTTGGAGGATATATTGTTGGTGTATTGGTGTGGTTTCATCTCGGGCCGCCAAAACATGCCAATATACCCTCCAAACACCGGCTTCGAAGGCATCATCATTTTTATACAACTGTTTATCAACATATTCAAATATTAATAGACATATTTTCATTAAAAACGTTATTTTGGTGAATTTATTCGTACTATTGTTATATAAATATTCATACACATAGCTCATATATTATACAGCGCTAAACTAATCTGCCTGTCATTTCACGTACCCCTGCTAAAACAGGAACCAGGTCACTCTTCCTGCAATAAAACTACCCCCCTCAGCTCTGTTGTTTCACGACCCCCTCTGCTCTCCTGTCTCACTGTCCCCTAACACACAAACACACAAATACCCAGCAATAAACTACCCCCCTCAGCTCTGTTATTTCACGACCCCCTCTGCTCCCTTATCTCACGACTCCGGGACACACACATTCCATCGCACGAACACACACACTCCACTCCCCTTTCTACTGGGCAGGAGCCAGGATGGGACGATTTCACGGGGCACCAATAAGGCTCCTGCACAGGCTCGGTCAGGACCCAACCTTCACCAACCAGTCAGAAGACAGAACTACAAGAATCAACCTACGTCATTCTATGTACAAAATCTGTTGCACACTCTGTTTAGGGATCCTTGTCAGCTGCCTCCTTCTGAACCATATGACTAGGTCCGTGCACGCTTAATTTTAAGACAAAATATCTTTGACTTAATAAACTGCCTTTTTGCTATACTTGATTCCACTCTGTCCAGCGTCTTGATTTGGTCTCTCTCTCCGGTAGTTAATCACCAACACTATTTCATCCTTCCACAAGACAGTCTCGACACAAAAAGGGTTTCAAATCAAATTTGTCACATAATGTCACGACTTCCGCCGAAGTCGGCTCCTCTCCTTGTTCGGGCGGCGTTCGGCGATCGACGTCACCGGCTTTCTAGCCATCACCGCTCAATTTTTCATATATCCATTTGTCTTGTCTTGTTTCCATAAACACCTGGTTTTCATTTCCCCAATCAATTTACTTGTATTTAACCCGCTGTTTCCCCATCATGTTTTGTGTGTAATTGTTTCATGTTATGTGGTGTTAGTTTATGCGCTGTACTTTTATGTGCTGTACTTTTATGTTCCGTTTTTGAGCGCGGAACTATAATAAAAGTGCGCCTGTTCATTATACTCTGCGCTCCTGCACCTGACTTCGCCTACAATACACAATTGACACATACACATGGTTAGCAGATGTTAATGCGAGTGTAGCGAAATGCTTGTTCGTTCTATCGGTTTGGTCACCAGAGACGCGACCCATTCGTTAATTATTTTGTCATGCATCTATGGATGTGACCCAGTCATTATTTCTAAGTTATTTTGCCATACTGGCTGGCAACGTTCTTATCCCTTGCTTACTAGCGAGTCATCTACGGCTAACTTACGGTCACACCAAACAGTGCAGCCAGAATAACAAAAAGTAGCTACATTTGTGAAGCTGTTTTCTAGTGATTTATTTGGATACATCCATAACATAACAATTTCACCTGGCATAGAAAATCTGCTCTCTTGACATTTCTTTGTATATATTCTAAAAATTATGCTGATTCATGATTTCGACTGGCCGAGAAAAGCTGCCTGCCTGTCTCATTCCGACCCCAACACGTTCTGTCACGACTTCCGCCGAAGTCGGGACCTTTCCTTGTTCGGGCGGCGGTCGGGGTCGACCGTTTTCTAGCCATCATCGATCCACTTTTCATTTTCCATGTGTTTTGTCTTGTTTTCCTCACACCTGGTTTCAATTCCCTCAATCATTTGTTGTGTTTTAACCCTCTGTTCCCCCCATGTCTTTGTGTGGGATTGTTTATTGTAAGTGCTTGTGCACGTGTTGTTTGGTGCGAGACGGGTTTTTGTATCCAATCATTCTTGTTATTTTTATGCCATGTGTTTTGCTATTAAACCGCTCCGGCTATTACCAAGTTCTGCTCTCCTGCGTCTGACTTCCCTGATTATGCACCTCTTACACTTTCATTACTATGAGACAGCTGGAGGTCAAATGTCAATACTGAAACAATGTTGCAAATCTCAGATAGACGCTATTGAAAACCAATTGCTAGTCTCAAAGAAATGGGAGATAATGTCTAGATACAGTGGAGATCAACTTACTGTTGAGTGAAGCAAACTAACATAGCAACTCAACGCCATACTAACCATAACCACTTTTAAAAATCATGTCAAAAGCTGGCTAATGTGTGAGCAGTAGAACGTTTTGTTGTTTGTATCTCTGTAATCTATATCATTGTATATGCATTTATGTAAAAAATAGGCACCATAATGGAAATTAGTCCTGAATTTATTGTGCAATCCCAGACACATTTTAAATCTTTGTACTGTGTGTTTGATTTTATTTGTCAGTTAAAAAAATTCAATCAATCCAAACTGTGCAGCGGCCATTTCATGAATGTAAAGAGACATCTCTTACAAAACACCAAAAAGGTTAATGACATTCTGTGATTGTCAAGCCAAGCCTTTGATACTGGGTAGGCCTACTACAGTGCCTTCAGACAATATTCATAACCCCTTTTTTTCTCTCGCACATCTACACACAATACCCCACAATGACAAAGTGAAAGCACATTTTTAGAAATGCTTGCTAATTTATTGAAAATTAAATACAGTAAAATAAAATGTACATAAGTATTCACACCCTTCAGTCAATACTTTGTAGATGCACCTTCGGCAGTGATTACAGCTGTGAGTCTTTCTGGGTAAGTCTCTAGAGCTTTGCACACCTGGATTTTACAATATTTCACATTATTCTTTTTGAAATTCTTCAAGCTCTGTCAAGTTGGTTGTTGATCATTGTTAGACAGCCATTTTCAAGCCAGTTTATGTCAAAACTGTAACAAGGCCACTCAGGAACATTCAATGTCATCTTAGTAAGCAAATCCAGTGTATTTTTGTCCTTATGTTTTAGGTTATTGAATTTGTCTCCCAGTGTCTGAAGACTGAACCAGGTTGTCCTCTGAGATTTTGCCTGTGCTTAGCTCTATTCTGTTTATTTTTATCCCCCAAATAACTTCCTAGTCCTTGCCCGTGACAAGCATACTGTACCAATAGCATGATGCAGCCACCACCATAATTGAAATATGAAGAGTGGTACTCAGTGTTTGGGTTGTCCCCAAACATAATGCTTTGTATTCAGGACATTAAGTTAATTTCTTTGACACATTTTTTGCAGCAAATGCATACCATGAAATTGAAATATCCAAAGTTCGTATGCTTTGTTTATTGGTTGTGTACAGAAACCTGTTGGTGGAAAATCTGTTGCATATATTTTATATAATTAGAAATATTGTCTGGAGCCGGCTTGGATCGTAGTGTGGGTTAATGAAACAGCCAGGAAGAGTAGGCTCGTCAGTGATGGTCGACAAACCCTCAACCATCTAGCCCTTCGCTCTGCTGGGCATTGGCTGTTCCACAAAAGCATGCTGAAATGGCAAAGTCGATATCCACATTTATAAATTGCTACAGTTATTGTTATTTGTGGTTGTAAACATTATTTCGAGTTGAATCTATGATGGGGGAGGGGTGGTGGTTCCATTTAAAAAATACAGTGCCTTGCGAAAGTATTCGGCCCCCTTGAACTTTGCGACCTTTTGCCACATTTCAGGCTTCAAACATAAAGATATAAAACTGTATTTTTTTGTGAAGAATCAACAACAAGTGGGACACAATCATGAAGTGGAACGACATTTATTGGATATTTCAAACTTTTTTAACCTCTTGAAACTCCCCATCCCGGATCCGGGATTGTGACTAAGCCTCAGGCTCATTAGCATAACGCAACGTTAACGATTTCTGAAAATCGCAAATAAAATTAAAATAATGCGTTTGCTCTCAAGCTTAGCCTTTTCTTAACAACACTGTCATCTCAGATTTTCAAAATATGCTTTTGAACCATAGAAATTGACTAATTTGTGTAAGAGTATGCAAAGCTAGCATAGCATTTTGTGTAGCATGTAGCACGCAACATTTTCACAAAAGCCAGATAACCAAATAAATAAAATCATTTACCTTTGAAGAGCTTCTGATGTTTTCAATGAGGAGACTCCCAGCCACATACCAAATGCGCAGTGTTTCCTGAAAGCGTCTGTGTGTAGGAGAAATCGTTCCGTTTTCTACATTGCGCCTGGCTACCGAAACGAACCGAAAATGCAGTCACCTACAACGTGAAACTTTTTCCGGATTAACTACATAATATCGACCGAAACATGGCAAACGTTGTTTGGAATCAATCCTCAAGGTGTTTTTTCACATATCTCTTCATTGACATGCAGTTCTTGGAAGCTTGCTTCTCTGTCTGTGCCCCATGGAAAAATACTGGCAGGTGACTTTTGCGCACCAATTTCGGCGCAGGACACCGGGCGGACACGTGGTAAATGCGGTCTCTTATGGTCAATCTTCCAACGATCTGCCTACAAATACGTCACAATGCTGCAGACACCTTGGGGAAACGACAGAAAGGGCAGACTCATTCCTCTTGCGTTCACAGCCATATAAGGAGATCATGAAAGACAGAGCCTCAAAAATCCTTGTCATTTCCTGGATGCCAAGTCATCTTGGTTTTGCCTGAAGCTCACGTTAAAGGGCACGCACAGAGAAGATATTTGTATTTCTGGACACGTCAGAGTGTTTTCTTTCGAACAGTAGCAATTATATGCATAGTCGAGCATCTTTTTGTGACAAAATATCTTGTTTAAAACGGGAACGTTTTTCTTCCAAAAATGAAATAGCGCCACCATAAGTGTAAGAGGTTTTTAACAAATCAAAAACTGAAAAATTGGGCGTGCAAAATTATTCAGCCCCTTTACTTTCAGTGCAGCAAACTCTCTCCAGAAGTTCAGTGAGGATCTCTGAATGATCCAATGTTGACCTAAATGACTAATGCTGATAAATACAATCCACCTGTGTGTAATCAAGTCTCCGTATAAATGCACCTGTACTGTGATAGTCTCAGAGGTCCGTTAAAAGCTCAGAGAGCATCATGAAGAACAAGGAACACACCAGGCAGGTCCGAGATACTGTTGTGAAGAAGTTTAAAGCCGGATTTGGATACAAAAAGATTTCCCAAGCTTTAAACATCCCAAGGAGCACTGTGCAAGCGATAATATTGAAATGGAAGGAGTATCAGACCACTGCAAATCTATCAAGACCTGGCCGTCCCTCTAATCTTTCAGCTCATACAAGGAGAAGACTGATCAGAGATGCAGCCAAGAGGCCCATGATCACTCTGGATGAACTGCAGAGATCTACAGCTGAGGTGGGAGACTCTGTCCATAGGACAACAATCAGTCGTATATTGCACAAATCTGGCCTTTATGGAAGAGTGGCAAGAAGAAAGCCATTTCTTAAAGATATCCATAAAAAGTGTTGTTTAAAGTTTGCCACAAGCCACCTGGGAGACACACCAAACATGTGGAAGAAGGTGCTCTGGTCAGATGAAACCAAAATTGAACTTTTTGACAACAATGCAAAACGTTATGTTTGGCGTAAAAGCAACACACCATCCCCACTGTCAAACATGGTGGTGGCAGCATCATGGTTTGGGCCTGCTTTTCTTCAGCAGGGACAGGGAAGATGGTTAAAATTGATGGGAAGATGGATGGAGCCAAATACAGGACCATTCTGGAAGAAAACCTGCTGGAGTCTGCAAAAGACCTGAGACTGGGACGGAGATTTGTCTTCCAACAAGACAATGATCCAAAACATAAAGCAAAATCTACAATGGAATGGTTCAAAAATTAACATATCCAGGTGTTACAATGGCCATGTCAAAGTCCAGACCTGAATCCAATCGAGAATCTTTGGAAAGAACTGAAAACTGCTGTTCACAAATGCTCTCCATCCAACCTCACTGAGCTCGAGCTGTTTTGCAAGGAGGAATGGGAAAAAATTTCAGTCTCTCGATGTGCAAAACTGATAGAGACATACCCCAAGCGACTTACAGCTGTAATCGCAGCAAAAGGTGGCGCTACAAAGTATTAACTTAAGGGGGCTGAATAATTTTGCACGCCCAATTTTTCAGTTTTTGATTTGTTAAAAAAGTTTGAAATATCCAATAAATGTCGTTCCACTTCATGATTGTGTCCCACTTGTTGTTGATTCTTCACAAAAAAATAAAAACATTTTTTTTTTTACATTTTTCTTTTCTGACACCTTGAGTTGGAATATTTACATGGATTCTCCATTTTCTTACTATAAAATGTAAATAAAATTGTATTTGTCACATACACGTGTTTAGCAGATGTTATTGCATGTGTAGAGAAATGCTTGTGTTTCTAGCTCTAACAGTGCAGTAATATCTAACAAGTAATATCTAACAATTTCACAACAATACACACTAAAGTAAAGGAATGGAATTAAGAATATATAAATACTTGGGCGAGCAATGTCAGAGCGGAATATACTATGATACAGTAGAATAGGATAGAATACAGTATATGCATATGAGATGAGAATTGCAAAATATGTAACAATAATGATCTGACCCTTTTTTTAAATGTTCACCTGAAATTACATACCCAAATCTAACTGCATGTAGTTCAGTACCTGATGCAAGGATATGCATATTCTTGATACCATTTGAAAGGAAACACTTTGAAGTTTGTGGAAATGTGAAATTAATGTAGGAGAATATAACAAATTAGATCTGGTAAAAGATAATATAAAGCAAAAAAACATGCTTTTTTTGTTTCATCGTCTTTGAAATGAAAGAGAAAGGCATCAATGTATTATTCCAGTTAAGGCACAATTGAGATTTTGGCCACAAGATGGCAGCAGTGTATGTACAACGTTTTAGACTGAGCCAATAAACCATTATATTACTGTTCAGAATGTTGTGTCAAGTATGCCCAAATGTACCTAATTGGTTTATTGATACATTTTAAAGTTCATAACTGTGCACTCTCCTCAAACAATAGCATGGTATTATTTCACTGTAATAGCTACTGTAAATTGGACAGTGCAGTTAGATTAACAAGAATTGACGCTTTCTGTCCATATCAAATATGTCTATGTTCTGGGAAATGTTCTTGTTACTTTCAACCTCATGCTAATCACATTAGCTCACATTAGCTCAACCACCCTATGGGGGGACACCCATCCTGTAGAGGTTTTAAAGTGACCAGTGTTTCATTATGAAAGTGGCCAGTGATTTCAAGTCTATGTATATAGGGCAACAGCTTCTAATGTGCTCGTGATGGCTATTTAAACATCAGATGCCCTTGAGATTGAAGTTGTTTTTCAGTCTCTCGGTCCCAGCTTTGATGCACCTGTACTGACCTTGCCCTTTTGGATGATAGTGGTGTGAATAGGCTGTGGCTTGGGTGGTTGTTGTCCTTGATGATCTTTTTGGCCTTCCTGTGACATCAGGTATAGGCATCCTGGAGGGCAGGTAGTTTGCCCCCGGTGATGCATTGTGCAGACCGCACCACCCTCTGGAGAGCCCTGCAGTTGCGGGCGGGGCAGTTGCTGTACCAGTTATACAGCCCGACAGGATGCTCTCAATTGTTCATATGTAAAGGTTTGTGAGGGTTTTAGGTGCCAATACAAATGTCTTCAGCTTCGTGAGGTTGAAGAGGCGTTGTTGCTCCTTCTTCACCACACTGTCTGTGTGGGTGGACCATTTCAGTTTGTCAGTGATGTGTACGCCGAGGAACTTGAAGCTCTCCACCTTCTCCACTGCGGTCCCATCGATGTGGATAGGGGCGTATTCCCTCTGCTGTTTCCTGAAGTCCACGATCAGCTCCTTTGTTTTGTCGATGTTGGGTGAGAGGTTATTTTCCTGGCACCACACTCTGAGGGCCCTCACCTCCTCCCTATAGGCTGTCTCGTCATTGTTGGTAATCAAGCCTACGACTGTTGTGTCGTCTGCAAACTTGATTGAGTTGGAGGCGTGTGTGGTTACGCAGTCATGGGTGAACAGGGAGTACAGGAGAGGGCTGAGCACGCATCCTTGTGGAGCCCCAGTGTTGAGGATCAGCAAAGTGGAGGTGTTGTTTCCTACCTTCACCAACTGGGGGCAGCCCATCAGGAAGTCCAGGACCCAGTAGCACAGGGCCCCAGGGTCTCAGACCCAGGGCCTCGATCTTAATTATGAGCTTGGGGGGTACTATGGTGTTGAATGCTGAGTTATAGTCACTGAACAGCATTCTTACATAGGTATTCCTCTTGTCCAGGTGGGATAGGGAAGTGTGCAGTGGGATGGCAATTGTATCGTCTGTGGCTCTATTGGGGCGGTAAACAAATTGAAGTTGGTTTGGGGTGTCAGGTATGGTAGAGAAGATATCATCCTTGACTAGTCTCTCAAAGCACTTCATGATGACCATAGTGAGTGCTACGGGGCGATAGTCATTTAGTTCAGTTACCTTTGCTTTCTTGGGTACAGGAACAATGATGGACTTCTTGAAGCATGTGGGAACAGCAGACTGGGATAGGGAGAGATTGAATATGTCCATAAACACTCCAGCCAGCTGGTCTTCGCATGCTCTGAGGACACGGCTGGGGATGCCGTCTGGGCCGACAGCCTTGTGAGGTTTAACACGCTTAAATGTCTTACTCACAGCGGGCCGCGTATCCTCAAAGCAGGCGAAGAAGGTGTTTAGCTTGTCCGGAATCAAGACGTTGGTGTCCACGACGTGGCTGGTTTTCCCTTTGTAATCTGTGATTGTCTGTAGACCCTGCCACATACTTCTCGTGTCTGAGCTGTTGAATTGCCTGTTTGATTACATTATGGCAGGTATAGCTGGACTTTTTGTACCCATACATGTTCCCAGTCACCTTGCCGAGGTTAAATGTAAAAAAAAAGAATGTAATTGTCACATTCCCATGAATACAACAGGTGTAGACCTTACAGTGAAATGCTTACTTATGAGCCCCTAACCAACAATGCAGTTTAAAAAAATACAGATAAGAATAAGATATAAAAGTAACAAGGGATTAAAGAGCAACAGTTAAATAGCAATAGCGAGACTATATACACACAGGGGGGGGTACCGGTACAGGGTCATTGTAGGTAGAGTTATTAGAGTGACTATGCAAAGATGGTAACAACAGAGAGTAGCAGCGGTGTAAAAAAGAGAGGGGGGGGGGGGGGGCCAACGCAAATAGTCTGGTCGCCATTTCATTAGATGTTCAGGAGTCTTATGGCTTGGGGGTAGAAGCTGTTTAGAAGCCTCTTGGACCTAGACTTGGAGCTCCGGGACAGCTTGCCGTGCGGTAGCAGAGAGAATAATCAATGACTAGGGTGGCTGGAGTCTTTGACAATTTATAGGTCCTTCCTCTGACACTGCCTGATATAGAGGTCCTGGAAGGCAGGAAGCTTGGCCCCAGTGATGTACCATGCCGTTCGCACTACCCTCTGTAGGGCCTTGTGGTCAGAGGCCGAGCAGTTGCCATACCAGGCAGTGATGCAACCAGTCAGGATGCTCTCGATGGTGCAGCTGTAGAACCTTTTAAGGATCTGAGGACCCATGCCAAATAATATAGGTTTTGTCGTGCCCTCTTCATGACTGTCCTGGTGTGCTTTGACCATGTTAGTTTGTTGGTTATGTGGACACCAAGGAACTTGAAGCTCTCCTGCTCTACTGCAGCCTCGTCGATGGGAATGGGGGCGTGCTCCTTTCTCTTTTTCCTGTAGTACACAATCATCTCCTTTGTCTTGATCACATTGAGGGAGAGGTTGTTGTCCTGGTACCACATGGCCAGGTCTCTGACCTCCTCCCTATAGGCTGTCTCATCGTTGTCGGTGATCAGGCCTTCCACTGTTGTGTCATCAGCAAACTTAATGATGGTGTTGAAGTTGTGCCGGACAGTGCAGTCATTAATGAAAAGGGAGAACAGGAGGGGACTGAGCACGCACCCCTGAGGGGCCCCTGTGTTGAGGTGTGAAAGGTCAGTGTGGAGTGCAATAGAGATGGCATCATCTGTGAATCTGTTGGGGCGGTATGCAAATTGGAGTGGGTCTAGGATTTCTGGGATAATGGTGTTGATGTGAGCCATTACCAGCCTTTCAAAGCACTTCAAGGCTACAGACATGAGTGTTACAGGTCGGTAGTCATTTAGGCAGGTGACCTTAGTGTTCTTGGGCACAGGCACTATGGTGGTGTCACGTCCTGATCTGTTTCACCTGTCCTTGTGCTTGTCTCCACCCCCATCCAGGTATCGGCCATTTTCCCCATTATCCCCTGGGTACTTATTCCTTTTTTCTCGTTTGTCTGCCGCCAGTTTTTGTTTCGTCGTGCCTCACAGCGTTTTTCCTTTCTGTTCCTGTCTTTTGATTGTTCCTGGTTTTCCCGGTTTTTACCTTTTCTCCCCGCCCTGACCCTGTGTCTGCCTGACGTCCTGTACCTTTGCCCCACTACTCTGGATTACTAACCTCTGCCTGACCTGATCCTGCCTAACCTGATCCTGCCTGCTGTACCTTTACCCCTGCCTGCCTTGACCTGTTGTTTGCCTGCCCCTGTTGCTGTAATAAACATTGTTACTTCAACACAGTCTGCATTTGGGTCTTACCTGAAATGTGATAGGTGGTCTGCTTAAAACATGTTGGTATTTCAGACAGGGAGAGGTTGAAAATGTCATTGAAGACACTTGCCAGTTGGTCAGCGCGTGCTCGCAGTACACATTTACATTTACATTTAAGTCATTTAGCAGACGCTCTTATCCAGAGCGACTTACAAATTGCGACACATCCTGGTAATCTGTCCGTGTTGCCTGTACTCAATGGTTTCTGGTTGGTATTTTATCTGCGGTTGTTAGTGCTTTCAGTTTTGTGTGAATGATGACATATATCCAGGGTTTTTGGTTTGGATAAGTTCTAATCATCACAGTGGGATCAACATCCTCTATGCCCTGCCTGAAGAACTTGATCACCGAGTCAGTGTATATGTCAATTTTATTCTCAGAGACAACCCTGAACATACAGTTCCCCAGTCCGCATGATCAAAACAATCTTAAAGCATAGATTCCTATTGGTCAAACCAACGTTGAACAGTCCTTACCACAGGTACTTTAAGTTTCTGCCTATAGGAAGGGAGGAGCAGAATGGAGGCGTGATCTGATTTGCCAAAGGTTGGGCGGGGAAGGGCCTGAGAGCCGTCCCAGAAAGGGGAGTTGCAATCGAGAGTCCTCAATGAGCAAGTAGCGCAGGAGATGTGTTGATAAAACTTTGGTTGCCTTTTTTCTCAGATTTCCTTTATTAAAGTCCCCAGCTACAATACATCCAGCCTCAGGATATGCGGTTTCCAGTTTGCACAAAGTCTTTCCTAACGTCCTACCTTAGTTGAATGCACTGACTGTACGTCGCTAAATTACCAAAATGTTTTACAAAATGTTTAGGATCAGTAAATGGTTGAAACTGTGATCCTACCTAGCTAATAGCATTATGAAGAACCGTAAACAATTTCCCATGGTTGAAATAGCATACATTTCCATCACATGTATCTCTCACATTTTTAAATATATAAAAAGAGAATCTAATATTCTGCATTCCATTGTTTATTGTACATGGTCATTATCAGTGAGATCCTATTAAATTACTATTCTATTTGTACTTCTATTGTCATCATCATAGGTCAGCAGAAAAGGTCCTAACATTTTGGTAGTCAGAGACTGGTTACATCTGGACAGTTTTTTTCTTGCACAGAAAAAGGAAGCCCTTTGAACATCTGGTTTGTGCCAGCCCCAATAGTATCCAGCAGTACTTCTGCAGCAGCCTGCGACTAAAACTAGCCGGTCACTAAAACTAACTTGTCACTAAAACCAATACATTTACTGGCCATGGTTAATCTACAAAAGCTGTAGAACATACGCACATCCAGGCACTCTTTGCAGGTGCTGGAGCTGTAGGTGAATTTATGGAAAACAAAAAGTAAAAGGTTGCTGGTTACTGCTGCTTATACTCACAGGTGATTTTGTTTATAACAACGTTTCGACCCTTAGGTCTTCATCAAGCATCCATATCCCAGGTGAGGTTGGAAGGTCCTATATATAGGGGCAGTACTCAGTAATATCACTTCATGAAACAGGAGGTAAAAATAGATAACATAGGTTCACGATATTAACATTCAATATATCAAAATATATGATCATACGCAAAGAATGTGATCAATATTTATTTAAATGGGTTAATCAAATCAATTTGTATTTGTCACATACGCCAAATACAACAGGTGTTGTCACACAGTGATCTGTTTCACCTGTCTTTGTGATGGTGAATATATGAATATCAATATTCAGGTGGTTTATGCCTACTAGATGAATATCCTTGCCGTCATCTTACTCTACATAGAACAAATATGATGTGAGTTGTGAGTCCCCCTAACATCCGTACCTAGCATGTGCACAATACTAAAATGTCAAACAAATGTAGTTTCTACTGACAATTGAGATGTACAAACTATGGCATAAGGAGACGACGAGTGGATAAGAGGCAATTCGTCATTTTTACTAAGACATTAATGAGCGAGCTAGAGCAGACGTAGTCAATATAACTATTTGTTCAGCACTTTTGAAATGTACAGCAACAGAATTCAGAACTAGGGTCGTTTTTTCCCAAAGTTTTACTGCTCATACAAGGTTTTACTGCTTATACAAAACATTACATGGGGTTGCTCCTACTTATCTCTCCTATTTGGTCTTGCCGTACATACCTACACGTACTCTACCGTCACAAGACGCAGGCCTCCTTATTGTCCTTAGAATTTCTAGGCAAACAGCTGGAGGCAGGGCTTTCTCCTATAGAGCTCCATTTTTATGGAATGGTCTGCCTACCCATGTGAGAGACGCAGACTCGGTCGCAACCTTTAAGTCTTTACTGAAGACTCATCTCTTCAGTAGGTTCTATGATTGAGTGTATTCTGGCCCAGGGGTATCGAAGGTGAACGGCAAGGCACTAGAGCGACGAACGGCCCTTGCTCTGTCTGCCTGGCCAGCTCCCCTTTCTCCACTGGCATTCTCTGCCTCTGACCCTATTACAGTGACTGAGTCACTTGCTTACTAGTGCACTTCCATGCCGCCCCAAGGAGGGGTGTGTCACTTGAGTGAGTTGAGTCACAGACGTGATATTCCTGTCCGGTTTTGCACCCCCTCGGGCTCATACGGTGGAGATCTTCGTGGGCTATACTCAGCCTTTTCTCAAGGTAGTAAGTTGGTGGTCTGTTGATATCCCTCTAGTGGTGTGGGGGCTGTGCTTTGGCAAAGTGGTTATATCCTGCCCTGTTGGCCTTGTCCGGAGGTATTGTCGGGACAGGGCCAGTGTCACCCAACCCACCCCTGTCTCAGTCTCCAGTATCTATGTTGCAATAGTCTATGTGCCAGGGGGCTAGGGTCAGTCTGTTATATCTGGTGTAATTTTCCTGTCTTGGTCGTGCTGCTCCTCCAGTTTCAAATGTTCTGCTAGTGGCTAGGGAACCCTGACCTATTCACTGGACATGCTACCTTGTCCCGGACAAGCTCTGCCCCACCTGCCCTGAATGATGGGTCGCCACTACTTTGGGTTCACAAACTGTTTGACAAAATTATTTTCATTTACAAATCAGGTCACCCTACCAAACATCCCTGCTAAAACATACTGTAGGTCTGTCTGCTGCCTTTTTGTTGTCACAGCCTAAATGCCAATCACCAAACGAGGGGACTAATGCAAGTGTAGATGAAATAAAATCAAACTTTATTTGTCACATGTGCCGAATACAACAAGTGTAGACTTTACTGTGAAATGCTTACTTACAAGCCCTTCACCAACAGTACAGTTCAAGAAGAGTTAATATTTACCAAATAAACTAAATCAAAAAATAATAAAAAGTAACACAATAACATAACAATAACAGGGCTACATACCAGTACCGGTACAGGTTAGAGATCATTTGTACATATAGGTAGGGGTGAAGTGACTATGCATAGACTATGCATAGATGACAGCGAGTAGCAGCAGTGTACAAAAACAAATGGGGGGGGGGTCAATGTAAATAGTCCAGTGGCCATTTGATTAATTGTTCAGCAGTCTTATGGTTTCGGGGTAGAAGCTGTTACGGAGCCTGTTGGTCTTAGACTTGGCGCTCCGGTACTGCTTTCCGTGTGGTAGCAGAGAAAAGCGGTAGCGGAGCGCCAAGTCTAGGACCAAAAGGCTCCTTAACAGCTTCTACCCCCAAGCCATAAGACTGCTGAACAATTAAATTGACTTTAGTACATGCTGTCAAAAGTCTGCATTCTGCAACAGATGTATGGACGGGAGTAACAGCAACCTAATTTTGTTGACATTTTTACATAATTCAGGTGTTTCAAGCTTGTATTGTCATACCCAAGAAGACTCGATGCTGTAATCGCTGCCAAATGTCTGAATACTTACAGTGGGGAAAAAAGTATTTAGTCAGCCACCAATTGTGCAAGTTCTCCCACTTAAAAAGATGAGAGGCCTGTAATTTTCATCATAGGTATGTACACTTCAACTATGACAGACAAAATGAGAAAAAATAAAATAAAATAAAAATGAATCCAGAAAATCACATTGTAGGATTTTTAATGAATTTATTTGCAAATTATGGTGGAAAATAAGTATTTGGTCACCTACAAACAAGCAAGATTTCTGGCTCTCACAGACCTGTAACTTCTTCTTTAAGAGGCTCCTCTGTCCTCCACTCATTAGCTGTATTAATGGCATCTGTTTGAACTTGTTATCAGTATAAAAGACATCTGTCCACAACCTCAAACAGTCACACTCCAAACTCCACTATGGCCAAGACCAAAGAGCTGTCAAAGGACACCAGAAACAAAATTGTAGACCTGCACCAGGCTGGGAAGACTGAATCTGCAATAGGTAAGCAGCTTGTGTGAGCAATTATTAGGAAATGGAAGGCATACAAGACCACTGATAATCTCCCTCGATCTGGGGCTCCACGCAAGATCTCACCCCGTGGGGTCAAAATAATCACAAGAACGGTGAGCAAAAATCCCAGAACCACACGGGGGGACCTAGTGAATGACCTGCAGAGAGCTGGGACCAAAGTAACAAAGCCTACCATCAGTAACACACTACGCCGCCAGGGACTCAAATCCTGCAGTGCCAGCCGTGTCCCCCTGCTTAAGCCAGTACATGTCCAGGCCCGTCTGAAGTTTGCTAGAGAGCATTTGGATGATCCAGAAGAAGATTGGGAGAATGTCATATGTTCAGATGAAACCAAAATATAACTTTTTGGTAAAAACTCAACTCGTCGTGTTTGGAGGACAAAGAATGCTGAGTTGCATCCAAAGAACACCATACCTACTGTGAAGCATGGGGGTGGAAACATCATGCTTTGGGGCTGTTTTTCTGCAAAGGGACCAGGACGACTGATCCGTGTAAAGGAAAGAATGAATGGGGCCATGTATCCGGAGATTTTGAGTGAAAACCTCCTTCCATCAGCAAGGGCATTGAAGATGAAACGTGGCTGGGTCTTTCAGCATGACAATGATCCCAAACACACCGCCCGGGCAACGAAGGAGTGGCTTCGTAAGAAGCATTTCAAGGTGCTGGAGTGGCCTAGCCAGTCTCCAGATCTCAACCCCATAGAAAATCTTTGGAGGGAGTTGAAAGTCCGTGTTGCCCAACAACAGCCCCAAAACATCGCTGCTCTAGAGGAGATCTGCATGGAGGAATGGGCCAAAATACCAGCAACAGTGTGTGAACCTTGTGAAGACTTACAGAAAACGTTTGAGCTCTGTCATTTCCAACAAAGGGTATATAACAAAGTATTGAGATAAACTTTTGTTATTGACCAAATACTTACTTTCCACCATAATTTGCAAATAAATTCATTAAAAATCCTACAATGTGATTGGATTTTTTTTCTCATTTTGTCTGTCATTGTTGAAGTGTACCTATGATGAAAATTACAGGCCTTGGTGGCTGACTAAATACTCCCCCCCCATGTATGTAAGTGTCATAGTTTAAAAAACATTTTTATAAAGTAGCTAAAAATTCTAAAAACCTGTTTTTGCTTGGTCATTGTGGGGTATTGTGTGTAGATTGATGAGGGAAAAAAATTGTTTTAAGCAATTTTAGAAAAAGGCTGTAATGTCAATGTAATAAAATGTGGAAAAAGTCAAGGGGTCTGAATACTTTCTAAAGGCTCTGTAGGTACCATGACTTGAATGGGAATTGTGTCAAAAATGCTAAAACATTGTCAGGGAAACTCAACCAAAGCATGGCTTGCTGTCATAGCTTGTCCTTGTCCATAGACTGTGTACAGGGTAAGGAAATCAATTATATTTTGTAATTTAAGTGAACAATCCCTTTAAGCAAGCTAAACACGAATGTAGACATTAATAAATACATTTCTATAGCTTTCAAAATATGTTTTTCTATGGTGAGGGAGTGCCAAGATGGAGGCGTGTTGGCTTCAACACAGCGCCCCCAAAAGGTATTCTAGTGTATATATAATCAGTTGTTAAATCTAGATGGTTTTTTGCACAGAAAAATGAAGCCATTTGAACGGATTGTGATAGCCATAGAGATTATAAAGAGGACTCATCTTTATATCTGTGATCGCACAGGCAATGCCATTGAGGCTACAGCCCATAGGGATCCCCACCAATAAATGCCTCCATCTTGGCACTCCCTCACTGTTGTAAAAAACATTTTGGAAGCTATAGAAAATGCATTTATTAATGTCTACATTTGTTTTTACCACATTTATTCTATTACAGACACATTAATGCATACTTTGAAATTATATCATGTGAGCTAAACATACAAATAAAATAATGATATTTTTTAAATATATATTTTTAACTAATTTGTTTAGAGATTACTAATGGTACTATCCCTCTTTCATATGGTGGACTGCTCCTACTTGGGAGTGCCAAAATGGCCATCCAGTGGCATCAAAGCCTCTTAATGGCCAATGCATAGCATCAGAAATCTGGAGTTTATATATATATAAGTGATCACCACCCAGTTGACTACTTTTACCACTTTAAAATGGCAGAAGTATGGTGGAAGCCCTCAATGTCAATGTTAAAATGGGCTTTATAAACTGGTTGGTTTGAGCCCTGAATGCTGATTGGCTGAAAGCAATGGTATATCAGACTGCATAGCACTGGTATGACAAAACATTTGTTTCACTGTTGCAATTACATACATTGGTAACCAGTTTATAATAGCAATAAGGCACCTCAGGGGTTTGTGGTATATGACCAATAACCCACAGCTAATGGCTGTATCCAGGCACACCATGTTGCGTGCATAAGAACAGCCCTTAGCAGTGGTATACTGGCCATAATTCACACCCCTCTGGCGTTACTGCTTAAATATCCATTATGAGTAGTCTATATATCTCTATGGTGACAGCCCTCTTGAATCAAACCCTGGAAACGGAAATATCAGCAAAATGAAGTTGGATTTTGTTGAACAGCTCAAATTGGACTATTTGTGGCCAGGGCTTTGAAGAAGAGTTATTTCATTTTTTGCAGATTGATAACAGTAAGTGGGATGTTTATGAATACAGCTGCTAGACGTTTTGTACGACAGTGTGTGTATTTTGTTGGTTTCATTTCAATTGGGGTCCACTGACTGGGTGCATATGCAGCACAATAACATCTACTTGGATCAGATTCTCAATCGTATATGTTGCATAAGGCAGGTGAATTGACTATCAAAAAATGAAAGGATAACGTTAAATCGCCAATAATAATGTAGAGGAAATGATACGTAAGTAACATCGAGATCATCATAGCACTGAATTACATTTGTATCGCTAGCTTCTTCAAGCATGCAGAAAGATTATTTATTGATGAAATGTCAATATTTTGGAATATTGCCTTTGAGCATTATCTAACTGATATCTGGCATTGCACCTCTGACAGACAGGAAGATTTCTATCTTTGTCCACCCTACCTCGTTTATTACCAATAGATTGCAGACATGCTTTGGTCAGGAAAGAAGTCATGTGATAGTCAGCAGCAGTTCATATGAGCCATGGGCAGGAGGCTTAGTGGAGTGTGCTAGTAGACAGGAGGCCCCAAAAGCTGAAAGTTTCAACATCTATCTCGCCTGTTAGGCCCATAGACTTACAATGATGCAATGCAAACCAGTGATCTGAAGGACACAATAAGAGTAAGCCACTTCACAATGTTGAGATGCACAATGTGAACATCACAAAGGCTTTACCTGACTGACATCTTGATTCTGCTCTGTCTTCAGGTACACATGGCAGTGGCAGGTAAAAATGACTTTGCAGTTCTCAACACCGGGCGGAAGATGCCTCTCCTTGGGCTGGGAACATGGAAGAGTGAACCTGGCAAGGTAGGTGTTAATCTTTTTGATCAAATATTTCTCCTAACTCATCTGCAGTGTAGTATTAATATTAGCCTGCTGTTTGACACGTGGCCCTGACAAAGTAAGTCAACACCAAGGTTGCGTCCCAGATGGCACCCTAGTCCCTAATTTAGTGCACTACTCGACCAGAGCCCTATAAACATGGTATCTAAGGCTTAGTACTATAGACTCCATTGGCAGATACTGAAATGGACAGAGTCGGTCTGTTATTATTGTGCTAGCTGGACAAAGTCTTGATAGTATATTTGGCATGTGAATGATTGAAATAAGTTACGAGCTAGCCAGGAGTCAAACCTCAAATTTGTAGTCAAGACACATTACCCATTGCACTACTGGCCCAATGATGGGTCAAAAGGTTTGTGTGGTCTTTGTTTACACCTGTCTCTGTATACAGGCCTTGAGGCGAGAGGATGTGTTTATCACCTCCAAGCTGTGGAACACACAGCATCACCCGGAGGATGTGGAGCCCGCTCTGCTGAAGACACTGAAGGAGCTGAGTCTGGAATACCTGGATCTATACCTCATCCACTGGCCCTATGCCTTCCAGTGAGTAGCCTCCATGGGATCTGGCCTACTCAACATTTCTTCTGTTATAAAGACGCATAATAACTGGCATTCGTGAACATGTTACAGCAAATAAATGTGTAGAATTGTCAGACAGAATTTCCTTTTAATTTCAATCCGATTTGGATACACGTGCTATTACACATTTTTTGAATGATCTATTCACATTACAGTGGCTGTGTAGTTAAACTAACTCCATGGTCCTCCTATTGAATTTTTAAACCATGTACATGGGTCATCATGACTGTACAGTTAACATTATGCCAGCTCTTCCCTTTGTCTTCCCCACAGACAAGGTGACGCTCCTTTCCCCAAGTCGGAGGACGGCACCCTGCTGTACGACGACATCGACTACAAGCTGACTTGGGCTGCCATGGAAAAGCTGGTGGGAAAGGGCCTGGTCAGGTCTATCGGCCTGTCCAACTTCAACAGCAAACAGATAGACGACGTTCTCTCCGTAGCCAACATCAAACCCACTGTGCTTCAGGTAAGGAGATATGTGGCTTATGCTGACTGTGCGTACATTATTCCTTGCTACCTACCTAAAGATCAGTTGGGCAACGATTGAAAAAGCTTCTGAGCTAGACATGAGTCTAACCTCAAATCTTCTCATCTGTAGCCAGACGTGTTATACATTGTGCCACTAGCCTACTGAAAGTGGTTGTATTTGATTGTATGTTTGTCTCTTCATCACTGCCACAACCAGTCTTCTCTCAGGCTACTGTCCATCTTCCAATATCCTTTGCATATAACCCTCCACCTACTGTCTCTTTGTGTCTCTGTCAGAAATACAGCAAGTGTTTGTTGACGGTTAAATACTACAACATATGAGTGTTTGGTTTATGAGCTATTTTGCTTGGTAGGGAGTTCTTGATATGTGGCATGTGCTGTGTGTACATTATTCCTCCCTACCTTACGATCAGTTGAATAAATATTGAAAAAGTTTACCAGGAGTCAAACCTAGGTTCTTCGGATCCGTAGTCATCCATTGCACCACTAGCCCACTGCCCACTGTTTGTTTCTCTGTTTTCCAGGTGGAAAGCCATCCTTATCTGGCTCAGGTGGAGTTTTTTGGGACACTGCCGGGACAGAGGCCTGGTGATTACAGCGTACAGCCCACTGGGGTCACCGGATCGAGCATGGAAGCATCCTGATGAGCCCGTCCTCCTGGATGAAGCAGCAATCGACACCCTGGCCAAGAAGTACAACAAGTCCTCAGCACAAATTATCCTTAGGTGAGTAATGTTCTATAATGTTCTAGCCTAGAACTCTTTACACAATGATAACCCAGCATCCCCATGTCATATACAAATGCCAGGAATAAAGACACCTGAAATACACTGATTAAGTACAGAATATAAGCTGATATTCTGCCATGATCCTATCAGCAGGTTCCACAACTGAGAAGTGATGAACACATCCTCTCGCGTCAGGGCCTGTACAGTGAGACGGGTGTAAAATAAACACACAAACAAGAACACACACCTTGCCTTTAGCAATCACTACAGATCAGAAGATTCTAGGTTCTACTCCAGGTTAGCTCGTAACTATTATCTATCATTTCCCAATTCCTCTTTAGGTAGGCAGGATAAATGTACCAGTATACACAGCACATACCAAAATATCTTATGACCTCCAATCAAAGAGAATATTCAGGTGGATATTTTGTATTTTTTTGTTATCTAAGCATATTTCTTCACCAGTATTGTGGTTTTGTAGTATTCTATTGTATGATGACAATCTATAATTGTAAATTGGTGCACAATTCAGTCTACTACTACTACTACCCATCTCATAAAACTGTTTGCAGAAGTCCCATCATGTAGTCATGTAATAATGATTTATTTGACTACTGAGTGTACGCTTAATCTAAATGTGTGTGCATCCTCAGGTCTTTGACTTCACCCTTGAAGCGGAAGAGATGAAGTGTATAACAGCATTGAACAGAGGCTGGCGCTACATTGGACCAACTATCACAGTGAGTGGATTTAGAGCTCTTCTAGTGGTATAAATGTGTACAACAGAAGTGAGACCAGAGAGTATTGTTATTGAATTTCTATGGGTTATGTGATGGCCAGCTAACAATAGTTAAATGTGGTATAGTGAGCTGATACTATATCTGTGGTATGTTATCAGCTGGTTGAAGAAAGTAAACAAAATGCGGTGTCTCTCTTGACATTTCACCATAAAGTTTTCAGTGGGTTAGTGGCGCAATGGACTGCGGATAAGTCAATTCTAGGTTTGACTCCTGGCTAGCTTGTAACTTTTTTCAATTGTTGTTGCAGGTTGATGGGAAGCCCGTCCCCAGGGATGCAGGACATCTACACTACCCCTTCAGTGACCCCTATTGAGCATTTCCCCACTCTGCTGCCCTATTTTGTGCCTTGGGAACTCACTCCCCTTCCTCAACCCCCTCCAAGGCTGTGTCCCAATTCCATTAAATGTCTTCCTTCTTCCTAACCACTGATTTGATAAGGGAAAAGAGGGCCATTTAAGGCCGGGCTGCCCAACACTCTTCCTGGAGATCTACAGTCCTGTGGGGTTTCAGTCCAACCCTAATTTAACACACCTGATGCTACTAATTAGCTGCTCAACAAGACCTTAACTTGCTGAATCAGAACAGCTAAATTAGGGTTGGACTGAAAACCTACAGGACAGTAGATCTCCAGGAAGAGGGTTGTGCAGCCCTGGCTTCAGGGGAAAGAAGGTTGTGGAAAATCCATCTCCTTTCAGATCATTGGTCATGGTGGCGTGGGGTGACAAGAAAAGGGGTATTTTTGAGAGTTTTGGGACATATCATGTTCTTCATAATACTTTTTTGTTTGTTACTGCCCTGTTTGCTTTTGTGACGAGGGGTAATTACAATGCTTGTTTACCAGGAGGGAAAACTATGAATGGAGAGTCTAACAACTCTGTCTGACCTGCTTTTGGACTATGTTTTAAACTGACTTGCCTAGTTAAATAAAAAAAAAAAGTTTTGTATTTTAAATATATTGAACCCATCTATCACCTTGCTGCCCAGTGCTTACAACCGACTCAACATAAAGAGATATGTCCTACTTGCAAGTCCATGAGTAGCTTGAGCTTCTTATAAAAATAAAGTATACTACACATATATAAAATACATTTAAAAAAAATTATATATATAGTATACAGGTGCAGCAGGCATTCTGATGTTCCAGTCATGAAGACATCACTGGACCTCTTGGATGAAAGCAGGATTCTTTTAGAACATTTCGATGTTAGCTTATGCTTATTTTATTGTGCTGGGTCTTGCTATATATATATATATATATATATATATATATATATATATATGGTATGTGCTGTTTGTACGTTTACCAGTCAATTATTATTTCTAACTAACCGAAGTCAAAGAGCATGTGGGACATGAAAAAGATACGAGCTAGCCAGGAGTCGAACCTAGAATCTTCTGATCCGTAGTCAGACGCGTTATCCATTGCGCCACTAGCCCGCTGTAGAACGCATAATTTAATAACGATATATATTCTGCACATAATATATTTTATCAGGTTCTAAAATGTATTGACGTTTGGTATTTACCAGTAACAAAGTTGGCTACATGCAATGGATTGATTGATGATTAGTTGAATGACCTTTCAGATGATCGATCAAGCAATGATTCTAATAATGTTACATTGTATCATGGTAGTTCCCCTTTAAATGTAATCTCCCGCGTTCAGTGAAATTCAAGTTGAAAGTTCAGCGGAAGCGTTACACCGTGTCAGTATTTAAAAGCGCCAACAAAGTGAAAGAATGAACAGGCGCTAAACCTGACATATTCCTGGACACATCTGTGGTAATTTATACGAAATAGTCTCAGTCGCTTCACTAACATGCCTGAGGAAACAGCAGCTGCTTCAAACTCTGCAAGGTGAGCCCACTTGTGTGCCTTCGCCTATCCATCTCTGCTTTGTTATCTAGCCTTTGTTCTGTTTGCCTACAAGCTACAGCAGCGTGTTTAAGCCGAGGTGCACTACAGAACTTGTTAGTCAACGTTAATTAACAGTTATCTATGGAGAAATGTTTCCCATGCACCATGGCAAGACGTTCCGCTCCACGGCCAGTGGCGGCCAACTAGCTAACGTTGCTAAGTAACGTTACACTTAACCCAAAGGTTGGCGCTTGCCGCAGATAAAACGTTAGCGTAGTCTTACGGTTAGCTAGTTTGCATGGATACGAATTGCATTACATTAGCAGAGTAGCTACAGTTCACTCAAATTTGGAGATGTTTTGTTGCACTTCAAAACGTTCATTTTGGCCAAAGTCAGCTTTAATTAGTTAACTACCTACTTTAGCCAGCAACGTTCGTTAGCCCGAATTGGTTAGATAATTATCTTTGCTTGCTAACGTTAGTTGCATAGAAAAGTAGGTAGCTAGCAAAGCAAGAAGCAATTTCACCTACCAATACTTAAATGCACGTGCTAGCTGCGGTGACCTGTGGTAGCTAACTACGAACAGTTTAAAAAGCTTTCCTAAACGTAAACTACGAAGGCCACTTTTTAGCTATTCGGGTGTTTGAACGCAAACGCCGTTTCAGTGAAGTCGGTGTAAACTTGCAAAAAATAAGTTTCTTATTCCAACACTCGTTACCTAGATGGCGGCACTCCCGAGAGGAACACTTGCGTGTGTAGCAGGTTTTAAAGACGATCCGATAGAGAAATTGTCATACCCATACTGAGATTTCTGTCTATCGACAGACGAACGAGGTTATGCTCCAAGGGTACCTTCAGGCCCTTGCGTCGGAAAGGTTTAAACAAGGCACCTCAGCAAAACTCTGGTTTTCACAATGGACTCCAGTCTAAACAACTTAAAACAAGACAATGTTCGTCTCTAATTGACTGCATTAATGTCACTTTGTTTCAGCATGGAAGAAAAGTCCTGCTCTTCAAGTGCTGTTGCAGCAGACAGGTGATAAACTGCACTTCCTGAATTTATACTTATTTTATGAAGTTTGACTTGTTCTTGAGTTCACTCCACAGGGACTTTTCATGCAATAGGTTTAAGTGAAGTACAAAAATATTATTTTGGTTGTCCGACGTGTACCACAGTTCAGTCGACGTGATGGCTGAGGCAAAGAAATTGATTGGTGCTGGGAACAGGCATCTGGTGATGGGTGACGTAGTTTCTGCAGTCAACGTGTTCCAGGAGGCTTGTGGCATGTTGTGAGTACTGAGACCAAATGACTTGGATTAACTGTGAATTTGAAATGTTATGAGGCTCATTTATTGTGGATTTGATGTTAATGGAATTTTATCTTGACCTGATCCCATTGCTGGACAACTCATCCTAAAGTTAATTCTGCTATTCTCTCAATTGATACAAACTCAGCAAAAAAACACAAGTCCTCTCACTGTCAATTAAGTTTATTTTCTGCAGCCTTAAATTGTAAATATTTGTATGAACATAACAAGATTCAACAACTGAACAAGTTCCACACACATGTGAATAACAGAAATGGAATGTGTCCCTGAACAAAAGGGTGACTCAAAAGTAAGTCTGTATCTGGTGTGGCCACCAGCTGCATTAAGTACTGCTGTGCATCTCATGGACTGCACCAGATTTGCCAGTTTTTGCAAATGAGATGTTACCCCACTCTTCCACCAAGGCACCTGCAAGTTCCCAGACATTTCTGTGGGGGATGGCCCTATTCCTCACCCTCTGCTCCAACAGGTCCCAGATGTGCTCAATGGGATTGAGATCTGGGCTCTTCGCTGACCTACCTGTCTTGCAGAAATCACACAGAACGAGCAGTATGGCTGGTGGCATTGTCATGTCAGGATGAGCCTACAGGCAGGGTACCACACAAGGGAGGAGGATGTCTTCCCTGTAATGCACAGCGTTGAGATTGCCTGCAATGACGACAAACTCAGTCCAATTATGCTGTGACACACGGCCTCGGACCATGACAGCCCCTCCACCTCCAAATCGATGCCGCTTCAGAGTGCAGGCCTCAGTTTAACGCTCATTCATTCAACGATAAACGTGAATCCGACCATCACCCCTGGTGAAACACTACTGTGACTCGTCAGTGAACACTTTTTTCCAGTCCAGTTTGGTCCAGCAACGGTGGGTTTGTGACCATAGGCGACGTTGTTGCTGGTGATGTCTTGAGGACCTGCCTTAAAATAGTCCTACAAGCCCTCAGTCCAGCCTATTGTGGACAGTCTGAGCACTGATGGAGGGATTGTGCGTTCCTGGTGTAACTCGTACAGGAGGGCAACAACTGCCCCTGTCCCACAGGTGATGTTCGGCTGTACCGATCCTGTGCAGGTGTTACACGTTGTCCTCGCAGTGGCAGACCATCGGCTGTCTGTCCTGTCTCCCTGTAACGCTGTCTTAGGTGTCTCACAGTACGGACATAGCAATTTATTGCCCTGGCCTCATCTACATGCTTCCTTGCAGCATGTTCACGCAGGGACCCTGGGCATCTATCTTTTGGTGTTTTTCAAAGTCAGTAGAAAGGCCTCTTTAGTGTCCTACGTTTTTCATAACTGTGACCTTAATTGCCTAATTTCTGTAAGCTGTTAGTGGCTTAATGACCGTTTCATAATTAATGAACATGCACTTTAAAAAAAAAAAAATGTTAACCTTTTATTTTACTAGGCAAGTCAGTTAAGAACAAATTCTTATTTTCAATGACGGCCATTGAACAAGCATGGGAAACTTTTCAAACCCTTTACGAATATCTGAAGTTATTTGGATTTGTACGAATTCTTTGAAAGGCCGGGTCCTGAAAAGGGGACGTTTCCTTTTTGCTGAGTTTATATTCAGTCTGAATCTGCCTTCCTAGACGTTTGTCAAAATGAGGTGTTGAATGAAAAAAAAAAAAATTTCACAAATGATTGGATTGTCTCTTACCAGCGTATCAAAGTTGATCAGGTCATGTATGCTGGCCCAACCACTCGTTGGCATACCAAAAGTTGCTGGGGAGGGAGGCAAATCCAGACTAATGGTGAAGATCCGCCAGTAAATGCTGTATTCCCTTCTCCCTCAGGGCTGAGCGCTATGGGGACACTGCAGATGAGTGTGGCGAGGCCTTCTTCCTGTGTGGGAAGTCTCTGCTGGAGCTTGCCAGGTAAGTGGAAGTAGGATACTGCATGTATTCAGTTTGCAGTTAAACAGCTGTTGCCAGCACCATGCTCTGAGTTATGTATATTCAAATTAAGTGGCTGCTTGTGGTGGTGCAGGATGGAGAACACTGTCCTGGGTGATGCTCTGGAGGGAGTCCCTGAGGAGTCATCCGACGAGGGGGAGAAGCAGGAGAACTCCAAATTTGAGAGCGCTGACAACTTGGATGGTGAGCAGTAGCTTCTCAACCTGACCACCATCTTGTTGCATTTCTCTGGTACAATTGACTTGTACAGTGACAAACTTGCTTGTTTTGTTGGTAGGTTAAGTGTCATTATGACATTAGCATTATAGGTCAATGGGCAAGGTGGTGCCCTCTAATGGCAGTCTTATATCTGAGAGGGAATGGGCCACATACACCAGTCTGCTCATTTCACTGAGGGGGTGGTGGGGAACTTGTTTGTGGTCTGGGTGCAGAGGGAGATTAATTTTTACATGCGCTCATTCATAGCATATTAGTGAACAATGTAACACGGTTTCATGCATCTGGTTCAGAGGAAACGAGGGACGAGCTTCGAATGCAGGTCTATGATGCAATGGCTGAGAAGGAAACCACTCATGGGGAAGCTGGGGCAACTGAGCCAAAGGGGAAGATGGCAGCACCCTCAGCGGCACCCTCTTCCTCTGCTTCCAAGTCTCCTGTCAAGAATGGGAGCGAGCATTTCGAACCTCCTCTGAATGGGGTGGAGAAGACTCCTGAAGGCAAAGCGGAAGGTGTGAAGAATGAAGAGCAGAATGGAAATGGCAAAGAAGTTGAGGAAGAGGGTGAAGGTAGACTTGGTGTAGGACTGTTTGGGTGCACCACGTGGATTGGGACAGAAGGACGTTAAATGTGGATTTTGCACAATTGCTGTTTAATCTACAGTAGGGCTGTAAAGGGATTGTAAATTAACTATTCTCTTGCAAATTGAAGTTTTACACTGCACCGTTGCACTTCTGTCACATTACTACTAAAGACAAGCTTTTCCTCAGTCTCTGGTTATGTACAGTTATTGGTTTTCCTGACACGTGCAACTTAGGCTTACTGTTCTTTTGGCCTCCACCCTTAGATGATGATGATGATGAAGAGGAAGGCACTGCTGAAGACAAGGTAAGATATACCTTTGTCACAATGAATTTATGAAGACTCACTACATGACCTAAAGTATGTGGACACCTACTCGTCATTCTATTAATATGGAGGAGTTCCCCCACTTTGCTGCTATAACAGCCTCTACTCTTCTGGGAAGGCTTTCCACTAGCTGTTGGAACATTTCTGTGTGGACTGGCTTCCAGTCAGCCACAAGCATTGGTGAGGTTGGGCATTTAGGCCTGGCTACAGTTGGTGTGCCAATTCCTCCCAAAGGTATTTGACTGGGTTGAGGTAAGGGCTCTGTGCAGGTCAACCAAGTTCTTCCACACCGATCCCTACAATTTATTTTATGGACCTCTCTTTGTGCATGGGGCATTGTCATGCTGAAACAAAGGGCCTTCCCTAAAATGTTGCAATAAATATGGAAGCACAGAATCATCTTGAATGTCAGTGTATGCTGGAACTAAGGGGCCTAGCTCGGACCATAAACTGCTTCAGACATTCTTCCTCCCCCATTTAACTTTACAGTTGGCACTATTCATTTGGGCAGGTAGTGTGTTCCTGGCATCAGCTAAACTCAGATTTGTCCATTGGACTGCCAGATGAAGTGTGACTCGTCACTAGAGAACAAGTTTCCACTGCTCCACCATGCAATGCCAAGCGTCTGCTGATCTTAGGCTTGTGTGCGGCTGCTCGACCATGGGAACCCATTTCCTGAAGCTCCCGACAACCGTTATTGTGCTGACATTGTTTCCAGAGGTAGTTTGGAACTGTGCGTTACGATGGACAATTTCTACTCAGCACTTGAGTCCCTTTCTGAGTTTGTTGCTTAACACTTTACAGCTCAGCCTTTCTTGCTCTTAGACATTTCCAGTTGACTAGGGCAGTTTTAGCACGGCAGAAATCTGACTTACTGACTTGTTGGAAAGGTGGCTAAAATAGCCGAATCAACTAAATTGAAGGAGTTGTCCACATATGTGTGTATAGTGTTCTAACCATGTTTGACTCTTCCCATATCTTGTAGGAGAGTGAAGAGGAAGTAGGTAACCTGCAGCTGGCCTGGGAGATGCTGGAGGTTGCCAAGGTCATCTATAAAAGGTAAACTCAGCCTCTGTGTGCTCCCTGTAAAAGTCTGTCAAACTTTTTAGTGTGCATGATTTCCATGGATTAACTTTCACCTGCTTCTCCTTACCACCTCATCCATACAGGAAGGAGAGTGAGGCGGACCAGTTGATGGCAGCTCAGGCCTATCTGAAGCTGGGAGAAGTTGGTGCTGAATCTGGTATGTTTATGTGCTGGTCCTTGTAGGGTCTTTAAAATGTTTTGCTACAGCATGCCCTATTGAACACAGCCATGTAGTTATGTTGACTTCAGACTCTTTCAGATCAGCTTGCCCTTCCCTCTACATGTTCCCTGAGTTACCACCCCCCCAACAGTACATGTTTCTGTTGTAGCCCTGGACAAACACCTTGGTGATTAGTTGAATCAGGTGTGCTTGTCCAGGTTACAGTAAATGTGTACTGTTGTGGTTACTGGAGGAGCAGGGTGAGGAAACCCTGCTCTACCTCGGGTCTTAAATCCTTGCACCACATGACAGATGTTTGTAGTTGTAATCACTTCATACTCAGCTTGGCGCTGCTTCTCCCAGGTAACTACCCTGCAGCGGTGGAGGACTTCCAGGATTGCCTGGCTCTGCAGCTGAAGCACCTGCCCCCCCACAGCCGTTTGCTTGCTGAGACTCACTACCAGCTGGGAATGACTTACTGCTACACAGGCCAGTACAGCCAGGCCATCCAGCACTACAGCAGCTCTGTCAAGGTCATTGAGGACCGCCTGGGTAAGATGGATAAATATTGTTCTTTTTAGCAGACTTAGACTTTAGTGTTTCAACCCACAACCTAGGTGTTGCTAGTCCAATGTTAACCCTTAACGAATCCGCTTCGGCTTACTATCCCAGCTGAGTTGGTTAATGAACCAAAAGCATATTTTACTGACTGTTGCTGTGGGGTTTCTTGTATCTTATCAGCGACAATTTGGGCGAGGACATTCACTTTTTGTACTTGATTCAAAGCTACCTGCGCAGTCATGATACAGCACTAGCTATGACATGTCAATCTCTGACCTGTCACTTGCATACCTTGTTTCTGTGTCTAGCCATGCTCCAGGGGGTGCTTGACAAGGGTGAGAATGGTGCTGAGGAGGGGAAGACTGAGCTGGAGGAGCTGAAGCTGCTGCTGCCTGATATTGCTGAGAAGGTGGAGGACGCCAAGGAGAGTCAGAGGACGGCAGGATCGGCCTCCGTGGCCATACAACAGACCCTGGTGAGACTACCTGTGGGATACTGGCTAGGATCAGTGTTGGTTGTCAAACGGGGAGGGTCTTGTCCAAGAAATGCTCCTTTTAATCTAAAATGTGTCCTAATGACTGACTTGGTATAGCAGTTCTAGTAAATATTTATTGATCAAGGAAGAAGTCCAGTCCACTTGACTTCTAATGAGAAAGTTGAGGCTCCAGCTAGTTTTTCCAATTGATCTGTGGGTTTATGCTTTTTCCAGGCTGGGGCCTCTACTTCATCTGCATTCCCAGCTTCAGCAGAAAAAAGTGGACCATCAGCATTTGAAGCCAGTCAGGTCATTTTGTCTGTTTTTGAAGTCCATCTTAAATGTTTCTTGCACCTGGAATGAAACTTTGTGCCAACTGAAACAAATGACCTATGTCAGTTACTTAAGTAAGCAGGCTGATGTTCATGACCAATTCCCTTGTCCTGTGTTTCAGACCGCTGTCACGTCAGGAGCTGGTGGTGGGTCCTCCAACTCTGCATTTGACATTTCCCACCTGGTCAGGAAAAAGGTGAGGTGCTCCTGACTGCTAACTCTGCTACTTACTACTAGTCCCAGCCTGGGGTGGCAGTGACGTTTGGATGATGCTGATCATGTCCTGGTCTACAGGTTACTGTGATCTGCCTGCGACGAGTAGACTAAAGTCCAAGCAATCCATGTCCCCTTTACTAGTATGTTCATGTTGCATGAATTTCTTGCGTTTTCTTAGTTCTGAGGGTGACCACTGCCCCAATGGTGGTTCTTTGCTTTCATGCCGTTCTCCTTTTTGAGCGTTATTTTGGTTGTGGTCCAGTGGCTTTGTGATCGTGTGGCAATGTCAGAGCAGGTTACAGTAGAGGTGAGGGAGGTAATGTTGAGAACCTGACTTTGGTTTGTGTTCCTGTACAGAGGAAAATGGAGAGCCCCATAAAGGACACAGATGCTAAAAAGAACAAGCAGGAAACTACAGTTAATGGCAGCGGCGACTCCGGCTCTGCCAGCAACGAAGTCCAGGAGAAAGGGGCACAGGAGGCGAGTTGATAGGTTTATAACTCATTCTCAGTGGAGTTGGGTGCAGTGCAGGAAGTTGGTATTGGTGGTATCTTGAGGAAAGGGACTGCAGGTTTTTTCTTTTTCCCATTTGAACAGATCGGAGTGCTATGACAAACTCGTACAGGTTTCATAAATCCTCCAACTGAATAATCTCAACAGTATTAATGGACCCCTGACAGGGATGGTAGGTGTTTCTGGATTAAAGCGGTGTTCAGGCGTTTAACTTTCTGATCTACTAATGCCGTTTGATTATTTTTCTTCCTTTCCCATAGCCTGTCAAGCCATCCTCTGACTCTTCTGTGTGATTTGACTTCCTGATCATCCAGCCAGCAGAGCATGCCTGTCCCTTAACAGTTTCTGTAAATATGAACATTCTCTCACTTGCTGACTTTTTTTGTATAGTTGTAGTAATAAAAATTCAATATTTGCATATCTGAATTGCTTGTCTTCAGAATTCTACTTTTGGTTTAATTTGAACATTAAAAAAAAAAAATGTAGGTACCAAGTGGTTAGTCATTTGTCTGGGTAGAGTTCAGTGACACTACTGCCTCTGCCAACAATCCTTGGCTGTGGTGTAGCTGTCGGCATGTTTTCCCATGGTCTGATGCACGGCCTACAGGGAGGTCATCTGACTTTTTCAACAACGAGATATCACTCATCAGTATCTAGATTACAGACGAGCATTGAGGGCAGACCCAGTACGGGGTGGCGGTGTGTCTGAGCTGACTGGGCAATCACTGGTCTGGCTTGGGGCTATAGCAGTCAAAGGTTAACTAGGATCTGTGTCCAAGTAGGATCAGGGTTAACAAATGATTCTTAACATAGGATTTGTCTATGGGGTCACAAGAACACATTTAGGACCAGGGTAAGGACTTGTCCTCTTCACCTCACCACATGGTACACTGGTACAGACGTCTGGCTCTGTACCTAAAAAGATGTGACGTGATTACATGTTCATAAGTGAATGCAAATTATCACAGGCCCCATGAACAAATTACTGTAGGACTTGATTGCTGTCTGCCACAATGCATTCACTACAACAGTACCTGATGGGTAGGTGCTCCAGAACTTGCACTTCCCATTTGCTAATGCATTAAGAACAGCTAGGACAGACGATTGCATGGGAAATGTTACAGAAGCGAAGCAATCAATGCCCGTATTTAGCAAAACATTATTCCATTTATACAGTCTCACGCTTGTTATTCCCTTTCCTTGTTCTCTGACCTGTGGGGAGCACCAATTGGTGCCCCTTGTTGGGTGGGGGGGAGTAGTCTATCGGAATCAGGTTTCAAACTCTACTGATCCTCCGACGGTACATAACGTGCTGGTGGGACACCTTCCTGTAGAAAGACTTGAGAGAAATCCACATTGATAGTGTAGAACTTTACAGGTGCCTCGGCTTGTTTTCTATCAAAGTCTAATAAAGCAATCCAGTCTGAACATCTGTGTTCAGACCCCTTGACTTGATCCTCATTTTGATTTTATATCAAGGCTGTAATGTAACAATCTACACACAATACCCCATGACAAAGTGAGTTTGTAGAAATTTTAGCAAATGTGTTATTCAGACCCTTTGCTTTGAGACTTGACATTACGCTCCAGTGCAACTTCTTTCTATTGATCATTGTTTTGGAAAGACACACCTCGGGTCCCGTAGTTGACAGTGCATGTTAGAGCAAAAACCAAGCTGGGGTCGACGGACTTGTTCGTAGAACTCCAGGATTGTCAAGGCACAGATCTGGGGAAGGGTACCAAAACATTTCTGCAGCATTGAAGGCCCCCATTCTTAAATGGTAGTTGGTAACTACCAAGGCTCTTCCTAGAGCTGGCTGCCCAGCAAACCTGAGCAATCAGGGGAGAAGGGCCTTGGTCAGGGAGGTGACCAAGAACCTGATGGTCACTCTAACACAGCGCCTCTGTGGCAATGAGGTATCTTCCAGAAGGACACACTCCACGGTTGAGTGGCCAGACAGAAGCAACTCAGTAAAAGGCACCTAAAGACTCTGACCATGAAAAATAAGATCAGGTCTGATGAAACCAAAACTTAACGCCAAGCATCACATCCGGAGGAAATCAGGCACAGTCCCTACGGTGAATTGTGGTGGCAGCATTGTGTTGTAGGGATTTTTTTTCAGCAGCAGGGACTGGGAGACTCTAGATGAATGGAATAAAGTGAAGAGAGCTCCTTGATAACCTGCTCCAGAGCACTCAGGACCTCAGACTTGGGTGAAGGTTCACCTTCCAACCGGACAATGCAGGAGTGGCTTGGGGACAAGTCTCTGGGCCACTCAAAGACATTCAGCCACAGCCTGGACTTGAACCTGATCGAACATCTCTGGAGAGACCCAAAAATAGCTGTGCAACGACGCTCCCCATACAACCTCAGAGCTTGAGAGGATCTGCAGAAAATAATGAAAAAACTCCCCAAATACAGGTGTGCCAAGCTTGTAGCGTCATACCCAAGAAGACTCAAGGCTGTAATCGCTGCCAAAGGTGCTTCAAAGTACTGAGTAAAAAGTCTGAATTCTTACGTAAATGTGATTTTCATTTATAAATTTGTTTAAAAAAAATGTAAACTTTTGATTTGATATTATGGGGTATTGTGTGTAGATTGAGGTAAAAAGCAATTTTACAATATGGCTGTAATGTAATTGTTTGGGGGGAAAAGGGGATCTGAATACTTTTCGAATGCACATATAATGGTGTAAAGACATGAATGGAAAAATGGTGTATGGCAGTAGTTCTGGGATGAGCCATGACTTGAATACACTATATACAAAAGTATGTGGACACCCCTTAAATTTGGTGGATTCGGCTATTTTAGCCATACCTGTTGCTGACAGGTCTATAAAAGCGAGCACACCGCCATGCAATCTCCATAGACAAACATTGTCAATAGAATGGCCAAACTGAAGAGCTCAGTGACTTTCAACATGGCACTGTCATAGGATGCCACCTTTCCAACAAGTCAGTTCGTCAAATTTCTGCCTTGTTTGAGCTGCCCCAGTCAACTAAGTGCAGTTATTAAGTGGAAACGTCGAGGAGCAATGGCTCAGCCGCAAAGTGATAGGCCGCACAAGCTCACAGAATGGGACTGCTGAGTGCTGAAAAATCGTCTGTCCTCAGTTGCAACACTAACGAGTTCCAAACTGCCTATGCAAGTAACATCAGCACAAGGACTGTTCGTCGGGAGCTTCGTGAAATGGGTTTCCATGGCCAAGAAGCTGCACACAAGCCTAAAATCACCATGTGCAATGCCAAGAGTCAGTTGGAGTGGTGTTAAGCTCGCCACCATTGGACTCTGTAGCAGTGGAAAGATGTTCTCTGGAGTTATGAATCACGCTTCACCATCTGGCAGTCCGACTGACTAATCTGGGTTTGACGGATGCCAGAAGAATACTATCTGCCCGAATGCATTGTGCCAACTGTAAGGTTTGGTGGAGGAGGCATTTTTTTCATTATTTTCCCGTAATCAGGGATTGCTTTAGACCTGGGACACCAGGTGTGTGCAATTAATTATCAGGTGGAACAGAAAACCAGCAATCTCCAGACCTCGCAGGGTAAGAGGTGAGTACGTCTGTTCTAGACAATTCTGTGCTTCCAACTTTGTGGCAACAGTGTGGGGAAGGCCCTTTCCTGTTTCAGCATGAGAATGCCCCCGTGCACAAAGCGAGGTCAATACAGAAATGGTTTGACGAGGTCGGTGTGTAGAAGAACTTGATTGGCCTGCACAGAGCCCTGACCTCAAACCCATCGAACACCTTTTGAGATGAATTGTAACGCTGACTGCAAGCCAGGCCTAATCGCCTGACCTCACTAAAGCTTCTTGTGGCTGAATGGAAGCATGTCCGCGCATCAATGTTCCAACATATAGTGGAAAGCCTTCCCAGAAGAGTGAAGGCTGTTATAGCTGCAAAGGGGGGACGAACTCCATATTAATGCCAATGATTTTGAATGAGATGTTCGACAACCAGGTGTCCACATACTTTTGTATGTAGTGTGCATTTTGTCATGAATCTACACACAATACCACAATCACAAAGCAATAACTGTTTTTGACTTTTTTTAAACAAATGTATTAAAAAATAAATTATATCACATTTACGTAACTATTCAGACCCTTTACTCACTACTTTGTTGAAGGACCTTTGGCAGTGATTGAGTCTTCTTGGGTCTGACGCTACAAGCTTGACACACATCAAATGTATTTATAAAGCCGTTCTTACATCAGCTGATATCTCAAAGTGCTGTACAGAAACCCAGCCTAAAACCCCAAACAGCAAGCAATGCAGGTGTAGAAGCACGGTGGATAGGAAAAACTCCCTAGAAAGGCCAAAACCTAGGAAGAAACCTAGAGAGGAACCAGGCTATGAGGGGTGGCCAGTCCTCTTCTGGCTGTGCCAGGTGGAGATTATAACAGAACATGGCCAAGATGTTCAAATGTTCTTAGTTGACCAGCAGGGTCAAATAATAATCACAGTGGTTGTCGAGGGTGCAGCAGGGCAGCACCTCAGGAGTAAATGTCAGTTGGCTTTTCATAGCCATAACACACCTGTATTTAGGGAGTTTCTCCCATTCTTCTCTGCAGGGCGTCGCTGCACAGCTATTTTCAGGTCTCTCCAGAGATATTTGATCGGGTTCAAGTCCGGGCTCTGACTGGGCCACTCAAGGACATTGAGACTTGTCCCAAAGCCACTCCTGCGTTGTCTTGGATGTGTGCTTATGGTTGTTGTGCTGTTGGAAGGTGAACCTTTGCTCCAGTCTGTGGTCCTGAGCACTCTACAGCAGGTTTTCATCAAGGATCTCTCTGTACTTTGCTCCGCTCATCCATCCCTCGATCCTGACTAGTCTCCCAGTCTCTGCCGCTGAAAAACATCCCCAAAGCATGATGCTGCCATCCCCATGCTTCACTGTAGGCATGGTGCCTGGTTTCCTCCAGATGTGATGCTTGGCATTCAGGCCAAAGAGTTGAATCTTGGTTTCATCAGACCTTCTCATGGTCTGAGAGTTGTTTTGGTGCCTTTTGGCAAACTCCAAGTGGGCTGTCATGCCTTTTACTGGGGAGTGCCTTCCGCCTGGCCACTCTACCATAAAGGCCTGACTGGTGGAGTGCTGCAGAGATGGTTGTCCTTCTGGAAGGTTCTTACACTTCCACAGAGGAACTCTGTCAGAGTGACCATCAGGTTCTTGGTCACCTTTCTGATCAAGACCCTTCTCCCCCGATCACTCAGTTTGGCCAGGCGGCCAGCTCTTGGAAGAGTCTTGGTGGTTCCAATCTTCTTCCATTTAAGAAAGATGGAGTCCACTGTGTTCTTGGGGACCTTCAATGCTGCAGACATGTTTTGGTACCCTTCCCCAAATCTGTGCCTCGACACAATCCTGTCTCGGAGCTCTACAGACAATTCCTTTGACCTTATGGCTTGGTTTTTGCTCTGATATGCACTGTCAACTGTGGGACCTTTATATAGACAGGTGTGTGCCTTTCCAAATCATGTCCAATCAATTGAATCTATCACAGGTGGACTCCAAGTTGTAAAACCATGATCAATGAAAACAGGATTCACCTTAGCTCAACTTCGAATCTCATAGCAAATGGTCTGAATACTTGCGTGAATAAGGCTATAACATAACAAAATGTGGAAAAAGTCAAAGGGTCTGAATACTGTCCAAATGCACTGTATAAAGTGGGTAAAACAGCATGTAAACATTTAGTGTTCAAAGACTAGAATACAGTATGTAAACATTAAAGTGACTAGTGTTCAATGATTATGTCCATAGGGCAGCAGTCTTTAAGGTGCAGTGTAGAGTAAAGGGTGGTAGCCCTGCAGGTTCATTCATAGGAGCAGATTGAGTGCTGTGGGGCTTTCAGAATATAAGTTGTCTTTTCTTCGTCTCAGTAAAATTGGTTAGTAGAATTTAGTAACTTATGTACTGACAGGGTTGAATTGAGCAAAAGTTAAGTTCTCTGTAACATATGAACATTCAAAAGTAGTATTGTACCCATCTCACCCAGTCCTCAGATGTGATGTGCAAAGTGCAGTTCAAGGATGTGACCAGAGCCTAACCCTAGTAGGCTACTACTTTCTGGTAGTAGCCTACCAGAAAGATGAGTTGCTACCTTGAATCCGTCTGTCCATTGAGGTGCAGTCAGGCTGCTGCTGGGGTCTAGGTGGAGGATGGGTGTTGGGGACCCTGGGCCACCCAGCTGGACCCATGGAGGAAGGCTCCAGCGGGGCTGAGGGAGCAGAGATCTAGGGTATAGCCTAACCCTGGCAGGTCCAAGGCTCCATCCACAGACACCTGTCACAAAACAGGAACACATAACTGATACAGAGGCCCAAAGATGGTCTACCAGACATAGTGTAATAATTGATCGATAAAATCAAAGGAACACCAGCTGGAGAAGGCTGACCTGGAAGCAGTCCTCAGAGGGGGCTAAACATGGGTCAGGGGTAAGAGTGGTGGTGCCTAATCTCCACTGTAGATTTGCAGTCTGACCACAGCATCATCACCATACAGCTCAAAGGGTTTCCCCAAAGATGAAGTCACCTTATGTCATGGAGTAACGTGCTGTGGAAGTGCAGCAGTGGAATCCTGAGTCCCCACACACCTGTGAGAGGCAACAAGTAGGGAAAACAAAGTCTGAGGCTCTCAAACCTGCCTCACAGATAGACATATACCCTGTCTGCCCAGAAGACTGATAGAGACAAACACATAGAGATTGATAATCCCACATCACTACAAGGTACAACATTTAACACCCCTCCTCACACACACATAATTCCCCGGTCTTTGGCTCGCCTTTTCAGTCCTCTGGCTGTATCCTGTCAGTTAAATGCTTCAAATCAAATGTTATTTGTCACATGCGTCAAATACAACCGGTGTAGACCTTACAGTGAAATGCTGAATACAACAGGTGTAGACCTTACAGTGAAATGCTGAATACAACAGGTGTAGACCTTACAGTGAAATGCTGAATACAACCGGTGTAGACCTTACAGTGAAATGCTTACTTACAAGCCCTTCACCAACAATGCAGTTCAAGACTTATATATATATATATATATATATATATATATATCAAATCAATCAAAAGTAACACAATGCATTTACATAAAAATAACAAGGCAATACAGGGGGTACTAGTACAGAGTCAATGTGCAGGGGCTTCCCTCCCTGGGGTGCTCCCCTCACCCTGTCCACAATGACACCCAACACTTCTCTATGTCCTCTTCCTCCAAGAAGCAAGGGATTGATCTCACTGGAAATGTGTGTTGTGAAAATGTATTAGAGATTACAGCTAAATTAGATACAGTTGGAAGTTTACATACACTTAGGTTGGAGTCATTAAAACTTGTTTTTCAACCACTCCACAAATTTATTGTCAACAAACTATAGTTTTGGCAAGTCTGTCTACTTTGTCCATGACAAGTAATTTTTCCAACAATTGTTTACAGACAGATTATTTCAGTTATAATTCACTGTACCACAATTCCAGTGGGTCAGAAGTTTACGTACACTAAATTGGCTGTGCCTTTAAACAGCTTGGAAAATTCCAGAAAATTATGTCATGGGTTTAGAAACTTCTGATAGGCTAATTGACATCATTTGAGTCAATTGGAGGTGTACCTGTGGATGTATTTCAAGGCCTACCTCCAAACTCCGTGCCTCTTTGCTTGGCATCATGGGAAAAACCAGAAATCAGCAAAGACCTCAGAATTTCCAAACACCTGAAATTACCACATTCATCTGTACAAACAATAGTACGCAAGTATAAACACCATGGGACAACGCAGCTGTCATACCGCTCAGGAAAGAGATGCGCTCTGTCTCCTGGAGATGAACGTACTTTGGTGCGAAAAGTGCAGATCAATCCCAGAACAGCAGCAAAGGACCTTGTGAAGATGCTGGAGGAAATAGGTACTAAAGTATCTATATCAATAGTAAAACGAGTCCTATATTGACATGACCTGAAAGGCCGCTCAGCAAGGAAGAAGCCACTGATCCAAAACCACCCTAAAAAAGCCAGACTACAGTTTGCAACTGCACATAGGGACAAAGATCGTAAATGGACAATGACCCAAGCATACATCCAAAGTTGTGGCAAAATGGTTTAAGGACAACAAAGTCAAGTCAAGGTATTAGATTGGCCATCACAAAGCCCTGACTTCAATCATATAGAAAATGTGTGAGCATAACTGAAAAAGCGTGTGCGAGCAATGAGGCCTACAAACCTGACTCAGTTACACCAGTTCTGTCAGGAGGAATGGGCCAAAATTCACCCAACTTAGTGTGGGAAGCTTGTGGAAGGCTACCCAAAACGTTTGACCCAAGTTAAACAATTTAAAGGCAATGCTACCAAATACTAATTGAGTGAATGTAAACTTCTGACCCACTGGGAATGCGATGAAAGAAATAAAATCTCAAATAAATAATTCTCTCTACTATTATTTTGACATTTCATATTTTTACAATAAAGTGGTGAGCCTAACCGACCTAAGACAGGGTATTTTTACTCGAATGAAATGTCAGGAATTGTGAAAAACGTTTAAATGTATTTTGCTAAGGTGTATGTAAACTTCCGACTTCAACTGTAGTACCTATACTTGAGCTAAACTCAGCAAAAAAAAGAAACGTCCTCCCACTGTCAACTGCATTTATTTTCAGCAAAATGAACATGTGTAAATATTTGTATGAACATAACAAGATTCAACAACTGAGACATAAACTGAACAGGTTCCACAGACATGTGACTAACAGATAGATAGAGGGTTCCTTAAAGCTAGTGCAGGAGATGTGAGTCTCCAGCTTCAGAGATTTTTGCAATTCGTTCCAGTCATGGGCAGCAGAGAACTGGAAGGAAAGACGATCAAAGGAGGAATTGGCTTTGGGGGTGACCAGTGAGATATACCTGCTGGAGCATGTGCTACGAGTGGGTGCTGCTATGGTGACCAGTGAGCTGAGATAAGGTGGGGCTTTGCCTAGCAGGGTCTTGTAGATGTACACATGATCAATAGACACAAATCACTGAAGGTGGAAACAAAGCATCAAATGTGACACCCTCCATACCCCAATGAGAGACCATGCAGGACTGACACTCACTCTTCCTCCTGAAGCTGGTTTTAGCCCCAGGTTGGGCCTGCTGCTCCAGAGTGTGGGCCTCAGCCTGCAGGCATGCACCTGGGCCAGAACGGCTGGAACAGATCCACCGGACTGCATGTAGGCCAGCCTCAGAGCTCTGCCATACCAACACACACAGCCACAGTTAAACACAGTCAGAGATACAGATAGGGAACATGATAGTAATACATTGCTCCTACTGCACTGATTACTGGTGTTGCATGCTAACGTCAGACGGCAGGTAGCCTAGCAGTTAGAGGGATGGGCCAGCAACCGAAAGGTTGCTGGTTTGAATACCCGAGCCGATAAGGTGAAAAATCTGTTGATGTGCCCTTGAGTAATGCACTTAACCCTACTTTGCTAGAGGCACGCTTTACTACTACGGCTGACACTGTAAAACACACGTATGTGACAATAAAAACATGTTTTTTTATGTCATATGAGCTACTAATCTGGCACTAATAACAGGCGCATCGATGATCACACTATAGCTGATACTACTGCATAGAGGTGGTACTATCTCTACCATGAAGTAACCTATTCATCTGTTTAATCAGAGCTGTACGCTAAGACATATGTACCTTATTTGGGAGGAGAGGGGGCCATCCACAGAGGATATAAGGTCAAAGTCCCTTTGTGTCCTCAGGCAGGGTAGGGCTGTGTGAGTCAGACCTAACCTCTTTGACCCTATGAAGAGCACAGAATAATATTTATTTTTCTGACAGACATCTAACTCATCAGGGTCATGGTCATTAGCCACCAAACAGAGGTACATGGACTGAAATAGGGAGGGACTACCTGGCGACCTGTTCCACAGGCCTGTTGTGAGAGTGTCTTCTGCTGCTCTCTAGTGGCTACAACTAACCCGGCTGCAGGGTGGTGATCTGGTCCCTTAGCTCCAGCAGCATAGTCTCCAGGGGGGCCGTGCTGCCCTGACAGGCCCCAAGCTGCCTCACTATCTCTGACAAACACACACAAAATGAAAGTGTGTTGAATTACTCACACTGTTGCTTGCTTTGCATACCGGTATCTATAATGTGTGTTGTTTTTTTCTCTCTGTTGTATAGTGTCAATCTGTCTCCATATTAGCCCGTGTTCTACATGGGAGAACAGCAGCATCAGATACAATCTACAGTATTTATTTGTGTGTACATGTATTTTATTGGTGTGTAAACTCTCTATGTCTACGGCAACTTCCTTACCCACTCTCTGTTGCTCCAGGAAGTGGTTGTGGGCCTGTATCTCTGCTAGCTGGTCATGGTCATGGTGCTCTGCCAGCTTTCTTAGCCTCTCCCTGTGGCCCCACTGCCTTCCTGAAACCTTGATCTCCAGACACTGTCTCAGTTGGCCATTTAGGTAGGTTGGGCATGCTCTCCTCAATCGACATCTTCAGCTTGTGAAACTGTAAATTAAAGCATGACATTTGTCTGTATGTTAAGTAATATTATTTAATATTAAAGGGACTATCAAGATGACTATAAATTGTATTGCATGTCTAGATGGGTGGGATTGAGCGTTATTAGGCACCTCATCAGTGAGGTTCCTCAATGCTAAGACTCTCTGACACACTGCCCTGTAGGTTGTCTTCTCTCCCAGCCCTCCATGCTGTGGCATTGGCCCTCCCCTGCATGTTCCGGAGGGGCATACCCCTCTGCTCTCTCATCTGTCAGAAACAATCAATGTTAGACAGACAGACAGACACACAAGATCTTATCTTATAAGATCATGGGTCATGCAGGTTTTGGATAAATCCCCTTGCGCTCTGGCTGCCCTTGTCTTAGCACCACGGGATCGCCAATGCTGCTCCCGATACAGAACAATGCTTTATGTTTCTCCAGGAGTCGGAGGGAGAGGAATACCATACTACACTGTGGACAGCGAAACTCTCCCAATGACTCCATCACTGCATCCTTTTAACCAAGTCCACTGGGCAACAATAAAGGCAATCACCACGTATTACAAGAGTAAAAACTAAATATACTCCTAAATGAGCTCAGCTATTATCATTAATCTATTTACCACTTTTCTCCAAATCAACATAGGTATACGGTTAGCTTACTCTTGTGCAAAGTATTGGTTATGCTTCTGGTGATTTCCCTGTTTGTTGGTTACAATCACCATGTCGATGGCTGTGTTGTAGGGGGATGGAGGGCCTCAACACAGACTTCTTAAGCGTCCTCTGCTGCCCTGTAGCGGCTACAACTAACTCACCCCGTCTGCAGACTTCTCAAATCAGCTCTATAATCTTTAATGACGCAAATTGATTTTATAGGTGTCACTGGATAAATCTAAAACTGAACAAATCACTTGTGGATAATTTAGATTCTTAGATAGAGAAGCAGACAAATGTTTGGCAAACCGATGCAAAATATTTATTACAATTACATTTTTCCAAGATGCAGTAGTTTCTTTCTCATACAGACAGTCCATTACAGGAAACCTTATCTTTAAAAACATGTAAATAATGTTTTCAAAATAATCTTACATTTTTCAAAACTCACAATTTGTATTGTATTTTTTTTTACATCCACCCTGAATATCAAGGCTGCAAGAACAATATGCAAAAAAAAGAAATATCCATGTGGGATTTACAGATGTACCAAATTAGAAAAAACAACAACAACAAAGAGCCTTAAATCTGTGATAAAGCCAGCTGAACATTCTACCAGCCAGGAAAATTGTTGCAATCTAAATCTGGTAAATGCATAATTTTCAAAAGCAGTCCCTCATGTAAGAAAGAAAACCAGGTTGTATCTTAATACAAGAAGCAGGAGTATTTGGGGGGGGGGGGCTGTACGTTTACATTCTTTATCAACCATAGAACTTGGCATTTTGAACATCTGAAAATTATGGTGGTTGGTGAACTAAGAACAGACAATCAGCTTGAACAGCTACGATGGAATAATTGAGTTTTTCTCCAGAATAAGTTTGGTAAAGTAACATTTCCATTACTTCAGAACGTTGTTTTATTCTTCTTTATGCCCTTACTGGCTACATTCAATCAGTATTGCAATAAAAGTAATGGTGGTCCATAACTGTAAATGACTCTTCTCCTACCGCTTAGGAGAAATATAATGATGAGCAAAAGCATGCCTTACACTGTTCAAATAAGACAGATGCATTACCATTTGTCGTCTTTAAATGGACCAAAACAAAAAACAAACCTAAATCCTTACAGAAGGGTTATTTAGGGGATTGGAAGCAATGTCAATATCAACTGCTCACAATGATTGTTTCATCTCAACACAAATGCTACAAATTGTTTCAGCAAGAGCAGGTGTCAAAGCCATCTTTCAACAAAATTAAGTATCAATCGATGAAGTAATTTGCAAGTAAAATCATTATTCGTTTGGTTGTTGTCAACATCATGGGTTAGCTTCTTTCATCATAAAATCAAAAGAAAAATGCTGATGTGTTTTGCTTTCAATAATCATTTCAGCTTCTAGGAAAAGACCAAACAAAGGGGTCAAAAAAAGAAAGAAAGGAAAGAAAAAGCTGAAGGAAAACCAAGACCCTCAGGCATGACCTCTGACTCCTCTCTGTCACACCAGTGTCTGTATGACCAGTCTCTTGTGAACGAGGAAGAAGTGTAAAACACATGAGTGCAATGAGCGTGACGTGAGGAAGAAGAAGAGGAGGGGTGTAAAGCCATGTTAGGTGTCGTCGTCGTCTGTCTGGCTGCTGCTAGTGCTCTCGGACTCTGAGACCTCTTCTAGTTCAGGCTCTACAGGGCTTCTCCAGGACAGCAGGGGCAGGGGCGCACCCTTGAGAAGAGGCTTCAGGAGAACACCGTTCTGGACCAGCCTGTTCCTCTTCAGCTAGAACAGACAGATAGATTAATAACAACAGTAACCAGATTTCCAAACTTTTCATGCAGACCTGATGCGTGAGAAGTCACAACAGAGCTATTGGAAACAGGAAATGTCGGTCCAAATTCATAAATGTCGATAGACAATTTGTTTGTTCAAAATGGTGGGATATGGTGAAATGGCAGTGAAAATGTGAAAATATTGATATTAATCACGCAATATATATATATATATATATATATATATATATATATATATATATATATATATATATATATATATATATCACATTGTAGGCCTACCACAGTCTTTCACAGCCTTTCACCACGACATGGAAAAGCATGAAAAGTTCATAGGCAGATTAAATAAATTATGATGAACTTCACGTTGGAATAATTTATGATGAACTTCACATGGTTAAGTGCACAGTGATCGTGCACATTTCCAATAGGCTAAATATCGAGGGTAGACTATTATTTGAACGGTGCTTGTTGCCAATTATCAAATAAAATGACCTTGCTCTTATCCATATCACATCATGTCCACTTTATCACCACTTTATCAGCTGTTGTCCAGAGAGCACGCACCAGAACCACATAAGGCAAGTTTGCTATTTATTGCAACAGTTTTTGTGACAGAGAGTTGAGTGGTAGAGTTGAAAATGTGATGGTAACCCATGTGTTTTTTTATTTGTACATGGGAACTTAACTGCAGAAGTGGTTTTTATGTGCCTTACGTCATCACTATGCACAGCACTTGATCTGCAAAAGTCTTGTGGGAAAATGCGCATATTGTTTTTGTGCACATTTTTGAATATATACTTGAAAAAAATGTCACCAATTGGATGGAAACCTAGCTATAGAGGGATATCCACTCACAGGCTCACAGTAACACATGTAAATAGCTATGTATAGCTTTTACCTTCTCAGTTTTAGCTTGAAATTCCTGGAGCTCAGCATCAGTGATGGGCAAAAAGTTGTCATCATTCTCTGGGTACTCCTGCCAGCCCATAGCTTTGAGCAACCTACCAGAAGAGGCGGAGATCACTTGTAAAACAAGCTTTGAAGTGATTGTCCTATATCTAGGAGATGTAAGACAGCTCAGGAAATATTAACGTTTTTACACATTTAACCCCTTATTTTTTGGGGTCACAAAACTACCTCCATACTTCCATGTGTTTGTATGGGTTACCTTCAGACTAGTCCTATGACACTGGTGGGGGTCCTAGAGCAAAACGGAGAACACCATTGTGTTCATGAGTCTCCCCTTCCACAGTGGGGTCATAGTAGCGTCCGAATCTAAACGGTTTGGACGCTACAGACAAAAGTTGGCACATCAGCATTACCGACTTCAGAGGTGTCCTGTGACACTTGTGGGGATCGTAGAGCAAAACGGAAACCGTTCGGACACTACAAACGTTTTCTTGAGAAGACAGATTTTCTGGATGTTTCATGGTCTGACAAACACCCCTGTAGCTCAGCCACCTCCCTCCGCAGATGCGGAAGGTCTGACATGGGAAGATGTGGTGGATGGAGACGCAGCCCATGGGGATTTTGATGGTGATTTTGTATCATGTTACTCAGATTGGCGCACAGGTGCGTCTATAGACTTTAAAGTATTAAATCCACTTCAATCAGTGTAGATAAAGGGGAGGAAACAGGTTAAAGAAGGATTTTTAACCTTGATACAATTGAGACATGGATTGTGTATGTGCGTCATTCAGATGGTCAATGGGCAAGACAAAAGATCTAAGTGCCTTTGAACGGGGTATGGTAGTAGGTGGCAGGCGACCGGTATAAGTGTCAAGAACTGCGACGCCGCTGGGTTTTTCATGCTCAACAGTTTCCTGTGTGTATCAAGAATGGTTTACCACCCAAAGGACAAGACAACTGTGGGAAGCATTGGAGTCAACATAGGCCAGCATCCGTATGAACGCTTTTGACACATTGAAGGATATGCTACAACGAACTGAGGCTGTTCTGATGGCAAAAAGGGGTGCAACTCAATATTAGGAAGGTGTCCTTAATGTTTTGTACACTCAGTGTCCATGCATATACATACAGCAACAGGGCTCTCGTTAATTTCACACAATTTAACTTGGTCGCCCCACCCTGACCCCACGGGTCCACCGCCCTACAGCGCCCCCAACCCAACACACCCCACTCAGCTTCAGGATCTTACTGTTTGAGTCACTGAGGGTGTGAAGGAAGAGAGGGTATGCGCATGTGGGTGCAACTTACCTGTATTCTGCCTCCAACGAGCTGGAAAGGTGATCTGTGTCTGAGTCACTGAGAGAGTGAGGGATCCCATTCTCCTGTAAGTCTCCTCTGTTCTCCTTAGGTTCTGATGGACTGGTAGAGGTGGGCCCGTCCCAGTTCCTATCATCCTTCAGGCCTCGCAGGAACTCACTCTTCCGGTCGGTGCTGCGACGCATCAGCTTCAGACGAGGAAGGGTGACGTCGATGGGAGGGGTGATGCTGGAGGGAGGCTGAGAGAGGTCTTACAATTTATTTGAAAAGACTTGCAATTTATTTGGTATCAAATCAAGTGTAGAGTGGGTCAGAGTTGGAATGCTAGAGCAGTGTTTTCATTCTCCAACTCTTTATTACGGGTGACAATTTTAGTAATCATCACTGCATTCTCTACCAGAAAGTTGGTTGGCCCTCTTCGATGTCTTCTAGTTTGATACATTGCTATGTTTTCATTTATAAAGCTCTTTTACAAAAAGTCCCACTGTACCTAACATCATTACTAAACTTGACATACAAGTTACCACACCCAGTCTCAGGGATGGTTAACTCTGGGAATTCCTTTGGTCTCTACTGCGTTGGGTAAATCTGTTTTCTTGCACCTTATTTGTGGAACAATCTTCAACATTTTCTTAGATTTAATGTGCTGGTACCTCTAGGAGAAAGCTGATTGAGGACCTTATTACTTTCAGGCTATGTTGATATAGGGCTCGTTTTACTGTGGATATAGATACTTTTGTACCTGTTTCCAGCATCTTCACAAGGTCCTTTGCTGTTGTTCTGGGATTGATTTGCACTTTTCGCACCAAAATACGTTCATCTCTAGGAGACAGACCGCGTCTCCTTCCTGAGTGGTATGACAGCTGCGTGGTCCCATGGTGTTCATACTTGCGTACTATTGTTTGTACAGATGAACGTGGTACCTTCAGGCGTTTGGAAATTGCTCCCAAGGATGAACCAGGCCTGTGGAGGTCTACAATTTTCTTTCTGAGGTCTTGGCTGATTTCTTTTGATTTTCCCATGATGTCAAGCAAAGGGGCACTGAGTTTGAAAGTAGGCCTTGAAATTGACTCAAATTAAATTGACTCACACCTCCAATTGACTCAAATTATGTCAATTAGCCTATTAGAAGCTTCTAAAGCCATAACATAATTTTCTTGGAATTTTCCAAGCTGTTTAAATGCCCAGTCAACTTAGTGTATATAAACTTCTGACCCACTGGAATTGTGATACAGTGAATTATAAGTGAAATAATCTGTCTGTAAACAATTATTGGAAAAATTACTTGTGTCATGCACAAAGTAGATGTCCTAACCGACTTGCCAAAACTATAGTTTGTTAACAAAACTTGTGGATTGGTTGAAAAATGAGTTTTAATGACTCCAACGTAAGTGTATGTAAACTTCCGACTTCCGACTCACCTCCTTGGGGGTTCCGTAGGTCGGGCCGTAGGTCGGGGGAGTGACATGCGTAAGAAGTTTGTTCACAGAGGCAGCCGGGCTGGTGAAGGCGGAGTCCCAGCCGGATAAATTAAAACTGCTTTTGGTTTCTCTCCCGCTTGGCTTCCAGGGACCAGCCTGCAGAGGGAAAAAATAAAGTAATGTAGTGATTCATTATTTTGTCTGAGGATGCGACTAGTGATTATACCCTGTCCTGTTTTTATTTTTACCTTCATTTAACTAGGCAAGTCAGTTAAGTACAAATTCTTATTTTCAATGACTGCTTTGGAACAGTGCCTTGTTCAGGGGCAGAAAGACATATTTTTACCTTGTCAGCTCGGGGATTCGATCTTGCAACCTTTCAGTTACAAGACCAACGCTCTAACCACAAGGCTACCTGCCGCCCCACAAGGAGATGGCAGTAGTGAGGTCCTACCTTTGCGGAGGGTGTGACTAGTGATTATACCCTGTCCTGGTTGAGGAGATGGCAGTAGTGAGGACCTACCTTGGCTGGGGACGTGACAATATTTAGGGCCTACCTTTTTTTTCTTTACCTACCTTGGTTGGGGTGATAGCTGGCTTGGGCACCAGGTTCTTGTAGACACTGGATGAGGAGATTGGGGTTTTGGTGCCGTTGGTTAGGTGGGGTACCGTTGTGTTGGCGAAACTAGCAGAGAAAGAAGCGCCAGGGTCTTCCTTGGAAACCTTCTTGATGACCAACATCTTAGTTATGGTCTGCTTGGCACTAGGGGGATGCTCTGTGGGGGAAGGATTGACCAATCAATCAATCAGGCTTGCTCCCTTTCAAAGCCAGTCACTGGCAGAGCTCCTCACTCACCCCAAACTCCTACAGGAGTCCCTACGGCATGAGGCTGGGCCACCGGCTTCCCACTGCTCTCTGATTGATTGAGTGAGGGCTGTGGAAAAAAGCAAGAACACCCGTAACTTAACAAAAGTTGTCTGAAGTAATTTAAACATAGTAATCACCCAGCAGGTCGCTAACAATTTAAAAATGATCTGAAACAGCTTGATAAACCAAATCTTTGGAATTGTTTTAAATTCAAGCAATGAACATCTGGAGAAATATGAGAAGGCACCCACAAAATCCTCCTCCACAAACTTCAGCTTGTCCTCATGGCCTCCCTCAACTGGCAGGAAGCCTCCTTTCCGGGGGTGGAAGGTCCCGTTACGCTGACGGTGGGGCCCTGGTCGCTCCCTGTCCCCCACAGGGCGCTTGGTGTGGCGCCCATGGTGAGGTCCCTCCTGCCCCCAGAGACCGCTGACCAGGCCCCCCTGCCCTCTCTTAGCCACGCCTGAGTCCACAGAGTCATGCCGCAGGAGAGAGGGATGGTGCAACCCATCACCTAGCAACCAGGAGTGGAAAAGTAAAATGAAGGTTAAGAACTGATTGCACCTCATAATCCATCCAACACACACACACATACATACTGTTCAACCCTACTTTAACATATGTATATCTGTGACTAATACACTTTGGTAGTCAGGGTCAGGTAGGGTAAGACCATGTGTATGTGCTACCTGCAGGTGCTCTGAGAGGGCTGTTGTTGAAGAAGCCGTCGGAGGAGTTATGGCGGCGGCGGCTCACAGCGGGCCGAGCATCACCGCTGGCAAGATTCTCTCCGTGCCTCTCAAACGCTGCAAGAGACTGAAAGATATAGAGAGGGAAAGAGAGATGTACAGAGATGGAGAAAGAGATACAGAAAGCATCAAAGAGAGAGACAGAGAAAGAGAGACAGAGGGGCACATTTATAAGAGCCTCAGTAACCCCTCAGACCAATAGCTCACAAGCCATTACACTATACCAAAATGGGGGTGTGAAACGAAGTCGCGATCATTAACGTTAAGAAAAATCCCTAACCGAACCCCCCCCCCCCCACTTAATTAAAATCACAATTATCACAAAACATTATTTTCCGTGTTATAACCAACAGGCTATAAAGGCCTGAGAAGTTGTGTAATTCACATAAAATCAGAGGAAGAGGCTTTAGGCTACTTGAAATTGCAAGGTAGGCAAGACAATACATTGAGAGGTGCAGATTACCAAAACATATGAGCACACTTCTGCCTCTCCCTCCCTTGCGCTGGCCTGCCTGCTCCGTCTCTTCGCTAATGATGCTTATGTGTGTTCAGTCTTCGGTCTGACGCCTGTAGAATAGTCTTGCGAGCCTACTTTTCATTTTTGCCTCACTTGAAATTACAGTAGGCTACCTACCGGTAGACTGTATCGATAACGTTTCAGACATAATGGAATGTGGCTCCTTGAAAGCCACTCTGCTACGGCATGTTTGTTTGTCTGTATATTAGGGTAGACTACACTACGAAACCTTATCTGGTGATAAGAACGGGCATTTATACTCGTGTGTCATTTAATTTTTTTATTTTACCTTTATTTAACCAGGTAGGCTACTTGAGAACAAGTTCTCATTTGCAACTGCGACCTGGCCAAGATAAAGCATAGCAATTCAACACATATAACAACACAGAGTTACACATGGAATAAACAAAATATACAGTCAATAATACAGTAGAACAAAAGAAAACAAAAAGTCTATATACAGTGAGTGCAAATTAGGTAAATTAAGGAAATAAATAGGCCATGGTGGCGATAAAAATTACAATATAGCATTTAAACACTGGAATGGTAGATCGGCAGAAGATGAATGTGCAGGTAGAGATACTGGGGTGCAAAGGAGAAAAATAAATAAATACCAGTATGGGGATGAGGTAGGTAGATAGATGGGCTGTTTACAGATGGGCTATGTACAGGTGCAGTGATCTGTAAGCTGCTCTGACAGCTGGTGCTTAAAGCTAGTGAGGGAGATGTGAGTCTCCAGCTTCAGAGATTTTTTGCAATTCGTTCCAGTCATGGGCAGCAGAGAACTGGAAGGAAAGACGACAAAAGTAGGAATTGGCTTTGGGGGTGACCAGTGAGATATACCTGCTGGAGCGCGTGCTACGAGTGGGTGCTGCTATGGTGACCAGTGAGCGGGGCTTTACCTAGCAGAGACTTGTAGATAACCTGTAGCCAGTGGGTTTGGTGACGAGTATGAAGCGAGGGCCAACCAACGAGAGCGTACAGGTCGCAATGGTGGGTAGTGTATGGGGCTTTGGTGACAAAACGGACGGCACTGTGATAGACTGCATCCAGTTTGTTGAGTAGAGTGTTGGAGGCTATTTTATAGATGACGTCACCGAAGTGGTCAGTTTTACGAGGGTATGTTTCGTAGCAGTGAAGGATGCTTTGTTGCGATATAGGAAGCCGATTCTAGATTTAATTTTGGATTGGAGATCCTTAATGTGAGTCTGGAAGGAGAGTTTACAGTCTAACCAGACACCCAGGTATTTGTAGTTGTCCAAATATTCTAAGTCAGAGCCGTCCAGAGTAGTGATGCTGGACGGGCGAGCAGGTGCGGCAGTGATCGATTGAAAAGCATGCATTTAGTTTTACTTGCGTTTAAGAGCAGTTGGAGGCCACGGAAGGAGAGTTGTATGGCATTGAAGCTCGTCTGGAGGTTTGTTAACACAGTGTCCAAGGAGGGGCCAGAAGAATACAGAATGGTGTCATCTGCATAGAGGTGGATCAGAGAATCACCAGCAGCAAGAGCAACATCATTGATGTATACAGAAAAGAGAGTCGGCCCGAGAATTGAACCCTGTGGCACACCCATAGAGACTGTCAGAGGTCCGGACAACAGGCCCTCCGATTTGACACACTGAACTCTATCAGAGAAGTAGTTGGTAAACCAGGCGAGACAATCATTTGAGAAACCAAGGCTGTCAAGTCTGCCAATAAGAATGTTGTGATTGACAGAGTCGAAAGCCTTGGCCAAGTCGATGAATACGGCTGCACAGTAATGTCTCTTATCGATGGCGGTTATGATGTTGGGTAATTACGCCTGGCTCGCAGTCGGTGTGCCAATTCATCCCAAAGGTGTTCGATGGGTTTGAGGTCAGGGCTCTGTGCAGGCCAGTCAAGTTCTTCTACACACCGATCTCGACAAACCATTCTCATGCTGAAACAGGAAAGGGCCTTCCCCACACTATTGCCACAAAGTTGGAAGCACAGAATTGTCTAGAACAGACGTACTCACCTCTTACCCTGCGAGGTCCGGAGATTGCTGGTTTTCTGTTCCACCTGATAATTAATTGCACACACCTTGTGTTCCAGGTCTAAAGCAATCCCTGATTCGGGGAAAATAATTAAAAAATGCCTCCTCCACCAAACCTTACAGTTGGCACTATGCATTCGGGCAGATAGCGTTCTTCTGGCATCCGTCAAACCCAGATTAGTCAGTCGGACTGCCAGATGGTGAAGCATGATTCATAACTCCAGAGAACATGTTTCCACTGCTCCAGAGTCCAATGGTGGCGAGCTTTACACCACTCAAGCTGATGCTTAGCATTGCGCATGGTGATCTTAGGCTTGTGTGTATACCCATTTCATGAAGCTCTCGACAAACAGTCATTATAATGATGTTGCTTCGAGAGGCAGTTTGGGACTTGGTAGTGAGTGTTGCAACCGAGGACAGATGATTTTAACTCGCTGCTCGCTTCAGCACTCGGCGGTCCCGTTCTGTGATCTTGTGTGGCCTACCACTTCGCGGCTGAGCCCTTGTTGCGCCTAGACGTTTCCACTTTACAATAACAGCACTTGCAGTTGACCGGGGCAGCTCCAGCAGGGCAGAAATTAGATTAACTGACTTGGTGGCATCATATGACAGTGCCACATTGAAAGTCACTGAGCTCTTCAGTAAGGCCATTCTACTGTCAATGTTTGTCTATGGAGATTGCAAGGCGGTGTGCTCGATTTTCTACACTTGTCAGCAACGGGTGTGGCTGAAATAGCTAATTTGAAGGTGTGTCCACATACTCTGGTATATATAGTGTAACTTAATTGCCGGGCCCTAGAGGTCATACAACCATTATTCTGCATTTTAAATTGATGTGGAATTATATGATTTTTTCTTATTATTTTAATGGAGCACCAATAAAAGAAAATGGCCATTTAAATATTAAGCAAAATTGTCCATTTGTCTCATCCCTAATACCAACATACTACATGGCACCATGAAGACACAACCAACAGCAACAAAAGACCAAACGCCACTGAAATCTGATCAAATCCTGCCCTGACATACAGTATTAATGTACTGGATGGCCCACCCCCGGCTGCACTAAGACACCAAAATCAATAAACTCTCCAAAAAATAAAGAAAACTGTCTGGACTGTCATCCATATTACTTTGAACCATGATTTTAACAGCAACATAATTCTGACAAGTGTTACTGGAAAGAAGTGATACAACTGGAAAGTAGTAATACAGACTAGTGTTATATTGTATTATTGTCCTCTACAAAGACAGGCAGCCATAACTACCAAGGCCACAACATACCTTTTGGGTCAAAGTTCAACCAGGCACCGCAGCGCAAACATTGGACCTACTGTTTATGCATAGTCTGCTAACATATTACCCAGCCACCTAAAAAGCTTGATCCAACAAAGCATGGCATTCCCAGAAACAATTTTTCAATTAGCAGAGTTTCTTCTGAGAAAACATATTTCCAGAACAAATCAAATCAAAGTGTATTTGTCACGTGCTCCAAATACAACAGGTGTAGACCTTACAGTGAAATGCTTACTTATAGGCTCTAACCAACAGTGCAAAAAAGGTATTAAGTGAACAATAGGTAAGAAATAAAACAACAGTAAAAAGACTGAAAAATAACAGTAGCGAGGCTATATACAGTAGCGAGGCTACATACAGGCACCGGTTAGTCGGGCTGATTGAGATGGTATGTACATGTAGATATGGTTAAAGTGACTATGCATATATGATAAACAGAGAGTAGCAGCAGCGTAAAAGAGGGGTTGGGGATAAAAATCTTATGGTTTCGGGGTAAAAAAGCCTTTTTGTCCTAGACTTGGCACTCCCGGTACCTCTTGCCATGCAGTAAGAGAGAGAACAGTCTATGACTGTAGAGGTTGGGGTCTTTGACAATTTTCAGGGACTTCCTCTGACACCGCCTGGTGTAGAGGTCCTGGATGGCAGGCAGCTTAGCCCCAGTGATGTACTGTGCCATACGCACTACCCTCTGTAGTGCCTTGCGGTCGGAGGCCGAGCAATTGCCGTGCCAGGCAGTGATGGTCTGTAGTAGGAATTATAGGATGCCTGTCCTGTCCTAACCCCCAGCACCTCTCTAGGTCTCACTTACAGGGCCCCTCCCCCCATTAGGCATGTTTTGCAGAGGTCTAAGGCAGGAGGGCCCTGTAAGGGAGACCCAGAGAGGTGCTGGGAAATTTCCCTAGCTAAACAGACCAAGATGAACCTCCAACAACACATATACCTTACATAATTCTGCCCCAAAGCAATTAACATTTCTCTCACCCAGTGGCATATGGGCTATTTAGGTGAGAGCTGAAGCCGCCCCGTTTAGTACCCACTTTGTCAAAGGCATGGGTGAAAAATATTGTCCATGTCCAGCGAGCGTGTCCAGGGTGCAGTTGGAGACGCAACGCTGAGGCGCTCCACCAACGTCCCGTCAAAAATGATTTAACATACAGTGCATTCAGAAAGTATTCACACACCTTGACTTTTTCCACATTTTGTTGTTACAAAGTGGGATTAAAACGGATTTAATTTTATTTTTTTTGTCAACAATCTACACAAAATACTCTGTAATGTCAAAGTGGAAGAAAAATTCTAACATTTGTAAAAAATAAAACATGTAATGTATCTTGATTAGATAAGTATTCAATCAATACATCTTAGAATCACCTTTGGCAGCAATTACAGCTGTAAGTCTTTCTGGGTAAGTCTACAAGAGATATTCATATCTGGATTGTACAATATTTGCACATTCTTTTTTTCAGAATTCTTCAAGCTCTGTCAAGTTGGTTGTTGATCATTGCTAGACAGCCATTTTCAAGTCAAAAGTGTAACTAGGCCACTCAGGAACATTTAAATGTCATCTTGGTTAGCAACTCCAGTGTATATTTCTTCTTGTGTTTTAAGTTATTGTCCTGCTGAAAGGTAATTGTGTCTCTTGGAAAGCAGACTGAACCAGGTTTTCCACTTGGATTTTGCCGGTCCTTAGCTCTATTCCATTTCTTATTATCAAACTCCCTAGTCCTTGCAGGTGACAAGCACACTCATGTTGCAGCCACCACAATGTTTGAAAATATTGATGGTGGTACTCATTGAAGTGTTGTGTTATATTTGCTCCAAACATAACACTTTTGTATTCAGGACATGAAGTTCATTTCTTTGCCACATGTTTTATTTTGTTATTTCAAACAGGATGCATGTTCTGGAATATTTTTATTTTGTACAGGCTTCATTCTTTTCACTCTGTCATTTAGGTTAGTATTGTGGAATAACTACAACGTTGTTGATCCATCCTCAGTCTTCTCCTATCACAGCCATTAAACTCTGTATCTGTTTTAAAGTCACCATTGGCCTCACGGTGAAATCCCTGAGCAGTTTCCTTCCTCTCTGGTAACTGAGTTAGGAAGGACACCTGTATTAATGTAGTGACTGGGTGTATTGATACACCATCCAAAGTTTAATTAATGACTTCACCATGCTCAAAGGGATATTCAATGTCTGCTTTTCTTTTTTTTTACCCATCTACCAATACGTGCCCTTTGTAAGGCAGTGGAAAACCTCCTTGGTCTTTGAAACTGTGTGAAATGCCCTGCTCGACTGAGAGACCTTACAGCTAATTGTATGTGTGAGGTACAGAGATGAAGTAGTCATTCAAAAATCATGTTAAACACTTATTACACACAGAGTGAGTCCATGCAACTTATTACCTGACTTGTCAAGCACATTACTACTTCTGAACTTGACATTATGGGGTATTGTGTGTAGGCCCGTGACAAAACAAAATCACAATTGAATACAATTTTAATTCAGGTTGTAACACAACCAAATGTGGAAAAAGTGAAGTGGTGTGAACACTTTCTGAAGGCAATGTAAATCATGTAGCCTGTAGCCTACGGTAGACCGCGTGTTGTTTTCTGTAGCCTACAGCATGGAGATCAAATTTATGACAAATGTCATGAGACACTTTTTACATCATGCAAGTTTTTCCGATCAAATAGCCTAACCCACAGGTGTATATCCTAAAAACAGGACAGGTCAAAGGAAACTGCTGTCTAGGAGTTTCACACAGTTGGCTAAATTGTCATGATAATCAGTGATTTCAAGTTTGTATTAGCATATTTTTGACGAGCTGCATCACAGCGAAAAAGAAAAGACTTCTGCATTTCCCGCTGTGTAAATACATGGATTCTCATTGCAAATAGGCTCAATATTACTCCTGATAAAAGGTGGGTAGCTGATATTCAGAGCATAAAGACGTCTTCCAGTCATTTTTTTACTTTTCCTGTTGAAAAGTGATATTCCAAGTATAAATACAGTAAAGTACACTCACTAATGCCTGGTCTACACCACACGACTTTCAAAATCCAAACATCATCGAGCCGCTCACTTTAAACGACCGTCTTTCCTGTTGTTTTTTGTCTTGGCAACTTAGTGGTGCGCACACTAAACGATGTGGCACAGACGGGGGTCACACACTACAAGATTCTTCACTTGGTCGTGAGAATTCTCCATACCATGCTGTCTTGTGAACACAATGATGTGATGATTAGATTGTTAACGCAGCCTCACCTGGTTAATATTGCCTGCTAAACTGGATCAGTAGTTATAACTAGTGATTATGATTGTTTTTTATAAGATAAGTTTAATGCTAGCTAGCAATTTACCTTGGCTTCTACTACATTCGTGTAACAGGCAGGCTACTCGCGGAGTGCAATGGTTAGAGCGTTGGACTAGTTAACTGTGAGGTTGCAAGATTGGCACCCCTGAGCTGACAAGGTGAAAATCTGTCGTTCTGCCCCTGAACAAGGCAGTTAACCCACCATTCTAGGCAGTCATTGAAAATAAGAATGTGTTCTTAACTGACTTTCCTAGTTAAATAAAAGCTATACAAAATATATATACATTTTCTTTTTATTTAAAAAATAATCGGAAATCGGCGCCCAAAAATACAGATTTCCGATTGTTATGAAAACTTGAAATCGGCCCTAATTAATCGGCCATTCCGATTAATCGGCCGACCTCTACTAGAGACGTCACTACAGACCCAGGTTTGATCCCTTGCTTTATCACAACCGGCCGTGATCGGGAATCCCATAGGGCGGTACACAATTGGCCCAGCGACGTCCGGCTTGGGGTAGGTTTTGACGCTTTACTTAAAATCAATGGCTCATTTCGCGCTAGCGACTTGTGGCGGGCCGGGCGCCTGCAGGCTGACCTCGATCGTCAAGTGAACAGTGTTTCCGCCGACACATTGGTGCGGCTGGCTTTCAGGTTAAGCGGGTGGGTGTTAAGAAGCGCCGTCTGGCGGGTCATGTTTCGGAGGACACATGACACGACCTTCGCCTCCCGAGCCCGTTGGGGAGTTGCAGCAATGAGACAAGATCGAAATTTAAGAAAATAAATAACATTGCTTGTGAACTTCAGAGATGACACAATTTGACACGGACTTTAGTTAAAGTGACATTGGCAAGTACAAACGCAAGTAGTCATCGCTCCGGCTCAAGAGTCTACACATTCTGGGTGATTCGAAACAATGTCTTCTCTGATGAGCTCTCATTGGCTATTGCTGATCACTGTTCTCAAAACTTGTCACTGCACATCTTACACTACAAGAGCATTGTAGATTTTGTGCAGATAAAATCAAATGTTTGAAAATATTGGGACGTTTGGGATTGCTCAAAGACAGGCTCGGAAGTACTCAGATTGCGGTTCTGAACTCCTCACATTAAACGCGTCGGTAAAGACTGCGCACCGAGAGGGCAACGACATGAGGATTTTGTCTCAGATCTCAAAAACTTGTCTGGGACCGCTAAATTGCGTAGTGTACACTTGGCTTAAAGGGTAAGTTTAAAAAAATAGTGTTTTTTAGACAACTGCAAAGGTTTTGATGGGAAGTCGTGATGGTTTGATGGGAAGTCATGATTTCATCAGCCTACCGACTTGCTTGTGGAACAATAGAGGAGCAACAGACTAGGACGGCCAAAACCGGACCTGCTCACTTACCTTGGCGGGTTGAGGCGTGGAAAAGTTAAGCCAGGCTGGAACAAAATCATGCTGCGCCATTTAGGTCCAGTGTCTCCCGTCAGTAGAGCGTGGCATCAAACCTCATGGCCAGGATCTGGAGAAGCAAGGAAAGAGGGATATCACTGCCAGACCTCTAGTAACAGACATCAGACAGAAATTAGTGTGAATAACCATCAGTGATACTTCAGAGGAGTTGGTGTTTCATGCAAGATAATGTCAGGCTGCTTATGACAGACAACTTATGGTAGTCTTTATTCATCTTTACCCAAATAATGAAAATTATTTATTTTAATTAATTAGGATTTACACTGATCATCATTGCAGCTTTTCGAAGTGTGTGCGAATGTGAACACTGCCAAATCACTTGGTAGTTAGTGTCATTTCACTTCAGTATAAAGAGAGGACACTGATTGTACCCACCGACAGCTTGACCAGAATGACATAACAAATCTTCTTACCCAGAGTAGTCAGCTCTGTAGTCCAGTGGCCCTTCTCTCTGTCAGTGTGGTATGTGTTCCTCTTGGTACAGCTGGCCCAGCCCTGGTGTCTGTTAAGCTAAGGCAGACCAGGATGTAGGACCACTCTTCAGCCTGAACGAGACAGAGCCCCCCGGCAGAGAGAAGCTCCAGTTCCCAGGGTGAGACGATGAGTGGAGAAGGGGCTTGGGTGGTAAGGAGACTGGCAGTTATCGGTACTGCAGGTCTTGGCTGGTGTCGAGATGATTTGATTGAATCAGTCAGACAGTCAGTCAGACAGACATGAATGAAAAGCAAGCATATGTAGTAGGGATCTGTTTGGTTGTTTGATCTCGGCCTGACTGTGTGAGTCAGTGAGGAAAGTCAACTCAACTGTTCTATGTTCTCAAAAGGTTTATGGAAGCAGCACTTTGTGCCAGCCCTGACACTGATTCCTCCTCACCAACTCATCCTATCTCCAGATGTGGGCACTCTCTGAAAAAAAAAGGGGGGGATCTACCTCACAGTGACGCTTCAAGGGGAAAACAGCGAAAAACCTGTGTTCACCTCATCCACACAACCGGAGGGCGACGACAGGGAGAAACGGGGGGAGGGGGGGGGAGGGGGTTCACGGTTCAGTCACATAACAAAACCCAAGGGGGCCTATCGCTATGATGTGACTAACATTGTGTTTGTTAGTAGTATCAATCAACACACCCCAAATCCTGAATCTTCTGAGAAGGGGTGTGAGAAGGAGCCTGACATTCTTATTAACTCACTATTGTAGAGGTTGTATTGATAGAGAACGTACCTGAGATTTGGTTCTGTACACCTTTTTGCATTTATCTTACCCTCAAACACGACAAACCTAGGCTGTTGTTGTTGGTCAGATACACCATTCATTCAAAGCACATACTCATGTAAACTGACTCACTTCTTAGCTATAAAAATATACTTGAGTCATACAGAGACAACTCTCCTTAATAAAAGGTCACTCATATAATTTTCAAAAAATATCTAACAACTGTCTGCCTTTCACTAGATTGTACAATCCTGACTTTGCTGTAGCATCTGGCAGAAGAAATTGTTGCTGAAGTTGTTGTACGGATTGGCATTGAACAAAACAAAACTAAGTGTTCTTCTTTACTTCTCAGCCGTCTATTCAAATTACTTCTTCACACCTTTGCAGCAGATCAACACTGTTAAGAAACACAACATTTAGGCAAGAAAATTACAATGGGCAGTTAGAGTTATGTAATATGGCTAGCAGCTAGCAAACTAGTTAGCAGGCTCGGTTGTAAACAAGCATTACGTACAAGCTAACGTTACTGCTAGCAGGCCATTGAATGAGTGGGACTCGCCAATGAACGATTACGCATGGTGCAACTTTCAATATTATTATATTAGCTAACAACATAAATTACTATATATGCATTACTTGACGTGATGACACATGAACATCGAAAAGTGTAACTGTCAACGGCAATGGATGATAAATGGAGATAGCCGCAGACGAAATCAACTGTGTCAAAATGGCCACCTACCTAGAGATAAATGTCTCGAGCCTCACACAGACCACTGTGATCGCTTGTCTCTGTCAATTCAGCTAATATCCGATATGTACGTGTAAGCGGAACATGCCTGTCTTGCAACCGCAAATATATCATTTGAGCTGTAGTGGTTAGTACATTTCGCTTGCGAGATCCCGTTTTATCAGACTTTCGTTTGAACTAGCTAACAGTAACGTTAGCTATCCTAGCTTGTTACTTGTTCCTGTTTGTCCTAGACATACTAATCGATGGAAGAGCACATGTCCACGCGTTATAAACAGTTTATAAACAATGATATCTGCAGTGCCTGTAACTTGTGGTCTTTGACTGTCAGTTTATCCGTTTAATGATGTAGCAAATATATCCACCACATTTCATTGAACAATTCGTCGTTACTGGGGGGTAACTGTTGTGGAACCAGACTTATCATAGGTCACTGTACGGACGGAAGAAATATATGTTCGCACACAAATCGGCAAGGTGTATGTCTGACATCGGGACAGCGGATTTGTACTTATTTATAACAACATTTAAATCCGATTTGAAAAATAAGCAAGAATACAATAATCCGAGATAGTATAGAGATGTTCTCTGCGCAGAGGCAGTGATTTTGATAAGACATTAACAGTATATGACTTTCTACACAAGCAACTCCGTGCTAGGCAGGCAGGTTACTGCAGAGATTTCAGACATTCATATGCTATTCAGATTTTGGGATATCTATTAACATTGTCTACTTTTTCAGATAAGATGTTGGTTGGTATATTTAGAAGACCCATCCTTACTGCTCACAAGGTGAGTTTACCTGTAAGAGGAAACTAAACATTGTTTCATGTCATGTCCATCTACTAATCTTATTGAATCTCTTTCCATGGATCCATTGGGACTCTCCACAGCAGATGTCCTGGCTGTCTGCTGGTGCCTCAGCCCGGGTTTCTGATGCCTCTTATAGTTCCTGTCCCCTGTGGCCCTGCAGGGTCTCCTCGGCCAGGCTGCTCCCTAAAATAAGTGATGCTGTTGGTCTATTGAGGACGCAGTATTTCCACAGCTCTGCTGCGAGGCTGAAGAAACGACAACAACCAGAGCCTCCACCCAGAGAGTTGGACCTGCTCCGTTATGACATGAGAGACCTGGGAAAGAGCCCCAAACCAGCGCTGTACCTGAGCCTCTCCAGCCTTATCCCTTTCATCGCTGCTCCGCTCGTCATGGCTGTGACCGAGACCTACCTGCCAGAAGTGGCCTTCGCCCAGGTCGCCTATGGAGCGTCTATCTTGTCTTTCCTGGGCGGTGCACGGTGGGGCTTTGCCATCCCGGAGACTAGCCCGGCCAAGCCAGACTGGATCAACCTGGCCAATAGCGTGGTTCCATCCCTGTTAGCCTGGCTGGCCATGCTGTTCAGCGACACTATTACCCCAGCAGCTATGATGGTCATCATGGGGCTAGGCATCTCCCTACACTATGACCTGTCTCTGCTGCCCACCTACCCCAGCTGGTTCAAAGCCCTGCGTACTATACTGTCGGTGGTGGCCTTCCTCTCACTGGTGGCCACACTGGTTCTCAAGGGAGTTTACCCGGAGAAGATTATATTTTCAGAGCAATGAATTCATGCTACAGAGTACAGACACATTTGTAATTGAACATACTTTAAGTGTGAATGGAAAGATCTATAAAATGGTAAAGAGTGTTTGTGATGGCATATGTTTGTTTTATTTATGGTACTTAAAAATGGCTGACTGATACTAAATGTGTATCCTTTAGGCTCTGGATCTGGCAATACTGTAACAAGCAGGTGGTACGTTTCATACATCTGCTGTATATCCATGTGGTGGTGTGTCAGTGTCATGCATTATTATTGCAGATAATAAAACAATGGAATGGCGGCGTGACCAGCCTCAGCCTACAATGAATGAATGTGTGAAAGGCTTGAAAGAACGGACTCTGCACACCTTTGTATTAAAATATTTACTTTTTTATTGTAAAACAGGAGTATTTAATTTAACAAAACTTTGGAAAAAAGGCAAGACGAATTGGATGGATGGACAGGCCCACAGGTCCCATGCAGAGATCTGAACAAATCACACAATAAGGCACATACTCCTTTTTCATGGACCCAAGATGTGCAAAACAAAATTTGCATGACTCCTCCTTCCAACAAGACAGGAGCCATCTTCTATTTCACCCTGGCACTCAAATTTAGAACACAACCCTAATTCCGCCAGAATATTTTTTATTTTATTTCTCCAGTAACTGACCTTGTCTAGTGCGTTACGTAAAAATAATAACATTATCTAAGGTTTGTGCATCTCAGGTGAAACATGTAAAAAGACCTCTATCTTTCTTTGGTAATGGGGTATACATGGGAAGCTTGGGTAAACTTGAAATACGTAAACCGCTATAGTGTTTGACTAATGACCATTCAGACTACCTTGGAAAGTTTGTGTGCGTGGTTGTAATAAAAAAGGTCCCAGGACAATGGACTAACACCCTAGCAACAACTAGATTAAGTCCAGGCTTTGGTGAAACAGGTAAACAGTATTTTTGCATTCGCAATTTACCCCAACAAATGTCACTGAAAATATGGAGGGAAATGGTATCAAATAATCTAACTGACACACATATGCGAACCCACACACACTAATACAATACCACTCATCACTTAGAGATGCCCAGCCCAGTCCTCATGTACTCGTACACCACATAGCTGATACTGACAGCTGGGATGACTTTCATGAAGTTGGGCAGGATTCCACGATACAGTCCAAAGAATCCTTCTTTCTCCAAGATCTTTTTCACCAGATGGTTCATGGTCACCTGCTCTGAGCCTTCGATGGATGCTGAGAGAAAAGGGAAAGACAGGGAGGAAATTTAAGTTGGTATTACCATGGACTAATTTGAATCGATCAACACCATTTCCTCTATAGATTGTAAAGAGTAATTGCTAAAGTTATATATTTTGAATACTTCGGTTTCGTGGATATAATTCAGTCAGTCATCTTGGCCATGATAATACATCGTGTTTGAGACCGGAGTGGGATTTGGTGTTTCTCTCAACCTGGTCTCAGAGCATTTTTTTATTATTCTGTACATAAATCCGAGACACTCAATTTAGTATGATATGTTTCGTATGGTATGTATTAATTTGTGGATGTCCATCAAACATTTCGCATGATATGTTCCGAATTGCAATTTGTATGATATGTTCTGAATTTAAATTCGTACAATATGTGAATTCCAATTTCCTGTGGCTAACGCTAACGTTAGCTAGGCTAGAGGTTGGTGTTAAGACGTCCGCACGCTTTCCAGCTGAAACAGTTCGGAAGTGTTTCTGCATATATTATGATGACATTTGTATGTTTTATATTAAGGTAAAGGATTTTTCGGACTGTTTGAGCACACAACATTTTTTCCCAAGGCCAGCCAAAGTTCCGGAGCCGAAGCGTACACCACTTCGTCCGTCAAATGTAGGGATTCTTTGTCATTCAACTAGAGACGACTCATTTTTCATGCACATTTTTTCATTGAGAAATAATGCACCAAACGTCTTAGATGTAAAATTGCGCAACTAAGATCTCCTCAGCAAAAACGTCAAAATTGATGACATATTTCTTGAGTTATCTTAGATTTATTCTGTCTATTTTGAGGAAGTGTATACTGGCTACGGCGTCTTAAAATGGCCAAACAGTACTATTGCGATTTTGTTCTCGTTTTTTTAAGCGAAGGTCTTTTAAGAGAGTATGCGAGCACACTCGTTTGATTCACCTAGCCGGGTTAAGGTTAATTGTTAGGTTAAAAGGTTAGGGGAAGGTTCAAGGGTTAGGGTTAGCTAACATGCTAAGTAATTGTAAATTAGCTACAAGTATTTTTACTTGTAAGGTGCTAATTAGCTAAAATGCTAAACATGTCCATGATGAGATTCAAACATTCAACCTATGGGTTGCTAGACATTTGCCTTATAAACCCATCCATCCATTCACCCCAACCAACCACCCTCCTTTTTTTGTCTTAAGTAACCGTTGTCTTATGTAACCACACCATAAGAGCGTTGGTGTGTCTGTGTATGGATTGAATCCCAGAGCTGACAATGTAAAAATCTGTTCTGCCCCTGAGCAAGGCAGTTAGCCCACTGTTCCCTGGGCGCCGAAGACGTGGATATCGATTAAGGCAGCCCTCCGCACCTCTCTGATTCAGAGGAGATGGGTTAAATGCGGAAGACACATTTCAGTTGAATGCATTCAGTTGTACAACTGACTAGGTATCCCCATTTACCTTACTATGTTACATCTAGTCTATAAGACCAGTCTGTTTCAATATGTGACAGTGTTGTAACAATTTGTACAGTCACAGGTTTGGGTTGTGAGTGATCTCTGAGATAGGACGGTTACCTGCTGCCTGCATCCTGGTTCGGATCAGAGCCAGGGGATAACTGGCCAGCTGGCCACAGGTGCTGGAGACGGTACCACAGGCCAACAGCACCAGGATCCCAGGGTTGGCTGTGTCTTTGGCATAACGGGCCAGCCACGCATTCTTCAGACTCTGAGGTAAGAAGGGGTAGAGTAGAGCACAAAGAGAGTCAGGAATCATGATTAGGCCAAGAGATCACAATCACCTACATTTAGTGGTAAAACTGGGTCAACATCAAAAGTTTTTGCTGTATAACCAAAAACCAAAGAAGTACAACACAAAACAGCACACATATATCTGGGACCAGGCTATACCAATGACCTGTCCAAAACCTAAAAAACTGTTTTATCCAGTTAGAAATGTTTGGACACACCTCGTACACTGCCAGGTCTATCCCAGCATATGGAATGATGCCCAGGATGTTTGGAACGTAGCCCTTATAGAAGGCCTTCATGCCCTCCTTCTTCAGGATCTTCTTGGCACAGTCGAACATTCCTGAGTACTGTCCAGTCTTCCTCAGCGTAAGCCTAGTCTTCATTACCTAAAAGGACAAAGCAGAGAGACTTTAGCTGGTTATAAAACTACACAGAATATCTCTCTGCACTCCCCTCCTCTCTCCTTCCTGCTCATGTTAATCCCCATTTATGTATCTCCTCTATCCTTCCCTTCTCTCTACGCCCCTCCACTTCATTCCCATCCCATTGCCCTCGCATCCTCTCACCTCCATGGGATAGATGGCCGTCTGAGCCGTGGCCCCGGCCAGTGACCCAGCAATGAACCTCTCGTGGGTCTGGACCTTCCCTCCCTCTGACGACAGCATCTTCTTATACTGCCAAGAGGAACAGAGCCAACAAAGTGAAACTGTGCTGATGGCCCAGAGACATACATACAGAATACAATTTCAGTAGACATAATGCCCGGTCTTGTGGCTACATGGTTAACCAGATAAGAAAAAAGTAACTTGAAATAGACCTGATCCACATGTCTTAAAAACAACGAAGAGAGGCAGTTGATTGTTTCTCACCTGTTCGTAGGCCATGAACTTGATGGCTGTCTCAGGGGCAATCTTCAGGACATTGGTCCCGTTGCCCCTCCACAGGGAGCTGACGCCCCCCTCCTTTATCATCTGCTTGAAGCCCCCCACCAGACTGATCTTATTGGTCTTGGAGCCGTGCACCTGAGAAAGAGAAATCACTGATAATCAGGGTTCGGGGGGTGGGGTGGGGTGGCATTGATACTTCAATTATTGTGGGGGCCCCCTCCTTAGCTCCCTGTAATTGCATCCCTGCAGGTAGGATCTCCCCATCACAACAAAGGTAAATTAATTTATATGGTTCTGACATTTACTGTATACTGCATCTAACTTTACCAAGAAGGACATAGACAATACATTGATTGGACATATGCTTACGAGTTAGGCATGTAGGCCCACAGTACATACCTGCATGAACACCTTCATCCTGTCCAGAGGGGCGGTGCCTGTACGAGAGACGGCCCCAGCCATGGCGCCAGCTGCCAGCTGTTTCCACCACACGCCTGTTGTCTTCTCCTCCTCTGTGAACTCATCAGGGATGGTGAGGCTGTCCCCAATATCCAGAACCTATCACAATACACATGCACACTGTTAACGAATATAGCAAACATTTAGAAACACTGAGTTTGCCCCCAATAAAGTCTTAACATGCGTGTTCTTACGCAAGAAAACACGCACCCCCAATCAATACTATTGATTTCCAGGTCGAATAAATAAGTAGTTCGGTCAAACAAAAAGTTAAAGTTAAATAAATTACCAGTAGCCTAAACAACATTGCAATTATACATCGCATAAAATGCATATGAATGCATAAAACTATAGAAGCGCGTGGCGTGGACCCGGTTTAATTCTAGACCGACAACAACAGCACCTCCATACTAAACTTGATTCGGTCCATTTTGGTTCAAAGTGTGCTGAAATATTATAGTAAGGAATTAAAATATACGTGGGTCTGGGAGTAGCAAAGCGCATTTTTCGGAAAAGCGCGAAAAACCACATCGAAAGAGCGTCAAGCAGAACAAATGCTGATAACATTATGAATATTTTGATGAATGATGAGGCAATGGAGGCTCAATTATGAGCAGCATCATCAAAATCATCAGGGTGACAAACATGTAAAGGTGATGGGTCCTATTTGATAATATCTCACCAAGATCTTTAAGTCCCACTCACTAATTACGTCTGTCCTTCACCAGAGACCTGATCCCCACAACTGCAGCACTGCACAGCAACAAACCCTTTCACCTCCCAAGACCTGTGCCATAAGACCAGAGGGGTATACTAGCACGATCAAATTAATTAGTCAGCTAACTTTGATGAACAACCAGAAATAACTATAGATTTTTCGGTTCAGTAAAAACCTAAACTTAGATAAGTGATTTTGGTTGTTGAAACAATGAGAACATTCCCATTTCAAGCTTATCTTAAAAAAAAGAAAGTTCAAATTCAGAACATGTAGGAAAGTTAGCTAACTCAATCATTGACCCAGCTTTGTAGTATACCCCTCAGCACTGTCCAAACACCCTGACCAATTATAACGTCATGCCACCCTTGAACCTAATCCTACCGAACCCTTGATGTTTTACCTTGGCCTAATTCTCACTTTATGTAACATGGTGTGTCTCATGTGTATGTCTACATGCACACCACTGATACCAATTACAGCATGTTAGCTCAACAATGCAAAACACTCATTTAGCAATATGGTACAATGGAAACAAATGTCCCATTTCAACAATTACATACCAGTATATTATTAGAGTGGTACAATTGTGTTATTATCATGTCATTTTTGAGGACAAACATGACCAACTTCAATGTAATGCAAATTCAATGCACCATTTACAATACAACAATGAAAACAAAACTTAGAAGACAACTCTGGATGCAGTAATGAACATAATCAACAGATTCACCACCAACAATATAAACAAACCAAAACAATATATGCATACTGACTTCCAGGACCAATATGATCACCTCAGTGCTCAGTGTTGGTAAAGACATATACTTTATCATGGACAAAACAAAGTATAAATTCAGTTTATGTCCATTGTGACACCTGAGCTGATAGAGAACAGAGGAGTGATCTTACCGTAGAATTTGTAATTGAATAGGATCTCTATGGAACTTACCACCTCAATCTCCACCTCATAGATATTTCCATCATCCTCAAAATCAATATAGAACCACTTTTCTTTGGGATGCTGCAGCAGTGCCATGTCACCCCAGCCCGAATCTGAGCCGTGATACTGATCCTGGTACTGGTCGGTCTGTCGATTTGGAGCCATGCAATAGCCAGTTGTATGTACTGGGCCAGCCAGTCAACGTCCCAGTGGCACTGTAGCCTACCTCCACCCCAATAACAACAAGATGGTCCTATCCCGCCCAGACTGACATCACATTGACTTCCTTACCCCCCACACCGTCCCAAGCCACTAACAAGCTAATCCCCTCCTAGGACAGCCTTAAATTAGCTTACCGTAGCCTAGTTTAGCTAAGTCATGCAGGTTTATTCAACCTCTCTCTCTTGGGTGGATGAATGGGCAGAGGATCCAAAGCTCTCCAGGATCAGGTTTGGAGAGCACTGTCGTAGGACATGAGGATATCAAAATATTCAGCAATAAAAACTGCACCCCCAGGTTGCACTGCCACATGACCTGTCAGTTTGTTGACTGTTCCTTCCTCTACTGTGACTGGCTGTTTCTCTCCACATCACTGCCTGTCTTTCATTCAGGAGACAATCCTCCCCTCTACATGAGTGTATAAACAGAAGACAAAGCCTATTACTTCACCTCTATCTCTCCTCCTCTCCCTCCTTTGCCTGTTTCTTGATTGACTCTTGACTCAGTCTGATCCCATTGACATAGAGAGGAACCATGTCATTACACAAGTCCTGGGACCTCTCCAGAACCAGCAGGAAAGGAACTCTAATTCACAACTCTCCCCTCTACTGTCTGTCAAACTGTTGTGAAGGGCAGACAGGGTACCGCAGCATTGCACTGTCCTTATGTAATGACAGTTGAAGCATTGTTTCAACAATATTTACTGTATTCAACCTAACCCTAACCCTTTTGTTACAAGTTGAGCTTGTGCGCAAGGTGCAAAATTGTCACCACCAATCTTTTGATATGTGATTGTGATATAGTTGAGCTCATTTGTCAAGTGCCGACTACAACAGGTGTAGTAGACTTTACCGTGAAATGCTTTCTTACGAGCCCTTTCCCAGCAATGCAGTTAGAAAGTAAGTAAGTTAGCAAATAAAAATAGAAAAATTGTAACACAATAAATAATAATAAGGCTTTATACAAGGAGTACCGTTACCAAGTCAATGTGCCAGGGTATGAGGTAGTTGAGGTAATATGTACATGTAGGTAGGGGTAAAAGTGACTAGGTAATCAGGATACGTAATAATCAGAGTAGCAGCAGTGTATTTGAAGAGTTTGAAAGTGTGTGTATGTGTGTGGTGTCAATATGCATGTGTGAGTGTCTTTTTTTTTGTGTGTGTGTGTATATATGTGTAGTGTTGGAGTGTCAGTGTAAGCATGTCTGACTGTGTGGGTAGAGTCCAGTGAGTGTACATTAGAGTCAGTGTAAGAGAGTCAGTGCAAAAAAGGGTCAAGGCAAATAGTCCAGGTAACCCTTTGATTAACTATTCAGCAGTCTTTTGGCTTGGGGGTAGAAGCTGTTCAGGTGCCTTTTGGTCCCACACTTGGCGCTCCGGTACTGCTTGCCGTGCGGTAGCAAAGAGAACAGTCTATGGCTTGGGTGGTTGGGGTCTTTGACAATTTACCGGCTAGTATAGAGGTCCTGGATGGCAGGGAGCTCGGTCCCAATGATGTACTGGGCCATCCACACCACCCTCTGTAGCATCTTGCGATCAAGGGCGGTGCAGTTGTCATACCAAGCGGTGATGCAGTCGGGTCAAGGTGCCGCTGTAGAACTTTTTAAGGATCTGAGGGGCCATGCCAAATCTTTTCAACCTTCTGAAGGGGAAGAGGCACTGTCGCGGCTTCTTCACGACTGAGCTGGTGTGAGAAGACCATGTTAAGTCTTTAGTGAAGTGGACACCGTGGAACTTGAAGCTCTCGACCTGCTCCAGTACAGCCCCACTGATGTTTCCTGTAGTCCACGATCAGCTCCTTTGTCTTGCTAACGTTGAGGGAGAGGTTGTTGCCCTGGCACCACACTGCCAGGCCTCTGACCTCCTCCCTGTAGGACTACCACCTTTGTGTCGTCAGCAAACTTAATAAGGGTGTTGGAGTCGTGCGCGGCCACACAGTTGGTGATCAGGGAGTACAGGAGGGGACTAAGTACACACCCCTGAGGGGGCCCCGTGTTGAGGGTCAGCATGGCAGATGTGCTGTTCCCTTCCCTCATCACCTGGGGGCGGCCCGTCAGAAAGTTCAGGATCTAGTTGCAGAGGGATGTGTTGGAGCTTGGTAATGAGCTTGGAGGGGGCTGTGGTGTTGAACACTGAGCTGTAGTTAATGAACAGCATTCTCACATAGCTATTCCTCTTGTCCAGGTGGGAGAGAGCGGTGTGGGGTGCAATAGAGATTGCGTCATCTGTGGATCTGTTGGGGCGGCATGCGAAATAGAGTGGGCCCAGGGTGTCTGGGTTGATGATGTTGATGTGTGCCATGAACAGTCTTTCAAAGCATTTCATGGTTACAGATGTGAGTGCTACGGGACGATAGTGGTTTAGGCAGGTTACCTTTGAGTTCTTGGTGGTCTTGCTTGAAACATGTTGGAATTACAGATTGGTACAAGGAGATGTTGAAAATGTCTGTGAAAACACTTGCCAGCTGGTCTGGGCATGCTCTGAGAATGCACCCTGATATTCTGTCTGGCCCAGCGGCCTTGTGAGTGTTAACTGTTTAAAATTCGTACTCACATCGGCAATGGAGAGCAAGATCAAACAGTCGTTCGGGACAGCAGGGGCTCCCATGCCTGGCTCAGTGTTGTTTGCCTCGATGCGAGCATAGAAGGCATTCAAGATCGTCTGGGAGGTTTGCTTCACTGGGCAACTCACGGCTTCATTTCCCTTCGTAATTGTCTGCAAACCCTGACAGATCCGAACAGCATCCGAGCCGGTAAAGTATAATTCTAAGTCCTATATATTGACCTTTTCCATGTTTGAATGGCTCGTCGGAGGTCGTAGCTGGTTTTCTTGCAAGCGTCCATGTCCCGTTCCTTGAAAGCGGCCCTACTGTTAACTTCGATGTATCAGGTTGTAGTGATGTGTAGGATAACTCAGCAAGTACACACTCCCAAACAGAGACAAACAAACCCAGTCACACAAACATGCAATATCTCACTCACTCACTCACTCACTCACTCACTGTTGAGTGCTTCCAATAGCGGATAATGTCCTGCAGGTTGGTGGCGGTGTTGAAGAGGAAGTGTTCCCTCCATTCATTCCAGTCCACAGTCATGGTTCCATCTACATCAATGCTGCAGCACAGAGCACAAAAACAAAAGAACAAAATCAAACTGCCAACATGGCAATCTATTTTACAAATTCTATAACACAAAAGAGTATAAACATTTCCCAATACAAAGGCAGTTGTCTAAAGTACCGGTTTAAATTGCATTATATTCTGTAACGTCTATTCCATACTGAGTGATGTAAAACCTTAACACTGCATTTTGATAGACGTCATAGTGTCTCGGCAGGTAGCCGGACAGTGTTAAGTGTCACCCAGGAAGGGTGACACTGTCATTGAGTCTGTACAATGGGGAAAAATAACTATAATGGTGCAGCAAATAGAGGACATTCAAGTATTGGTGGTGTATTTTGGATTAACTCCAGCAAAGTGTAATGAGAGTGAACATTTTTTATTTCTTTTGCAGACTGCAAAACAACTAGGGGATTTAGGATAGAAAATGACACTGATATTTCTCAGCTGCCATCTCAAATCCCAACCTGGTTTAACTCCTGACAATTTCACGGCTGCCCTTCCACTGAGAGCAGACAGCAGCAACAGTAATCAATAAGTAAATGAGATTACTGATCCATGCTGTACTTTACTGGAGACCTGCTCTCCCTGTCTATTTCTATATCTCTTCTATCTTGCTTCATCCCTCTCTCTCCACTTATCTCTCCAGTATTTGTTAGACAAATAGTGAGTCAGTCTATCTGAGTGCTTTGTTTATGGAAATGAACACTCTCTGTCATTCCCTGTCCTGTAGTAACTCTTCTAACTCAACTATAATCTATTTAAAGAATATAATATTCATGCTATCAACACAGCCTAGAAACTACACATCAATGTAATGGCTATTTCCTGGTTTTCATTCTAGGTGTTTATCATCCACTCTCATCCCCAGTCAGGGGCTGTATTAATGTTATCAGCTCCACTGCAGGAGAGCTTAGCTGGGTTGGAATGCAGCCATGCAGAGGACCCACCCACCACAAGCAGAGGATAGTGAAAGTGCCAGGCCCAACATAAACATTTAATGACAGAACAACCACAGAGTAAGCTCAGATAACATGCGGGAGTTTATGTACTGTATCCTCAAAGTAAATATATGCCCAATGTGGGTTGTTTAACAGCTGATGCCACCATGACACCAGACAGTGAGATATATGACTGAGGGCCTACGTCTGAAGGATCTTCTCTGCCTCTTCCTTGCTGATGTCCATCCCCAGGTCGGCAAGGGACTGCTTTATCTCCATGTAGTCAATGCGTCCTGTAGGAAAAAACAATGCCATGAGATAAAATATTGAATAATTTACATTGAATCAAATAATTGACTGTATTTTAAGTATTGATATATTGTAGTGGGATTAGACTACTATACCATCATTGTTTTTATCCAGGCTCTTGAACGTCAGCAACAGTTTCTTCTCATGTTCCTTCAGGTACTTGGAGAACTCATTGATGTCAAGACCCTCGTCGTTGTCCTGGTCCCCAGATGAAACTATTTTCTGGGAATAATAAAACAAAAACACATTTACAAACCACCCCCATTGTACATTTTCTTAGTGTAGACATTCCTAGCTTGAAATAATAATTGTAAAATCTCTCCAAAACCCTTACATGAAACACTTTCACTGGAGAGCGGCAGCTGGCTGTTCAACCTTTAGCTGGACTATTGTGCCACCTACTGTTTTCTTTATAGAGAACACTGAGGATTCATTGAATTTACAGGGATGCTGTACTGTAGACTGTAAGATCAAATCAATATAATGGGGTCAAAGTGCATTGGTGTGTTGCCTCACCCAGGGATGGGCTACCTGACTTTAAAATTATGCTTGTAGGCTATACAGGCACTGATCATATTATCTAATCTATATGTCAACTCAACTTCCATACAACAGGGGATAGATTCATATCATTATAAGTATCAAGGATGAGCTGATGCTGACCTTCGTGAATTAATGTTTTAGGGTTTGGGTTAAGTTGCCTTTCACTTTCCTGTGCAAACAGATCAATGAAAAGTCATATGGCTGTGACTGGGAGAAAACTAAGGAATGCAGGAATGCCATATTTTACCTTTAAAGGTGTGTCCTTATCCTTAGTTGCACCGCAACAATAAAACCTTGCCTCTCCTGTTTCAACTTTTGAAGCTACAGGCAAAATTATCTCCAATGATGCCCTATTCTTGCAGCTTTCAGATGGCACAGTAGGCTACCCGGTACTATATGACAGATCCAGGTGTTATCTATATGTATATGGAAATAAATATGGAAATGTTAAGATACCGAGTCTTATCAAGAACCAACATCCTCAGTCATATCTAGGGAAATGATGACATGGGATGCCCATGTGCAATGCTCTCTTTATGATATAAGATACGTGTAATACAGTGAATGGATTGTTTAATGGTAATCCTTTAAAGAGAGGTGAAGTACTGCAAGATATGCAGTACTTCACCTAAGCTACCTGCTGCCCCTAGTGGTTAGAGTATCTGTCGATGTGCCCTTGAGCAAGGCACTTAACACTAATTGCTCCTGTAAGTCGCTCTGGATAAGAGTGTCTGCTAAATGACAAACAAATAATAGATTAGAAAACATTTAATTTTGTATAGTTTAGTAAGTAAAACCTATCCCTTGTCAGTGGTTAAAATGCCACATTTGCTTGGCATCTGTCAACACTATTTGCCAATGGGAGGGGCTACAACCTTCATCTTGTGTAGATCTATAACTTGCTCTACACAATAATGTACTTTGACACTAAAATAACACGTTTTTTCATATATTTCCTTGGCATCTGTCAACACGATTTGCCAATGGGAGAGGCTACAACCACCATATTGTGTAAATCTATACATTGCTCTACACAGTAATGTCATTGTGACACTAAAATAACACATTTTTTGTCATATAGACAGTCTATCTGTTCACATGTAAAGCGTTATTTACTTGCGCGTCTCCTTTCCCGAAAGCAATGCCCAAAGCAGAGAGGCCCTCTTTGAGTTCTGCAACATCCACTTTTCCATCTTTGTTGGTATCTAATTTCTCAAATAATTCTTCATACGTCTTCGGAGCGTCACTGGCACAATGTGAATCTGTAAACACGAGTTTTCTTACGACTTGATACATTATTGCAGTTATCCAAAATTCAAAGAATTCACTCGAAAAACTCGACAAGAAAATGAATACCGCGGAGAAAAACTGGAAGATCAATTGCGTGCCACTGCCAACTGTGGTTTGGCCAAAGACGGAAGAGGAAGCGAGACATCTAACTCCCGCATTTTTTCTGGTTACATTACTGTCAATGAGCTGAGCGGACCCGACCCAGCTGCTATCGCATTGATGTCAGAAGGAGAACCACCCCGTTAAGCAGACCGGAACGGACATTTTTTTCAACGGTAAACGGCCTGAGTGACCCATCTTCATTCTTTCACCATCTTTGGTTTGAGTGTCAAGAGGACTTCCGCGATTTGCAGCCTCGAATCGCAATAAAATATGTGTCATAATTCAGTAGCATTCACTGATCAACAATAATGTATGTTAACAACTATATAACTACTTTCAGATAGAATAAATCCTGGCAGGGTAAGCTGTCTGGAAAAAAAGGGTGGGTTTTGAGACCTCCTCTCATTTCATTTTGGATGGACACACCCTAGTGTAAACAAATAGCCTAGTCTATTCTATCAGTGTATCTCCCCAGAGCCTATACACCACTCCCTACTGCGTTGTGCCCCCCTGGAAGCGTGTGGATTCCCCAGTAAAGCCTATTGATATGCTGTTTTCTCGACCGTAGCCTATCATATCTTTGGTGCAACAGAGATTTCAATAGGAAGGAAAGGTAGACAAATTAGTTTGGTTACAGTCTCTCCCCTCCTTATAAGCCCTCCTACTCCACCCATCACCACGTTTCTATTAGTCATCTGAATAGATTCTCTGCCCTGCCCAACTCTGACAGCTGAGTATGCAGTGTATGGTCTGTGAATTCTATGATCTCCCTGTAACTCACTGTCTGCTACACAATGTATTTATAACTTATAAAACCAATCATCTCTGTTTCTCTCTCTCTGTGTGTGTGTGTGTGTGTGTGTGTGTGTGTGTGTGTGTGTGTGTGTGTGTGTGTGTGTGTGTGTGTGTGTGTGTGTGTGTGTAAGTCCGCTCATTTGCCACAAGATGGTGACAAAGTACTGCTGCCTTTTTCATTCAGACACCGATACATTGTACTGATAAGGACTGGATGCACTCTTCTTTCCCTCTTTACATTTTTTCATTAATGTTACTTATTGGCTGGTGAGTTAATAAAATATGCAAACAGAAGAGATCCCAAATTTAAAAACAGCAACAAACAAGTTAACCAAAAGAAAGAAAACAGATTGACCGCAGCGCTTATAATGTAGGTGACCTGGAACGCACCATGGCAGTCCCTTATAAATAAAGGTGACCCGGAACGTGCCCAAAGACTTCCTCCGCGGCTGACTGTAGCACGAATATTGTCATTCACCAATCATCGCCGCTGCTATGGGGGTGTAAAAAGGACTGACACCCATAGAAGAAAGACACATTATCAGGCTAAACTAACGGTTTATGGATTTCATGATGATGAAGAAAAAGAAATTCAAGTTTAAAGTGGATTTCGAGCTGGATGAGCTCTCTTCTGTCCCCTTTGTCAACGGTGTCCTGTTTTGTAAAGTCCGACTCCTTGATGGTGGTTTCTCGGAGGAGTCGTCTCGGTAAGAATGCTAACGTTAACTGCTAGCTAGCTAGCTAGCAACTCAATGCTAGATAATGTTTTATTTTCTTGTACCTGTCTCTATTATCTGTTATGTTCAGAATTTCCGATATTAGGCAATAGCCATACATTGCTAGTTCGCTGGGTATAACATTGTTACCGTAACCTAGATAACGTTAGCTGGCTGCCAGGCTAGCAACCGTCATCTGACTAGCACCATCACATCGGTGCACAGCTTCGGCTGTAAACAATGCCAGGTTGGATCGGCATGTATAGCTAGCAAGGAAGGTACTGCGAAACCCTGTCGTTAGTATGCACAATAGATGTCTGTCTGCGAGGATGATGGAGTGGAGAGTCACAAGTAGGAACATGTTCCATTTTACATTTGAGAACATTGTCAGTATCACACTACAATGGTGCATGACATGGTCAAAGTCCAGGTACAGTAAATGGGGGATAGATCAAAAATAAATACAGGCAACACTTTACATTAGTGCCCTTATTACTGTGTAATTACTCCTCGAAGTAGCGTGTGACAACTACTGACAGGTGTCATAGTGTGCACAGTGCACTCGAATGGTTTTATGATAAATGGTCTGAGTTCCTCTCACAGAGTGGATTGTATTTGATTTCATCATGTTTAGCTAATCAAGTAGCTAATCCCCTTTCCTCTGAAAGCCATCTCCTACTGTAGCTTTAACTCCACATTAACCTGATACCCGAGGAGGAGAGAGGAAATGTGGTGTGGAGGCTAAATATGTACAGCAATCCTTCAGCAGAGTCAGTGTGGCTTGCTGTTGTCAGTCCAAGCCTCCAGTATTCACTATGACATCATACTTTTTCCTAAACTTTTGTTGCTTCCTCTTTCCATTGATTGACACGAATCTTAGATTTCACAGTGCTATCCATTCAGCAGTGATGTGACCGCAGCTTCTTCCTGATTCATGGTCGTGATGCTGCATCTCTTTGTGCAAGGCAGGATACAGGGCCTGAGTCTGGGCGTCTGAAACGGGCTGGCTTGGGTCAGGTTAGCCTACCCAACATCTGGAGCCTGTCCGTAGCTCTGCACACGTCCCCAGGCCCGGATAAGCTTGTCAGATTTGCAGACGTGAGATGGAGCTTAGCCTATGCAGGGGTTTTGTGCAAGCTTGATACTTTAATTTCTAAATGATTTGCCTTTGGCAAATCCTTCTCTTAATCTGGTAAAAACTTCCTCTGACTGAGTGGTAGGCCTGTGTATGAATAGAGCCTCTGTGTTTCTGTCTGTTTGGGTTCCTTTCACTGTGAATAAGCCAGACCACACCATGCCAGCCCCTCTGATGCCATCACTGATTCCTTCAGTGTGCGGGTGCTTCTGTAATGGCCTCAGTAATGGATATTTATGAGTCTGTCAGTGCCACAGTGTTTCCTCTATAATAATTTGTAGCATTTGGGGGGAAAAGGGGTTGATCCCTTTGTTTTCCTCATCTGGGATCCCCTCCAGAGAATTTCTATGTAGAAGGATTGAGAAGCTCAGTTCTGGTGACTTTTTAAAAGGACATTCTACTCCAAAATGAATAGAAAATTATGACACCATCTAAAATGTAATTTCCTCATCCAGAAATGAGCCCAATAACATATTTGTAAAATTATTAGTAAAAAATATTTTTACATATTGGAACATGCATATAGCTTGTGCATGGTCCATATTATCAGGTATGCTATTAGCAATAAGAATTATCACCTGTAGCCCAACTGATGCAGCATAGTGGCTATAAATCAATAGGCGCTCCGAATTAAGATGCAAAGATGCCTGCAGAAAGAATGGGCTGTCAGCTATGACATGGCACTTTGAGTTTGAAAAAAATCTCTTTTAGATATTGAACTACCCGTAAGTGTAGTGGTTTTATACCCGGTAATGGAATTACTACACAGAAATGCATAATTATGGCTATAAATGCCATCTTCACGTTTCACAAGTTTGAACATCAAAGTACAATACACTGATTTTCAATAATGTACTGCATTGTACTACTGTACTATCCAAACTGCATGTCCCCAGGCACCCTCATTTGTTGACTTCTGTGATCGAAAAAGCCTTGGTTTCATGCATGTCAACATCAGAAGCCTTCTCCCTAAGTTTGTTTTACTCACTGCTTTAGCACACTCTGCTAACCCTGATGTCCTTGCATTGTCTGAATCCTGGCTCAGGAAGGCCACCAAAAATTCAGAGATTTCCATACCCAACTATAACATCTTCCGTCAAGATAGAACTGCCAAAGGGGGAGGAGTTGCAGTCTACTGCAGAGATAGCCTGCAAAGTAATGTCATACTTTCCAGGTCCATACCCAAACAGTTCGAACTACTAATTCTGAAAATTACTCTCTCCAGAAATAAGTCGCCGCCTGCTACCGACCCCCCTCAGCTCCCAGCTGTGCCCTGGACACCATTTGTGAATTGATTGCCCCCCCATCTAGCTTCAGAGTTTGTTCTGTTAGGTGACCTAAACTGGGATATGCTTAACACCCCGGCAGTCCTACAATCTAAGCTAGATGTCCTCAATCTCACACAAATCATCAAGGAACCCACCAGGTACAACCCTAACTCTGTAAGCAAGGGCACCCTCATAGACGTCATCCTGACCAACTGGCCCTCCAAATACACCTCCGCTGTCTTCAATCAGGATCTCAGCGACCACTGCCTCATTGCCTGTATCCGCTACGGTGCCGCAGTCAAACGACCACCCCTCATCACTGTCAAACGCTCCCTAAAACACTTCTGTGAGCAGGCCTTTCTAATCGACCTGGCCCGGGTACCCTGGAAGGACATTGACCTCATCCCGTCAGTTGAGGATGCCTGGTCATTCTTTAAGAGTAACTTCCTCACCATTTTAGATAAGCATGCTCCGTTCAAAAAATGCAGAACTAAGAACAGATACAGCCCTTGGTTCACTCCAGACCTGACTGCCCTCGACCAGCACAAAAACATCCTGTGGCGGACTGCAATAGCATCGAACAGTCCCCGCGATATGCAACTGTTCAGGGAAGTCAGGAACCAATACACGCAGTCAGTCAGGAAAGCTAAGGCCAGCTTCTTCAGGCAGAAGTTTGCATCCTGTATCTCCAACTCCAAAAAGTTCTGGGACACTGTGAAGTCCATGGAGAACAAGAGCACCTCCTCCCAGCTGCCCACTGCACTGAGGCTAGGGAACACGGTCACCACCGACAAATCCATGATTATTGAAAACTTCAACAAGCATTTCTCAACGGCTTCCGCCTTCCGCCTGGCTACTCCAACCTCGACCAACAGCTCCGGCCCCCCCGCAGCTCCTCGCCCAAGCCTCTCCAGGTTCTCCTTTACCCAAATCCAGATAGCAGATGTTCTGAAAGAGCTGCAAAACCTGGACCCGTATAAATCTGCTGGGCTTGACAATCTGGACCCTCTATTTCTGAAACTATCCGCCGCCATTGTCACAACCCCTATTACCAGCCTGTTCAACCTCTTTTTCATATCGTCTGAGATCCCCAAGGATTGGAAAGCTGCCGCAGTCATCCCCCTCTTCAAAGGGGGTGACACCCTGGACCCAAACTGTTACAGACCTATATCCATTCTGCCTTGCCTATCTAAGGTCTTCGAAAGCCAAGTCAACAAACAGGTCACTGACCATCTCGAATCCCACCGTACCTTCTCCGCTATGCAATCTGGTTTCCGAGCCGGTCACGGGTGCACCTCAGCCACACTCAAGGTACTAAACGACATCATAACGGCCATCGATAAAAGACAGTACTGTGCAGCTGTCTTCATCGACCTTGCCAAGGCTTTCGACTCTGTCAATCACCATATTCTTATCGGCAGACTCAGTAGCCTCGGTTTTTCGGATGACTGCCTTGCCTGGTTCACCGATTACTTTGCAGACAGAGTTCAGTGTGTCAAATCGGAGGGCATGCTGTCCGGTCCTCTGGCAGTCTCTATGGGGGTGCCACAGGGTTCAATTCTCGGGCTGACTCTTTTCTCTGTATATATCAATGATGTTGCTCTTGCTGCGGGCGATTCCCTGATCCACCTCTACGCAGATGACACCATTCTATATACTTTCGGCCCGTCATTGGACACTGTGCTATCTAACCTCCAAACGAGCTTCAATGCCATACAACACTCCTTCCGTGGACTCCAACTGCTCTTAAACGCTAGTAAAACCAAATGCATGCTATTCAACCGATCGCTGCCTGCACCCGCATGCCCGACTAGCATCACCACACTGGATGGTTCCGACCTTGAATATGTGGACACCTATAAGTACCTAGGTGTCTGGCTAGACTGCAAACTCTCCTTCCAGACCCATATCAAACATCTCCAATCGAAAATCAAATCAAGAGTCGGCTTTCTATTCCGTAACAAAGCCTCCTTCACTCACGCTGCCAAGCTTACCCTAGTAAAACTGACTATCCTACCAATCCTCGACTTCGGCGATGTCATCTACAAAATTGCTTCCAACACTCTTCTCAGCAAACTGGATGTAGTTTATCACAGTGCCATCCGTTTTGCCACTAAAGCACCTTATACTACCCACCACTGCGACTTGTATGCTCTAGTCGGCTGGCCCTCGCTACATATTCGTCGCAAGACCCACTGGCTCCAGGTCGTCTACAAGGCCATGCTAGGTAAAGCTCCGCCTTATCTCAGTTCACTGGTCACGATGGCAACACCCATCCGTAGCACGCGCTCCAGCAGGTGATCATCCCTAAAGCCAACACCTCATTCGGCCGCCTTTCGTTCCAGTACTCTGCTGCCTGTGACTGGAACGAATTGCAAAAATCGCTGAAGTTGGAGACCTTTATCTCCCTCACCAACTTCAAACATCAGCTATCTGAGCAACTAACCGATTGCTGCAGCTGTACATAATCTATTGGTAAATAGCCCACCCATTTTCACCTACCTCATCCCCACAGTTTTTATTTATTTACTTTTCTGCTCTTTTGCACACCAATATCTCTACCTGTACATGATCATTTATCAATCCAGTGTTAATCTGCAATATTGTAATTATTCGCCTACCTCCTCATGCCTTTTGCACACATTGTATATATAGACTCCCCTTTTTTTTCTACTGTGTTATTGACTTGTTAATTGTTTACTCCATGTGTAACTCTGTGTTGTCTGTTCACACTGCTATGCTTTATCTTGGCCAGGTTGCAGTTGTAAATGAGAACTTGTTCTCAACTAGCCTATCTGGTTAAATAAAGGTGAAATAAAAAAAATTAAAAAATTAAAAAACTGAAACGTATGCCTATGATGCGTTCGGATTTGGTCCAGTCCGGTCTGTCTGTGGGCGTTAACATGAAGGCCAGGGTGGACTGACCGAATTTCAACTACTTTTCAACGTCCATCGATGTCCGGTGTTGGTCGGTGCTCAGTGGTTGCTAGTTACAGTAAATGGGAGGAGAGGGGGGCTCATGGTAGGTGTCAGTAAGAGCTGGGAGAGGTGACATTAACTGGAGAGAGAGGCAGAGCAAGAGAAAGAGAGAGAAGGGAGTGGTTGTCCAGACTGTTTTAACACTCTTGGTTTGACCACCAGACAACAGAAAGACAAAGAAACAGTTATGAGCTGAACGTAACAGTATGCCAGTGGAAGGGAGGACAGTAAGCAGATGACCCAACTGTGGTTTGTGACTACTGATTTCCCATGGTACGTCTACCATTACTTGTTACTTCTGGAACTATCATTATCCCCTCTCTTCATGAGGGAGAGAAATTAGAAAATATCTTATAGATACAGTGAGTTCCAAAAGTATTGTGACAGTGACAATTTTGTTGTTTTGGCTCTGTACTCCAGCATTTTGGATTTGAAATGATAAGAGACTTGCTTAGTTAAATAAAAACGGTTTAGAAAGGACTTTTTGTACGTTGTCCCCCCCCACTCCCCACCCCATTTTAGGGGACCAAAGACTGGAACGAGCTGCAACAGTTTTATCTCTTCATTCAAAGACTCAATCATGGACTCATAGTTGTGGCTGCTTTGCGTGATGTATTGTTGTCTCCACCTTCTTGCACTTTGTGCTGTTGTCTGTGCCCAATAATGTTTGTACCATGTTTTGTGCTGCTACCATGTTGTGTTGCTACCATGCTGTGTTGTCATGTGTTGCTGCCTTGCTATGTTGTTGTCTTAGGTATCTCTTTATGTAATTTTGTCTCTCTTGTCGTGATGTGTGTTTTGTCATATATATATATATATATTTTCACTACAGTTCAAAAGTTTGGAGTCACTTATTTCCTTGTTGTCCTTGTTTTTGAAAGAAAAGCTAAAAGATTTGTCCATTAAAATAACCTAAAATTGATCAGAAATAGTGTAGACATTGTTAATGTTGTAAATGACTATTGTAGCTGGAAACGGCAGATTTTTTTATGGAATATCTACATACAGAGGCCCGTTATCAGCAACCATCACTCCTGTGTTCACATGGCACGTTGTGTTAATCTAATCCAAGTTTAAAATTTTAAAAGGATAATTTATCATTAGAAAACCCTTTTGCAAATATGTTAGCACAGCTGAAAACTGTTGTTCTGATTAAAAAAGCAATAAAACTGGCCTTTAGACTAGTTGAGTATCTGGAGCATCAGCATTTGTAGGTTCGATTACAGGCTCAAAATGGCCAGAAACAAATAACTTTCTTCTGAAACTCGTCAGTCTATTCTTGTTCTGAGAAATTAAGGCTGTTCCATGCGAGAAATTGCCTAGAAACTGAATATCTCGTACAACTCTGTGTACTACTCTCTTCACAGAACAGCCCAAACTGGCGCTAACCAGAATAGAAAGAGGGGTGGGAGGCCCCGGTGCACAACTGAGCAAGAGGACAAGTACATTAGAGTGTCTAGTTTGAGAAACAGACGCCTCACAAGTCCTCAACTGGCAACTTCATTAAATAGTACCCGCAAAACTCCAGTCTCAACATCAACAGTGAAGAGGCGACTCCGGGATGCTGGCCTTCTAAGCAGAGTTAGACTTAGAATAGGTGGACAACTTTAAATACCTAGGTCTGGCTCGACTGTAAACTCTCCTTCCAGGCTCACATTAAGCATCTCCAATCTAAAGTTAAATCTAGAATTGGCTTCCTATTTTGCTTCCTACCCTTCACTCATGCTGCCAAACATACCCTCGAAAACTGACTATCCTACCGTTCCTTGACTTCGGCGATGTCATTCACAAAATAGCCTCCAACACTCTACTCAGCCAATTGGATGCAGTCTATCACAGTGCCATCCGTTTTGTCACCAAAGCCTCATACAGTGGGGCAAAAAAAGTATTTAGTCAGCCACCAAAATCCTACAATGTGATTTTCTGGATTTTTTTTCTTCTAATTTTGTCTGTCATAGTTGAAGTGTACCTATGATGAAAATTACAGGCCTCTCTCATCTTTTTAATTGGGAGAACTTGCACAATTGGTGGCAGACAAAATACTTTTTTGCCCCACTGTATACTACTCACCACTGCGACCTGTATGCTCTTGTTGGCTGGTCCTCGCTACATATTCGTCGGGAAACCCACTGGCTCCAGGTCATCTATAAGTCTTTGCTAGATAAAGCTCTGCCTTATCTCAGCTCGCTGGTCACCATAGCAACACCCACCTGTAGCACGCTCCCCAGCAGGTATATTTCACTGGTCATCCCCAAAGTCAACACCTCCTTTGGCCACCTTTCCTTCCAGTTCTCTGCTGCCAATGACTGGAACGAATTGCAAAAATCACTGAAGTAGGAGACTTATATTTCCCTCACTAACTTTAAGCATCAGCTATCTGAGCAGCTTACCAATCGCTGCAGCTGTACACAGCCCATCTGTAAATAGCCCATCCAACCAACTACCTACCTCATCCCCATATTTGTTTTTGTTTTTCTGCTCTTTTGCACACCAGTATTTCTACTTGCACATCCTCATCTGCACATATCACTCCAGTGTAAATTGTAATTACTTTGCCACTATTGGCCTATTTATTGCCTTTCCTCCTTACTTCATTTGCACACACTGTATACAGATTTTTCTATTGTGTTATTGGCTGTACGTTTGTTTATCCCATGTATAACTTGTTTTTGTCGCACTGATTTGCTTTATCTTGGCCAGGTCGCAGCTGTAAATGAGATCTTGTTCTCAACTGTCCTACCTGGTTAAATAAAGGTGGGAAAAATATAGAGTTCCTCTGTCCAGTATCTGTGTTCTTTTGCCCATCTTCATCTTTTCTTTTTATTGGCCAGTCTGAGATATGGCTTTTTCTTTGCAACTCTGCCTAGAAGGCCAGCATCCCGGTGTTGCCTCTTCACTGTTGACGTTGAGACTGGTGTTTTGCAGGTCCTATTTAATGACGCTGCCAGTTGAGGACTTGTGAGGCATCTGTTAATTGAACTAGACACTTGAATGTACTTGTCCTCTTGCTCAGTTGTGCATTGGGGCCTCCCACTATTTATTGAAGCTGATTCAGCAACTAACCATGATTCAGATGACCATCCAATCAATGCTAGATTACAGAGACATAATTTATAGATCGGCAATTAAGGGTGTTCTCGAGCGGCTAGATGTTCTTTACCATTCGGCCATCAGATTTGCCACCAATGCTCCTAAAGGACACATCACTACACTATACTCCTCTGTAAACTGGTCATCTCTTTATACCCGTCGCAAGACCCACTGGTTGATGCTTATTTATAAAAACCTCTTAGGCCTCACTCACCCCTATCTGACATATCTACTGCAACCCTCATCCTCCACATACAATATCTGTTCTGCCAATCACATTCTGTTAAAGTTTTATCTCTTTTTCTTTATTCAAAGACTCAATCATGAACACTCTTACTGACAGTTGTTCCTGCCTTGCATAATGTATTGTTGTCTCTACCTTCTTGCCCTTTGTGCTGTTGTCTGTGCCCAATAATGTTTGTACCATGTTTTGTGCTGCTACCATGTTGTGCTGGTACCATGTTGTTGTCATGGGTTGCTGCCTTGCTATGTTGTTGTCTTAGGTCTCTCTTTATGTAGTGTTGTGTTGTCTCTCTTGTCGATGTGTGTGTTGTCCTATATTTATATTACATTAATAAAAATAATAAGCTCAGCCCCGCAGGAGGCCTTTTGGTAGGCCAACATTGTAAATAAGTGTGACGTAGAAGTCCGTCACTGGCCGCGGGCAGCATTTGGTTCTTTAACGCACACACATATTCATCACTCCTCCCTGCGCCATTATAAGATAAGTTAACAATGTGGGTCGACACACAAATTAACTTCTGTCTTGGTGCATGCATTTCACACTTGTCAATGTTCATATTTGAGAGATACAATAATTATTATACTTATCAATGTTGTGGATGAGCGCATTGTTTGTTTGTTCTGTTCCTCTCTCTCCATCTCTGTAGCTTCCGGGTATGCTGGAAAAGGACCCGAGCTAAGGGAATTGGGTTGGCTTTATAGTGCCTGTCCCAAATGGCTCATTAATGCATATGGGCATATTGAAAGATATTGTCAGTAGTGATGTAATGTTGTAAATGTTATGTTGTGATATTGTTTAAAACCGTGTTGCAATGTATATCCTTTAGTATGTTTAGTTCATGGAAAATGTAGGTTTCTATTGTTAATTGATTAATTAATTAGGGTTAATTGTTCTGAGGGGAGGGGCTAGCCCTACAAAAGGAGCCTCTCCTCCAGTCTCTAAAGAGGCAGTTTTGGATTGAGCTGTGGATGGGGCAGCATTGTTTTTAAGCTGTCCCATAAGGTAGACGTTGATGGCAGTACTGTTGTTTTTTTGTTCCGGAATCACTTGTAAATAAACACCTTTGCACAGAAGAACTTTTGCGGTTCCGCCATCTTTTTATTTTGATAGAGGTTAGGTTATCCAGTTTAGCCTTCTGGCCTACTCTACGTGACAATAAGAATTTGTTCTCAACAGACTTCCCTAGTTAAATAAAGGTTAAATAAATAAAAAAGAATAGAATAAACATGTTAGCATAAGTATAATACAGGAAGGCATAATTTATAGTCCAATATTTACAGCTCAATCAATTGACATGGATAGGCCTGCTACTAGGCCATAGTTTATACTGGAGGATAAAGGGATACATTATAAACTAATGCTCTACTGTAGTGTATCCTACAGTAAGTGCCAGTGGATATGATTCCCTGTGAGATTATTTCCAAGGAAATAAATCATGTGAAAGACAAATGCCTTCTCTGTTAGTTCTGTGAGGGAACAACCACAATGCACCATTCTACAGGCTGGTATTTTTAAACAAAGAACAGTTCTCAGTGCTTTTGGTGTTTCTCATTGAAAATAACAAGTTAATGAGATTTTCTTTTAAATATAAAAAATAATCTAAGTAGAATGTGTTTTTTTTGCTGGGAGAAGAACCAGATCTATGATTCATCCTGGGTCCCTTGTAGGGGAAAGATTTTCTCTCTGCCTTGCTTTCTTTTCTATCTTTCCTTCTCTTGGCGTGTCATTCCTTCTGCATTGTCTGCCAGACAAATCCCTGGCGCCCAGTTTTATTAGGTCTCTATGGTTACCAAAGTTCATGAAGTTGCTGAAAAGAAGAATAGAAAATAAACAATGTAGCAAAGTTTTCTCCGGCAATACCCGGACCCCGGATAATGCCACTGACTCAGTGAACAAAACCATAATTCACAAGACTTCCTATTTGAGAGATTTATTTTAAAATGGGCTTAATAATAAAGACGTATTTTAATGGTAAACATGTATTACCTTTTTAATATGGCATCAACACAAACTAATGTTTGTCTAATTGCCAAAGGAATCACTTCAAAATGTAGGCTACCTGCACACATTCTACCACTCCAAAAAGAATTCCAGCATCCAAACAGTGCACTGTGCACCTGCCGTTTGAAGGGAAAGAGACATGTTACCAACAAGTGTGATGTCATTCGGCGGTTGTCATTAGGCCTACACTCTTGTAGCCTGAATTAAAATCTCCCTCAGTTTGTCTCCACTTACCCTATAATGAATGACAAAGCAAAAACAGGATTTTAGAAATGTTTGCTCATTTATTTAAAAAAATATTTTGGGGGAAATATCACATTTAAATAAGTATTCAGACCCTTTACTCAGTACTTTGTTGAAGCAACTTTGGTAGCTATTACTGCATCGAGTCTTCTTGGGTATGACGCTACAAGCTTGGCACACCTGTATTTGGGGAGTTTCTCCCATTCTTTTCTGCAGATCCTCTCAAGCTCTCATGTTGGATGGGGAGCGTTGCTGCACAGCTATTTTCAGGTCTCTCCAGGCCACTCAAGGACATTCAGAGACTTGTCCCGAAGCCACACTGGCGTTGTCTTGGCTGTGTGCTTAGGGTTGTTTTCCTGTTGGAAGGTGAACCTTCGCCTCAGTCTGAGGTCCTGAGCACTCTGGAGCAGGTTTTCATCAAGGATCTCTCTGCATTTTCTCTGTTCATCTTTCCCTCCATCCTGACTAGTCTCCCAGTCCCTGCCGCTGAAAAACACCCCCACAGCATGATGTTGCCACCACTATGCTTCACCGTAGGGATGGTGCCTGGGCTCCTCCAGAAGTGACGCTTGCCATTCAGGTCAACGATTTCAATCTTAGTTTCATCTGACCAGAGATTCTAGTTTCTCTTGATCTGAGAGTCTTTACGTACCATTTGGAAAATTCCAAGCGGGCTGTCGTGCCTTTTACTGAGGAGTGGTTTCAGTCACTCTACCATAAAGGCCTGATTGGTGGAGTGCTGCAGAGATGGTTGTCCTTCTGGAAGGTTCTCCCATCTCTACAGGGGAACTCTAGAGCTCTGTCAGTGTGACCATCTGGTTCTTGATCACCTCCCTGATCAAGGCCCTTCTCCCCCGATTGCTCAGTTTGGCCGGGTGGCCAGCCTTGGAAGAGTCTTGGTGGTTCCAAACATTTTCCATTTAGGAATAATGAAGGCCATTGTGTTCTTGGGGAACTTAAATTCTGCAGAAATGTTTTGGTACCCTTCCCCAGATCTGTGCCCCCGACACAATCTTGTCTCTGAGCTCTACAGATAATTCCTTCTACCTCAATGGCATGGTTTTGGCTCTGACTTGCACTGTCAAATGTGGGATCTTAAATAGACAGGTGTGTGCCTTTCCAAATCATGTCCAATCAATTGAATGTACCACAAGTGGACTCCAATCAAGTTGTAGAAACATCTCAAGGATGATCAATGTAAACAGGATGCACCTGAGCTCATTTCGAGTCTCCTAGCAAAGGGTCTGAATACTTATCTAAATAAGTTATTTCAGTGTTTTATTTGTAAAAGTTTTGCAAAAATGTCAGTTTTTGCTTTGTCGTTATGGGGTGTTGTGTGTAGATGGATGAGTGTTTTATTTTATTTAATCCATTTTAGAATAAGGCTAATGTAACAAAATGTGGAAAAAGTCAAGGGGTCTGAATACATTCCGAAGGCACTGTATCTACCTTCATTAAAACAAATATAGACTCTTAGCTTTCATTTGACACCCAATTTGACATGCTCCTATGAATTTCCCATGATAGGTCTCATGGGTTCTTTTACGTGGAAATTACCTAAAATGACGGGACATCTGAAAATGGGCTGAAGTACGGAAGCAAATAAGGCAGTATCTGTCCGGAGCTCATCGCCACAGGAAACTGAGGGCCCAGTTGAAACAATGTTGCAAGTTCGCTAGCGGGCTGGACCAAGTCGATACAATGTTTCACGTTTGCTAGCGAAAGCTCAAGACAGGCGGCGTAAAGAGATTAATGCGATTGAAATAACCTGAACCAACTGTCAGAGAGGCGGGGCTGTTTGTTTAATTTGGAATACGCTTTTGTTTTCATAGTACTAATGCAGCTGTACAAAATTGCATTTTAACAAATATAATTAAAGACCAGCCCCCCAACCCACCCCTGTAATTTGCACACTGGTCACACCCTGTTATTGGATTAAAGGAGTAGGTTACAGCTAATCGTCTAGTTAGTTAGAACCCTGAGCTCCGTCTGAGGTTTATGGGGAGTGCTGGATGGGGAGTTCCCTGTTGGACTATTATGTAAGGAGTTTTTTTTCACAAGATGTCATGTTGTAAGGATTATTCATTTACATTTTTATTTCCAACGACGTCATCAGTTGTTCACTATAGAAGAGAGGTGTGAGTTGTAAGTGTATTGGTCCATTCAGATCAGGGGGATTAGACAGAAGGGAGATGATGGTGAGAACATTGAGTGGGTGAAGTCAGAGAGGATGCCAGAGGAAGAAGAGCTATCTGGAGAACTGGAATATTACCCCCTACACACTCTCTCTCTTTCAATCTCTTCCCCTCCTACCAGTCTCTCAACACTTAGGCCTATGCTGAGCAGGGTTAGTAAAATGACATGATTGAAACAGGACAATAATCAATTTCAGTGGACTATCAAGTGTTTCTGCGAACCACATGGTTAAATCCTCCACAGTTGGTCTCCATTAACATGCAGGGATGGGTTCTAGTGAGAATCTGTAATCAATAACCTATTAGGCCCATGTTTAATGATCATAATGTTTCCATTATGTTGCCATGACAGTCAGCCTCTAAGATAAATCTATCCCTCTGGATTGTCAAGCTGACCCATGTCCTTAGTTGGACCGTCCCATATTTACAGTTGGCTAGCCTCGCTTTCAGACAGTGTGTGATACTATCACCTATGCCATGCGATTGGTGCTGATGTTGTGTATCAATATGTGACCATTTGTGTATTTCTCCTACAGGGAGCCGGTCCATGCTAACTGTGTGCGCTGGAAGAAGAGGTTCTCCTTCCCCTGTAAGATGAGTGCCACCGCTGGGACGGGCGTGCTTGACCCCTGTGTGTGCCGCGTGTCTGTCAGGAAGGTATGGCCCTCAGACTCCTATTCAACCTGTTCATCCTGTTCCTATTAATGTTGGGAAACCTCATCTGGAACATAGATTGGCATAAGGCATGTCTATAAAGTTGACTGGTTTCTGCTTTGTCACTGTTTACATTCAAATTATTTCACTGTTTTATTTGATAGGAGCTAAAGGGTGGGAAGACGTACGCAAAGGTACTGTTTCAGAGAGTGATTCCTTTTTACACTCTTCTTGCTCTCTTTCCCAATACAAAGTTAGTTACATTGATCTATGCTTAGTGAACAGGTTGCTTTCTCTGCCTGCAGGTAGTCTAGAGTTGGTGTCACAGTTAAGCTCTGTCCATGTGGTACACTGCAAATATTTTGTTCAAGTGGTAAAATATTTACCCTTTAAAAATAGGCCTACAGGAAGTGAAAAAACACTAATGGATTAGTGTTAAACCATTTAAATTGTAATGATTAGCTTTTACCTTAAATGGGAAATTACCTAGATAATAGCCAGTGTATCCAATTAAAGTTTATGCTCCAGAGATTAAAAATAGTCAATTAAATCAATAAAGCCAGAGAAAATGGATTAGTCTACGGTTCTTCCTTTGGTTTGTCTATAGAGACACTGAAAGGTTGAGGTACAGAAAGAGATTGATAGGAGAAAAACAACAAAGCTCACAACACCACCCTGCAGCTCTGTCTGCAAGTTAACCTGATCCTCTCTCCTCAGCTTGGCTTTGCAGACCTAAACCTGGCTGAGTTTGCTGGTTCTGGGAACACGACACGTAGATGTCTACTGGAAGGTTACGACACCAAGAACACCCGGCAGGACAACTCCATACTCAAGGTACTGATTGGAGAGATGGGTTTCTATCAATTCCAGGACATCATATCAGTCTCCGCTGCTTTCTTCTAGCCTGGTTCCAGATCTGTTTGTGATGTCTTGCCAACTTTTATCTTATAGTCATTGTCAAGCGAGTTGGCTCGACAGCACAAAGAGATCTGGGACCAGGCTAGGTTTTGTATGTCAGTGTCAAGGGAGCTCAAACCTCCGTTTTCTTTTTGTAACAGGTTATCATCAGCACACAACTGATGTCCGGGGACCCCTGTTTTAAAACGTAAGTGGTGCCTTCACTTTAAAAAAATAAAAATAAGGCCTATTATGATTTGGTTTTTAGATACGAGAAATGTTTCAAATGCAATTAAAGAAAATGTGCTCAGATTTCCCCCTACAGTGAAGCGCATTCAAATTTGCATAGCATTTCCCTTTGAGACCAATGTTTATCCGCCCACCTACGCTGCAGCAAGGATTCCTTCCTGCTTCTCTATGATAGGCTACAGTTGTGTGGGGGGTTTAAGGAAGGAGAATTATTCTATAGTATTTATTTATAATACGTAGTAGGAACACAGTGGGTGTCATTTAGATTGTAGGTGAGAGAAAGAACATTTCAAACTAAGCATTCACCATGAAAGCAATTAATTTCCTCATTGATTTAGTGTCCTACATTTCAGGTTACATAAAACTGTCAACAGCACTTCAGAGTAAATACTGTGTTATACTGTAAAGTCTAGCAAAATAAAAGGTTCGCACATACTCTTTCAAACCAAGGCCGTATTCAGTGAGTTGCAATGTTGTAAATAGATATGTAGACTAATCTTGCACAGTGAGATGTCTCTCTTGGACCTCACAGAGAGTCATGTCTGTTCTTAGAAATGTATCTGTTATTTCTGTGGTGTTGCATCCATATGAATAAGCTCCAGGTCTTGAAGGCTTTGCCTGTTAGACTGTGTGAGGAGTGTGTAGCATGGGGAGTCAGGGATCAGCACAGCATTAGAGAAGGCTTTACATGGGATGAAGTTATGATGGGAGCCAGGGGGACATGCTCATCTCTCCAACCCTGCAACCCTAACTCAGGGCCATTTTGGCCCATGTCCATGTTTGTGTGGGAGCGGTTCCAAGAATGTGAGGAGGATTGTACCCAGCAGATGTGTCTGTGTAAACTAAACTAGAGCAGACCAGGGTGGGGCGATGAAACAGTGGTCACAGCTGAGTTGGCTTGCCAAGTACCACACCACAGCATCATCCTGTACAGGGATAAAACAGCAGACTAACATCCAGGATAGGTCTATATTCTCACTGTCTCTATGAGGTCTAGGTGACTGTGAAGTTGTTTCAGCCATGTATTCTGAGAACACGAGAGGATTGGGGCGGACGGGGAGGCAGAGGCATTGAAGAGGCCAGGGTGACATAAGGGATAAAGTAGAGGGGACAATATGTTAGTTCAGCCCCAGTCTGTGTTGGAAAATAACAAGGAACGCCAACTGCCCCTGGAGTAGGAGATGACCCCAAAATGTAATATGTGCTATTGCCTTGGGCAGATAGTGGAGGAAAGCTGTTGATCATCAGACTCACTGTCTTGGAGGGTTTAAGGCAGCCCCCCGCACCTCTGAGTCAGAGTATCTCATTCCCTTTCCTTTAATAAAAACACATGAGCAAATCACTGGCGTAGCTTTAATTAAAAAACAGTTCCGTGAATGTTTTAGACAAATACTTACAACTCTTTTCATAATCATATTTTTACATTTTTTTAAATAAACAGGTAGGCCAGTTTGGAACAAGTTCTCATTTACAACTGCGACCTGGCCAAGATAAAGCAAAGCAGTGAGACACAACAACAACACAGAGTTACACATGGAATAAACAAGCGTACAGTCAATAACACAATAGAGGAAAAAAAGAGTCTATATACAGTGTGTGCAAATGGCGTGACGAGGTAAGGCAATAAATAGGTAGCGAAGTAATTACAGTTTAGCAAATTAACACTGGAGTGATTTAAATAGCAGATGATGTAGAATTACTGGTGTGCAAAAGAGCAGAAAAGAACATAAAAACAATATGGGGATGAGGTAGGTAGATTGGGTGGGCTATTTACAGATGGGCTATGTACAGCTGCAGTGATCGGTTAGCTGCTCAGATAGCTGATGTTTAAAGTTAGTGAGGGAGATATAAGTCTCCAGCTTTAGCAATTTTTGCAATTCGTTCCAGTCATTGGCAGCAGAGAATTAGAAGGAAAGGCGGCCAAAGCAGGTGTTGGCTTTGGGGATGACCAGTGAGATATACCTGCTGGAGCGCGTGCTGGTGGGTGTTGTTATCGTGACCAGTGAGCTGAGATAAGGCGGAGCTTTACCTAGCATAGACTTATAGATAACCTGGAGCCAGTGGGTCTGAATATGTACGAATATGTAGCGAGGGCCAGCTGACTAGAGCATATAGGTCGCAGTGGTGGGTTGTATAAGGGGCTTTGGTGACAAAACGGATGGCACTGTGATAGACTGCATAAAGTTAGCTGAGTAGAGTATTGGAAGCTATTTTGTAAATGATATTGCTGAAGTCGAGGGTCGGTAGGATGGTCAGTTTTACGAGGGTATGTTTGGCAGGCGTGAGTGAAGGAGGCTTTGTTGCGAATAATTTGTGTTGCTGTGCATGAACCAACCCCTTCTGTTTGTCCTCCACAGGCCTCCTTCCACAGGCACATTCATCGGCGTCCAGGGAGATGCAGAGAGCCTCCTGGAAGAGAGGAAGGGAGGGGACAACCAGAAGGCCTTCATGGGTAAAATGAGACTAGACTAACTACTCCTTACTACACCTCTTCTCCCACAGAACTCACCACAGTGCGTTTATATGACTCAGTCAGCGTTCCTCAGTCAGCGTTGGAGTGCATCATGAAATATAGCAGCTTTTAACAAACACGTCCTGTATAATAAATCTCTGGTAAATCAGAGGCAAGAGTATATATAGGTGTCGGATCTTAATTTGATCACTCTTTTGTTCGTTGCTGAGAATTTTCCTGCACCGCAGGAAATGCAGATGAGCTTTGTGATTGACATAAATTCACCGAAAACCTGCACTAATACACTGTTATATTAACAGTATTCCACTTTTCACGTAGCCTCATTTTGGCCAGATATTAGCCTAACCACCGGTCAAGCAACGTTATGGACTAAACATTCAAATCCTGTTGCTGCCAAGATTATTTTGCTGCGACAATTCAGGTCAAATTAAGATCCTACATCTATAGGCTTATTAATCAAGGCACTTATTCTGTTTGACAATTAAATCAATTAGCATAAATAAACCCTGCCAGCTGCTAAGCTGTATGCCTCAGAAAATACAGACTTGGAATGAGGAAAACCAGAAGTAAAATGATTGGATATAAATGACTGTATATGGAGCATTAGTTACTGACCATCGTTCCTCTCAGTCTCTGATTGATTCTTGTCATTGATCAAAGTCTGCTTTTCTCTTTGGCTGCAGTAACTTTGAGATTTGTTCCTGTACTAATAATAATATTCTTGAATGGCAGACTGACTTGCTGTATAACCAGCTGCACCTATAGATCCTCTCAATCTTTAATCCAATTCAAGCCTCACCTGATACAGAAATGTGAATCGGTCTCGGGGTGATTCAGCTGCTGTTAATGTGTCATATTCAACATGTGTAGAAGAGAAGAGCACTCTTCTCCTCTCCCTTCGCGCTCCCTCTCCCTCTCTGTCTGAAGTGGTGTGTGCTCTACCCCACAGGAGGCTTCATGTAGAATTCAAGCTGTTTTTTTGATGCTCTCCGATCTCTCTGCCGCCGACCCTCACATGGTTCTTGGTTAAAAATAGGAACACACTTTTGTGTCTGTGGGAGGGGAGGTCCACAGTGAAAGTAATGTTGATTGATAAGGGGATGACAGACTACTATGGACAACCTATTGGTTTCCACTTCATTTCCACTTGTCTGTTTGGATGCTTTCACAGCATTTCACCCTGTGAGCACAGGACTGAGGGAACATAGACATGGTCCACCTTTCACAGCGGTCCACCCTGTGAGCACAGGACTGAGGGAACATAGACATGGTCCACTTTCACAGCGGTCCACCCTGTGAGCACAGGACTGAGGGAACATAGGCATGGTCCCCTTTCACAGCGGTCCACCCTGTGAGCACAGGACTGAGGGAACATAGACATGGTCCCCTTTCACAGCGGTCCACCCTGTGAGCACAGGACTGAGGGAACCTAGACATGGTCCCCTTTCACAGCGGTCCACCCTGTGAGCACAGGACTGAGGGAACATAGACATGGTCCCCTTTCACAGCGGTCCACCCTGTGAGCACAGGACTGAGGGAACATAGACATGGTCCCCTTTCACAGCGGTCCACCTTGTGAGCACAGGACTGAGGGAACCTAGACATGGTCCCCTTTCACAGCGGTCCACCCTGTGAGCACAGGACTGAGGGAACATAGACATGGTCCCCTTTCACAGCGGTCCACCCTGTGAGCACAGGACTGAGGGAACATAGACATGGTCCCCTTTCACAGCGGTCCACCCTGTGAGCACAGGACTGAGGGAACATAGGCATGGTCCCCTTTCACAGCGGTCCACCCTGTGAGCACAGGACTGAGGGAACATAGACATGGTCCCCTTTCACAGCGGTCCACCCTGTGAGCACAGGACTGAGGGAACATAGGCATGGTCCCCTTTCACAGCGGTCCACCCTGTGAGCACAGGACTGAGGGAACATAGACATGGTCCCCTTTCACAGCGGTCCACCCTGTGAGCACAGGACTGAGGGAACATAGACATGGTCCCCTTTCACAGCGGTCCACCCTGTGAGCACAGGACTGAGGGAACATAGACATGGTCCCCTTTCACAGCGGTCCACCCTGTGAGCACAGGACTGAGGGAACATAGGCATGGTCCCCTTTCACAGCGGTCCACCCTGTGAGCACAGGACTGAGGGAACATAGACATGGTCCCCTTTCACAGCGGTCCACCCTGTGAGCACAGGACTGAGGGAACATAGACATGGTCCCCTTTCACAGTGTGCTGGCCCTAGTTAGTCTCTTCACTCTGAATACTGTTATAGGAATATTACTGTAATCCCAGTCCACACTCAACCCATTACCAACCCCTATGTCCTGTTTTAAAAACCTGACAGAGAGCCGAGAAGGAAAGTGTCCCTCTGTTTCCGATGAACTTGGGGGCTCCTGCCATTCCCGAACATCCAGCTACGCTAGTCAGCAGTCTAAAGTCTCAGGTAGGCCCTCCTAATACTCCCAACACAGCCATTCTAATGTACAGTGCAACATGTAGCGTGGAGATCTAGCTCATTCTCTACCATGCTAACATACAACCTAGCTAGTCATCATTCAAAGTCCCAGTATGACAATTGTCACTTCCATACAGGCCATTGTACAACTGTCTGTCTCAGCATTTTATTTTCTCTGTCTTTTTCTCCATTTTTACTTTGCTGAATTCCTCTGTCTGCATGTCTGGTGTCTTTGATGTGCCTTTCTAACCTTGACCTATTTTACTGTAGTAATTAAAAAATAAATATGTTTATTGTGGTAAACTAATACAAGTAAAATCATTTACATCAATGGTAGTCTGGCTAGTGATTGAAGGATCTGTTACAGGCAGATCCGATCCCCTATAATGAATGGTCTGTAGGAAAGTGAGGAGTTCACTCAACTCCTCTGATAGCCAACTCCTCTGATAGCCAACTCACTCTGATAGCCAACTCACTCTGATAGCCAACTCACTCTGATAGCCAACTCACTCTGATAGCCAACTCACTCTGATAAACATACTCCTACCATTGCTTCCTACATACATTAAAGCAAGAGAAAAGTATATAGACTAGTTGTACAATATTCTATTTTCTTTATAGTTTGGAGGGTTGGTTTTATATCAGTTAGCTTTGAGAGACATTTCAGACACACAGTGGTTGGCTTGTAGTGATCCTGTAGGTAGTGTTAGTGTGTGGGCGATTTGTTCCCTTCACCGTAGCCTGACTAGCTAGCGGTACATTGAGACTCTGCAGTGTTTCCTGCAGACATGAATGCCATGTGAGTGTGTGGGCGCTAGGCTAGCATCCATCTCTGCTGCTAAATCATTGATCACACCGCAAGGCTTCAATCTGCTCCACTCTCAGTCCTTTTCCATAACACAAAACTGCTCTCTAAAATTGTGAATGATTGACATGTTGTATGCAGACTTGTGACTCTTTTTGTGTGTATGAGTGACCATGTACTTAGTGTGTGATAATGTGCTTCAGTGCATTATGTCTTGATGTTATTACTTATTGATATTAATGATCAATATTTTGAAGTAGCCTGCCTATGTGTCTGAAGGCTTGTGTGTGTGCTCTAACCTCCTTACTATTACCCCTCTGTCCCTCTCCACCCCAGGCTACAGCACAGGTCACTCCCGCTCCTCCAGCCTGTCAGAGTGTACCCATCGCAGGAACACTTCTGTGGGCAGCGCTTCCACCGGCATCGCCAGCATCCTGGAGCCCTCTGACGACACCAGGGACCAGAGGGAGAGCAGGGACCGGGAGAGGGGAGACAGGGAAGCCAGGATGGGGATGATGCCCCCTACTGCTGGGGCGTCAGCCTGCACAGCCCTGCCTGAACACCCCACCCCCACCAGTACCATTGGTTCCTGTACAGGCACTCCGGTGAAGAGCGCCTCGTCCTGCGAACGCCTCAACAGGTGAGACTGAGAGACACCCCTGATCAATGATGCTAATCCTGTCTTGAAAAAAAGATCATGTAATCTCAATGTTGACTTAATAATTGAACAAAGGATAAATAAATAGACAACCTCACACCTGAGCAAGCTGCTATGCTGAGATACAAGATAGGTAGCCTAAGCAACAGTCTTTACATTACTGTACAGCCATGAATCTCAATGACATTTCTGACTTATTGGACTAGTCACTCTTGTTACACAACATTCTCAGCATCATGGATGTCACACAAAAATAAAAAAAGATAAACACATTCTATCTGAAGAGACTGCATGTAACCTATGTGTTGTAACTTGATCCTGTATGTCCCACCACCAGACACCTGGTGAAGCAAGGGTCCATGGAGGGTCAGATGATGAGGGTGGAGGCATCGAGGGTGGATGCTGATGACGTGGTGGAGAAGATCCTTCAGAGTCAAGACTTCACCCCCAGCCTGCTGGACTCCAGCCATGAAGGTACCTAACAACCTAATCAGAGACCAAGTTCCAGAGCCAGTCAGAGACCAAGTTCCAGAGCCAGTCAGAGACCAAGTTCCAGAGCCAGTCAGAGACCAAGTTCCAGAGCCAGTCAGAGACCAAGTTCCAGGGCCAGTCAGAGACCAAGTTCCAGAGCCAGTCAGAGACCAAGTTCCAGAGCCAGTCAGAGACCAAGTTCCAGAGCCAGTCAGAGACCAAGTTCCAGAGCCAGTCAGAGACCAAGTTCCAGAGCCAGTCAGAGACCAAGTTCCAGAGCCAGTCAGAGACCAAGTTCCAGAGCCAGTCAGAGACCAAGTTCCAGAGCCAGTCAGAGACCAAGTTCCAGAGCCAGTCAGAGACCAAGTTCCAGGGCCAGTCAGAGACCAAGTTCCAGGGCCAGTCAGAGACCAAGTTCCAGAGCCAGTCAGAGACCAAGTTCCAGAGCCAGTCAGAGACCAAGTTCCAGAGCCAGTCAGAGACCAAGTTCCAGGGCCAGTCAGAGACCAAGTTCCAGAGCCAGTCAGAGACCAAGTTCCAGAGCCAGTCAGAGACCAAGTTCCAGAGCCAGTCAGAGACCAAGTTCCAGAGCCAGTCAGAGACCAAGTTCCAGAGCCAGTCAGAGACCAAGTTCCAGAGCCAGTCAGAGACCAAGTTCCAGAGCCAGTCAGAGACCAAGTTCCAGAGCCAGTCAGAGACCAAGTTCCAGAGCCAGTCAGAGACCAAGTTCCAGAGCCAGTCAGAGACCAAGTTCCAGAGCCAGTCAGAGACCAAGGCAGGTTATAGTTTGACCTTAGAGGGGTAGTTCTACCTCTACATGCAGTTCTAACTCTAGAATTGTATACTGGGTCTAAAAAATAAAGTTGAAAGCATGTTTGAGATGTGGTATTAGAATTCATGAAGTTAAATTACACTCCATTCCAGTAACATTTACACCAGTATTCATAAGTGATTAATTCAAATACTGTATAAAAGTTGCTGTGAAAATTGTCAGTACAAATTAGTTGTGATAAGAATATATACAGTTGAAATCTGAAGTTGACATACACTTAGGTTGGAGTCATTAAAGCTTGTTTTTCAACAACTCCACAAATTTCTTGTTAACAAACTATAGTTTTGGCAAGTCGGTTAGGACATCTACTTTGTGCATTACACAAGTAAAAAATATATATATATATATGAGATCATTTATCATTTAATTTTATCAGGGACTCCTACTGAGACAAGGTCTCTTTCAGAGATGAGTCCTAAATACAGAAAAGACACAAAATATAAATACAAAATGTAATCAGAAAGAAAAACACGTTCATTAAAAACAAAACATATTCATCAGTAATAAGGTCCTCAATCAGCTTTCTGAATTGCCCTAGAGGTACCAGCACATTAAATCTAAGAAAATGTTGAAGATTGTTCCACAAATAAGGTGCAAGAACTAAAAGCAGATTTACCCAACACAGTAGAGACCAAAGGAATTCCCAGAGTTAACCATCCCTGAGACTGGGTGTGGTAACTTGTATGTCAAGTTTAGTTATGATGTTAGGTACAGTGGGACTTTTTGTAAAATAGCTTTATAAATGAAAACATAGCAATGTATCAAACTAGAAGACATCGAAGAGGGCCAACCAACTTTCTGGTAAAGAATACAGTGATGATTACTAAAATTGTCACCCGTAATAAAGAGCAGTGTGCTATGATAAACTGCATCTAATGACTTTAATGAGGTGGCAGCTGCAATAATACATTAATAATAATATAAATGATCATAATAATAATGTAATAGTAATACATTTGCTTGCTCCCTGGTGACCTCAGTGATATGGAGTAGATTCTTACCGTGGGTGAGTACCGTATGCAGAGGGGGTTGATGGGGTTTCTATCAGCATGTTTTAATGAATTTCTCTACTGAGGAAGGATTGTGTCGCTGATACTCTTCAAGGTCCCGGCCTCCTCTACAGCGAGCAGAATGCTCCTGTCAATACTGGATTCATTTGTTGATTGCCTAGCAACCAGGCTCCTGAGGAGTGTTGATGTTTCATCTGATAAATAAATAAAGCAGTTTCACCACAAATGCCACTCAAAGTTTGTGTGTCTGTTTGTTTCAGAGGAAGGCCTGCGGTTGTTTGTCGGTCCCGGAGGAAGCACTGCCCTTGGAAGCCATCACCTGCCTACCAGGTAGCCTAAGTCTTTAACAGAGTTACACTCACAATAACGCACACTTAAAATAAGATATCACATTTATTCATGTATAGATTTGTTTATTAAATGATTACTTAAAATGCTTATTATTTAAATTCAACCCACCCTCACTCAGGTACTTGTGGTTGCTAATTTGTCCTATTTGTTTTAGGGTTGGTGCTGGTGCATATGAACAGGTGGTGATTAAACGTTAGGCCTAAACCCCACCAGGAGGATGAGTGGCACAGCTGACATCCAACAGAACCATCAGTGGTTTTTATCTTTAATTCCAGCAAGCACATTTTATCCAACTGAACTGGCCTGTCAGAAATGGACTGCAACAGCGCCCTCTGGTGTGCTTACAGACTATGTGCACTGTCTGTTGTCCCGTTAGATTAGCTCAGTGAAGTCAAGAAGAACATCACCACACCTCAATCTTGGAAAGGAGTCAGACTATTAAAAACTGCAGTTTGAGGTCACAGGAAAACCTGACCTTTTCAGCTGGAGATCAGTGATTTGGTTCTGTGTTTGTCACCAGGATGAATGAAGCCTTTGCTGAAGAGGATGATGCCATGCTTTTTCAATACATTCCCTAGTTAACGCTAGTCCCCTAGTTTTCAGTCCTTTGGTTTTTCAACAATGTTTTTTATTTGGAACTGCCTTTTAATGTAGGATTTTAACTTTTGTCCACCAATAAGCTGCTGAAAGGTTGTGTGTGTGTGTGTGTGTGTGTGTGCACGTGCGTCAGTGGAGGCTGGTGGGAGGAGCTATAGGAGGATGGGCTCATTGTAATGACTGGAATGGAATCATGGTTTCCATGTTTGATACCGCTCAATTTATTCCATTCCAGTCATTACAATGAGCCTGTCCTATATCTCCTCCCACCAGCCTCCAATGGTGTGCATGTGTGTGTTTGCTATGTGTTTGTGTGTATGAATGACTGTGTGCGTGCCTATATGTCTCTGGTAAAGTGTTAAAGCCACTAGTCTGTTGTAATAATAGTAAACCTACAATAATCCTGCAGTATACAGAGCCAGGGCTGAGGGTGACACTGCAGGTTATGTACTCGGTACTGAAGGTGACCCTGCTCCTCTCCTCTGCTGATCTCATTACTGGCAGAAATAGAAACCGCCTTACAATCTAACCGCTCTGCTCTTTTGATATGCTTGTGGGAGGGAAATAGATGGTGAGGAAGAGGAGAGAAGCTCTGTTTGAGTGAGGTCAAGCTTGTGTTTGCTTCTTCTGAAAGAATCAGACTCTCAGGTTAAGATATCAGGGTTCCATTCCGGATGGCTCTTTTTTTGCAACGACCGATGACAGTGCGGTTTAGAAACTGATGCAAGTCAACAGTTGATTCTTGCCAAGCTGACGTAGGTAAAGATGAAGGCTACAGGACAAATGGTCAACAATTGAACTGCCATTGTACACACTTATTGGTCACCTTGTGTAGTACAACTCCAAAGAGTGAGACTGTGGTCCATCAAGAGTGTGACAGTGTGGTCCATGAAGAGTGTGACAGTGTGGTCCATCAAGAGTGTGATAGTGTGGTCCATCAAGAGTGTGACAGTGTGGTCCATCAAGAGTGTGACAGTGTGGTCCATCAAGAGTGTGACAGTGTGGTCCATGAAGAGTGTGACAGTGTGGTCCATGAAGAGTGTGACAGTGTGGTCCATCAAGAGTGTGACTGTGTGGTCCATCAAGAGTGTGACAGTGTGGTCCATCAAGAGTGTGACAGTGTGGTCCATCAAGAGTGTGACAGTGTGGTCCATCAAGAGTGTGACAGTGTGGTCCATCAAGAGTGAGACAGTGTGGTCCATCAAGAGTGCCACGGTGTGGTCCATCAAGAGTGTGACAGGGTGGTCCATCAAGAGTGTGACAGTGTGGTCCATCAAGAGTGTGACAGTGTGGTCCATGAAGAGTGTGACAGTGTGGTCCATGAAGAGTGTGACAGTGTGGTCCATCAAGAGTGTGACTGTGTGGTCCATCAAGAGTGTGACTGTGTGGTCCATCAAGAGTGTGACAGTGTGGTCCATCAAGAGTGTGACTGTGTGGTCCATCAAGAGTGTGACAGTGTGGTCCATCAAGAGTGCGACTGTGTGGTCCATCAAGAGTGCCACAGTGTGGTCCATCAAGAGTGCCACAGTGTGGTCCATCAAGAGTGAGACAGTGTGGTCCATCAAGAGTGAGACAGTGTGGTCCATCAAGAGTGAGACAGTGTGGTCCATGAAGAGTGCCACAGTGTGGTCCATGAAGAGTGCCACGGTGTGGTCCATGAAGAGTGAGACTGTGTGGTCCATGAAGAGTGAGACTGTGTGGTCCATGAAGAGTGAGACTGTGTGGTCCATGAAGAGTGAGACTGTGTGGTCCATGAAGAGTGAGACTGTGTGGTCCATGAAGAGTGAGACTGTGTGGTCCATGAAGAGTGAGACTGTGTGGTCCATGAAGAGTGAGACTGTGTGGTCCATGAAGAGTGAGACTGTGTGGTCCATGAAGAGTGAGACTGTGTGGTCCATGAAGAGTGCCACGGTGTGGTCCATGAAGAGTGAGACTGTGTGGTCCATGAAGAGTGAGACTGTGTGGTCCATGAAGAGTGAGACTGTGTGGTCCATGAAGAGTGAGACTGTGTGGTCCATGAAGAGTGAGACTGTGTGGTCCATGAAGAGTGAGACTGTGTGGTCCATGAAGAGTGCCACGGTGTGGTCCATGAAGAGTGAGACTGTGTGGTCCATGAAGAGTCCCACGGTGTGGTCCATGAAGAGTGCCACGGTGTGGTCCATGAAGAGTGAGACTGTGTGGTCCATGAAGAGTCCCACGGTGTGGTCCATGAAGAGTGAGACTGTGTGGTCCATGAAGAGTGAGACTGTGTGGTCCATGAAGAGTGCCACGGTGTGGTCCATGAAGAGTGAGACGGTGTGGTCCATGAAGAGTGCCACGGTGTGGTCCATGAAGAGTGCCACGGTGTGGTCCATGAAGAGTGCCCCGGTGTGGTCCATGAAGAGTGCCCCGGTGTGGTCCATGAAGAGTGCCCCGGTGTGGTCCATGAAGAGTGCCCCGGTGTGGTCCATGAAGAGTCCCACGGTGTGGTCCATGAAGGGTGCCACGGTGTGGTCCATGAAGAGTGAGACGGTGTGGTCCATGAAGGGTGCCACGGTGTGGTCCATGAAGGGTGAGACGGTGTAGTCCATGAAGAGTGCCACGGTGTGGTCCATGAAGGGTGAGACGGTGTGGTCCATGAAGGGTGCCACGGTGTGGTCCATGAAGAGTGCCACGGTGTGGTCCATGAAGAGTGCCACGGTGTGGTCCATGAAGAGTGCCACGGTGTGGTCCATGAAGAGTGCCACGGTGTGGTCCATGAAGAGTGCCACGGTGTGGTCCATGAAGAGTGCCACGGTGTGGTCCATGAAGAGTGCCACGGTGTGGTCCATGAAGGTTCTCTCTCAGCAGCATATCAGATGGTATGATGATGATATATGAAAAAAAGCCAGGAGTTACATCAGATGAGGCTGATGATGACTCTGTTATCCGTTGTCTGAACGATGTAATGGATTGGTCCCCCCCCCATATCTTGAATATAATCTGTCAAATACAGTTATGAAACTGACATTGGGGGGGAGAAATTGTATACACTACACGATTTTGTGATGATGAATCTTGTTAATTGGTCTGTCTCATTAAATAGAAATAACAATGCATATTCAGAGTAAGTTAAAGATATAATGGCATTACATACATTTAGTGTATGTGATCGTCTCCTGTCTTAAGCCATACTGGAGGTTAACCATATCCTGACCTCAAGTTATGTGCCGTAATTTGCTGATTTCTGCAGTGTCATCAGTGTATGGTATTATAACTCTGAATTAATCTGTGTTATTTCTCTTTGTGTAGATGTTTATTGTTTGCATGATTTTTGTATTTCTTCAGCGAGTTAAACCAATGCTTGAAAACAACAATTCCACCATCACATATGTTTGAACTAGTGTTGTGGTTCAAGGTTTCTTACATCTGTATGTTTGGTAAGACCACATTCCTCTGTGATTCATTTATGTTGTGCCATCACTTACCTGGAAGTTCTCTTTACTGCCTCATTTGAGGCAAATTTAAGAACAGAAGTGATGTATAGATCCAGAACATGGTAGAAACTAATAATGAGTATTGTAACCTTTAGCAAGGCACTTTTATTACATTCACTATTCCTCTTGAATAGAAATAAGCCTGTTAACTACCTTCCTTCAGTAAAATCAGTTCCAGTAGACAGATGTTAGACAGGCAGCATATGTTCCTGTTTCCCAGCTCAGTCGGTACCTAACATGTAACAAACATGGTTGCCTTTTCTCTTCTGTGAAGCTGTGTGTATTAAGGAGCTGTAACCCGTATCCTCCTGTAAAAGTGACGTTTTCTGTCAGTGTCGACAGTGTCCAATGTTCCTGTCTTTTTGACCAACATTTGCTTCCTTACCAGGTGTACTGTATGCTTTTCCTGTGTACCATGCACTGTTGATTAAAACGGTTCAAAATGTTGATTGTGTGAACCAGGCAATGACTATATTCTCATCACATTTTATTAGGAACATGTTCCTTCATTTAAGGATATGGTTGAATCTTATCTGATGGCCCCTAGTTCTAGAACTGTATATTGCCAGGGGAAAAGAAAATGAAAATCCGCACCACTAGTACATCAAAGAATACACTCCTTATATGACAAAGGTCACCCAAGCTCGGTCTCCCAGTCCTTGTTCTCCATGCTACTGACCAAGCTCTGTCTCCCAGTCCTCGTTCTCCACGCTACTGACCAAGAACGGACCTGTCCCTGTGTTATCACAGTTCTCATCCCAATCCAAATCTTCATCATCGCTGTCCACCAACACCACGGCAGTGCCATCATTGGTTAGCTGTACTCTAGAGTTCTCCAGTAGGAACTTTGTGAGACGCTGGACTGTCCCACTCAGAGCTTGCACTCTGGGGCAGGAGCACAACCTGACCAAGGGGACACACACAGACTGACCTACTCTGTAGGGCTCCTCCTGTCCCATGTCTGTTCTACCCTCTCCCCCCACCTCCTCATTCTCTACCTCAAACCCTCTACCACCCGCCACCACTCGCTCCACTTCACCTGTCTGACTCTCCTCCCTGTCCATTCCTTCTCTCGAACAACCCTCTTCATCTGTCTGTTCTGATTCTTCCTCCCCCACTCCACGTATCTCCTCCAGCCACTCTCTCTTCAGGGTCTCAGCCCAGTACAGGACCTCATTCACCAGAGTCCTCTGGAAGATATTGCTGTCACACAGGCTTGGGTACACCACGTTGTATAACTGGAGTATGAGGGATGGAGAGAAAGGGTAAGGGAAAGAATGTGAGAAATAGGTTAGGACAGAGGGGCCTATTTTATTCTCACTGGCCACTTTCTGAAACGCATGCAAAACTAAGTGACACTGATACTTTGATCTCTGACTCTGATCACACAGGTAATGAGACAGGATTAAACAACAAGAGTAGACCCAATTTGTGCCTCCTCACCACTCTGTAAGGAAGATGCTCCTCTGCGACATTATTTTGCAGACGTGGTGCGTCACCTCCTGACCTGTCGATCTGAAACACTCCGATTTGAGAGCAGAACCCGATACTCTCCTCCTGGGCCGGTATCTGTCCAACACCTGTAAACGCCACCACATAACCAAACTCTCTGCACACCTTCAGAGCCCTGGGAGAGCAGGAGGGATGGGAGAGATGGAGAGGATGAGTGCAAACTAAGTACAAATAAGAAAAAGGTATACCATTTTAGAATGATGCTTATAATACAGGCATACTGACTGCATGGTAATGTACACATACCAGGTCTGAAACTCAACTTTAGTCCATTCAAATTTGTGGTCGTAGTGTCTAAACCCTGTCAGCCCGGGGAGCAGGGGGTTGAAGTCAGCGTTTGGAGTGCTAATGATTGCTGCTACTGGGGCCATGTAGCCAAATACAACCTCAGTGAACCTATCCACATCCTCAAGCTGTAGGTGCTCAATGCTGTAGAGAGCAAGTTTGTGGTTAACATAAAATACCATGACAATATTGAAGGGCACATGATGGGCAAACCCTTACATGTGGCAATCAACATGGAATTGATGTACCAGTATATTGGTGCTCATACAATACAGTATCTAAAAAAGTAGAAAAACATTGTCTGAGGGCTAATCCCTCCTGCAGTCACCCAGACTTCCAGTGCTTCTACACCTGCATTGCTTGCTGTTTGGGGTTTTAGGCTGGGTTTCTGTACAGCACTTTGAGATATCAGCTGATGTACGAAGGGATTTATAAATAAATTTGATTTGATGACTTACAGCTCAATACTCGTCACCAGATCAAATCCTTTGGTGCGGGGATCCCTCTCGGTGACTGAACCCTGGTACAGTTCAATGGTCAGGGGATGATCACCTGGCTGCAGGTAGTCAGTTGGAATCGGTGCCAGTTCATACCTGCTCAGGATTTAATTGTAAAGGTCCTTAGTTTAGGTTATGATAAATTAAGACAGGTAGGTGTGTGTGTACTACAGTCTCACAAAGGTAGACCTCGGTCATAGGATATGATCTCACAAATCAATGGACAATGTTTTATTTGTTGAAATAACTTCATAAAACACACATTTTAGCCCTGATAGCTGCACAGTCAATGTCCAGTCCAGCAAGCAGTTCAATTTCTTTGTGAAACTTCAGCTTCCTAAGGAGAGTGCAGTCATTGCATCCCAAGTCTACCACCTGAAGAGAAGAATGGACAAGCACACAGAAAATACAGTTGTAATGGGCCTATTGCTGATAAGTGGACAAGTTCTGATAAATAGTTTTCCCCGTTTATTTTCAATTAGCGGGTCAGACTTTAAACATAACGTCAACATAAGGCAGGCCAAAGACGGTCTGCATCTAAACCGTGTAGTTCTGCGATTAGCTAGCTAGCTAACGTTACATGTGGGTTGTTCCGATGGAAGCCACAACTGAACCATCACGTAAAGTAGTTTTATACAGTACCTTTTTGGGTTTGTTCTTTTTGACGAAGTCGATGACAAATTCGTATCGCTGTATGTACAATGGTGGAGTAAATATCGTGTTCATCGTAAACAATTAACTAGTTACTACTTGAAACACTGCTGCTAGAGGTCGAATCGCGCAATTTGAGCCATTATGGCGCTGGCGCAACATCTCTCTGAATTAATGCCAGTTCAAGTGGACTAAATCTGAGTCTGCGGAACCCTGGCCTAAATAACAGGCTGCAGCAGAGTTCAGTTTTTTTTAAAGATTTTCCATGAAATGTTAATTCTTCCCAGTTATTGGTGCATGTGTTATATTTGATTGTTTGTTTTTCTATAGCCTTGTGTAACAGTATAACTTTAATCCGTCCCCTCGCTTTAATCCGTCCCCTCGCCGGGCGCGAACCAGTCACCCAGGAAGCATCGTTACCCATCGCTCCACAAAAGCCGCGGCCCTTGCAGAGCATGGGGAACCACTACTTCAAGGTCTCAACGCGAGTGACGTCACCGATTGAAATGCTATTAGCGCGCACCACCGCTAAGTAGCTAGCCATATCACATCCATTACACTTGGTTCGATGACAAGAAAGAAGAATCTGAATCAGGGATGTTCACATGGGTCTCACAGGCTCCTGGGTTGCATCAAGCATGTCCATTTGTTTGAGAGTCTGCTGATGCTCAGATATCAATTGATCTGTCTGCCCGAATGGTCCGAGTTCAACATTCTAACTTGTCTTTCGGGTCCATGCAGAAATGTTTCCTATAGTACATGAAATCAAAAGTATTGACTCCCATCATCCAGACTCCCATACAACTACTGTAGATAATGTAGATGAGGAGTCATCATTGGCTGTTATATATAATGGATACAATGATAGCTGCCAAGTGAAAGACCCAGGACTTTGATATCTTATGCTCTTTATGGAGAATAACTATTTTAATGTTTAACATACTTTTATTCCTTAAATCTGTGCTTGATATAAAAATAGCTATTGTAGCTATAGTTTTGAGACAAGATGTATAGTACATCAGATAGGACACATACTGTATGGTTAACAAAAATATTGCTTCATAAATTACTACTTGCTTGATAGCATTTATTTGCTCTCTTGATCTACTTTTTCTTTGTTTCAAATCATGTATACAACCAACAGAAGAATCTAAAATACATTTAGTGGACAGAAAAGTTGTTCGTGTAGGTCTCAAAAATATAACAATTTGAAGATAAATAAAAATAAATTTTTAGGCATACTTTTTTCAAAGAACTACACATTATAAAGACACATGCTGCTATCTTACCGACTACAAAAAAACAAGAAAATGATACCTTGCTCTAAAAAGTAACAACAAAAAAATACCACATTTCTTCTTTCAAGTTAATCGAAAATAACATAGCTTTAGTAGGATCATCTATGCGATAAAGACTGCCTTTTGTGATAGTAATTTAAGCTTAACAACAGTAACCCCTCCCTGTCCCTCAGTCTGTTGAAAAGCCTCTCTTCTGCCTTGCGTGTTTACTTCTAGAGATAGGAAGCAGTCACTGATGATTCTCTTTACACTACATCAATTGGTGGTTGCCCTGGCAACCGTAATGTCCATTTGGTTGGGGTGAAAGTCAAGCCAATCACATGGGGACTCCAGTAATGACACACTCCTTGGAGTAGTTGCTCTGGGTGTGTTCGTTCTTGGCCGAGACGAAGATGCAGTATCTTGTTGAGGGCTCGAGGTCGTTCACATTGGTCAGCTCTCCAGAGACGGTCAGCACCTGGCGTCTGGAGGGTGTGTCTTCTTGGACGATGATAATGGTGTAGAGGGTGGCGTCCCTCACCGGTGCCCACTCCATGTGCAGAGAAACACCTGTTACCGTAGCAACTAACACCTTGGGTTCGGACAGCTCCTCTGTGAAGGGAAGGAGGAAAAGTAATGTTATTATGAACCATTGATTTCACTATTTGTTTGACCTTTAGCATATTTGTAGACTAGACATGAACTATTTTGAGAGTGTGAGGAATATAATTATGCATATATGGTGCAAAGATTAGAGATGGCGTGGCAGTTTGAGAATGTGCTCACCTCTGATGCGGAATTCAGCAAATGTGGCAGGCTTTGCCATCCCCAGATCTCTTCTGTGGCGATTTGATGGCCCTGAGAAAGAGGATCAAAGATAGACTGTGTTATTGAAAGCTTGAATACAAGCACAACACCATGTGCAGTAGATATTTATCATCATCCATATTGATGATCCATATCAGATTTAGTCCACTTGAACTGGCATTGATTCAGAGAGATGTTGCGCCAGCGCCATAATGGCTCAAATTGCGCGATTCGACCTCTAGCAGCAGTTTCAAGTAGTAACTAGTTAATTGTTTATGATGAACACGATATTTACTCCACCATTGTACATACAGCGATACGAATTTATATGGATATGGATGATATCCCCCATCACAGTGGTTTATTCATCACAGTGTGGTTGGATTCACTTGGAATCACTGATAAAAACAGGCAAAACAATGTCCAAGGCCTAATTTGCCTACTATGAATATTTTCCTTCTGTATCATATTTTCCGATCTCACCGTTGATGTCTTTGGTGGGGACGCTCTCTCCCACAGCGTTGCTAGCGGTAACCTCGATGGCGCCTGGCTGGACGTTGTTAAGCTGACAGGACAGTTCCGTGGTGGAACACACCTGCGTGCGTCTGTCTCCGGTCACGTCGTAGACGGTGTACTGTGTGGCGAACACTGCAGCCTCCCAGGACAGCATGGCAGGCGTGTTGTCACCCGTGTAGTTCACGCCCAGAGGTGCGCAGGGAGCTGGAAGGGAAAGGGTTGGTTTACTAATGTCAACTCTGGATTAAACATCCCTCAGCCCTACTCTCAGGATAATCCCCCACCGCAGGGCAGAAGTAACTTCCCAGCCAAAACTGTCACTCTCTTTTTATAGACTAAGGTCACATTACCCTCAGAATAGACTGACTGAATTCAGTAGCGTTGCAGACCAATAGCATTGCTGATCATTTGCATTTCCATCATAATATTAAATCAGTGTCCACATTCAAACCCTTATGGCTCCCTGTTTAGTTAACATACCCGCTGTCCCGGTAATGGGGGTGGAGGGCTTGCTGGTTCCGGCAGAGTTCCTGGTACGGACTGTCAGACTGTAGGAGGAGCCACAGGGCAGGGCCAACTCAAAGAAGGTGTACTTTATCCAATAGGACGAGACATCAAACATGGCCTGCGGGTCATCCAGGATACTGCCGGTTATCTCAACAAGGTACTCGACATTGGGGCAGACGACCGCACTCCAGGAGGTACGGGCAAAGTGGGTCTTGCCGATTAGTCGCATGCGGTTCCGCACGGTGGCAGGGGCGCAGGGGGCTAGGAGGAGAGAGGAAGGAGGTTAGAAAGGATAGAGAGAAGAAATCAAGATCATTAGAATATACTATTGCATTAATCTCTATATTAGTTAGCCAGTATCTGATTAGACCGTTTGAATATATACATTGTACTGTATGCAGTGTTCCCTGTCCTCCTGATGTCATTCATTCACTGACTCTACTCCTCAACCATCTCTAGCTGAAAGAACTGGATGGGTTATTACCTGCTCCCTCAAGCAGGGGTTGGCTGTACGAGCTGTTGCAGGCTCCATCAGAGGCCAGCACAGAGAAGTTGTACATGGCTCCACAGTCAAGACCCTGGATTGTGCAGGAGGTGTCCATGCTGTCACAGTACAGCATGTCCCCATCCTCAGACTGGGCAAAGCCGTAGTACACCACAGAGCCCTGGCTGGGGGACCAGGACAGCACACCTGAGCTAGTCTCACACTGGACATGAACGGACAGGCCAATGGGGTCACAGGGCACTGGGAGAAGAGAATAGACGCAATGTTATAACAATGGTGCAGTGCAATGTTACTTGAATACAACAGCAATGTTATGTTACAGATTACCTCTACCTTATAGCAGATTGGAGTTTTTAAAGTCAGTATAAAAGGAGGGATGGTGTACTTGATTAGAATTGCATCAAAGGAACATTGATCAAAAGGAACATTTGTATCGAATAATCGGGTATTTGATGTCAATTTTCTGATCCTTCGGCACAAAATGTTCCCTTCGATCCATGTTCTTATATACTGTATATACTGAACAGAGAATACTGTACTGCTATCTGCTGTATCATAATGTACCTGTGCTGAAGGTGACGTTGGGGCTGGCCTTGCTGGTGCAGGTGCCGGCGCTGGCGGTCACGCTGAATGTGTAGGGCTGACCACAGTGGAGTTTAGCCAGGGTACATTTGTTCACAGAGCTGTTACAGGTGCGGACGTCACCGCCTCGGCTGGTGGCGGTGAGGAGGTAGGACTGGGCCACCAAGGAGTGAGCCCAGGACACCACTGTACCTTCTGCCTTGCAGGACGCTACCACTGTCACATCCTCAGGAACACAGGGAGCTGGAGGCAGAGGTTAGAGGGAAAGTATCAGGATATTGGGATAGCTAGTAACAACCCCCTTAGTAATACAGTCTCTCTGTATTCAGTATGTCTGGTGTAGAGCACTTAGTGTGTTGCTCAGTATTGATTGCAATCATTGTTGAATTTGCTTTATTAGGTGCTGTTTCTCGTCAACCATGTATCTTTATGCGTCACAATATCCACTATATTGTGACGCATAAAGATACATGGTTGACGAGAAACAGCACATAATATAGCAAAATCAAAAATGATTGCAATCAATACTAGCCACTAGTGGTGGGGTACTTTTTACTTCCTGTGTTGACCATGGGTAATGAATCTTTATGCGTCACAATATAGTGGTGGGGTACTTTTTACTTCCTGTGTTGACCATGGGTAATGAATCTTTATATGTCACAATATAGTGGTGGGGTACTTTTTACTTCCTGTGTTGACCATGGGTAATGAATCTTTATACGTCACAATATAGTGGTGGGGTACTTTTTACTTCCTGTTTTGACCATGACTAATGTATCCTAATATGTCCTGTTGTCGTGGTGGAGAACTCTAGATACCTGTGTTTATTCTAGTGTCGTGGTGGAGAACTCTAGATACCTGTGTTTATTCTAGTGTCGTGGTGGAGAACTCTAGATAACTGTGTTGATTCTAGTGTCGTGGTGGAGAACTCTAGATACCTGTGTTTATTATAGTGTCGTGGTGGAGAACTCTAGATAACTGTGTTGATTCTAGTGTCGTGGTGGAGAACTCTAGATACCTGTGTTGATTCTAGTGTCGTGGTGGAGAACTCTAGATACCTGTGTTTATTCTAGTGTCGTGGTGGAGAACTCTAGATACCTGTGTTGATTCTAGTGCCGTGGTGGAGAACTCCAGCTACCTGTGTTGATTCTCGTGCTGTGGTGGAGAACTCTAGATACCTTTGTTGATTCTAGTGACGTGGTGGAGAACTCTAGATACCTGTGTTGATTCTAGTGACGTGGTGGAGAACTCTAGATACCTGTGTTGATTCTAGTGTCGTGGTGGAGAACTCTAGATACCTGTGTTTATTCTAGTGTCGTGGTGGAGAACTCTAGATAACTGTGTTGATTCTAGTGTCGTGGTGGAGAACTCTAGACACCTGTGTTTATTATAGTGTCGTGGTGGAGAACTCTAGATAACTGTGTTTATTCTAGTGTCGTGGTGGAGAACTCTAGATACCTGTGTTTATTCTAGTGTCGTGGTGGAGAACTCTAGATAACTGTGTTGATTCTAGTGTCGTGGTGGAGAACTCTAGATACCTGTGTTTATTATAGTGTCGTGGTGGAGAACTCTAGATAACTGTGTTGATTCTAATGTCGTGGTGGAGAACTCTAGATACCTGTGTTGATTCTAGTGTCGTGGTGGAGAACTCTAGATACCTGTGTTTATTCTAGTGTCGTGGTGGAGAACTCTAGATACCTGTGTTGATTCTAGTGCCGTGGTGGAGAACTCCAGCTACCTGTGTTGATTCTCGTGCTGTGGTGGAGAACTCTAGATACCTTTGTTGATTCTAGTGACGTGGTGGAGAACTCTAGATACCTGTGTTGATTCTAGTGTCGTGGTGGAGAACTCTAGATACCTGTGTTTATTATAGTGTCGTGGTGGAGAACTCTAGATAACTGTGTTGATTCTAGTGTCGTGGTGGAGAACTCTAGATACCTGTGTTGATTCTAGTGTCGTGGTGGAGAACTCTAGATAACTGTGTTGATTCTAGTGTCGTGGTGGAGAACTCTAGATACCTGTGTTTATTATAGTGTCGTGGTGGAGAACTCTAGATAACTGTGTTGATTCTAGTGTCGTGGTGGAGAACTCTAGATACCTGTGTTTATTATAGTGTCGTGGTGGAGAACTCTAGATAACTGTGTTGATTCTAGTGTCGTGGTGGAGAACTCTAGATACCTGTGTTGATTCTAGTGTCGTGGTGGAGAACTCTAGATACCTGTGTTTATTCTAGTGTCGTGGTGGAGAACTCTAGATACCTGTGTTGATTCTAGTGCCGTGGTGGAGAACTCCAGCTACCTGTGTTGATTCTCGTGCTGTGGTGGAGAACTCTAGATACCTTTGTTGATTCTAGTGACGTGGTGGAGAACTCTAGATACCTGTGTTGATTCTAGTGACGTGGTGGAGAACTCTAGATACCTGTGTTGATTCTAGTGTCGTGGTGGAGAACTCTAGATACCTGTGTTTATTCTAGTGTCGTGGTGGAGAACTCTAGATAACTGTGTTGATTCTAGTGTCGTGGTGGAGAACTCTAGACACCTGTGTTTATTATAGTGTCGTGGTGGAGAACTCTAGATACCTTTGTTGATTCTAGTGACGTGGTGGAGAACTCTAGATACCTGTGTTGATTCTAGTGACGTGGTGGAGAACTCTAGATACCTGTGTTGATTCTAGTGTCGTGGTGGAGAACTCTAGATACCTGTGTTTATTCTAGTGTCGTGGTGGAGAACTCTAGATAACTGTGTTGATTCTAGTGTCGTGGTGGAGAACTCCAGCTACCTGTGTTGATTCTCGTGCTGTGGTGGAGAACTCTAGATACCTTTGTTGATTCTAGTGACGTGGTGGAGAACTCTAGATACCTGTGTTGATTCTAGTGTCGTGGTGGAGAACTCTAGATACCTGTGTTTATTATAGTGTCGTGGTGGAGAACTCTAGATAACTGTGTTGATTCTAGTGTCGTGGTGGAGAACTCTAGATACCTGTGTTGATTCTAGTGTCGTGGTGGAGAACTCTAGATACCTGTGTTTATTATAGTGTCGTGGTGGAGAACTCTAGATAACTGTGTTGATTCTAGTGTCGTGGTGGAGAACTCTAGATACCTGTGTTTATTATAGTGTCGTGGTGGAGAACTCTAGATAACTGTGTTGATTCTAGTGTCGTGGTGGAGAACTCTAGATACCTGTGTTGATTCTAGTGTCGTGGTGGAGAACTCTAGATATCTGTGTTGATTCTAGTGTCGTGGTGGAGAATTCTAGATAACTGTGTTGATTCTAGTGTCGTGGTGGAGAACTCTAGATAACTGTGTTGATTCTAGTGTCGTGGTGGAGAACTCTAGATACCTGTGTTGATTCTAGTGTCGTGGTGGAGAACTCCAGCTACCTGTGTTGATTCTAGTGTCGTGGTGGAGTACTCTAGATAACTGTGTTGATTCTAGTGTCATGGTGGAGAACTCTAGATACCTGTGTTGATTCTAGTGCCGTGGTGGAGAACTCCAGCTACCTGTGTTGATTCCCGTGCTGTGGTGGAGAACTCTAGATACCTGTGTTGATTCTAGTGTCGTGGTGGAGAATTCTAGATAACTGTGTTGATTCTAGTGTCGTGGTGGAGAACTCTAGATACCTGTGTTGATTCTAGTGTCGTGGTGGAAAACTCCAGCTACCTGTGTTGATTCTAGTGTCGTGGTGGAGTACTCTAGATAACTGTGTTGATTCTAGTGTCGTGGTGGAGAACTCTAGATACCTGTGTTTATTCTAGTGTCGTGGTGGAGTACTCTAGATAACTGTGTTGATTCTAGTGTCGTGGTGGAGAACTCTAGATACCTGTGTAGATTCTAGTGTCGTGGTGGAGTACTCTAGATACCGGTGTTGACCAAGAGTAAGGTGTCCTAGTGGTGGAGTGGTCTAGTTACCTGTGTTGATCTTTTTTGGTGGGCTCCTCAAGGTGCTGCACTTGTCGGAGGGGACGGAGACGATGATGTTGTAGTGCATGCCACAGCGCACTCCCATGAGCTCACAGGAAGTGGACGTGCTGTTACAGGTGAGCATGGATTGGTCTTGTCCCTCTGCCGTCGCCACGATGGTAGGAGATAACTCTGTATGCTCCCAGCTAACCACGATACTGCTGCTATGGCATGCATTCACCGCGGTGATGGTTTTCAGGGCGCAAGGACCTAAAGAGAAGAAAGGTAGTTCAGTTATAGAGTCACAGACTGTACACCGCCAGAGAACAGTCAGGTTAGGAGATAGGACAGTTAAGACTACTGTGAGATCATTTATAAATTAATATTTTATTGCCCATGAACTGAACAGAATTTCATTTGCACCTGAGTCTGAGCTCAAAATCATAAAGAACAACTAGAGTGTAACGTACCTGTCTCGTTCTGGAAGGTATTACCGGGTGAGCTCAGACAGTGTGTAACGTACCTGTCTCGTTCTGGAAGGTATTACCGGGTGAGCTCAGACAGTGTGTAACGTACCTGTCTCGTTCTGGAAGGTATTACCGGGTGAGCTCAGACAGTGTGTAACGTACCTGTCTCGTTCTGGAAGGTATTACCGGGTGAGCTCAGACAGTGTGTAACGTACCTGTCTCGTTCTGGAAGGTATTACCGGGTGAGCTCAGACAGTGTGTAACGTACCTGTCTCGTTCTGGAAGGTATTACCGGGTGAGCTCAGACAGTGTGTAACGTACCTGTCTCGTTCTGGAAGGTGTACCGGGTGAGCTCTGACACTGTGTAACGTACCTGTCTTGTTCTGGAAGGTATTACCGGGTGAGCTCAGACAGTGTGTAACGTACCTGTCTCGTTCTGGAAGGTATTACCGGGTGAGCTCAGACAGTGTGTAACGTACCTGTCTCGTTCTGGAAGGTATTACCGGGTGAGCTCAGACAGTGTGTAACGTACCTGTCTCGTTCTGGAAGGTATTACCGGGTGAGCTCAGACAGTGTGTAACGTACCTGTCTCGTTCTGGAAGGTGTACCGGGTGAGCTCTGACACTGTGTAACATACCTGTCTCGTTCTGGAAGGTATTACCGGGTGAGCTCATACAGTGTGTAACGTACCTGTCTCGTTCTGGAAGGTATTACCGGGTGAGCTCAGACAGTGTGTAACGTACCTGTCTCGTTCTGGAAGGTATTACCGGGTGAGCTCAGACAGTGTGTAACGTACCTGTCTCGTTCTGGAAGGTATTACCGGGTGAGCTCAGACAGTGTGTAACGTACCTGTCTCGTTCTGGAAGGTATTACCGGGTGAGCTCAGACAGTGTGTAACGTACCTGTCTCGTTCTGGAAGGTGTACCGGGTGAGCTCTGACACTGTGTAACATACCTGTCTCGTTCTGGAAGGTATTACCGGGTGAGCTCATACAGTGTGTAACGTACCTGTCTCGTTCTGGAAGGTATTACCGGGTGAGCTCAGACAGTGTGTAACGTACCTGTCTCGTTCTGGAAGGTATTACCGGGTGAGCTCAGACAGTGTGTAACGTACCTGTCTCGTTCTGGAAGGTATTACTGGGTGAGCTCAGACAGTGTGTAACGTACCTGTCTCGATCTGGAAGGTATTACTGGATGAGCTCTGACAGTGTGTGTTGACAGCAGTCACATGGAAGGTGTACTGGGTGAGCTCTGACAGTGTGTAACGTACCTGTCTCGATCTGGAAGGTATTACTGGATGAGCTCTGACAGTGTGTGTTGACAGCAGTCACATGGAAGGTGTACTGGGTGAGCTCTGACAGTGTGTAACGTACCTGTCTCGATCTGTAAGGTATTACTGGGTGAGCTCTGACACTGTGTAACGTACCTGTCTCGATATGGAAGGTATTACTGGGTGAGCTCTGACAGTGTATGTTGACAGCAGTCACATGGAAGGTGTACTGGGTGAGCTCTGACACTGTGTAACGTACCTGTCTCGATCTGGAAGGTATTACTGGGTGAGCTCTGACAGTGTGTGTTGACAGCAGTCACATGGAAGGTGTACTGGGTTCCGCAGGCCAGGTCAGGCACATTACAGGCAGTAGAATAGGAAGTGCAGGTGGAGTTAACACCTCCGCCGCCGTTGGCCAGGACTGTGTATGTCTGAGCCCCGGTGGAGGCATCCCAAGACACCCAGACAGAGTTAGAAATACAGTCCAGACTACCTTTAGCATTCTGGGGGACACATGGAGCTGTGGAAGAGGAGAAAAAAGGTTTTAAAGGTACTGTTCTACTGTTGGTTCTACTGTTTGTTCGACTGTTGGTTCTACTGTTTGTTCTACTGTTTGTTCTACTGTTCTACATCCATGGAGAAAAGGGAAAAGCACACACATAAAAAGGAGTGTTTCTTTTCTTTCGGTTCTGGTCTACACAGCAGGTGTGGATGGAATTATCTCGTTCCTCCTGGAGACTGTGTGTAACACTCCCCTATGAATGCAGTGTGTGTGTAACACTCCCCTGTGAATGCAGTGTGTGTGTGTCACACTCCCCTATGAATGCAGTGTGTGTGTGTGTAACACTCCCCTATGAATGCAGTGTGTGTGTAACACTCCCCTATGAATGCAGTGTGTGTGTGTGTGTGTGTGTGTGTGTGTAACACTTCCTATGAATGCAGTGTGGGGGTCACCTGTGTTCTGGTCTTACCTGAGGACACCGCTACGGCACCACTGACTTTGCTCTTACAGCCACCTCTGATGGAGGTAACCGTGACGCTGTAGAGGTGTCCACATGGAAGGTTCTCAATGGAACACCCGGTTCTTATTGGAAGACCCCTGGAGTCACATGACAGGTCGGCGGAGCCGCTGGTCACAGCCGTCACGTGGAAGGATTCGGCGTTAGGGTTGGTGGACCATGTGACCATCATGGAGCCGGCGGCACACTGTACATCCACAGCCACGTCCTGGGAAGGGCAGGGAGCTGCGAGGAGAGACAGAGGAGGCTAGTGATAATCTCAGGTTTCTAAGCCTATTCGTTTCTGCATCAAGGCAGAGCTGCCCACCGAACAAGATTGAATAACTCAAACTCCAATCTGCTGTAATGTAGAGGTCAATTCTCCCTTTACCTGTCCTGACGTGTGCCGTGTCGCTGTCTACACTGATGCAGGTGTCGTCTTTGGAGACCACAGTGACGTTGTAGGTCTGTCCACACTGCAGTCCGTTCAGATCACAGTGTGTCTGACTGTTGTTACACATCGCTTGGTGACCTCCATCTGTTGTGCCAACAGCCTGGTACAACACCGCGCCGCTAGCCCGCTCCCATGTCACCGCTGCAGAGTTAGAGAGGCACTGGAGGGATGCCTGCACATTGGTGGGGTTACAGGGGACTGAAAAGAGACAGGGAGGAGAGAGAATGGAAGAACATTTTAATTGTCTCCACATTCTGATGTACTCTTACAGCGGGGCAAAAAAGTATTTAGTCAGCCAACAATTGTGCATGTTCTCCCACTTAAAAAGATGAGAGAGGCCTGTAATTTTCATCATGGGTACACTTCAACTATGACAGACAAAATGAGAAGAAAAAAAATCCAGAAAATCACATTGTATGATTTTTTATGAATTTATTTGCAAATGATGGTGGAAAATAAGTATTTGGTCACCTACAAAAAAGCTAGATTTCTGGCTCTCACAGACCTGTAACTTCTTCTTTAAGAGGCTCATCTGTCCTCCACTCATTACCTGTATTAATGGCACCTGTTTGAACTTGTTATCAGTATAAAATACACCTGTCCACAACCTCAAACAGTCACACTCCAAACCCCACTATGGCCAAGACCAAAGAGCTGTCAAAGGATACCAGAAACAAAATTGTAGACCTGCACCAGGCTGGGAAGACTGAATCTGCAATAGGTAAGCAGCTTGGTTTAAAGAAATCAACTGTGGGAGCAATTAATAGGAAATGGAAGACATACAAGACCACTGATAATCTCCCTTGATCTGGGGCTCCACGCAAGATCTCACCCCGTGGGGTCAAAATGATCACAAGAACGGTGAGCAAAAATCCCAGAACCACACGGGGGGACCTAGTGAATGACCTGCAGAGAGCTGGGACCAAAGTAACAAAGCCTACCATCAGTAACACACTACGCCGCCAGGGACTCAAATCCTGCAGTGCCAGACGTGTCCCCGTGCTTAAGCCAGTACATGTCCAGGCCCGTCTGAATTTTGCAAGAGAGCATTTGGATGATCCAGAAGAAGATTGGGAGAATGTCATATGGTCAGATGAAACCAAAATATAACTTTTTGGTAAAAACTCAACTCGTCGTGTTTTGAGGACAAAGAATGCTGAGTTGCATCCAAAGAACACCATACCCACTGTGAAGCATGGGGGTGGAAACATCATGCTTTGGGGCTGTTTTTCTGCAAAGGGACCAGGACGACTGATCCGTGTAAAGGAAAGAATGAATGGGGCCATGTATTGTGAGATTTTGAGTGAAAACCTCCTTCCATCAGCAAGGGCTTTGAAGATGAAACGTGGCTGGGTCTTTCAGCATGACAATGATCCCAAACACACTGCCTGGGCAACAAAGGAGTGGCTTCGTAAGAAGCATTTCAAGGTCCTGGAGTGGCCTAGCCAGTCTCCAGATCTCAACCCCATAGAAAATCTTTGGAGGGAGTTGAAAGTCTGTGTTGCCCAGCAACAGCCAAAAAACATCAATGCTCTAGAGGAGAGCTGCATGGAGGAATGGGCCAAAATACCAGCAACAGTGTGTGAAAACCTTGTGAAGACTTACAGAAAATGTTTGACCTCTGCCATTGCCAACAAAGGGTATATAACAAAGTATTTGAGATAAACTTTTGTTATTGACCAAATACTTATTTTCCACCATCATTTGCAAATAAATTCATAAAAAATCATACAATGTGATTTTCTGGATTTTTTTTCTCATTTTGTCTGTCATAGTTTAAGTGTACCTATGATGAAAATTACAGGCCTCTCTCATCTTTTTAAGTGGGAGAACTTGCACAATTGGTGGCTGACTAAATACTTTTTTGCCCCACTGTATGTATTGTGGCATCTTTTGGTTAATTGAGACTGATTGTTCAATCAATTAATAACCTACCAGACTGCAGGCTCAGGTACGCATTGCTGTTGTCACAACTCCCGTCCTGGGCTGTGACGGTTAGGTTGTACTGTTGGCCACAGTGCATGCTGGGTAGTCTGCAGCTGGTGGCGTTGCTGTCACACTGGGTCCGGTGTCCGTCGGGGCTGACCGCACGCACCAGGTAGGAAGACACAAGCTCTCCCTGTTCCCATGACACCAGTCCAGCGTTGCTTCCGCACTCCATCTGAGCACTGACATTCTGGGGCTCACAGAGTACTGCACACAGAGAAACCCTTAGAGGTTAGAAAGGAATCTACTGCAGAAAACATACCCGGTTAGAGGGGAATATAGGGTTCTGGAAATACTGGGGCAAGCTGCAATAATCTGTGGTGTGTGACGACCCAGACAAAACCCTAACAATGGCAGCTTGCTGCCCAAACATTGATCAAACATTCAATCAATTGCATTGAAGCTGAGTGTGGCTACATGAAGTTACCCACCAGCAGGTGTGTGCAGCTGTTCTCTATTATAATGAATCTACCTGTGTCCAGGTACACTAAATGCTACATGTAGGGTGACGACCTTACATGTGTTGAGTTGTACGGCACTGCTGTCTGCGCTGTTACACACATCGTCAGAGGCTTGAACGGTGATGCTGTAGGACAGGCCACACAGCAGCTCAGGGAACTGGCAAGAGGTATCACTGCTGTTGCATGATGATGCGTAGCCACCGTTGCCCTGGGCAACAGCTGTGTAGGAGGTGGCACCGTTGCTAGGCTCCCAAGATACTGACACAAAGCCAGAGTCACAGTCCATATTGGCCTCCAACTGCTCAGGTACACAGGGCGCTGAGAGAAGGAGAGAAATAACACAGGTACATACACCGTGTACAGGTACATCCACCGTGCACATACAGTACGTACTGTATACAGTATAAACACACGGTTGGAATGAGAGGGTGTGTTATCGTCAGGGGCAGGACTAACCTGTCTGCATCTGTATGAGGGTGCTCTCTGATACGTTGCACTCGTTGCTCACGGCGTTGACACTGATGTTGTAGGTGGAGCCGCAGACGAGGTCCAATATGGAACAGACGTTTCCATCGGTCTCGCAGGCGGTCTCGTCTCCCTCCATGCTCATAGCCTGGACGGTGTAGGAGTCTACTCCACTGCTGCTCTCCCACTCAACACGGGCTGAGTTAGTTAAACAGTTAAGCTGCGATACAACAGCCTGGGGAGGACAGGGGACTGGGAAGGGAGAGGAGGAGAGAGAGAGATATTCAATATTCAATATTCACTTTGCTAACATGAACTTTTATGATGCGTTCACTGGAAATGAGAACTGTATGAATGTTAATGCTAACAATAGCATTAATATACTAATCTTTTTCAACTCGATGCTGATGAGTTATTACGGTATGCTGGATCAGTGATATCTCTCACATAATTGTCTCCTTCTGGCACCTGCATTATATAATGGTAGTTGTTGTGTCTAGTATAGTTAACTCACCTGATGACACTTTCACGCTGGTGCTCGGGAAGCTGTCACACTGGCCATCAGATGCCTTCAAGGTGACAGTGTATGTCTGTCCACAGGCTAACTCCATAAGTTCACAGTTGGTGTGGTTTGTGTTGCAGGTGGCTGTCTGTTCGTCCCCTGACTGGGCCGTGGCGGTGTAGGACACAGCTCCCTCAGCGTAGGCCCACTCCAGCAGAACTGAGTCTGTGTAGCAGTCCAGGAGAACCCCAGTGATCTCAGGGGTACAGGGGACTGCAGGGGAGAGGAGCGTCGTATGAGTGGGAAAGTGATACAGGGAGAATAGTACATTGGTAGACACTAGAGCGTGGAAGACCCACCGTAAATGAGAGAATTATATATAAGGTGTTTGGGTGAGACTAAAGGTGAGATGATGTGATTTTTCTATTGGCCGAACTTCTACAGTATCAACCTGGGCTGTTTGACCTGTTGAGTACAGTTAGACCTACTATGTGCTCTGTGTTCTGACTGTGTATGCAGTGTACAGGTACTACGGGGTGTGTACAGTTAGACCTACTATGTGCTCTGTGTTCTGACTGTGTATGCAGTGTACAGGTACTATCTGGTGTGTACAGTTAGACCTACTATGTGCTCTGTGTTCTGACTGTGTATGCAGTGTACAGGTACTACCTGGTGTGTACAGTTAGACCTACTATGTGCTCTGTGTTCTGACTGTGTATGCAGTGTACAGGTACTACCTGGTGTGTACAGTTAGACCTACTGTGTGCTCTGTGTTCTGACTGTGTATGCAGTGTACAGGTACTACGGGGTGTGTACAGTTAGACCTACTGTGTGCTCTGTGTTCTGACTGTGTATGCAGTGTACAGGTACTACCTGGTGTGTACAGTTAGACCTACTATGTGCTCTGTGTTCTGACTGTGTATGCAGTGTACAGGTACTACCTGGTGTGTACAGTATCTCACCTGTCTGGAACTCTGCCAAGTGGCTGGGCAGGCTGGAGCAGCGCTCGTTCACCGCCACCACCTGCACAGTGTAGGGCACTCCGCAGATCAGGTTGGCCAGGATGCATTGTGGGTCAGTGCTCTCGCAGGAGGAGAGGGCGCCGCGGGGGCTCTGTGCCACGGCCCTGTAGGACAGCGCGCCCTGGGTGGGGCTCCAGGTCACTGAGGCTGTGTTGTCAGAACAGTCCATAACGGCCACAACATGGGTAGGGACACAGGGAACTGTGGAGAGGGACCGAGAAGGGTTAATCTTTTGAGATGGAACATATGCGTTTTGGTAGTCTTTGGATGTGGATTCAGAGACCTCTGTACCCTGCCTGGTCTCTGGTCCATATGTGACATGTTTATTTCTATGACGGTTTAGCATGGTCTCTTAGTTTGTTAGTTGTGCAAGGACCTCTCTTCTGCTAGTCTGGTCTTTCTCTCTTGTGTTGAAGTGACCTGTGTCTGTCTCACCTGTGGTCAGGGTGTTGACGACACTGGGGTCGGAGTGACAATGTTGGTTGGATGCGGTGACGGTAATGGTATAGTTCTGGCCACAGCGCAGGTCGGGCATGCCGCACTGGAAGCTGGACGACATGCAACTCTTTGATTGGCCGTCCTCGTGTTCCACCGTGGCGGTGTAGTACTCGGCTCCACCGTCGGACACCGCCCACATTACCACGGCGATGTTGGAGAGACAGTCCATCGCGCTAGAGATGGAGGTGGGATTGCAGGGCTCTGAACGAGGGAAGATGAAAAGAATATGAGTTATGCACAGATTAAAATCTTTAAGAAGGCATACAGGTGTGCTTGGTGAAAGTGGACATGTTTGTTTAGCAAGTTGACATTTATTGGGATGAATATTGTATTGTTCTGGAGGCAGAGCTGAGCAGTATCCGCTTGATGGGCCAGCCACAAAGTCAAAATTGGCCAAAATGTGCTTTTTGTTCTTAATTTAGGGTTAGGCATAAGGTTAGCTGTGTGGTTTGGGTTACGTTTAGGGTTAGGCATAAGGTTAGCTGTGTGGTTAGGGTTAAGTTGAGGGTTAGGGTTAGGTTTATGACTTTTTGGCTAGGCCTGCTTGTGACCACCCTGCAAAGCTGCTTCCAGGACAAGATTCATCCCAATAAATGTCAACCTGCGTTTGTTTATGGTTACATTGGTGTGCTTAATAACAGTGTAGCACCTGTCACAGTACCTGTCTGTAACTAATTGTTCTACACAGTGTCTGTGAGTGTATGTATGACATCTGTGTCGTGCAGGTGGGCTGGGTGTGATGTTATGTACCTGTCCTGAGTGTTGCAGGGGGGGGAGAGTGTGATGTTATGTACCTGTCCTGAGTGTTGCAGGGGGGAGAGTGTGATGTTATGTACCTGTCCTGAGTGTTGCAGGTGGGCTGGGTGTGATGTTCTGTACCTGTCCTGAGTGTTGCAGGGGGGAGAGTGTGATGTTATGTACCTGTCCTGAGTGTTGCAGGTGGGCTGGGTGTGATGTTCTGTACCTGTCCTGAGTGTTGCAGGTGGGCTGGGTGTGATGTTATGTACCTGTCCTGAGTGTTGCAGGGGGGGGGGGGGGAGTGTGATGTTATGTACCTGTCCTGAGTGTTGCAGGTGGGCTGGGTGTGATGTTCTGTACCTGTCCTGAGTGTTGCAGGTGGGCTGGGTGTGATGTTATGTACCTGTCCTGAGTGTTGCAGGTGGGCTGGGTGTGATGTTACGTACCTGTCCTGAGTATTGCAGGGGGGAGAGTGTGATATTATGTACCTGTCCTTAGTGTTGCAGGTGGGCTGGGTGTGATATTACGTACCTGTCCTGAGTGTTGCAGGTGGGCTGGGTGTGATGTTATATACCTGTCCTGGGTGTTGCAGAGGGGGAGAGTGTGATGTTATGTACCTGTCCTGGGTGTTGCAGAGGGGAGAGTGTGATGTTATGTACCTGTCCTGAGTGTTGCAGGTGGGCTGGGTGTGATGTTACGTACCTGTCCTGAGTGTTGCAGGTGGGCTGGGTGTGATGTTATGTACCTGTCCTGAGTGTTGCAGGTGGGCTGGGTGTGATGTTATGTACCTGTCCTGAGTGTTGCAGGTGGGCTGGGTGTGATGTTACGTACCTGTCCTGAGTGTTGCAGGTGGGCTGGGTGTGATGTTACGTACCTGTCCTGAGTGTTGCAGGTGGGCTGGGTGTGATGTTATGTACCTGTCCTGAGTGTTGCAGGTGGGCTGGGTGTGATGTTATGTACCTGTCCTGAGTGTTGCAGGTGGGCTGGGTGTGATGTTATGTACCTGTCCTGAGTGTTGCAGGTGGGCTGGGTGTGATGTTATGTACCTGTCCTGAGTGTTGCAGGGGGGGAGGGTGTGATGTTATGTACCTGTCCTGAGTGTTGCAGGTGGGCTGGGTGTGATGTTATGTACCTGTCCTGAGTGTTGCAGGTGGGCTGGGTGTGATGTTATGTACCTGTCCTGAGTGTTGCAGGTGGGCTGGGTGTGATGTTATGTACCTGTCCTGAGTGTTGCAGGTGGGCTGGGTGTGATGTTATGTACCTGTCCTGAGTGTTGCAGGTGGGCTGGGTGTGATGTTATGTACCTGTCCTGAGTGTTGCAGGGGGGGAGGGTGTGATGTTATGTACCTGTCCTGAGTGTTGCAGGTGGGCTGGGTGTGATGTTATGTACCTGTCCTGAGTGTTGCAGGTGGGCTGGGTGTGATGTTATGTACCTGTCCTGAGTGTTGCAGGTGGGCTGGGTGTGATGTTATGTACCTGTCCTGAGTGTTGCAGGTGGGCTGGGTGTGATGTTATGTACCTGTCCTGAGTGTTGCAGGTGGGCTGGGTGTGATGTTATGTACCTGTCCTGAGTGTTGCAGGGGGAGGGTGTGATGTTATGTACCTGTCCTGAGTGTTGCAGGTGGGCTGGGTGTGATGTTATGTACCTGTCCTGAGTGTTGCAGGTGGGCTGGGTGTGATGTTATGTACCTGTCCTGAGTGTTGCAGGTGGGCTGGGTGTGATGTTATGTACCTGTCCTGAGTGTTGCAGGTGGGCTGGGTGTGATGTTATGTACCTGTCCTGAGTGTTGCAGGTGGGCTGGGTGTGATGTTATGTACCTGTCCTGAGTGTTGCAGGTGGGCTGGGTGTGATGTTATGTACCTGTCCTGAGTGTTGCAGGTGGGCTGGGTGTGATGTTATGTACCTGTCCTGAGTGTTGCAGGTGGGCTGGGTGTGATGTTATGTACCTGTCCTGAGTGTTGCAGGGGGGGAGGGTGTGATGTTATGTACCTGTCCTGAGTGTTGCAGGTGGGCTGGGTGTGATGTTATGTACCTGTCCTGAGTGTTGCAGGGGGGGAGGGTGCACTCCTGCACTCTGAATCCACTGCCTGGGCAGACAGGTAGTACTCCTGACCACACTGGAACTCTGAGATGTAAGCGTTGGTGTCATTGGTGCTCAGCTCCACCTTGTGGCCGGCGTTGGTCTCTGCAGTCACCATGTAGAAGACTGCTCCGTGGCTCAGGTCCCAGGTCAGGGAGCCAACCCTCCTGCCACAGTCCAGAGTGGGCACCAGATTCTGGGGCACGCAGGGAGCTGTGGAAGATAACAAAACAAGACAGTTAAACACCAACAGGATGAATATTTGGGCAATGGGGGAGACGTGGGTAACTGTGGTGGGTAAAACTGTGCCACAGACAAGGGGTGACTGGGACAATAGTATGACTGAGTAGGTGTGTTTCGTGCCTACCTGTGCGTACGGTGGTGCTGTTGCTAGGGGAGCTGCTGCACAGGTAGTCGTTGGAGATGACGTGGACGGTGTAGAGGTCTCCACAGTGCAGGTCCTCCCAGGTGCAGCTGGTAGAGTTGGTGGTGCACATGTGGGTGTGGCCGTCTGTTCCGACAGCGACAGCGGTGTAGGACTCCGCCCCTTCGCTCTCGGCCCAGCTCACTGAGCCCAGGCTGTTCTCACACACAGTGTAGCTCTCCACATACTGGGGCACACAGGGGGCTGGGGACAGAAACACAACACTCATATAGACCTGTGTGACTGTAATATTTTCTGTTCACTTTTTATTGTTTATTTCACTTTTGTTTATCAATTTCACTTCACTTGATTTGGCAATGTAAACATATGTTTCCCATGCCAGTAAAATCCCTTGAATTGAATTGAATTATAGACTGGCCCTAGACAACATACTGTCATAGCTGCAGGAGGAGACCGGGTATGTAAACAGATGCAAAGTCTTTGTTTGGATTTGTTTTGGCATGAATGTGCTTCCATAATCAAGGCCCACACATGGAGACACGGAATTGAGCTGTGCACCTGCTCGGACGGACATAGGCTAGATCTAGACCATGAGATACATAGCATGATAGTAGATTATACGTAGCCTGCTTTACTTAACACTAAACATAAGGAGTGTATTTCTGGGAAGTTATTAAATATCTCCACGTACCAGTCCTGAACTCTGCAGCATCACTGATTGGGCTATCACAACTTTCGTCCTGGCCAATCACAGTGAAGCTGTAGGTCTGTCCGCAGGGCAGCTCCGCCTCCAGGCTGCTTTCATTGGTCTGGAACGCTGTCATGTATCCCAGGTCTCCCATGGCCGTCACCACGTAGACCACCGCCCCCTCGGCCTCGGCCCACGCCACAACCACCATTGTCTCACTGTCGCATGACCCTGTAGCTGTCACCTGGTCTGGCTGGCAAGGTTCTACGCAGGTAAAAGGGAAAGGTTGGGTTGGGGACTTTATTGCATTGAATTTTGAATTGTTGATAGCATGAAGAATATTGCTACATAAATGTATGTACATTTTGTTCTTTGATCATAGAATTGTCAGTGCTGGGAGGTGCGTAATTGATCAAACGTACACAGAATTGTGCAACATAAGGCACATGCAAGAGGGACATGACAACAGTGAGAGATTGTAGAAGAGTAGGGGATTGACAGGTAGATTGACCAGGTGAAAAAGTCGTACCTGTTTTGATCTCGACAGTGCTGCTGAGTTCACTCTGACACAGGCTGCTGTGGGCGGTCACAGTGAAGCTGTAGGTCTCCCCACAGTCCAGAGCAGGGAACTGGCAGCTAGAGCTGCTAGTGTTGCAGGACCCAGTAGATCCTCCAGCCCTGGAGGTGGCGCTAGCAACATAGAACTGCAGCCCTTCTCTCTGCTCCCAGGACAAGGTGGCAGTGTGGGTCCCACACTGCAGGTCCACCCCCACATGCAGGGGGGGACAGGGACCTAAGGGTCAGAGGTCAAATTGAGTCAGTATACAGACCATGTGAGAGTTTGTACAGTAGGGTAACTTATTGTACATTACCATACAGGCATTACAGGGCACTAAAGACCTGCACCGCAGTACAGGTTTCTATGACACACTAGCGCTAGTAGATACTAGAGCACTGTATTGCACATGCATCCAACAATAGTTATGACAATTCTGTGATTTAGTGACCACAGCTCTATTTCTTTAATTAACATTTTGGTCTTTTAGCAGACGCTCTTATCCAGAGTGATTTATAGTCAGTGCATTCAACTAAGGCAAATAAACTACAACATATCAGTCATTGCAAGTAAAAAACCAACTTTCCTCAATAATCCTCTATTTATAAATAGTGTTTGAGGCTCCTGTGTCCGTGCTCTCTACTCACGTGTGCTGAAGCTGACCCCAGACAGGGTCTCCACCTGGCAGTTGTGGTTGATGGCGGTCAGGGTGATTTCGTAGTTCTCACCACAGGCCAGCTCGGTCATGTTGCAGTAATTCTCCTCTGTGTGGCAGGAGGCCTGGTGCCCGTCTCTGCCTAAAGCAGTGAGGATGTAGGACTGGGCTCCATTGCTCCAGCCCCAGGTCACCAGGGCCGTGGCGTTATCACAGTCCACCTCTGCCTCCATGCTGGCGGGGACACAGGGAGCTGGGGACGGGACGGAGAAACTCGTTAGTACTTTTATCTTTTTTCTATTGTCTACTATATCCAGTGAATTTTCTTAATGGCAATTATACTGGGGCTTTATGTATCAAGTGTTTCAGAGTACTGATCTAAGATCAGTTTAGCATTTTAGATCATAATCAATAAGATTATATGGACATGAGGGACCTGATTCTAAATCAACTCTCCTACTCTGATATACTTGAGACATAAGGTCCCTGATCTCAGATTTGTTTCTGTACTCACCACTAAAGGAATGTTCCCTTGCTATGTTACTGACCTGAGGCCAGCAGAACAGTGGTAGAGTCGGTGCTATTAAGAGTGTCTCCCAGGGCTCTGACGCGGGCGTAGTAAACTGTGCCACAGTTCAGTCCCTCTACCCTACAGGAAGTGTGGTGTGCCAAGGTGTGGCAGGACAGAGAGTCTCCATTGCGTCCGTTGAAGTATGCTATATATCCCACTGCCCCAACGCTCATCTCCCAGGAAATAGCGCCTGTTCTAGTCTCGCAGTCAACACTTGTCTCCACATTGTTGGGAGGACAGGGCTCTGAAACACACACAACAAGGGACACCATGGATAACGATGCAGATGGTATGGCTGCTTCGAAAAACTTTGAAATACTGTTTCAAATGAAAATATAATATGAATATATGAGTGTATCCAGTAGCCACGGTGGTACAGTACATTATACTGGTCTATGTGTTATAGCTGGGTAGGGTATTATGTATTATCATAGCTAGGTGAGAGGGACTCACCTGTCTTGAGGTTGATAGACTTGGACGTAGCCATGCCTTGGCAGATGTTGTTGTGTGCAGTGACGGTGACGTTGTACACCTGGCTACAGGCCATGTTGTAGAGGGCACAGTAGGTGTCACTGGTGTTGCAGCTAATAAGGTGACCCTCCTCCGTCACTGCCTCAGCGCTGTACAGGGTAGCACCCTGACTCACGTCCCACAACACCTGGCCTATGGTCAGGCTGTACTTAGCACTCAGGTGGAAAGGGACACAGGGCTCTGAGAACAGACAGGATAAGGTAGACTGGGAAGTGGGGAGATCCCATCGCATGGATCTAATTGCAATATTATACCACATGTAGAAGGTTTAGTGTATCGGTAACTGCCCAAATGATGGAAACACTTGAGTAATTGAGGGATACAAAGTGTATTGAAAGCAGTTGCTTCCACACATGGTGTGGTTACTGAGTTAATTAAGCAATTAACATCCCATCATGCTTAGGGTCATGTATAAAAATGCTGGCCAGCCCATTATTTTGGCTACCATGGCTATTCCCCCATAGGATGACAATACCCCCATCCACAGGGCACGAGTGGTCACTGAACGGTTTGATGAGTTTGAAAATGATGTGAACCATATGCCACGGCCGTCTCAGTCACCACATCTCAACCCAATTCAACACTTATGGGAGATTCTGAAGTGGTGCCCGAGACGGCGTTTTAGTGCTGAGCGGTTAGTGCTTTTTGAAGTCGTTTTGGTTCGATAATAAAAAAATTATCACGGTTTTCGATTTCGGTTTCAATGCTGTTGTTTTTTAACATTAAATGCACTATGTATTATGTGGGTTGAATTCTGTAACAACACTGAATAAAACAATAAAATTGGCAGTAACTGCCCATTACAATGGATTATGGTCATTGTAGTTAATACCACATTTTCTACGCTAAACTATGTAGAATATTAGCCTGTTGAAAACTACAACTCTCTACTACAACGCATAGTTCAGGTTTGATCTGCACATTGAGCTCACAGAAAAAATAGAGCAAAGTGGAATTCAAATAATTGAACTGATATCGGTCAATTAGTTGTTTAAAAAATGAATAATAACTATAATGTCAGTTAATCACTCAGCACTACAGCGTTGTCCAGTACCACCAACAAAACATCAAATTATGAAATTTATTGTGGAATAATGGTGATGCATCCCTCTAATAGAGTTCCAGACACATTTAGAATCTATGCCAAGATGCATTGAAGTTGTTCTGGCTCGTGGTGGCCCTACTAAGACGCTTTATGTTGGTATTTCCTTTATTTTGTAAGTTACCGGTAAATATCATTACATTCTAAAGTATTTTTTTGTCAGGGTGATATACAATAACATGGAGGAAGCATCAACTGACCAGTGACCAGTTGTCCTGTCATGGTAGCCATGCTACTGCAGCTCTCTCCCCAGCCCTGTACAGACACAGAGTAACTCTCTCCGCAGGCCAGGCCCCCCAGCTCACAGAAGGTGTTGCTGGTCTCACATGTGACGGCGTGGCCGGACAGGGTGGTGGCTGTAGCCACGTAGGACACAGTCCCGGCACTCATAGACCAGGACACCATGGCAACACGGGCCTCGCAGTCCATCACTGTCTCGATGTTACGAGGCGCACAGGGTGCTGGTGGAAGAGAGAGAAGGATAGAGGAAGAGAGTAGTCTCGGAAGTTAGGTCAAATATAAGTCATATAGGTTCAGTTTTTCAGTGCTTTGCCTACAACATTGATAAAAATGGTGAACAAAACGGCCCTGAAATGGATATTCAGGAAAATGTATGTTTGACTGCAGACTGACAGACTGACCTAAGTATGGTTCCCTCTAGATAGAGGGACTGTGTGTGAGACTTCCTTATCCCTTCCTACCTGCGTGGGTGTCGGTGACATCAGTAGATGGGCTGCTGCATGATCCGTCGGAGGCAGCTACAGTGACATGGTAGATCTGACCACAGCTGAGTGTGGTGACATTACAGGAGGTTGCTCCACTCAGGGCTTGACAGGTGGTGGAGCTTCCGTCGCTGTCCTGCAGGGTGGCTATGTAGGAGTCAGCCCCCGAGCTCTTAGACCACGACACGTGCATGGCGTTGGCTGTACAGTCCATCACAGTGGACACAGTGGCAGGAATGCAGGGCGCTGAAGGGGTACAGGGATAGACAGGGACATGGTTAGGTTTGGGTTTAGGGTGATATGTCAGGGCTTAGTGTGCGGTGTACTATGCAGTGTATGCGTGTTATATGAGTGTTCACCAATGGGCTGGATTTTTTTACATCACTGTGAGTGTTTATGAATATCTCCAGTTGAAGTCGGAAGTTTACATACACCTTAACCAAACACATTTAAACTCAGTTTTTCACAATTCCTGACATTTAATCCTAGTAGAAATTCCCTGCCTTAGGTCAGCAAGAACCACCACTTTATTTAAGAATGTGAATTGTCAGAATAATAGTAGAGAGAATTATTTATTTCAGCTTTTATTTCTTTCATCACATTCCCAGTGGGTCAGAAGTTTACATACACTCAATTAGTATTTGGTAGCATTGCCTTTCAATTGTTAAACTTGGGTCAAATGTTTTGGGTAGCCTTCCACAAGCTTTCCACAATAAGTTGGGAGAATTTTGGCCCATTCCTCTTGACAGAGCTGGTGTAACTGAGTCAGGTTTGTAGGCCTCCTTGCTCGCACACACTTTTTCAGTTCTGCCCACAAATGTTCTATAGTATTGAGGTAAGGGCTTTATGATGGCCAATACAATACCTTGACTTTGTTGTCCTCAAGCCATTTTGCCACAACTTTGGAATTATGCTTTGGGTCATTGTCCATTTGGAAGACCCATTTGCGACCAAGCTTTAACTTCCTGACTGATGTCTTGCTTCAATATATCCACATAATTGTCCTCCCTCATGATGCCATCTATTTTGTGAAGTGCACCAGTCCCTCCTGCATCAAAGCACCCCCACAACATGATGCTGCCACCCCCGTGCTTCACGGTTGGGATGGTGTTCTTCGGCTTGCAAGCCTCCCCGTTTTTCCTCCAAACATAATGATGGTCATTATGGCCAAAACATTCTATTTTGTTTCATCGGACCAGAGGACATTTCTCCAAAAAGTACGATCTTTGTCCCCATGTGCAGACGCAAACCGTACTGGCTTTTTTGTGGAGGTTTTGGAGCAGTGGCTCCTTCCTTGCTGAGCGGCCTTTCAGGTTATGTCAATATAGGATTAGTTTTACTGTGGATATAGATACTTTTCTACCTGTTTCCTCCAGCATTTTTCCAAGGTCCTTTGCTGTTGTTCTGGGATTGATTTGTACTTTTCGCACCAAAGTACATTTATCTCAAGGAGACCGAACGCGTCTCCTTCCTGAGCGGTATGATTTCTGCGTGGTCCCATGATGTTTATACTTGGGTACTATTGTTTGTACAGATGAACGTGGTACATTCAGGCATTTGGAAATTGCTCCCAAGGGTGAACCAGACTTGTGGAGGTCTTGGCTGATTTATTTTGATTTTCCCAAGATGTCAAGCAAAGAGGCATTGAGTTTGAAGGTAGGCCTTGAAATACATCCACAGGTACACCTTCAATTGGCTCAAATTATGTCAATTAGCCTATCAGAAGCTTCTAAAGCCATGATGGAATTTTCTGGAATTTTCCAAACTGTTTAAAGGCACAGTGAACTCAGTGTATGTAAACTTCTGACCGACTGGAATTGTAAAACAGTGAATTATAAGTGTAATCTGTCTGTAAACTATTGTTGGAAAGATTACTTGTGTCATGCACAAAGTGGATGTCCTAACCGACTTGCCGACTATAGTTTGTTAACAAGAAATTTGGAGAGTGGTTGAAAAACTAGTTTTAATGACCCCAACCTAAATGTATGTAGACTTCTGACTTCAACTGTCTGCTTATAAAGTGTCTCTACATTTTCCCATATGTGTGTTGTGAGCTCACCTGTCTTGAGCTCCACAGTGTCACTCACAGGGCTGGTGCAGTCACTGTCTCGTGCCACCATGGTGGCGGTGTAGTGCTGGCCGCAGTGCAGGCCGGTGAGATCACAGCGGGTCTCATGGGACATGCATCCTGCAACATGTCCGTCGGTTCCGGTAGCCTCTACAGAGTAGAGCTGACCCCCACGGCTGGTGTTCCACATCATACTGGCCACATTACTGCTGCAGCTCAGATTGGCCTGCAGATGCTGGGGTGTGCAGGGTACTGTGGGGAAGAATACAACTCATTCAGCAACAGTGTAAAGCCATGACTGAGAGATGTTTATAATGGGATCTGGTCTATGGCTTTTGGTGAAGTGTTGAGTGCCCATACCACTTCTTAATATGTACTCTGTCTGTGTCAGATCTGTAACTGTTGTGACTACAAAATGATGTTCTAATAGCTCTGACAGTGGAGTGGCTAAATATTTTAGGAGGTGTATTGTCTGTGTTTAATATGTGTGAGATAGATAGACTGGTCCTCAGTTAGTAGGTGTTTTGTCAAGGTCCTCACAAGGATAGAAACGTGTGTGTGTGTGTGTGCGTACCTGTTCTGACAATAGTCCCCATGCTCTCCGAGGTGTTACAGGTGCGTCCCTCAGCGGTTACCACCAGGATGTACGTCTCTCCGCAGGGCAGCTGTGTGATGTCACATCCTGTCCCATCGGTGGTGCAGAAGGTGGTCTCTCCGTCTGTGCGCTCCAGGGTGGCCGTGTACATCAGAGCTCCCACACTGGGGGTCCAGGACACACTCACCGTATGGTTCTCACAGCCCATCTTGGTCTGTGTGTCTTGGGGAGGGCAAGGGGCTGGGGGGGATGGGGGACAGAGGTTCAGTGAGCTGCACATACAGTATACACAGGTGGTACAACCAAACACTGTGAAAAATGCCAAAATGCCAACCAAATATAAATGTCACTAGGACAATATACTGCTAAATATACATTTCAGCTACTTCAATATAAATGTTAACAACCCTCATGCATTAAGTACGTCAGTCACTCACCTGTCTCGGACACCACAGCATTGCTAGGTGCGCTGGAGCACTGTTGGTCTAAGGCGGTGAGGGTAAAGGTAAAGTGAAGTCCGCAGTGCAGGTCTGGCACAGCGCACGTGTTACTGTTGGTTGAGTTACACTCAAACGTCTGCCCCTGGCTGTCCGTCGCCACGGCAACGTAAAGCTCGGAACCCGCTGACTCCTCCCATACCACCCAGGCGGAATCTGATAGACAGTCCATCTCTACCTCGGTGAGGCGGGGTACGCAGGGCGCTACAAGGAGAGAGAGAGCAGTGTGTCTGTGTTTATGTGTGTATCAGGTTCATTAGTATTTATGCAGATGTACAGAAATGTCACTGACATGTAATTACAGACACCTAACTGATTGACTAATTGATTGATTGATCCCTACCTGTCTTGACCAGCTGAGACGGTGTGTTGACACCGACACAGCCGCCATGTGACGGGGTGACAGTCACATTGTACTCTGTGCCACATGACAGGGTGCTGAGGTCACAGCCCATTCCCGTGACGTTGCAGGTATAGTGCTGACCACTGGGACATTCAGCAGTAACTGTGTACAGCACCTCGGCAACGCTGTTGTCCCAGGTTACCGTGACAACGTTGGTGGCACAGTCCACCATGGCACTGACTGCATCTGGAGGGCAGGGAGCTGAGAGGGGGTAGAAGAGAACAGGAGAGAATAGAAGATAAAAGAAGAGAAGAGAGAGTCAGATACACCATATATACAAAAGTATGCGGACACCGCTTCAAATTAGATTTGGCTATTTCAGACACACCCATGCTGACAGGTGTCTAAATCAAGCACACAGTCATGCAATCTCCATAGACAAACATTGGCAGTAGAATTGCCTTACTGAAGAGCTCAGTGACTTTCAACATGGCTCCGTCATTGGATGCCACCTTTCCAACAAGTCAGTTCGTCAAATTTCTGCCCTCCTAGAGCTGCCCCGGTCAACTGTAAGTGCTGTTATTGTGAAGTGGAAATGTCTAGGAGCAACAACGGCTCAGCCGCAAAATGGTAGGCCACACAAGCTCATAGAAAGGGACCGCCGAGTGCTAAAGTGCACACAGTGCGTAAAAATGCTCTGTCCTCGGTTGCAACACTCACTCCCGAGTTCCAAACTGCCTCCAAAAGCAACATCAGTACAATAACTGTTCGTCGGGAGCTTAGTGAAATGGGTTTCCATGGCAGAGCAGCCACACACAAGCCTAAGATCACCTTGAGCAATGCCAAGTGTCAGCTGGAGGGGTGTTAAGCTTGCCACAATTGGACTCTGGAGCAGTGGAAACACATTCTCTGGAGTGATGAATCACGCTTCACCATCTGGCAGTCCGACGGACAAATCTCTGTTTGGAGGATGCCAGGAGAACGCTACCTGCCTGAATGCATAGTGCCAACTGTAAAGTTTGGTGGAGAAGGAATAATGGTCTGGGGCTGTTTTTCATGGTTCAGGCTAGGCCCCTTAGTTCCAGTGAAGGGAAATCTTAACGCTACAGCATACAAGGACATTCTAGACGATTCTGTGCTTCCAACTTAGTGTCAACAGTTTGGAGAAGGCCCTATCCTGTTTCAGCATGACAATGCCACCGTGCACAAATCGAGGTCCATACAGAAATGGTTTGTTGAGATCGGTGCGGAAAAACTTGACTGGCCTGCACAAAGCCCCGAACCCCATCATACACCTTCGGGAAGAATTGGAACGCTGACTGCGAGCCTGGCCTAATCGTCCAACATCAGTGCCCGACCTCATTAATGCTCTTGTGGCTGAATGGAGCAAGTCCCTGCAGCAATGTTCCAACAGCTAGTGGAAAACTTTCCCAGAAGAGAGGAGCAAAGGGGGGACCAACTCCATATTTATGCCCATGATTGTTAAGTACTTTGTAATGTATCTCAAGGATACTAATTTCTCTAGTAGTCATCTTTATATCCCTGAATGCCACTATTTCTATGTATGGCCAATAAGTATTGACCATGGTGTGTTTCAGTAGAGGTGAATCCTACCTGCTGTGACCTGCTGTGCGGGGCTGTAGGAGCTGTTGCACACATCGTCGTGAGCCACCACCACAACACTGTAGGTCAGACCGCACTGCATTCTGGAAACCACACAGGTGGTCACATCCGTGTCGCACACGGTTATCAAACCCTCGCTGCTCGTCAGTTCGGCGTGGTAGTGGTTGGGGGTGTAGCCGCTCTGTTGCCAGGTGATAGTGATGACACCTGATAAGCAGTCCAGGGAATTCTGCACGTCCGTGGGAACACAGGGAGCTGGGAGGAGAGAGAGGAGGGTCAGAGGTCAGGGAGGGGGATCACCAAAGGGATTGTCTAATGAATTGTATGTTGAATCCAAAGTTTATTTTAAAGAGCTCGCTCTGTTCCAATAGTATAGCTGTCTTATGATGTGTTCTTAACAGTAAATAGGACAGTAACAAGTGGTGGGGTTTTTCTATCCCAAGATCTCGTCCCAGTCTTCAGAAAAACACATACCAGTATTGACAATGTACATGTTGCTTTTGGCTCCTACACAGCTGTTATCCACTCCAGCAGCGTAGACTTGGTACTCCTGTCCACACAACAGTCCTGAGATATCACATGCTGTTGTGCTGGTGTTACATGATAACCAGTGGCCCTCGTTGCTCACGGCGACAGCCGTGTAAGAGATTGAACCATGTGATGCCGCCCAGGAGACAGAGACGTTGTCAGAGCTGCAAGAGGACTGAACACTGAGGGCCGTAGGGGGGCAGGGAGCTGAGGAGAGCGGGGAGACGTGGATTAGTCAGTATGGTGTGTGTGAAGGATTTCACGATCTGAGTTTAGGGATGTAGTTTGCCAGGCCTTTATGTGCCTGGTCTTTGGATGTACAGTATTGGGTTTTGCATGTACAATACCGTTCAAAAGTTTGGGGTCAGTTAGAAATTAAAATAACATAACATTTATCAGAAATACAGTGTAGACATGGTTAATGTTGTAAATGACTATTGTAGCTGGAAACGGCAGATTTTTTATGAAATATCTACATAGGCGTACAGAGGTCCATTATCAGCAACCACTCCTGTGTTCCAGTGGCATGTTTTGTTAACTAATCAAAGTTTAGCATTTTAAAAGGCTAATTGATCAATTAGAAAACCCTTTTGCAATTATGTTAGCACAGCTGAACACTGTGGTGCTGATTAAAGAAGCAATAAAACTGGCCTTTAGACTAGTTGAGTATCTGGAGCATCATCATGTGTGCGTTCGATTACAGGCTCAAACTTTTTTTTATATACTCAGAGGACCATTATTAGCATGTTTTAACCACTTCTATATAAATGGTATATTATCAGAAACGCAACAAGAAGGTCTGATATAATTATTACTTAAACAGGACGCAAGTGGTATATATAAAGATCCAGTCCATTAAAAAAATTGGAGGCCTCTTACACTTCAGTGTTGTGATGCAAAAATCCTAGCTAAATGCTTGGCGCATAGAATTAAAAAGGTATTGTCAGATATTATTCATCCTAATCAGACAGGTGTTTTACATGGACGATACATTGGAAATAATATAAGACAAGTACTGGAAATAGAATAGAATACTATGAAATATCAGGGACACCAGGCCTGGTTTTCATAGCTGATTTTGAAAAGGCTTCTGATAAAGTACAACTGGAGTTTATATATAAACAAAAAAAACATTTCCATTTTGGGGAATCTCTTATCAAATGTGTTAAAGTTATGTATAGTAACACCTAGGCGTAAAATAGTAAATAATGGCAACATCTCAGAAAGTTTAAAACTGTCTAGAGGAGTAAAACAAGGTTGTCCACTATCGGCATATTTATTTATTATTGCCATCAAAATGTTAGCTGTTAAAATTAGATCCAACAATGATATTAAGGAATTAGAAATCCGTGGCTTAAAAACAGGTGTCATTGTACATTGATGATTCATGTTTTCTTTTAAAACCACAATTAGAATCCCTCCATGGCCTCATAGAGGATCTAGATAATTTGGCTAACCTCTCTGGATTAAAACCAAATTATGATACGTATTGGATCACTAAAAAATGCACATTTTACATTACCGTGTAGTTTACCAATAAAATGGTCTGATGGAGATGTGGACATACTCGGTATACAAATCCCCAAAGAAAGAAATGATCTCACTCAAATACATTTTTATAGAAATTTAGCAAAAATAGATAAGATCTTGCTACCATGGAAAGGAAAATACCTGTGGAAAAATCACCCTGATTAACTTTTTAATCACATCACAATTTACGTATTTGCTTATGGTTTTACCTACACCTAGTGACCTGCTTTTTAAATTATATGAACAAAAAATATTCAATTTTATTTGGAATGACAAGTCAGACAAAATTAAAAGGGCCTACTTATATAACAATATTAGCTCGGAGGGCAGAAATTATTAAATATTAAAGCATTAGACCTCTCACTAAAGGCATAAATCATACAAAAGTTATACTTAAATCCAAACTGGTTCTCTAGTAAATTAGTAAGAAGGTCTCACCCCATGTTCAAGAAGAGCCCTTTTCCCTTTATTCAGATTACAACTGCAGTAGTTTGAAAAGGAAATCATCTCCAAAATATTGTTATTTTTTAAACAAGCCTTAGAAAGTTGGTTGCAACATATTTTTTGATGAAATGTTTAAAAAGGTATAATTTTAGTGAATGATATCATAAATAGGACTGGTGGAGTTATGTCACACATGCAGCAAACACAGACATATGGAAATGTCTGCTCTACCCAAAATTACAACCAACTAATTGCAGCATTACCACAAAAATGGAAGAGGCAAGTAGGAAAAAAGTAAGGAACTTGTCTGTCGGCCCTGCAATAAAGAACATAAATGGTTAAAGAAAATTGTGATAAATTGTGATAAATAAACATTGTGATAAATAAAACATTTACCAATTTCATTTTAGGACCAAAAAATTAACAGCTGTGCCATATACATTGCAAAATAGTTGGGAAGAGATTTTCGATGTACCCATTCCACAGCACATGGCTTATGAATTGACACGCAAAACAATGCCGGATTCAAAACATCTCATTTTACAATTTAAAATTACAATACAAAATAATTGCAAACAATAGAATCTTCCCAGCTCTGCAGATTTTGCTGTGAGGAGGCAGAGTCATTAGATCATTTATTTTGGTACTGTCCATATGTAGCTCGTTTTTGGTCACAGGTCCAGGATTGGCTGAAGAATTGCAACATTTGCCTAGAACTAACGCTGCATATAGCAATAATGGGTGATTTGAAAAGTCGTAGTCAATCAATCAATAATATAATTATTATTTTAGCAAAAATGTTTATCTTTAATTTACAATCTGTATATAGGATCAGAAATGTTGGACATCAGAAATAAAGGAAGGGCTAAAAACAAACTAAATATAACTATTGTAAAATAGATTGTCTGTAAAATGTGTATAATATAAAACTGAAGGTAGAAGTGTTATTGTTTATTAGTTTACTCCAACTGGGGGAAGGGTGGTGGGGTTTACGGGGAATAATAAAGGTATATTCTAAAAAAAGTATATAGGTATGTGTATGTATGTATATATATATATGTGTATGAATGTTTATGTATGCATATGTGCAGTTGAAGTCGGAAGTTTACATACAGTTAGGTTGGAGTCATTAAATCTAATTTTTCAACCAATCCATACATTTCTTGTTAACAAACTTAGCACTGATGGAGGGCTTGTGCCTTCCTGATGTAACTCAGGCAGTTGTTGTTGCAATCCTGAACCTCTCCCGCAGGTGTGATGTTCAGATGTACTGATCCTGTGCAGGTGTTTTTACACGTGGTCTGCCACTGTGAGGATGATCAGCTGTCCATCCTGTCTCCCTGGCCACATCTGCAGTCCTCATGCCTCCATGCAGCATGCCTAAGGCATGTCCACGCAGATGAGAAGGGACCCTGGGCATCTTTCTTTTGGGGTTTTTCAGAATCAGTAGAAAGGCCTCTATAGTGTCCTACGTTTTCATAACTGTGACCTTAATTGCCTACCGTCTGTAAGCTGTTAGTGTCTTAACGACCATTCCACAGGTGCATGTTCATTAACTGTTTGTGGTTCATTGAACAAGCATGGGAAACAGTGTTTAAACCCTTTACAATGAAGATCTGTGAAGTTATTTGGATTTTTACGAATTATCTTTGAAAGACAGGGTCCTGAAAAAGGAATGTTTCTTTTTTTGCTGAGTTTATATTTACCAAAAAATATAAGGGGGATTTGAAATGATGCAGACAATTACATTGATGGAAGCCACAATCTTTACGCAATATAAAGCTGATTCACCCCTAAGAATAAAGAAAGAAAGAAAAACCCTTGAATGAGTAGGTGTGTCCAAACGTTTGACTGGTACTGTAGGTGTGTGTAGATGTTTGACTGGTACTGTAGGTGTGTGTAGATGTTTGATTGGTTATGTAGGTGTGTGTAGATGTTTGACTGGTACTGTAGGTGTGTGCAGATGTTTGACTGGTACTGTAGGTGTGTGTAGATGTTTGACTGGTACTGTAGGTGTGTGTAGATGTTTGATTGGTTATGTAGGTGTGTGTAGATGTTTAACTGGTACTGTAGGTGTGTGCAGATGTTTGACTGGTACTGTAGGTGTGTGCAGATGTTTGACTGGTACTGTAGGTGTGTGTAGATGTTTGACTGGTACTGTAGGTGTGTGTAGATGTCCGACTGGTTATGTAGGTGTGTCTAGATGGTTGACTGGTTATGTAGGTGTGTGTAGATGTTTGACTGGTTATGTAGGTGTGTGTAGATGTCTGACTGGTTATGTAGGTGTGTGTAGATGTTTGACTTGTTATGTAGGTGTGTGTAGATGTCCGACTGGTTATGTAGGTGTGTCTAGATGGTTGACTGGTTATGTAGGTGTGTGTAGATGTTTGACTGGTTATGTAGGTGTGTAGATGTCTGACTGGTTATGTAGGTGTGTGTAGATGTCTGACTGGTTATGTAGGTGTGTGTAGATGTTTGACTGGTTATGTAGGTGTGTGTAGATGTTTGACTGGTACTGTAGGTGTGTGTAGATGTTTGACTGGTACTGTAGGTGTGTGTAGATGTTTGATGGTAGGACTGTTGGTATGATAGTAGAACTTTATTTTACCTGTGTTGACTACGACCCAGTCGCGGGCGGGGCTGGGGCAGGTGCGCCCCTCTCCCCTGACACTGACCCTGTACCTCTCGCCACACTGCAGCTTGCTGATATTGCAGCCGGAGCCGGGGCTGGAGCAGGTGAGCTGGTGTTTGATGTCAAAGCCCTCGGCCAAGGCTTTGTAGATCAGAGTGCCGTTACCAGGCGTCCAGGAGATCTGAGCTGTGTTGGTACTGCAGTTCAGGTAGGCCTGCAGGCCAGTGTGGCGGCAGGGTACTGGAGGGAGAGGAGGGAGAGAAACACGTTGGTGTGTATATGTTTTGGAGAGAGGTGAGAGGGGGGAAGAGAGAGAGAAACGCGTTGGTGTGTATATGTTTTAGAGAGAGGTGGAAGGGGGGAAGTGAGAGAGAGAAGTTGACTAGACGGGCTTAGGTAAGCATTGGGTTAATGTTCACAAAACATATTAGTGAATTACAGTGAATGAAGCTTCATAACTGTCTGATAAAAGATTCTTGGTTGGTTGATCTGAAAGATCAAGATCGTTTTTCAAGGTTATCGGTGTGCTGGCGTACTTACAAGTGGTAGTGGTGATGGACTCACTGGCCAGGCTGACACAGCTGTCGTGGTTAGCCAGCACCACCATAGTGTAGTCCTGTCCACACACCAGATCAAGGAAAGCACAGTTGGTGTCTGAGCTGGTACAGGTGGCATTGTGCCCACCACTGCCTTCTGCATGTACTGTGTAGCCAGTGGCACCACGGGCTGAGTCCCAGGTTACAGACGTGATGCCGGCTTCACAGTCCACATCGGCTGTCAAGTGGGTGGGGACGCAGGGGGCTGGAAGGGGACACAGGGATGTGTTGGATCAGGAGGGTGCATGTGTGTTGGGCTTTAAAGATTCTAACACTATTATATTTAATTAACATCTGTTAATATAAACACTTAGGGGGACAGAGAGGTGAGTGTTGGATCAGGGTGTGTGTTGGGTTTTAATACTGATACAGTGAGAGAATTCTACCCATCCACCCGTCACAGACCTATTGACTTAAATGTAGAAACCCATTTTATAAATTATATTTTTCTGAGCACACTTCCATTATGTGGCCATTGAGTCCATGGCTATGAGGATTAAAGAGGTGTGACTAATGACTGGGAAACCATTCCCTGGCTCCACTGGCTCCATTCCCTACTTAACTAAGATTACACTGTGACATCCAAGGAGAGGAGCCTACATGCTGCTTACACAATATGCTATACAAAATTAAGAATGTTTTCTTATACAAATCTAGAGTCACTACACCTAGAGTCACTACACCTAGAGTCACTACACCTGGAGTCACTACACCTAGAGTCACTACACCTAGAGTCACTACACCTAGAGTCACTACACCTAGAGTCACTACACCTAGAGTCACTACACCTAGAGTCACTACACAGCTGTTAAGTATTTGACACATTTATTTATAGACATGGTAGGACCCAATAAATGGCGTTCCATAGTAAAGTTTCTCTCTACCATATCTGTCTGTGTGTCACCTGTGAGCAGGTTCATGCTGGTGCTGAGTGTGCTCTTGCAGGTCTCAGTGAGGCCCTGTACAGTGACTGTATAGGCCTTTCCACAGCTCAGAGAGCTGAAGGTGCAGTTGGAGCCAGTGCTGTTACAGGAGCTCTTCACTCCCTGCCAGTCCACCGCTGACACCATGTGGATTTGGTCAGGTCCAGCGTTGTCCCACGTCACCTCGGCTACGTTAGTACTGCACTCCAGGCTCACCGCAGGGCTTTCTGGTTTACAGGGAGCTGAGGGGAGAGGAGAGAGGGATGGAAGGATGGAGAGAGGGATGGAAGGATGGAGAGAGGGATGGAAGGATGGAGAAAAGAATGGAAGGATGGAGAGAGGGATGGAAGGATGGTGAGAGGGATGGAAGGATAGAGAGAGGGATGGAAGGATGGAGAGAGGGATGGAAGGATGGAGAAAAGAATGGAAGGATGGAGAGAGGGATGGAAGGATGGTGAGAGGACAGGAAGGATGGAGAGAGGAATGTAAAGATGGAGAGAGGACAGGAGGGGAGAAAAAAGAGGATACATACAGGAACTAAAAGATATGAACTTTATGAGGGTTTAGGGAAAATGTATGAATTCCAGAACTCCATGAGAATTTGGATTGATTGATCGACTGATCTTGGGTCCAGGCAGTTGAGGTGTACAGTAAGACGGGTGGTTGTCTGACTCTAAACCAGAGCCTTACCTGACTGGATACGGTAGTCTGATCCCTCGATAGTGGCACAGTTGACGTTGGCGGTGCTGACAGCGATGCTGTATGTGATGCCACAGGCCAGGCTGTCGATGGTGCACTTTGTAGAGCTGGTGCCACAGCTGAGATTAGACCCATCACTGCCGATGGCCAGGGCTGTGTAGGAGTTGCGGTGCCCCTCACTCTCTGACCACTGCACTGCAAATGTGTTGGCACTGCAGTCCAGGGCTGCTGCTACACTGCCAGGTAGACAGGGGGCTGTGGAGGGGAACAGGTTAGGAGGTGAAAGAGAGAGAGACATAACTGTGAGACTGATGCTAATGTAACATGGTGCATTATCTATAGTGAATGAAAACAAGGTCGAGTAACATTATGGTCATCTAATGTAAGGCAACTGCAACTGAAGGCCGACACTGAAGGATAGAAATGATCACGTTTCATCGGCTCACTAACTGAACATATCACCTGTAGTTTATAATTATAATAAAAGTTAGATTCCATTCGATTCTCTTCAATTCTAGTCAGTCAGTAAGTCGGTCGGTCGGTTCATTATTTTGTTAACTACCTGAGTCGAACTGGATGGTGTCCATGGTACTGTTGCAGGTCCCAGTGGAGGCAACCACGGAGGCTGAGTAAGGATGTCCGCAGTCCAGCTTCACAGAACAGGAAGTGGTGTTGGAAGTACAGAAGGCTGTGAAGCTGTGGGTGGTACCGGTTACCGTGGCGGTGTAGGTGACGCCTCCTGCACTCAAGTCCCAGGTGATGGTGCCCCCATTGGTGCTACAGTTTGCCTGGGCAGTTAGGTTGGTGGGCGGGCAAGGAGCTGGGGGCGGGAACCAGATAGGGCATTGGAAATCAGTTTCAGAACAAGGAAGGACGTTGTGAATCAGTACAAGACAAGTTAGATTATACAATGGTGGAACTGTTGTTGATGGCCTGTGCTCCAGGAGAAAACGGTAAAAGGTCTAAGTAAGTAGCAACTGTATGCCTGTTATACACATTCACAGTATTTAGTGGCTTTGAGTGACACACTGTGTAAAAAAAAGTAGATGAAGAGTCTCCTTGTTTTAATATGATAATCTGAGAATAGGTAGGAAAGAGACCCTGACTGTGGTGGGTACCTGTGTCCATCTCCATGGTTGAGCTTAGGCTGCTGGTGCAGACAGAGTCCTTGGCCGTGATCCTGAAGCTGTAGTGTTCTCCACACTGCAACCCTGAGATCACATAGGACGTGTCTACGGTGGAGTAGCTGGTGTAGGCTCCGCCCTCTTTCTGGGAATACAGGAAATAGGTGACACCGGTCTCTGGGTTCTGGTCCCAGGTGATAGTCAGGTCGTTGGTACCACAGGCCGTCACTCCAGCCAGGCTGGTAGGAGGACAGATGGCTGAGAGAGGGAGGGAAAGAGAGAAACAGGAAGAGGGAAAGAGCATTAGCTTTTTGGTTTAGAAAGTGCACACATATCCAACCCACCCAATAATTAGCATTACTTTGCAAAATGCATTCAATGTCAAGGTTTGTTGAAAACTTAAACTGTGATATACAGTTATCAGATTGTTATTGTTAAGTTAATGCTAATGAATACAATCATTAGTATATGGATTTGTTATCTCCTCTCACATGCTTTGAGGGTGACTGGTGCGCTGGGCTCGCTCTGGCATCCCCTCTCCATGGTTACCACTGAGACGTTGTAGGTCTCGCCGCATTTCAGGTCGCTGAAGGAGCAGCCCGCCGGCCCATTGGTGATGCAGGTGTGGGCGTGGCCGTCCTGGTCGGTCGCTGTTGCAATGTACATCTTGGAGGTGGGGGCGGCTACCCAGGACACAGAACCCACATTACTCTCGCACTGCAGAGAGGTCTGGACCTCGGTGGGGGGACAGGGACCTAGGTGGGGGAGAGGGGGGGGTTTGTTGTTAAGGACAGTTGTTGAGACAGGGGTTTTAAGAGTTAAAGCAGCCAATGGAGCACTCTTAAATGTCTTTATGTAGCTTCCCTGATCTGTATTTGTTTTCCACACCTGCAATGAAGGTGAAGGCAGTGCTCTGAAAGCCTTTACACGTCTCAGAGAAGGGGTGATAGTGATTTCATAGGTCTGAGCGCAGTGCATGTTCGGCAGATCACAGCTGGTGTCGTCTGTGGTGCAGGTTTTGGAGTCGCCGTCGCGACCAAGGGCGGTCACATCGTAGCCCACGGCACCAGAGCTGGCCAGCCAGGTCACAGCCACGGTGTTGTTTCCACACAGCAGACTGGCACTGACATTCTGCGGAGCACAGCGAGCTGAAGGGAGGGTAGGACAGGGAGACAATGTTAAAGTAATAAACTGTTACTGTACATATATAATGTATATGTAAATATAACAGAGTATGTATCTGATACTGACTGCACTGACTATCCCCTTACCTGTCTGTATCTGTGTGGCAGCTGACTGGCTGCTGTTGCAGTGTCCGGCCAGAGCATCCACGGTCACATTGTAGAGATGACCACACATGAGCGTGGTCAAAGAGCATTGGGTCTCAGTCGTACTGCAGGAGTCACTGTGGTCACCAGACTCTACACGGGCGATGAAGCTATCACGCCCCAGAGTCTCGTCCCAGCTCAGCAGAGCTATACTCGTACCACATTCGTACTGGGACCGGACGTTGGCTGGGGTGCAAGGGGCTGTGGAAACACACACAAATACACTTGGATCAGTCAAAAAGAGGCAGATGGTTACAACAACATGAGTGGGGCCAGTGGGCCGCCATCTTTTCCAGCAGTGGGCCGTTAGTGGACCAGCTAGGTCTTATAATAATAACAACAGCAAATGAATCCCACGTCAATCACACACAGCTCTATTCTAAAAACACACCTGTGACGATCTCAAACGACTTGCTGGGCTCACTGTTGCACTGGTCTCCCTGGGCGATGGCATGCACAGTGTAGGTCTGTCCGCAGAGCAGGTCGTCAAGGAGACAGGAGGTGTTGGTGGAGCTGCAGAAGGGGGTGTGACCCAGGGCAGAGCTGGCGTTGATGAGGAAGCCCACAACATCGTCATCTTCAACCCAGGAGATGTAGGCCTGGTTTGAGGCACAATCCAGGGAGTGGTCCTTGATGGTGGGTGGACAGGGGACTGGAGCAGGAGGAGAAGACCAGAGGACAGGTCAGGGACTGGAGATGGACTAGTGTCTCTGTTTATTATATCAAACGCCTATCTCTGTGTTAGATCAAATTATATATCACAGAGATACATACTTTATCTTATCTATCTCTCTTTGGTTCTATCGCCATCTCAATATTTATGTCTGTCACACTCTCTCCATCGCACATACTATCTTTCTCCCTCCTTTACCTGTCTCGATGGTGGTTGTTGCCAGCAATGTGCTGTTGCAGATTCCGTCCCTGGCCACAACTGTCACGGTGTAAACCTCTCCACACTCCAGCTGGGTGAGGTCACAGGAAGTGCCTGTGGTGCTGCAGGAAGTAAAGTGTGTCTCTCCGTCCTCCTGTGCCGAGGCAGTGTATCCAGTGGCTCCTGCACTGGCCTCCCAGGACACCGTCACCACGCCTGAGCTGCACTGCAGCAGGGAAGCCACGTTTTCTGGGTCACATGGGGCTTGGGAGAGGGTCACAAACAGGGTCAGAGAACATAATAACATTTTACATTTTAATCATTTAGCAGACACTCTTATCCAGAGCGACTTGAGTTCATACATTTTCATACCTTTTTCTTACTGGTCACATGACCTGATAATGTGCTCACAGTATGTTTACACATGTTTTGGGGAATACGCCTAGTCAAAGCCTATAGCAGGGTACCCCAACTGGCGGCCCGTGGCCAAATGTGTTTTTATTAGCAATTTGTTGTTGTTGGACATAATAGAATAAAAACACCAGGAAATCAACTCCAAGTGATTTTAATTTAAGAAATCTATTCCCAAGTATTCCCACAGATAATAGAGAGAAACATGATTGCATACAAATGTCAGCAAGTTTTGAAATTATTATGTTTTAGTCAAAAATTATATCTGTTTGGGCTTCTTGCAATCAATTTGCCTTCTAATTATTTGCAATTATGTTCCAGCCCCCCGACCATCCGCTGTAAAAATAAATCCGGCCGCGGCTGAATCTAGTTGATGATCCCTAGCCTATAGGTTGCTTGTTCATATCCAGCTCGAAGGACCAATTTGTAGGATACTGTGCAACAGGGTCAGAGAGGGTTTTTGTACATCAATGTCATTTTAAAACAATGTAATACATGGATTATTATATTATCTTCTCTGAGCTTACCTGTTGCCACTGAGACGTCAACGCTGTCAGAGCTGTTGCACTGGTCATCTTTGGCAACCACACTGACGCTGTACTCCTTGGCACACTCCAGGCCGGTGAAGAAACAGGTCAGGTTGGCGGTAGAGCACGTCGAGGTGTAACTGTCTGGCCCAGTCACTGTGGAAATGTAAGCGTGAGCCCCATCGGTGGCATCCCAAGAGGCCTGCAGGGTGTTAGAGGCACAGCCCACAACCCCATGCACACTGGAGGGAACACATGGCACTGAGGAGCGAGAGAGAGCGAGAGAGAGAGCGAGAGAGAGAGCGAGATAGAGAGAGAGAGTGAGCAGAAAGTGCAGAAAGTGCAGAAAGTGTGAGTTCTGTGTAATAACAGCATGCAGTACAGTACAACTGCTCTATCTTTAAATACCTATGATAAGACTCTCCATCTGCAATGATAGACAGATAACACACCTGTCTGGACTGTCTGTGGTGCGCTGGTAGTTCCGGTACAGTTGCTGCTGGTGGCTGTCACGGCAACAGTGTATTGTTGTCCACACTGTAGCCCGTCCAGCTCGCAGGTGGAGCCCTCTGTTGTGCAGGAGAGTACCGTACCATCTCCAGCCATGGCGGTGACGCTGTTGTTCAGGGCGATAGCTGCAGGGGCCCAGCTGACGCTCAAAGTGTTTGTCCTGCAGAACAGGCTGTTCACTACACTCTGGGGGGCACAGGGGGCTGACAGGGAGAGGAAGAATACTCATTTAGATCAAATGAAATAGAAAATCACTTTTGAATGTTTAGTACTGTAGCAAAGGGGAATGTGAGAGGAAGTTGAAAGATTAGCAGTAGTAGTAGTAGTTACAGTGCCTTGCGAAAGTATTCGGCCCCTTTGAACTTTGCGACCTTTTGCCACATTTCAGGCTTCAAACATAAATATATAAAACTGTATTTTTTTGTGAAGAATCAACAACAAGTGAGACACAATCATGAAGTGGAACGACATTTATTGGATATTTCAAACTTTTTTAACAAATCAAAAACTGAAAAATTGGGCGTGCAAAATTATTCAGCCCCTTTACTTTCAGTACAGCAAACTCTCTCCAGAAGTTCAGTGAGGATCTCTGAATGATCCAATGTTGACCTAAATGACTAATGATGATAAATACAATCCACCTGTGTGTAATCAAATCTCCGTATAAATGTACCTGCACTGTGATAGTCTCAGATGTCCGTTAAAAGCATCATGAAGAACAAGGAACACACCAGGTAGGTCCGAGATACTGTTGTGAAGAAGTTTAAAGCCGGATTTGGATACAAAAAGATTTCCCAAGCTTTAAACATCCCAAGGAGCACTGTGCAAGCAATAATATTGAAATGGAAGGAGTATCAGACCCCTGCAATCTACCAAGACCTGGCCGTCCCTCTAAACTTTCAGCTCATACAAGGAGAAGACTGATCAGAGATGCAGCCAAGAGGCCCATGATCACTCTGGATGAACTGCAGAGATCTACAGCTGAGGTGGGAGACTCTGTCCATAGGACAACAATCAGTCGTATATTGCACAAATCTGGCCTTTATGGAAGAGTGGCTAGAAGAAAGCCATTTCTTAAAGATATCCATAAAAAGTGTAATTTACAGTTTGCCACAAGCCATCTGGGAGATGCACCAAACATGTGGAAGAAGGTGCTCTGGTCAGATGAAACCAAAATTCAACTTTTTGGCAACAATGCAAAATGTTATGTTTGGCGTAAAAGCAACACAGCTCATTACCCTGAACACACCATCCCCACTGTCAAACATGGTGGTGGCAGCATCATGGTTTGGGCCTGCTTTTCTTCAGCGGGGACAGGGAAGATGGTTAAAATTGATGTGAAGATGGATGGAGCCAAATACAGGACCATTCTGGAAGAAACCCTGATGGAGTCTGCAAAAGACCTGAGACTGGGACGGAGATTTGTCTTCCAACAAGACAATGATCCAAAACATAAAGCAAAATCTACAATGGAATGGTTCAAAAATAAACATATCCAGCTGTTAGAATGGCCAAGTCAAAGTCCAGACCTGAATCCAATCGAGAATCTGTGGAAAAAACCTTAAACTGCTGTTCACAAATGCTCTCCATCCAACCTCACTGAGCTCGAGCTGTTTTGCAAGGAGGAATGGGAAAAAAATTCAGTCTCTCGATGTGCAAAACTGATAGAGACATACCCCAAGCGACTTACAGCTGTAATCGCAGCAAAAGGTGGCGCTACAAAGTATTAACTTAAGGGGGCTGAATAATTTTGCACGCCCAATTTTTCAGTTTTTGATTTGTTAAAAAAGTTTGAAATATCCAATAAATGTCATTCCACTTCATGATTGTGTCCCACTTGTTGTTGATTCTTCACAAAAAATACCGTTTTATATCTTTATGTTTGAAGCCTGAAATGTGGCAAAAGGTCCAAAGTTCAAGGGGGCCGAATACTTTCGCAAGGCACTGTATAGTAGTAAGTAGTACCAGTAGTAGTAGCAGTAATAGCAGTAGTAGTTGGTAATTAGTAGTAGTACTTTTAGATAGTAGAGGAAGAAAAGATGGTCCGTAATATAATTTCTAACTGAACAGAAGAAGAAGACGCTGTCTCTGTCTCTCTCACCTGTCTCCTGTGTGAACGTGTTACTCTCGGGGCTCTCACAGCTACCATCAGAGGCAGACACAGTGAAGACATACTCCTGACCACAGTGCAGCCCAGCCATCTGGCATCCTGGGGTGGCAGCGCCACAGCTCACACTGTGCCCATCTGTGCCCACCGCACTGCCAGAGTAGGAGATGGCATTGGGGCTGGCATCCCAGGAGAAGGAGGCTGTGTTACTGCCACAGTCCACCCAGCTGGAGACGTGGGTGGGAGGACAAGGCACTGTAGGAGGGGAGGAGGAGAGAAAGAGGTGATGGTCTGACTTGGATTGTGGCTCTGTGTAATGTAGTTAGCCTTATGCTTTGAGATACACCATTCTGAATGCCTATAAATATGTATGTGGACACCTCGTCAATCATCTCATTCCAAAATCGTGGGCATTAATATTGAGTTGGTCCCCTTTTGCAGCTATAACAGCCTCCACTCTTCTGGGAAGGCTTTCCACTATATGTTGGAACATTGCTGTGAGGACTTGCTTCCTTCCATTCAGCCACAAGAAGCTTTAGTGAGGTCGGGCACTGATGTTGGGGTGTCCACATACTAGTGCAGTCAGCGTTCCAATTCACCCCAAAGGTGTTCGATGGGGTTGAGGTCAGGGCTCTGTGCAGACCAGAATGTCATTGCATGCTGTAGCGTTAAGATTTCCCTTCCCTGGAGCTTAGGGGTCTAGCCTGAACCATAAAAAACAGCCCCACACCATTATTCCTCCCCCACCAAACTTTACAGTTGGCACTATGTATTTGGGCAGGTAGCGTTCTCCTGGCATCCGCCAAACTCAGATTCGTCCATTGGACTGCCAGATGGTGAAGCTTGATTCATCATGCCAGAGAATGCGTTTCCACTGCTCCAGAGTCCAATGGTGGCGAGCTTAACACCACTCCAGCCGACGCTTGGCATTGAGCATGGTGATCTTAGGCTTGTGTGCGGCTGCACAGCCATGGAAACCGAACAGTTCTTGTGCTGACGTTGCTTTCAGAGGCAGTTTGGAACTCTGTCGTGAGTGTTGCAACCGTGGACAGCCAATCTTTACATGCTACGCGCTTCAGCACTCGGCGGTCACGTTCTGTGAGCTTGTGTGGCCTACCACTTTGTGGCTGAGCCATTGTTGCTCCTACACGTTTCCACTTCACAATAACAGAACTTACAGTTGAGAAGGGCAGCTCTAGCAGGGCAGAAATTTGACGAACTGACTTGTTGGAAAGGTGGCATCCTATGACGGTGCCACGTTGAACGTCACTGAGCTCTTCAGTAAGGCCATTCTACTGTTTGTCTTTGGTGATTGCATAGCTGTGTGCTCGATTTTATACACCTGTCAGCAAGGGTGTTGCTGAAATAGCCGACATGGTTTTGTTGAGAATATGACTCCAAATGCACATTACTGCATCTTACAAAATAATAACAATAATGTTCATGGCTTTTCCCGACTTAACCGATTGATTGATTGCTTAACCCAGAAACATATCACATCAACCCCACTGTTTATTACTCCGTCTTCACCTGTCTGTAGGGTGACCATGCTGCTCTCCGTGCTGGAGCAGGCGTCGTCCATAGCCAATACACTGAGGCTGTACGTCTGACCACACAGCAGATCCTCCAGACTACAGGTGGTGTCGTTGGACGTGCACTCCGTACGGTGGCCGCTGTTGCCCATGGCGATGGCAGTGTAGATCTTGGCCCCACGGCTGGCATCCCAGGTGACGGTTACAGGGCTCTCTCCACAGGTACGGTGCGCTGTCACGTTAGTGGGCACACAGGGCACTGAGAGGGGAGGAAGACGAGAAAAATAGATTCTTACACTTTATATAGAGTAACTGATCAGTTATACAAGTTCTGACATCCTTGAATTTGAGTTGAGCAATATTGGAAAGTGACTTTATATAACGCCTTTTTCGTCCATTGTTGGTCTACCTGATTGAAATTTGAGTAGTATTTTGATAGAGATCGTTCAAACGGCTGGAACTCAATGGAATGAAACTGAATTTATTTCACAAACTAGTTATATCCTGTCTCACCTTCCCTGATGACCATGGCCTGACTGGGCATAGAGAGGCAGGATCTGTTAACAGACATAACCTCCACAACATACTCCTCTCCACAGTCCAGTGTGTCCACGCTACAGCTGGTTGCCGTGGAGTTACAGGTCACCTGCTCTCTGTTGCCGTGGGAGATGATGGTGGTGTAACCTAACGCACGCAGCGATGTGTCCCAGCTCACCGTCAGCGTTCCAGACCCACAATCCATCTCAGTTTGTACATTGGCAGGCCCGCATGGGACTGGAGAGAGAGAGAGAGAGTGATGGAGAAAAGAGGAGGTAAGTTTGACCAAAGACATGCGGTATGTACAGTAGTATACTAAAATAGAAGTGTATCAGGGTTATGGTTAAATCTAGGGGTCATATAACTGTGGAGAGGTTTGGGGACTAAAGTCAAAACTGAGTAGGATTGAATCAATAAGTGTTCGGTTGAGTAAGTTGCATATAAGTCATAGAGATGCCCTACCTGACTCTTGTTGTTGCGGTTGCCAAATTCTTCAATTAGGACTAGTATTGTGTGTACTGTTAATGGTGGAGGTTCCTACCTGACTCCATGGTGATGGCCTGGGAGGGTATGCTGGGGCAGATGCCGTCGTGGTGCATGACGGAGACAGAGTAGAGCTGGCCACACTTCAGGCTGGGGACAGTGCAGTTGTTCCCTGTGGTGCTGCAGCTGAGAAGGCCTCCCTCCGTGTCCTCAATGGCGGCTGTGTAGGAGAGTATACTGTGATGGCCCTGCCAGACAATCAGAGCGTGGTTCGCCGCACAGTCGAGGAAGGCCTCGATGTGGTCCGGAAGGCAGGGGGCTGGAGGGGGAGGGAGAGGGGATCATGTGATGTGAGAGACACTCAACACTCATATAAACATGGCAAATAACAGTTTGGAAATCATGCATTTATTGTGCTGTATAGTAGGCCTTGCTCAAAAGGCACGGAATAACAAGACTACTACTACTTCCTGTGTAATAAAACTATCATTATTATTACCATTATTGTTATAAAACTATTTAGAACTCATCACCGGCCTGCCTGTCCCCAAACTGGAGAGAGCAGAGCAGTAAAAGCACTTTGTGACAACTGCTGATGTAAAAAGGGGCTTAATAAATATATCTGATTGACTGATTGACAGTAACATGCCTGTCTCTATGGTGACTATCTCGCTGTCGGAGCTGTTGCACTTGAGGTTGGTTGCGGTGACGAAGGCGTTGTAGGTGGAGCTGCAGCGGAGGCCCTTGATCTGACACTTGGTATCCATGGAGTTACAGGTGTGAACCACGCCAGCGTCATCCATTGCTGTGGCGATGTAGAACAGAGAGCCGTAGGAAACCTGCCAGTTCAGAGTGATGGAGTCGGATCCACAGTACATTGCTGCTGAAACGTTCTGAGGAGCGCAGGGAACTGCAGCGGGGAGGGAACATTCAGTTGAGTGTGTGTGTGTGTGTGTGTGGTTTGGTACTAGTTAGTTACAAGGGTAGTGAATGCCCCAGTTGAACAATATACACTGCTTAATGGCTTTTCCCTTCAAAATAAGCTTATTGAGCCAGGTGTGAAAACCATGCATGAAAGTCACATCAATATGGCTAATGAATTCAGTGGAGGGTAACGGCTAGAAAAAATCATGTGGATTTAATGTATGTAATTTACTGGCAGTGAAGAGTTGACCATGTCTCACCTGTCTCAGCCACCCGTCCCAGAGTCCTGTAGCTGGGGCAGTTGTCATCGAAAGCTGTGATGTACATGGTTAAACTCTCCCCACAATGCACCGAGGGTATGGCACAGGTGTTGGTGAAGGAGCTGCAGTTGTAGCGGTTGCTTTCATCCTTGTTTCCCCATGCCTCAACCGTGTAGGCCAGAGCCCCCTCAGCACTGTCCCATGTGCTGGTCAGGACATCAGACCGACAGTCGGCTGAGGATAACAAGTTCTGAGGCATACAGGGGGCTGGAGAGGGATGATAAAGAGTTGCTGTTAGTTGCTGTGTGAATTTAAGTATGCTCTCTCTAATTCTTTCTTTCTTTCTCCTTCACGGAGGACCTGAGCCCTAGGATCATGCCTCAGGGCTACCTGGCCTGATGACTCCTTGCTGTCCCCAGTCCACCTGGCCGTGCTGCTGCTCCAGTTTAAACTGTTCTGTCTGCGGCTATGGAACCCTGACCTGTTCACCGGACGTGCTACCTGTCCCAGACCTGCTGTTTTCAACTCTCTAGAGACAGCAGGAGTGGTAGAGATACTCTGAATGATCGGCTACGAAAAGCCAACTGACATTTACTCCTGAGGTGCTGACCTGTTGCACCCTCGACAACCACTGTGATTATTATTATTTGACCCTGCTGGTCATCTGTGAACATTTGAACATCTTGGCCATGTTCTGTTAATCTCTACCCAGCACAGCCAGAAGAGGACTGGCCACCCCTCATAGCCTGATTACTCTCTAGGTTTCTTCCTAGGTTCTGTCCTTTCTAGGGAGTTTTCCTAGCCACCGTGCTTCTACACCTGCATTGCTTGCTGTTTGGGGTTTTAGGCTGGGTTTCTGTACAGCACTTTTTGAGATATCAGCTGATGTAAGAAGGGTTTTATAAATCAATTTGATTTGATTCCCACTCAAGTTATTATTATTTCACAAGCATTGTAGTTTTGTAAATTACAATCTTAGAAAGAAAGGTGGTATCTACAATCTAAAAGGGTTCTTTGGCTGTCATCCTAGGTGAACCCTTTGAATAAACCTGGTTGGTTCCAGGTAGAACCCTTTTGGGTTCCATGTAGAATGCTTTCGGAACCCTTTTTTCTAAGCGTGTACATTAAATTGTTGTCAAAAAAACATGTTTCTTTATTTTGCTAATTATATGATCCTTATAGATCAGTAGGGGGGGGGGGGGGTTCTAGGTTTTTGAAGTGCAGTCCAATCAAGTCATGGATAGTCAAGGTGCTAAAACTGGAGCTAAAGCCTGACACCTACTGGTCCTCTCACTTTAGAACTTCATGATCAGGCGCTAGGCTAGAGTGTCCCACACAGCGCCAGTTGTCATCCTAATCATACAGCATATGAGTGTAGTCTACTAGCAATGCGTGGGTTGATTTATAACTCGCAGTCCCCGCTGTGATATCCGTGGGGTGGGCGGGTTTAGGGTCATGAAATATTGTGTGGATGAAGGATGAATAAGGTTGAATAAAGAGAAAACAATAACTGAAAAAATCCTTAAATGTATCATTTTTGTGCAATTTATATCAATAAGCTACATTGAGGTTTATCTTTCATTATTTTATGCAATCTAGTATTAGTGCATAAGCCTACGCTTTAGGGCCTAACGGTACGTGCACCAAATATCCAACACGCCAAATGCTTTTGGGAAGGGTTAGAAAAAGTTAACATCGATTCACGGAGTCAAAAAGGACAATGTCGAAGTTTAATTCAATAAGAGAAAAGCTGCGAAATGGAGGGTTGAAAATAAGGCGAGGGACAGAACAGTAATGTTTGGGAAAGATTTGTTGAAGTGGTAAAAGAGGAGGATATCAGTGTTATGTGTGATGATTGTGAGAAGCTATACAAATTCCGCAGTCACAAGACTGGGACTTCAAATAGGCCTATGGAATGTCAAGGGAACTGTAGCCTGTTCAGATGGGTTAAATGGAAAGTGAAATCTGGACACTGACTGTAGGTCTATAACCTCTCACATAGCCTTGCTATTAACTCCTGCAGAATTAAACATTTCTTGCAGTGAAATTATACAGCAAATGTAGGCAATTTATTCAATGGAGAAATATGATTTCTTTCTTTCACCATCTTGAGAGAATGTGAATGTACAGTTAGATACCGTCTGTAGAGGTGCTATCTTTATCAGCATCATAAAAGCTGATAGTATTTCAACCACATAAAATATGCATCCAAGACGAACTGAAATCTTATCAGAAACATGTTGGATTGTTTTCACAGCTTTCTATTTCCTTAGAACGGGTCAAACATTTGGACATTTTGCATAGAAAATCTTTCCAGTTTCTTGTGGTTGGATTATTGCATTTTCTCCTCGGTCCCTAAACATCTTTACTCTGCGAAAGAATCAGAGATGACAGAGAGAACTTTACCGATGTCAACTTGTTTGAATCATTCATTCTATCGATTTATGACGTTATTCTGGTGAGCAGGGGTTTATTTAGTCTTCTAGGGCAACATATAATGACAGGAGAGAAGCTGTATGTATCTAATTATAGACCAGTTGACAAACAAATAGCCAACCAAAATGTTGGAAATATAAGCATAAACATATCTAAATCAGGCAATAGAAAATCCTGCACCCCCTGTCAAAAAAACATTCATCTGTCTCTGACTAGTTTACAGTGCATTTTCTAAATTAGTGGTTTAGGGTTGGGTGCGGCCTCAGATTTTCACTTTATCACATATAGTCGGGCGGTTGCGGATGGGTTATTAGCAATTGCGGTCAGGTGTTGGTGAGCAAAAAGCTGACCACTATAGTCTACTATATTATAGTCTATATAGTCTACTATAGTCTACTATATTCTCATAATGAAAAAACTATGGGCCCTTGTCAAAAGTTCTACTTATGGTTGTCTCACCTAGCTACAGTATCTTAAGATGAATGCATTACATGTAAGTCGCTCTGGATAAGAGGTTCTGGTAAATGTCTAAAATGTAAAACGTACTATATAGGGACTACGTTGCCATTTCAGAAGCAGCCTGTGAGTGTGTCTGTGGTCGTACCGGTGCGGACTGCTACTGGTGGGCTGGCCTGGCTGTTGCACCCGCTACTGACAGAGTAGACAGTGAAGGTGTAGCGACGGCCACACACAGTGTTGGTGAAGAAACAGGAAGTGTCTAAGGTCATACAGTCCATGTTTTCTCCCTCTGAGTCCACGGCCTTGGCCCTGTAGTGAGCCGTGTTGTTGGTGGCAGCCCAGGAGAAGATGATCACATTGCTGGAACACTCACGGTACAGGTTGAGATTCTTTGGAGGACAGGGGACTGCGAGAGGGAGAGTGAGGGAGGAGGGAGGGAGAGAGCGGTAGAGGGAAAACGAGAGAGAAATATGAGAGGGTGAGAGTGAGGGAGAGAGTGAAGAATGGGAGAAGAGAGAGAAAAGGGAGAAACATCAAAACCCTGATGTTTAAGATTACAGCAAACCACTGGGGTATAGAGTTCTACAAAGGGACTGCTTTTCTCTAAAATAGGTTACAGAATATAATATAACATGACTTTACAGCTCAATAGAGGACCTAGTTCTCAAGGATGATGCCTATGCAGTAATGTGTGGGTGTGGTCTGTGTCTACGTGAATAAGAAATAAACAGACATAGAGGACCATGGAAAAGCAGGAAGGGAAAAAACTATTCCCATATGACCTCCGATATTATCCTAACAAAAACAGCAAAAGAAAGGCTGTTTACAACTTTGCATTATACACTATGTTGTATTGTCATCATATGTGAACTGTAATATGTATCAAATCTGATGTAATAAGTGAATTCAGGTAAAGCACTTTGTTGGACACATCACTTGTACAGTGGGTGTGCTGTACATCCTGTGAGGAACAACAGTTAATTGTTGCCCTTGATCTGCAGCAGCTAAGCCCTGGTGCACAATGCAGCTTCAGGAGGCTGTGTGAGAGATAGGATGTTGGTTAAGCTGTAGCCTACAGTAGGGGAGAGCATGGCTGTGTGTCCGGTTGGAGGGATTCAAGGGTCAGAAGTGTAAGAGTGCCATTCGTTCAGCCTTCTAGAATGTTTGTTGCCCTCCATTCTGTCCTCCTCTGTCTTATTGTGGGTCCACTTTATTGTGGGTCCTGGTGTTTCCCTTTTCTCAATCAGTGTCCCACCTGTGTCACTGTGTCTCACCTGTCTCCAGGTGTCCTACGTATGTCAAAAGTGTCTCACTGTCTCACCTGTCTCCAGGTGTCCTACGTATGTCAAAAGTGTCTCACTGTCTCACCTGTCCAAAAGTAAGCCTCCTTGGTCTCAGTGTCCTTACCTGTGGCAAAGTGTGAGGTGGCGTTTACTTTGCTCTCACAGCTCTTGGACACAGCGGTGACCTGCACCATGTAGTCCTCTCCGCAGCCCACCCCTGTGATCTGGCACTCTGTGCCCTGAGAGGTGCAGGATAGGACGGTCCTGCCGCTGCCGGTAGCAACTGCTCTGTACGAGTCTGCTCCGAACACTCTGGCCCAGGACACCATGGCTGTGCCACTGGTACAGCTGTACTCCACCGATATGGACATCACAGCACTTAATGCTGAAAATGACATATAATGCTTTCATAAGTACTGGATTTGGTTCATGTGATTGTGAGGATTATTTGGTGCTTGCCTACTTGAAAATTACATATTTACTTATTGGCTATCAGTTCAGTGCAAAGGAGAAACCTTTTTGAGGAAATGTTTGTTATTACACTTTAAAAAAATAAATATATATGTATATATTTTCAGTAGGTCTGAAAATACCTAGTTTATCGGGCAGTAATGACTCATTTTAAAACGGATTATAAAAGCTTACTCACTGTTTGTAGTATATGTGTATTCAGTAGGCTCTCCTGGCTCCAGTAATGTGTTGACAGAAGCCACTGATATCTGATAAGAGGAACATGGCAGGATATCCCTTATGTCCAGTTGGTTTTGTGACACTTTTGTCTTGAACAGTGCGTGGTCTGGTTCATCCAGGTCGGTAACCGTCACCTCGTAAAGAATAACCTTTTCCACTGGCTGCCAGAACAGGCGCACTGAACTATTTCCAATCTGGTTGGCTGTAACTCCCTTTGGCGGTTGGATCACTACGGAGGGACAAATGAACGGTCATGTAGGCCTATAATGTACCGCTGACTAGAGTTCACCTGTGGTAGACTCATTGAGGGCTGAATGCCTTAAGTATAAAGTTAAAAGTGAAACGTTAAACATTTAAGCTAGAGTACGCTGCCTTTAAAATTCTTTAGACCTCGCATTTACAACCAGTTTACCCACAACCAGAATGTAGTCTAATGTTAATCGAGGTAAAATAGTTCACTCACAGGTAGAAATGGTCCTCACTCTGCTTCTCTCTCCAAGACCAGCTTGGTTTGCGGTGTAGATGTAACAGTCGTAGACGGTTGATGGCTGCAGGTTTTGGACCACAGCGCTCATGTTGGTGAAGGTCAAATTAAGCCTCTCTACCATGGTCTTTGATTCCATCAACAGGTAATAATGGTCCGCGGTGTACACGCGCACCCATTCTATTTGGATTGAAGTACTTGATAATGCCCTTGAGGAGGTTATCTGAGAGGTGTCCGGAACTAAAATAGTAACAAGAGGGGGCAACGAAAGCTATTATTAGAATTTCTATAATATTGCTCGATAGACCAGTCCATGCGCAAAAGTCCATGCGTAAATCTGCAAAACATTTATTTGGAAAATATTTGTTGCCATGGTGGGCCTAAGACTAGGCTTGATAAATAGCACACGTTTTTTAAATGAAATATTTGAGTTTACTGGTTAAAATTCATGTTTATCACAACTTTGCTTTCCGGTGGAGAATGATACTTACCTGTTTTGGCCACTTGTGTTTTCAAGCACAAAACATAGTAGAACTGGAACACTTTGACCGTAACACTATACAAGGTTCCAGGTCTCAGGCCCTGGACCAGTTTTTCCGTACTGGTAGCTGGTAGCGTTACCACGACAGGTGCTATATCTGTCGCATTTATTACCCGAAGGTCCAAAAAGTAATTTGTTGCTCCAGTGTATTTTTTCCATTTCACCAGAAGTGCTGACGCAGCTGGAGATGTTATTGATGTAATATTGCATACTGAAAGAGAGAGAGAGAGAGAGAAGTTTGAGTAAAATTCAATAGAAAAAAAGGTATCTATGAGAGAATAGCCTAGTAGAATTGATTGATGAGTAAATCATTAGACATCTCAATACTCTATCACGCATCATTGCCTGAGGGGATGACAATACGTTTTCAAGTTCATCTCCCTCAAATTGTGTCAAATCTTTCAGTTACACATTTTCTGTAGATCGAACATTTGAACACAGAATCATATAAAAAAAATATTATGAATAAATAAACATTATTGACTGCTTGACATCCACATCTTCCCTTTATTCAAAGTCCATCAACTAATGATATAGCTGGAGACTTACCTTGTGCTTTTGTGTATGATATCTGAAAAACAGCCAAAATAAGTGAATTATACTCCAACATTCATTTGACAAAACAATATAATATAAAGTTATATTTGCACACAAAAAAGTTTGCACACAAAAAAAGTATATTCCAAGAAAAATATATATTTACCTGTGTTAGAGATACCAATACTAAAGAAAAACCTATTGCTCCTGCCAATCCCATTGTTCACAATGACTGCAGGATCCTGATTAGTTTAGTATACAAGGGAGTCAAATACAAAAGGTGTTCTGGATTCTTTTGAGCTAAAGTGCACATACTAGGTGGGAACCAATCAGTAGGCCCCAAATGGGGCCAGCTTTCCTCCTGATCGCCCTGGGCACAGAGGTGTCATGAGAAGATAGCGGCGCAGGCAGGGAACGAGGGAGGGATGAGAAAAAGACTGGGTGGCTATGCTCTATTGGAAGGATACAGCAGGCTGGTATCTCTCTCCGTGCTTCTGTATCAGTTTGGTTGCATAATAATCAATGCATCCCCTTCATGATTTGTCACACACCTATATTATGTTCAGTATTCACATTTGATTTGTTCTCACCACACTGTGACTTTTTGTATTCCACTTAGACTGTTATGATATTTTTTCCAGTAATTGGTCTTTTGAGAAATCACATCAGATCTTATTCTGATTGATTGGTCAAAAGACCCGTTAGTGAAACAAAGATCGGTATTGGGCTGCCTGTCTAAATGCATCCATAGATGCCACAATGCCTGCGTTTACACAGGCAGCCCAATTCTGATATTTATTTTCCCCCTAATTGGGCTTTTGACCAATTACATCAGATCTTTTCACAGCAAACCTTTTCAGAGTTATCTGATTGGTCAAAGATCAATTAGTGGGAAAAAATATCAGAATTAGTCAGCCTGTGTAATTGCAGCCTATGCCCTACTATGTGGTATATTTCAATGTGTTATGTTGAATGATTTCAATATTTCTAAAATATATTGGTTTTTCTCGCAATCATCATGTATTCATTTAGCACAGTGGTTCCCAAACTTTTTATATTCCAGTACCCCGTCCAACATTCAAACTCCAGCTGCATACCCCCTCTAGCACCAGGGTCAGCACAATCTCAAATATTGTTTTTTTGACACCATTGTAAGCCTGCCACACACACACTATACGATACATTTAAACATAAGAATGAGTGTGTTTTTGTCACAACCCGGCTCGTGGAAAGTGACAAATAGCTCTTATTGGAACAGGGCACAAATAACAATATAATAATAATCAATAATTTTGCTCTTTATTTAGCCATCTTACATATAAAAACGTATTTGTTCATTGAAATGTGTGAATAACTCACTACAGGTTAATGAGAAGGGTGTGCTTGAAAGGATGCACATAACTCTACAATGTTGGGTTGTATTGGAGAGAGTCTCAGTCTTAAATCATTTTCCACACACAGTCTGGGCCTGTATTTAGTTTTCATGCTAGTGAGGGCCGAGAATCCACTCTCACATAGGTATGTGGTTGCAAAGGGCATCAGTGTCTTAACAGTGAGATTTACGAAGGCAGGATACTCTGAGCGCAGCCCTATCCAGAAATCAGTCAGTAGCTTCTGATTAAATTTAATTTTCACAGAACCGCTTGTTGCAATTTTGATGAGGCTCTCTTGTTCAGATATCGGTAAGTGGACTGGAGGCAGGGCATGAAAGGGATAACGAATCCAGTTGTTTGTCATCCGTTTCGGGAATTACCTGTGAAATTGCACACCCAACTCACTCAGATGCTTCGCTATATCACATTTGACATTGTCCGTAAGCTTGAGTTAATTTGCACACAAAAATCATACAATGATGGACAGACCTGTGTGTTGACCTTGTTAATGCAGACAGAGAAGAGCTCCAACTTGTTAATCATAGCCTCAATTTTGTCCCGCACATTGAATATAGTTACAGAGAGTCCATGTAATACTAGATGCAGATTATTCAGGCAAGAAAAAACATCACCCAGATAGGCCAGTCTTATGAGAAACTCGTCATCATGCAAGTGGTCAGACAAGTGAAAATGATGGTCAGTAAAGAAAACTTTAAGCTCGTCTCTCAATTGCGTCAATACTTTGCCCCTTGATAACCAGCACACTTATGTATGTTGTAAAAGCGTTACATGGTTGCTGCCCATACCATTGCATAATGCAGAAAATACACAAGAGTTCAGGGGCCTTGCTTTAAAAGTTAACCATTTTCACTGTAGTGTCCAAAATGTCTTTCAAGCTGTCAGGAATTCCCTTGGCAGCAAGAGCCTCTCGGTGGATGCTGCAGTGTGCCCAAGTGGTGTCGGGAGCAATTGCTTGCATGCGCGTTACCACACCACTATGTCTCCCTGGCATGGCTTTTGTGCCATCAGTACAGATACCAACACATCTTGACCTCCAAAGTCATTTGATGTCACAAAGCTGTCCAGTTCTTTAAAAAGATCCTCTCCTGTTGTCCTGGTTTCCAGTGGTTTGCAGAAGAGGATGTCTTCCTTAACTGACCCCCATAAACGTAATGGACATATCCCAGGAGCTGTGCCAAGCCCGCCATGTCTGTTGACTCATCCAGCTGTAACACATAGAATTCACTGGCTTGTATGCGAAGCAGTAATTGTTTCAAAACGTCTCCTGCCATGTCACTGATGTGTCGTGAAATGGTGTTGTTTGATGAACGGATTGTCTGTATAGTTTTTTGGGCCTTTTCCCCCAGCATTGTCCCAGCCATATCCGCTAAAGCAAGAAGAATGAAGTCCTCCACAATAGTATGGGGCTTGCCTGTCCTCGCCACTTGGTAGCTCACCATATAAGACGCTTCTACCCTTCTTGTTAATGGTATCTGTTGCTTTTATAAGTGTCTTACTATTCAAAAGTCGTCTTAATTCTTGCTCAAAAAACTCCTGTGGCTCATTTTTCAAATTGGCATGTTATGTTTCTATATGTCTGCCCAATAGTGAAGGTTGTGAGATACTACTTTTGCACATATAACACACTGAGGCTGAGGAAAGGCACTACTCCCAATATAAGTGAACACCAAATCATTGTAGTTCTCATCATATTTGCGCCTCTTCGATGGTCTAATGTCCCTGTCTGTTGTTCGGTGCTTTTCCGGGTAAGGGGGCAGTAGCTCTTCGGCTGCATCAGATTCACAATTGTCAGTGTCCATGCTAGCTGGGCTAACAACAAAGGTAGAATTACTGATGTTAGCATTGGATGTGCTCGTGGAAGCAGAACAACTTGTGTCGTCGACAGGTGCAGGTGTAGTACTGCTGGTAGTAGCAGTACTACCAGTAGAGCTGGTATGTGTCTCTATGGACACAGGCCTTACTTTTTTTAACCATGAATACATTTTCGAGCAAACGGAATGAGCAGCTGCTACGTTTGGCTACATATTTTTTAAAATGTGAATCACATTTTTATTTGGCGTACCCCTGACGGCATTGCGGGTACACGTGCCCCAGTTTGGGAATACCTGATTTAGCACAATGGATTACAATTTTGAGCCTATAGCTTTTAGTTTCAGGGCACCTCACTTATGGAACAATCTTCAGAATACTCAGTTGGATGCACTGCTGCCTTTTGGGCAATTCAGATTGTTGGTAGAGGATCTCTTCAATGAGGAACTGGGTTGTTTTTTATGATTATAGTTTTTTGTGTTTTCCTTTGTGTGTATCCTATGATCCTGCCTATTTGAGATTCTTCAAAGTAGTCACCCTTTGCCTTGATGACAGCTTTGCACACTCTTGGCATTCTCTCAACCAGCTTCATGAGGTAGTCACCTGGAAGGCTTTTCCAACAGTCTTAAAGGAGTTCCTGTCAGGACCCGGTTACGAACCCGGGTCTCCGGAGTGAGAAACAGTCACTTAACCAACTGAGCCACGAATAGTCAGCAGAACCCAGAAGATGAGGCAGACACAGCAGTACTTGAGACGGTGTATTTAATAAAGTAAAAAGTGAAGTCCTTCAGGAAAACATGTAACTCCACAACCTCAAAAGGAATTCCACAAGAACAAGGTAATCCACAAGGTAATCCTCCAAGACAAAAAGGTAAATCCACAAGGTGGTAGGTAAAGCATAAAAAGCCTCAAAAGATACTCAAAAATAAATAAACAAGAACAAAAAACAGAATTCCACAAGAGCGTCCACCGGGATCAACAAGAGTACACAGAATACTAGGGCTGGGTGCTAACATACAAACACAGAGCAAAGAACTGAGGGAAACTAAGGGTTTAAATACAATCAGGGGAAACGAGGCACAGGTGCAAATAATAATGGGGATCAAGGGAAAGCAAAAGGTCAAAAAGCACAATGGGGGCATCTAGTGACCAAAAACCGGAACAACCCTGGCCAAATCCTGACAGAATCCCCCCCCCCTAGGAACGGCTCCTGACGTTCCTACCAGCTCTCTCGGGGTGGAGGGCCCTGAACTGACGAATGAGGTCAGGGTCCAGTATGTCTTTGGCAGGAACCCAGGAGCGCTCCTCGGGACCGTAGCCTTCCCAGTCCACCAGATACTGCCAGGACCGCTGCACCCGGCGGGAATCCAGTATCCGATGGACGGTATAAGCCGGCTGGCCTCCAATGACACGAGGCGGAGGGGGAGGTCTGTCTGCCGGGACAAGGGGAGAAAAAACAACAGGTTTTAATAAGGAAATGTGAAACGTGGGATTAATCTTAAGGGATCTGGGTAAGTGTAGGCGATAAGAAACTGGGTCTGTTGGCTTGTTGTTGGTACCTCTGTGAGGAACGCATAAGATTAAGACGGGTCTTCCTCCACATAAGCCGACAGCGTCTGACGAACTTCAAGGCTGAAGGCACTCTGACTTCTGCCTCCTGGTCCGGGAACAATGGAGGGGCATAGCCAAACTGACACTCGTGCGGGGACATACCAGTGGAGGAGGAGCGCAAGGTGTTGTGCGCGTATTCGGCCCAAACAATAAAGGACGACCATGTGGACGGGTTGTTACGAGTCATACATCGGAGGGTGGTTTCCAGCTCTTGATTCTCTCTGTTTGGCCGTTGGACTCCGGATGGTACCCTGAAGATAGACTGGCAGAAGCTCCCATGAGTTGGCAGAAGGCCTTCCAAAACCTTGAGGCGAACTGGGGACCTCTGTCAGAAACCATATCTTGAGGAATGCCAAAGACTCGAAACACATGATTAATTACCAACTCAGCCGTTTCCTTGGCAGAAGATAACTTAGTCAGAGGGACGAACCTGGCCGCCTTTGAAAACCTGTCGATTATGACTAGGATAGTAGTATTGCCATGGGATGGAGGAAGGCCAGTAACAAAGTCCAATGAGATATGGGACCAGGGTCTGTGGGGAACAGGTAAAGGGTGAAGGAGTCCTTGAGGGCGGAGGTGAGAAGATTTGCCCTGGCAGCACACGGGGCAGGCATTGACGAAAGTGGCAACGTCTTCTCTTATGGTAGGCCACCAGAACTTACGCTGGATGAACTCCAAGGTGCGACCTACGCCCGGGTGACAGGTGAGGCGAGAGGAGTGCCCCCACAGAAGGACCTGAGTCCTCACTGCCTTGGGGACAAACAACCGATTGGCAGGACCTCCTTTTGGGTCCGGTTCGATAGCTTGAGCTCGTCTCACGGTATCCTCAACTTGCCACGAGATCGGAGCGACGATCTTAGTAGCAGGAAGGACAGGCATGTCCGTATCATCTCGAATGGCAGGAGCGTAGACTCGGGACAGGGCATCCGGTTTGAGATTCTTCGACCCGGGCCGATAGGTGAGGATAAACTGGAATCGACTGAAGAAGAGAGACCATCTAGCTTGTCTAGAGTTCAACCGCTTCGCCTGCTGGATATACTCCAGATTTTTGTGGTCCGTAAGCACTTGAAACGGGTGAGAAGCCCCCTCGAGCCAGTGTATCCATTCCTTCAATGCCATCTTAACCGCTAGGAGTTCACGATCCCCCACATCGTAGTTCCTCTCAGCCGGGGTAAGCCGGTGTGAGAAGAAAGCGCACGGATGAAGCTTCTTGTCTTCACCCCTCTGAGACAGGACAGCTCCAACACCAACCTCTGATGCGTCTACCTCCACCACAAACGGTTCATCTGTAGTCGGTAGTATCAGGATGGGAGCAGAGAGGACGCGCTGCTTGAGTCCTTGGAAGGCCGTCTCAGCTTCTCTTCCCCACAAAAACCTTGCATTGCCACCCTTGGTTAAAGCTGAGAGAGGGGCTGCCACCAAGCTGAAGTTCTTGATGAACTTGCGGTAAAAGTTTGTGAATCCCAGGAAACGCTGAACTTCCTTAATGGATTTGGGAGTGGGCCAATCCGCTACCGCCCCTACCTTCCTGGGGTCCATTTGGACTCGACCGGGTTCCACTACAAATCCCAGGAATTGTACTCGGGATGAATGGAATTCACATTTTTCCGGCTTAACGTACAGATGGCTGTCTAGGAGGCGTTTGAGTACTTGTCTGACATGCTTTGTGTGTTCTTGAAGGGAGCTCGAAAAGATGAGGATGTCATCCAAGTAAACGAAAACAAATATGTTAAGCATATCCCTAAGCACATCGTTTATGAGCGCTTGGAACACCGCTGGGGCGTTGGTCAGGCCGAAGGGCATCACCAAGTATTCATAGTGACCAGTAGGCGTGTTGAAAGCGGTCTTCCACTCGTCACCAGGTCTGATCCGCACAAGATGGTATGCGTTCCGCAGGTCAAGCTTAGTGAAAACAACTGCTTCCTGGAGCAGCTCGAAGGCTGTGGCCATAAGGGGTAGCGGGTAACGGTTACGGACGGTTATGGCATTGAGTCCCCGGTAGTCGATGCAAGGACGTAATCCACCGTCTTTCTTGGCCACAAAGAAAAACCCTGCTCCCCCCGGGGAGGTGGATGGACGCATGAGGCCTGCTTCCAGAGCATCCTTGATGTAGGTATCCATAGCAGCTCGTTCGGGTGGAGATAGGGAAAAGATCCGACCCCTGGGGGGGCAAGTGCCCGGAAACAGGTCGATGGGGCAATCATAAGGTCTATGGGGTGGTAGCATGGTGGCCCTCTGTTTGCTAAACACCAGTTTGAGGTCATGGTAACACTCGGGAACTTGGGTCAGGTCGATGGATTCTAAAGACTCGGGAGTAGAACTCGGGGAATTCGGGAAAATACAAGTAGCTTGGCACGTAGGACCCCACTGCTTGATAGTGCCCACAGACCAGTCGATGTGAGGGTTATGGCTGTGAAGCCAGGGGTATCCAAGGACGAGAGGGAACTCGGAACAGGAGATCAAATGAAAGTTCATCAATTCCTGGTGTTGTGAAACTGAAAGTCGCAAGGAGGTAGTGACATGAGTGACAAGTCCAGATCCCAAAGGGCTTCCATCCAATGTAGTAACCCTCATGGGGTCACTTAGAGGTTCAGAGGGAACGCTATTCTCCTTCGCCCAGACACCATCCATGAAGTTACCTGCGGCTCCAGAGTCTACCAAGGCTTGAAGGTGAAGCTTGTGGTTGTCCCAGCAAAGGGTGACTGGAATGAGCAGACAGGAGTTGGACGGATGGGAGGAGGTTATGTTTCCCGTTACAGTTCCTCCCGGTCTGTACGGGACAGAGCGTTTCCCTGGAGCCCGGGACACGTGGAACGGAAATGGCCCGGTTTGCCGCAATATAGACAGCATCGCTCCCTCATCCGGCGGTCTCTCTCAGCCTGGGAGATGCGTCCAATCTGCATGGGTTCCGGTGGAGCCAGCGAGGATAAAGGTGGGGACTCGGAGCTGGGACTGATAGGGGCTAGAGGTCTACGGTTGAGTTCTCTCTCTATCAGACGCTGGTCAATGCGTGAGGCCAACTTGATCAGGGACTCGAGATTGTCCGGTGGTTCCCGAGTGGCCAGTTCATCTTGGATAGTGTCAGAAAGGCCTTTCGGAAAGCACACCGTGAGCGCCTCGTTGTTCCAGCCACTCGCTGCTGCCACCGTGCGGAACTGGATGGCATAGTCCGTCACGCTGCGCCGACCTTGGTGGAGAGTCAGGAGCTGTTTGGCTGAGTCAGGACCACTGCTTGGGCCTTGAAACACTCGTTTGAATTCCTCAGCAAAGGCAGAGTAGCTGGCACAGCAGGAACTATGGGCATCCCACACAGCAGTAGCCCAGGCCAGGGCTTTTTCTGACAGCAGGGTGATGATATATGCGATCTTAGACCGGTCGGTGGGAAAAGACGAGGGTTGCAGCTCGAAGGAGAGAGAACATTGGGTGAGAAACCCTTTACAAGCACTTGGATCACCTGAGAACCGTTGGGGAGGTGGAAGACGAGGTTCAGCCAGGGGGTTAACTGCCATGGGTACGTGAATCTGAGGTACTGGGACGGGAACTGTTGCCGGGGTAAGTCGATCAGATATCTGCTTTATGGAAGTCAGCATCTCCGACAGAAGATGAGAATGTCTAGCCATTAAGGCCTCTTGCTGAACCAGGGCGGCTTCGTGGCGTTGGACAGTCTCCTGGTGGTGGGACAGCATGGCAACAAGGTCCTGGGAACTGGCTGCCTCTGGGTTCATTTTTGGCTCTGTGTTTCTGTCAGGACCCGGTTACGAACCCAGGTCTCCGGAGTGAGAAACAGTCACTTAACCAACTGAGCCACGAATAGTCAGCAGAACCCAGAAGATGAGGCAGACACAGCAGTACTTGAGACGGTGTATTTAATAAAGTAAAAAGTGAAGTCCTTCAGGAAAACATGTAACTCCACAACCTCAAAAGGAATTCCACAAGAACAAGGTAATCCACAAGGTAATCCTCCAAGACAAAAGGTAAATCCACAAGGTGGTAGGTAAAGCATAAAAAGCCTCAAAAGATACTCAAAAATAAATAAACAAGAACAAAAAACAGAATTCCACAAGAGTGTCCACCGGGATCAACAAGAGTACACAGAATACTAGGGCTGGGTGCTAACATACAAACACAGAGCAAAGAACTGAGGGAAACTAAGGGTTTAAATACAATCAGGGGAAAACGAGGCACAGGTGCAAATAATAATGGGGATCAAGGGAAAGCAAAAGGTCAAAAAGCACAATGGGGGCATCTAGTGACCAAAAACCGGAACAACCCTGGCCAAATCCTGACAGTTCCCACATATGCTGAGCACTTGTTGGCTGCTTTTCCTTCACTCTGCGTTCCAACTCATCCCAAACCATCTCAATTGGGTTAAGGTCGGGTGATTGTGGAGGCCAGGTCATCTGATGCAGCACTCCATCACTCTCCTTCTTGGTCAAATAGCCCGTACACAGCCTGGAGGTGTGTTTTGGGTCATTGTCCAGATGGCATATCACTGCAGAATGCTGTGGTAGCTATGCTGTTTAAGTGTGCCATGAATTCTAAATAAATCACAGACAGTGTCACCAGCAAAGCACCCCCCACCATCACACCTCCATGCTTCACGGTGGGAGCCAGACATGAGGAGATCATCTGTTCACCTACTCTGTGTCTCACAAAGACATGGCGGATGGAACCAAAAATCTCTACTTTGGACTCATCAGACCAAAGGACAGATGTCCATAGCTTGTGTTTCTTTGACTGAACTTAATGTTTTAAAGTAATGATGGACTGTCGTTACTCTTTGCTTTTTTGAGCTGTTCTTGTCATAATATGGACATGGTCTTTTACCAAAAAGGGCTATCTTCTATATATATAGGCTCTAACACCTCAAGCAAGAATGTATGGCTCTAAATTCACATTGGCCCTGTTTTCTATCCTGTGTTGTTTCTTTCGTCCAGGAAACAATACATGGGAACAGAGAGGCTGATCTGCAACACAGAGATAAAGCAGAGGGAGGGGCCAGGTTTAGAAAGGAGACAGGTGCCGGTGAAACCCAAGGAAAGTAGGCAAACTTGGGAATTGGGACTCCTCGCAAACAGATAACTTGACAATGTATGTCACCTTGCCAGGATTGAACAAATCAGGTCTTTGGATTGCCAGTCAATCTGTGCCTTTATGGCAACTCATTTCACCACCGGCTATGGACGGTGATGTTGCTATTTCTGATACAAAGTTTAGTAAAGTTTGATTTTGTATGACTAAAATGTAATCCCCCAGGGTGTCTTTTGTTGTGTTGAAAGGGATATTTTATCACCAGAGAATAAAGGGCAATCACCTCTTAGTTCCTGACTGTGCGCAAGAAATAAGGATGTCAACATGAAAGGGGATATGTCCCACAAACCCAGCAAAGAAACTCAAACCCAGGCGTATACAATGGGCAATTTCCAAGAATCGTGAATAAGGACAAGTGATGCTAACACCTTGCTTTTTTCCCACTGTATTATTTTATGAGCTTGCGTTGTCCCGTCCTGCTATAGGCACCAGTATGGATCACAGTGTAGGGTCTCATAGTGAATGTCTGTGATGCAACAATATTGTTTTCATTATTAATGGTTGTCATAATAAAACTCCACAAAAGTCCTATATTTTATTACCATACGTCCCTTATACACAGAGTTATATTTATGTCACTCGTTAAATCCACTTCAGTCAGTGTAGATGAAGAGAAGAAGACAGGTTAAAGAAGGATTTTTAAGCCTTGAGACAGTTGAGAGATGGATTGTGTATGTGAGTCATTAAGGGTGAATGGGCAACACAAAACATTTGTCTTTGCATGGGGTATGGTAGTAGGTGCCAGGCACACCGGTTTGTGTCAAGAACTGTACTCAGTGTAAAATAGTATGAAATAACTGGAAAAGTCCTAAAAAGGGCATAACTTTAGAGGGTAACTATTATTTTACGGTGATTTTATCATAAATCTTACGGCTGAAAGATGAGTGAAATAAACAAAAGGCTCTCTAGATGGCAGGGTGGTGGTGGTTGACAGCGTGCGTAACATGGAGGCTGTTTCAAATCCCATCCCAATAAAAATGACTTGCCTGAACATAACCAGTCACATTAATTTCTGCCTTAGAGGCAGAGCTGCCCTTTGAACAATATAAGTATGTTATCCTTGTCCGATCCAGAATGTCCCATAGGGAAGGAGCCTATCTCCTGTTTCTGTAGCATGAGACAGCTTGATGTACAAGTACACCCTCTGGATAGGAGCTTACTCTCTAGAATAGAGAGAACTCTGAGCTCTCTGATAGGGCGTTATATCCGGTTCCAGTGGATCTCCAGATATGGGTGTGGACGTGGTACTGTGGCTTCGATGATGATCATAAAGAGATACCACTCTGCTGCTACTGCCTTGTGTTCCTGTATTCTCTCTGAATGGCCTCTGTTGGTATCAACATGAAAGTCTATATCAAGGGTACTCAACTCTTACCCTACGAGGTCCGGAGCCTGGCGGTTTTCTGTTCTACCTGATAATTAATTGCACACACCTGGTGACCTGGTGTCCCAGGTCTAAATCAGTCCCTGATTAAAGGGAAAGAAGTAAAGAATGCAGTGGAACTGGCTTTGAGGTCCAGAGTTTAATTTGAGGGGTCTATACCTTGTGCATAATTTCTTACTGTGCATTAGGGATCCAAATCAGTACTGTTTCCCATTGTACATCGTGGGAACCACGTCAATCGAAGCTTAATTCATAAAACAATTGTAGGCAGCACATGTTCCTCCTGGGATGGTAGACAAAATGACTGGTCCTCTGTGCCCAGCATACTTCAGTTTTTGATGCTTCTGTAATGGGTTGGCATTGTATTAGATCCAAGAATACACCTTTATTGTCCAATGTGAGTTATTTCCAACACATGGGTACCACACCAGGCTAAAGGTAGCATAAAATAAACAGCAGAACATCATCCCTGTAGCAGGTTAGTGGTTAAGTGCCTTGCTCAAGGGCATAACGGCAGCAGGTGGCACATGAGATTCTGATGTCAGAAACCCTCTGGTTGCCAGCTCACTCCTGACAAATTCCCCTGTCAGCCATGGGATTTGAACTGACAACCCTCTGGTTACTGGCCCTGAGAGATGCTGAATTCATCTGATTGAACTTTAAGTCAGAGTACTCTATCTTAGAAGTTATTGCATTCATGTGTGTACAAAATGCTCATTGGCATTTGATTAGACTAATATGTAAAAGCGATAGAGTTCGAGCCGTATGAAGAACAACAGGGTAGGAACATATTGGAATTGGTTGCAACCAGGTTGTGCTGTGGAGCTTCACAGTGGAGTACCCATAGGACCTTCTGAAATGTGTCAATTTATTGCAGGTAGTGTCAGAGGAAGTCCTGTGTAAGGGAAGTGAGTGGTGATTGAATTGTTAAGGAATGTGGCGCTGGAAGTAAAGCGGGATGGGTTTGGAAGGGAATTTTCTATAACAGTCCCTGAGTCTGACCTCTTATCAATCTCTCAAATTATATTACAAATATAAAAAAATAAGAATTAATGCAATGCATGTGTTTTAGTGAAGGGAAATTGCAACAGTTTTACACAACCAAACAAATACATATTCCAAACCATTTTATTCTTACCGTTTATTCTGGGGGAAAAAATTACAGAACACGGAGGGCTTACAATGACAGATGCAATATGCAATACTATACAGCCACCACACAACTTTGAGGCAATGTTGTGGCAACATTCTGTGGTTGCTCTGTGTCTGCTGGGTTGCTCCTCTTGACGAACAAGGTCCCAATCTACTTCAATTATTAATTGTTGTTCATATTTGTTTGTTACATTTCCAATGAATAATCAACACTTTTGTTTCAGTTACAGTGCATGATGTACAATCATTATATAGATTTAAATATGGAACATTTCACCTCATATCTAACTACATGTCATGATTGTACTTTTTATTGCATTTTGCTGACATATATCCCAATACATTTCCTTAATTTGTCATTCATTAAGAACAATGGTGAAAACAGTTCATATAATAATGGAGGTGTTAAAAAAATCTACTTTTTCCAGACAAAAAAAATGTAACTCAGTATATTTGGTCAGATCAGTAGCTTTAGATTTTTTTACACATCCCAACGACAGGTCTTACTAAAAAATATAAACTATAATTTAGACAGGGATATTTTGTAGATGTCAGGTGTGTGCGTACTGGTAGCGAAGTCAGGTGCAGGAGAGCAGAGAGTTTATTGAGGCAGGAGAAACCAACAGACGGATGCCACTGTGTCAAAACCTCCAGCCCATAGGCAAAAGTGCAAAACACGCAAAACAGTCACAATAATTTATGTTTAACAAGAAACATCTTCGTGAACAACACGGTATAAGGAAACCAGTCTGGTGCGTCAACAATTAACACGTAACACAAACAATTCACACAAAGACATGAGGGGGAATAGAGGAATAAATACATGCAGTGTGATTGGGGAATGAAAACCAGGTGTGCAGGGAACAAGACAAAACAAATGGATCAATAAAAAATGGAGCGGCGATGGCTTGAAAGTCGGTGACGTTGACGGCCGAACGCTGGCCGAACAAGGAGAGGAGCTGACTTCGGTGGAAGTCGTGACAGTAGACAAGTTCACTTCCTATCGGCGATCAGGGAATACATGTTGGGGGAGTAAGATCTCTGCTGCTCCTGAAATCTACAGGACTGGAAACTGTGAAAGCAGAGAATAACATACAAAACATCTCATAAATGATGCATGTTTAAGTATAGACATTAAAACTAGGTTTGAAGATTCAAGTGAAGATTCCACTGTGATTTAGCTCGAATATGTGGCTTGTATGCAATGTCCGTTTTTGACCAGAAGAGAGAAACTGCTACTGTTAATTCAGAGAGCCATTGCAGCCATACACTCCATTGGACTCACATCTACACCCTCAGATGTGCATTCAGTCTTGAAGTCTCCTTAGCCAGAGCGAGACATTCTTTTAGGAACCTGTTTTCCTCTAGTAGTTCAATGATCCGGTCTTTTGAGGCAATGAGTTGTTTACACTTTTGACAGGTGTATATGTCATTAAATTCATCCTCTTTCACTATGGTGAACATACAATAGCCACAAGAGGTAGGGGTGCTGAGTGCTGCCCTCTTGTTTTTTTGTTGAATGTTTTTCCTCTTAAAAGTAGTGCACTGGGCCTTTACTTGTCCTGTATTAGCGGACCCATAGCTGTCTTTTATTTTATTTAACTAGGCAAGTCAATAAAGAAAAAAAACATCTTATTTAAAATGACAGCCAGTTAACTGCCTTGTTGAGGGGCAGAACGACAGATTTTTATCTTGTCAGTTCGGGGATTCGAACAAGCAACCTTTCAGTTACTGGCCCAACGCTCTAACCACTAAACTACCTGTCGCCCCTGTCTAATGTGGGACATCATTTATATTTTTTTCACAAGCAGCGCACAGGGCCTTCACTAGCGGACCAATATAGCCGTCTATAGTGCCGGCAACACATTTTCACACCACCGCCGCACCCCATCCCGAAACATCTTTCCATGACTATGATAACAGATTTCACTTTTTATGGCTTCACTGTCCATCTCCGACTCCAAATGAGAAGAGTCCGCTTACACTCGAGTCAGAAACAGCCATCCCCGCTACAAGAGCCAACAGCGACGTGAGACAAGCTTTGCCGGTGACAGCCAGGTAACCTAGTTAGCACGGGGCTAGCCTACTAACTTTAGCTCTAAGAAACAGTCAAATCCAACAACAAAATGGTATATTAAAAACAGTACTAACACCGTGGGCGCAGGTTCTTCCTTTTCACTTCTGTCAGGTTTTCTGAGAGTTCACCATCTGTCGACTGCTCAGGGTTTTCAGGGGCATAACGTGTAATTATCTTTCCTGTACTTGACTCAAAGGATAAAGTACTATGCTTGTATTTTCACAGATGTCAGTTTTGGGTTTGAACCTCACACACTTCTTTCTGCATCGCGTTCTCGCCGTCCGCCATCTTACATCTCCCTAGCTTGAGTCAGTATTTTATTCTGAAATAGTGTTTCATATCAACCATCAATTTTATAGAAAGTGTCATTTCCCCTGTGACGTTACGGTTACTTCAAGTGTAAAGGTCTATGGCTGAAAACCTATTCAGCCTTTTATTGACCCCCAAATTCCCAGAATAATGTTTCCTGTTATGCTCTGTTCTCATTTTAATATTAATTTATTTTATTATGAACACAACACATTTATTTTACCTTTATTTAACTAGGCAGGTCAGTTAAGAACAAATTCTTATTTTTAATGACGGCCTAGGAACAGTGGGTTATCTGCCTTGTTCAGGGGCAGAACGACAGATCTGTACCTTGTCCGCTCGTCATACAAAAAAACAGAAATATACAAACAAGAGTACATAAACCTAACAGACAGGGGTATTACATATCAAGACTCATTTTCAGTTTGTTAAATACTTTTATGGTGCGGATTGCTTTTTTGTTTTTACATTTACTGATCTTTTCAAAATAATATTCCAATTCGATCTTAAATCATGTGAAGAGGGGTTTGTTCTCTGCCCCATTCATTTTATGGGTAAAGAATCTTCCATGAAAGATAAACAAATTAACAATGAAAGTTAAATCAGGGTCCATATCATTTGGTTCAAAATAAAACAACATCAGAGTCTCTCAAATTAAAATTAATAGCTGTTTCTTTTAAAATAAAATCTTCTAACTCACTCCAAAATCTTCTGACATAAGAGCAGTCCCAAAATAAATGGTCAAGAGTCTCTGGGTCACAATCACAAAATACACATTTGTTATCAATAGCTATTTTAAATCTGTGTATAATAAAGGTCTTTACAGGGTGGATTCAATGAATGAGTTTGTATGATACTTCTTTCACCTTATTAGATATACAATATTTACCAGATAACAACAAAACTTTGTTCCAGTTCACTTGTCTTAGAGCTGCATTCCAGTACATTTTAGCAGAGGGAATAGTAACATATTGACATAGTTTCCTTAAATTTAATTTTTAAAATTTTACTAGGCAAGTCAGTTAAGAACAAGTTCTTATTTTCAATGACGGCCTAGGAACAGTGAGTTAACTGCCTGTTCAGGGGCAGAACGACAGATTTGTACCTTGTCAGCTCGGTTACTAGTCCAACGCTCTAACCACTAGGCTACCCTGCCGCCCCATTATAGTTTAAAATGTCAATTCCTTCTAATTGTATTGAGGCTACAAAATCCTCAACAGTTGCACTTGGAGTACTGTTACATTCTCCTAAAAGAAGAATAGCACCTTTAGGGACAGCTCGAACAACAATTTGATACTCCTCAGGAGTGAATGTAATATTGTGTGTTCTAATAAGTTCTGGATAATCATACAGTTGTCCATCATTATTCAATAATTGTTTAACCTAAATAATGTTGTTGTCAAACCAGTTCTGGAAAAACAAAGACTTGTTTTTGTATTTTATGTCTTTATTATTCCAGATTGTATACCTATGAGGGGAAACATTGTGTTTGTACATGAGGTTCCAAGTTAGAAGTACTTGTTTATGAAAGTTTGCAAGCTTAATAGGGATTTTACCCATATCAAAGTTGCATATGAGTAAGAATTCTAGACCATCAATATGTTGGAATATTAAATTAGGGATGATATTCCAGATGCAATCCTTATTTCTTAAATAGTTTTATATCCAATTCATCTTAAATATTATATTAGATGTTTTAAAATCCAGAGCATTCAACCCTCCCTCACCTTGGGTGCTACATATTACCGCTTTTCTTAAATAATGAGCTTTATTCCTCCATATGAAGTTAAATGATTTAGTATTAACCATTTTAGTTACTGACAGAGGAACATCCAAGGGAAGGGTGGTGTAAACTAATCTGGACAGACCTTCAGATTTTGATAAAAGTACTCGTCCAGATAAAGAAAGATTTCTTAATAACCAGGAGTTAAATCTCTTTCCAATTTTCTCTACAATAGGAGAGAAATGTAAGTTGGCCCTTTCTTTCTGATCTTTGCTAACTGTAATACCAAGATATGTGATCACATATTTTACAGGGATATTACATACTGAGTTTAAGTCACATCTTTTCAACGCAAATCATTCACATTTCCTAATATTCAGAGAGACCTGATACATGTGAGAAGGCATTAATACACTCAATAGCTTTCTTGACTTCATCTTAATTTAACAGAGCTGTTACTATTATTGTAAAGTATCTTAATTACACTTTGAAAATATTGACCAAAACCAAAAAAATCAAAGAGTTTCAAAAATAAAATAATGTTCAACTGTATCAAATGCCTGGTAAAAGTCTACAAATAAAATAAAGCTATCTTCCATAATAAGCTCATTGTAGTATATCAAGTCCAATACTAGTAGAATATTATTACATATGTGTCTGCCCTTCATAAAACCAGACTGGATATCGTCAATGATTTTTTAAGTCTTTCTGCAAAGATGGATGCAAGTATCTTTCCATCATTGTTCATTAATTTGATTGGTCTCCAATTTTCTAACATCATAGAATCTTTTTTTGGTTTGGGTATTACAGAAATTAGGCCACGTGTCATGGAAACAGGCAGGACCCCTAAATCAATTGCCTCATTAAAAACATGAAATATAAATTCAATAATATCCTCCTGAAAATATTTATAGAATTCACTGATAATGCCATCATTGTTCTCTTTTAACTTGCCGATACATTTGTTATATCATTAATATAAATAATTTCATCACAAGACTTTTGGAAGTCTTCATCTATGAATTTTGCTCAGTTCTGCACATGCTCTGTTCTAATTCGATCCACTGCCACTCAATGGCTATTTATTCAGCTTCTCATTTACATTACAGGGAGCTACTTTGGGACATAACAGTAAATGCATGTATAGTATGTTTGGATTGTGTACTTCAGTTTCAATTGCTGTGAATTTAAACGGATGAGAGGTTGTATGATTACGTACCTTCTGCTAGTCCAGACCGCACAGTGAGGCAAAGCGGGCCCAGTACACCGGCTAATCACTGGTGGCTAGTCCACCTGACAGGGGTATCCTGGGCTAGGAAGCCTAGCGCATCTAGAGGGTGGGTATAATTTGTGGAACGTTCCAACAGGAATATGTTCCAATAACTTCTTAAAGTACAAGGTTGCCAACAAACAACGCATACAAAGTTGTCTAGCGGCCGAATAAAATTCCGGGTAGGGAGGGGGCTATTTCATTAAGTTCTCACTCACCACGTTAATTCTGAAAAATGTCTCTCAAACATTAACAATAAGCTATGTGGTGAGTTGATACCTATTCGGCAGCTAGTTAGCTAGATGAATTGATTATGCTACTTTGTATGCGTTGTTTGTTAGCAACCTTGTACTTTAAGAAGTTCTTGGAACATATTCCTGTTGGAACGTTCCACGTTCTGCGGGGCAGAAGCGGAGTCAGAAGACTCCGGTAGAATGGCGAAACACTGATAAAAACCTGACCGTTGAGGAGTATACAAGGCTAGTCGGCCCAACGTGTCTAGGTCGTCAGTCACAGCACAGATGTATTCTCTCTCGGCTTTCAGGAAGGGCACCACACCGGCTTCATCTCATTGTGTAGAAACCAGCAGATGCCAATTTAAAGCTTTGATCCTGTAGGATTTTAGATTTTGCCCGTTGTTTAATAACAACTCTCACAGCATATAACGGTTTTGCTAAGTAATAAAAACTTGTAACACTTGAAACAAACAGTGTGTCACAACACGTTCAGCAAAACTGCCCTGCCGCCAACTTGTGTTTAATTACACAATGCATTGCAAGAATAATCAGTACAGATTGGAAATACTCAAACACTTCCATTCCAACATTGCTTCCCGAGCAGGAAACTGAAAAAAGACAAGAATATGAATTTAACCAAAAACACTTCTGTTCATTTTTTGCCTTTATGCTATCTATTATATTTTCAATCTCTATTATAATGGTGCAATACAAAGCTGGATAAAGTTCATTGATATACATTTCCTTTGCTTTTAGATTATCTATGTAGAACTCCTGAATGGTATTCTATTCAGTACCTGAGTACATCCTCTGTGGGCAGAACTGGACTATGGCTTCGTCCCAGGTGAGAGGGGCCAGCACTAATTTGTAGATGTCTCCACACATGATCTCCAGTACGTAACAGGTGTTGCCACTGAGGGGAGGGGTGCAGGTGTTGTTGGACTGATTAATACAGACACCTAAATGTGTTGACAAATATACTGTTCAATTTGGTGCTATTTCTTTCCATCCACCCTATCCCTATCACCAGGTCTCATTTTCAACCTCAAGGGACTTGCCTGATTAAATTAATGTTAAATCAAACTAGATAAGATGCATTTCCTGAAGAAAATGTGTGTGCTTGCTAACCAACCCCCCCATCCCCTCCTTACGTGTGATCTGGCAGACAGTGAAGTTGTCTCCCTGTCTGTTCTCAGGGCCCCGGGAGTTGCCCTTGATGCAGTAGTCCCAGCCTCCAGACCAGGGAAGGTGACGCTGGTGTCGGTGGAGTTGAGCTTCACCCTGCTTTCTGAGCCCTCCTTGATTATGCTGATTGTATACAGGACAGCGTGGACCACTGGCTCCCACCCCACCACGATGGTGTCATTGCTGGGTGAGGTGGAGTTGAGCTCTGGCGCTGCAACCGCTGTAAGAGAGAGACAGCAAAGAGACATCTTATTTGAGATGTGTATTTGTTTGTCAGTGTTGGGATGTTTATGGTTTAAATTTTAATTGTATGATAGCCTACTTATCACTTTCAATTTAAAAAGTGTACTATTTTCTGTTCTGTGTACTTTCATATAACAAAACTGTAAAGTGCATATTTTCTTTTGGGCGGGATGGTACTGTGCGAGTGTAATTACAATGTACTACGTGACTGAGATCTGAGACTGACCCTCTTCATCTCTTCTGCCTCTAAAGAACATCAAACCACTAAACCACAATGGATGAAACTGCTGCTGTATTGTTTTGGTACATGAAGAAACCCGATAGGCTGACTAACTCAGTGCTCAACCCAGTTAAGTTTATTATTTGTGTTCATGGAGAGGGATCAGATATAATTACCCCGGATACAGGATAGATAACTCTCACCCTTAGGGCTTTAAGATCAGGTATGCAGCTACTCTCCTTTCTTAGCTTTCATTTGTTCTTTCTTTCCCCAACAGTCAGTTAATGTGAGGTCCAAGGGACAATACCTGTCTTTGCTACTGAAGGGAAGGAAGGCTGGCTCCTGCCTCCGTGGATGACGGATATGACACTGAGAGTGTAGTCGGTGTACGCCTGGAGGTTGAGCATGGTCCCGGGGGAAGAGGACACCTCGGTCTCGGGGGAAGGACAGGTCGGTGTTCTCAGCCCGCAGAATGTAGTAGGAGGCTCCTGTCACATTCTGAACTTAGTTATTTTGTTATGTCTTTGTTTTAGTATGGTCAGGGCGTGAGTTGGGTGGGTTGTCTATGTTCCTTTTTCTATGATTTGGGATTTCTGTGTTTGTCCTGGTATGGTTCTCAATCAGAGGCAGCTGTCAATCGTTGTCCCTGATTGAGAACCATACTGAGGTAGCCTGGTTTCACTTTTGAGTTGTGGCTGATTGTTTCCTGTGTCGGTGTTTGTACCACACGGGACTGTTTCGATTTTCGTTTGTTCATTCACGTGGTTATTTTGTATTTTTGTATTTTTCAGTTTTCTATATTAAAATGGACACTTACCACGCTGCATATTGGTCCTCCGATCCTTCCTACTACTCCTCTTCGTCAGAAGAGGAGGAGGACAATCGTTATAGCTCCTGTCACCTGTGTGAACTCCACAGCTCTCACTCTGCTTTCATGTTGCCATGTTGCCATGTTTGTAGTGGGCACCTCAGAAGCTACAGAGTTGCCTACGGAGCTGTGAGGGGAACGGCACCGCAGTACCTCCAGGCTCTGATCAGGCCCTACACCCAAGCAAGGGCACTGCGTTCATCCACCTCTGGCCTGCTCGCCTCCCTACCATTGAGGAAGTACAGTTCCCGCTCAGCCCAGTCAAAACTGTTCGCTGCTCTGGCCCCCCAATGGTGGAACAAACTCCCTCACGACGCCAGGACAGCGGAGTCAATCACCACCTTCCGGAGACACCTGAAACCCCACCTCTTCAAGGGATACCTAGGATAGGATAAGTAATCCTTCTCACCCCCCCCCTTAATGATTTAGATGCACTATTGTAAAGTGGCTGTTCCACTGGATGTCAGAAGGTGAATTCACCAATTTGTAAGTCGCTCTGGATAAGAGCGTCTGCTAAATGACTTAAATGTAAATGTAAATGTAAAAAAGGGTGGGATTATTAAGACTCAATTCAGGAGCTACACCCATGCAAATGTAATGAGTGTAACCAGTTCCACCACAATAATGTTTTCATACAGGAAAATCACATTTTTCACTGTAAGCCTACTGTCAAGATATACTGTACACTGAATGTACAAAAAATGATTAACACCTGCTCTCTCCATGACATAGACTGACCAGGTGAATCAAGGTGAAAGCTATGATTCCTTATTGAGGTCACTTGTTAAATCCACTTCAGTCAGTGTAGATGAAGAGGAGGAAACAGGTTAAAGAAGGATTTATAAGCCTTGAGACAATTGAGACATGGATTGTGTATGTGTGTCATTCAGAGGGTGAAGATTTAATTGCCTTTGAACGGGGTATGGTAGTAGGTGCCAGGCGCACCAGTTTGTGTCAAGAACTGCAATGCTGCTGGGTTTTTCACGCTCAACAGTTTCCCGTGTGTATCAAGAATAGTCCACCACCCAAAGGACATCCAGCCAACTTGACACAACTGTGGGAAGCATTGGAGTCAACATGGGCCAACATCCCTGTGGAACGTTTTCGACACCTTGTAGAGTCCATGCCCAACAAATTCAGGCTGTTCTGAGGGCAAGTCAATATTAGGAAGGTGTTCTTAATGTTTTGTACACTCAGCGTGTATTTCTCATGAGAGTCGCTCTAAAGGACAGGTTTTCTATCTTCCCTTATACTGTAGCTCAGATGAGAAAGAAAAACAGAACTGGCCCTGGATCAGAGATTAGTAACAGAATGTAATGACATCACAACATAATGTATAGCCTATTGTTTCACTAACTTAACCGAAAGGTCTCGTAGGAGACATTGACTCATCGATGGTCTCTCCAACCTCAGCCTGGCTCTAAACAGTCAGGCCATTTTCCATCTCCTCAGCCTTAATAATGTACACGATGTTGGGGGTCAGAGAGTTGATGCAGCCCATCACAGAGTTGGCACCGAACTGGGTAAAGGCATCATCAAATCAAATCAAATATATTTATATAGCCCTTCGTACATCAGCTGACATCTCAAAGTGCTCTACAGAAACCCAGCCTAAAACCCCAAACAGCAAGCAATGCAGGTGTAGAAGCACGGTGGCTAGGAAAAACTCCCTAGAAAGGCCAAAACCTAGGAAGAAACCTAGAGAGGCACCAGGCTATGAGGGGTGACCAGTCCTCTTCTGGCTGTGCCGGGTGGAGATTATAACAGAACATGGCCAAGATGTTCAAATGTTCATAAATGACCAGCATGGTCAAATAATAATAATCACAGTAGTTGTCGAGGGTGCAGCAAGTCAGCACCTCAGGAGTAAATGTCAGTTGTCTTTTCATATCATTAATCATTAAGAGTATCTCTACCACTCCTGCTGTCTCAAGATAGTTGAAAACAGCAGGTCTGGGACAGGTAGGACGTCCGGTGAACAGGTCAAGATTCCATAGCCGCAGGCAGAACAGTTGAAACTGGAGCAGCAGCATGGCCAGGTGGACTGGGGACAGCAAGAAGTCATCATGTCAGGTAGTCCTGAGGCATGGTCCTAGGGCCCAGGTCCTCCGAGAGAAAGAGAGAATTAGAGAGAGCATACTTAAATTCCCACAGGACATAAGACAGGAGAAGTACTCCAGATATAACAAACTGACCTTAGCCCCCCGACCCATAAACTACTGCAGCATAAATACTGGAGGCTGAGACAGGAGGGGTCAGGAGACACTGTGGCCTCATCCGATGATACCCCCGGACAGGGACAAACAGAAAGGATATAACCCCACCCACTTTGCCAAAGCACAGCCCCCACACCACTAGAGGGATATCTTCAACCACCAACTTACCATCCTGAGACATCCAGGGAGTTCTTGGGGATCGCTTTGATCTTGTAGGAACTGGTTCCTGAGTATCTACTCCATCACACTGTCACACTCTTAGATGTAACCCTGAATATCAACACTGTGATGTATACAGTGGGGCAAAAAAGTATGTTGTCAGCCACCAATTGTGCAAGTTCTCCCACTTAAAAAGATGAGAGAGTAATTTTCATCATAGGTCCACTTCAGCTATGACAGACAAAATTAGAAAAAGAAGCCAGAAAATCACATTGTAGGATTTTTAATGAATTTATTTGCAAATTATGGTGGAAAATAAGTATTTGGTCATCTACAAACAAGCAAGATGTCTGGCTCTCACATACCTGTAACTTATTCTTTAAGAGGCTCCTCCACTCGTTACCTGTATTAATGGCACCTGTTTGAACTTGTTATCAGTTTAAAAGACACCTGTCCACCTCAAACAGTCACACTCCAAACTCCACTATGGCCAAGACCAAAGAGCTGTCAAAGGACACCAGAAACAAAATTGTAGACCTGCACCAGGCTGGGAAGACTGAATCTGCAGTAGGTAAACAACTTGGTTTGAAGAAATCAACTGTGGGAGCAATTATTAGGAAATGGAAGACATACAAGACCACTGACAATCTCCCTCGATCTGGGGCTCCACGCAAGATCTCACCCCGTGGGGTCAAAATGATCACAAGAACGGTGAGCAAAAATCCCAGAACCACACGGGGGGACCTAGTGAATGACCTGCAGAGAGCTGGGACCAAAGTAACAAAGCCTACAATCAGTAACACACTACGCCGCCAGGGACTCAAATCCTGCAGTGCCAGACGTGTCCCCGTGCTTAAGCCAGTACATGTCCAGGCCCGTCTGAAGTTTGCTAGAGAGCATTTGGATGATCCAGAAGAAGATTGGGAGAATGTCATATGGTCAGATGAAACCAAAATATAACTTTTTGGTAAAAACTCAACTCGTTGTGTTTGGAGGACAAAGAATGCTGAGTTGCATCCAAAGAACACCATACCTACTGTGAACCATGGGGGTGGAAACATCATGCTTTGGGGCTGTTTTTCTGCAAAGGGACCAGGACGACTGATCCGTGTAAAGGAAAGAACGAATGGGTCCATGTATCGTGAGGTTTTGAATGAAAACCTCCTTCCATCAGCAAGGGCATTGAAGATGAAACGTGGCTGGGTCTTTCAGCATGACAATGATCCCAAACACACTGCCCGGGCAAGGAAGGAGTGGCTTCGTAAGAAGCATTTCAAGGTCCTGGAGTGGCCTAGCCAGTCTCCAGATCTCAACCCCATAGAAAATCTTTGGAGGGAGTTGAAAGTCCGTGTTGCCCAGCAACAGCCCCAAAACATCACTGCTCTAGAGGAGATCTGCATGGAGGAATGGGCCAAAATACCAGCAACTGTGTGTGGAAACCTTGTGAAGACTTACAGAAAACGTTTGACTTCTGTCATTGCTAACAAAGGGTATATAACAAAGTATTGCGATAAACTTTTGTTATTGACCAAATATTTATTTTCCACCATAATTTGCAAATAAATTCATTAAAAATCCTACAATGTGATTTTCTGGATATTTTTCTTCTCATTTTGTCTGTCATAGTTGAAGTGTACCTATGATGAAAATTACAGGCCTCTCTCATCTTTTTAAGTGGGAGAACTTGCACAATTGGTGGCTGACTAAATACTTTTTTGCCCCACTGTATATGAGGAGAGAGAAAGAATCAGAGTTACTGTACTCATATCTGGATCAAATTACAAAATATTATAAACTGAGTGCTATGAGCCCCGAATGCTCATTGGCTGACAGCTGTGGTATATCAGACCGTATACCACGGGTATGACAAAACACTTATTTTTACTGCTCTTATTATGTTGGTAATGGCAATAAGGCACCTCAGGGGTTTGTGGTATATGTCCAATATACCATGGCTAAGGGCTGTATATCTATCGAGGAGGTGACCAAGTACCAGATGGTCACTCTGACATGGCTCCAGAGTTCCTCTGTGGAGATGGGAGAATCTTCCAGAAGGACAACCATCTCTGCAGCACTCCACCAATCAGGCCTTTATGTTAGAGTGGCCAGACAGAAGCCACTCCTCAGTAAAAGGCACATGACAGGCCAAAAGGCACCTAAAGACCTAAAGACTTGCCAAAAGGCACCTAAAGACTCTCAGACCATGAGAAACAAGTTTCTCTGGTCTGATGAAACCAAGATTGAACTCTTTGGCCTGAATGCCAAGCGTCACGTCTGGAGGAAACCTGGCACCATACCTACAGTGAAGCATGGTGGTGGCCGCATCATGCTGTGGGGATGTTTTTCAGCGGCAGGGACTGGGAGACTACTCAGGAGAGAGGGGAAGATGAACAGAGCAAAGTACAGAGAGATCCTTGATGAAAACCTACTCCAGAACATTCAGGCCCTCAGGAAAAATTACATACTTACCTGATTTGTTTGATATTAATAGTAAACGGTTATATATTTAACTAAGAGTAAAACTGGCCTGCTAATGCTAAGTTTTTATGGTGTCCACTCTAGCACCCTGCAGCTAGTCTGGGTGTTGAGGACATGGGTTTTTACTAGAGATAGCTTGAAGCTGCTGATTAATGTCTCTGTGATAAAAAAAAACAAACAGCCACATTTCAGTCTATCATTATTGGTGCATGTGAGACTTATGTGTCATGACGTGGCCCTCTTTGGGTATAGCGAGTGCCTTCCCTCTCTCCCTCTTACACCCAGGTTCTCAGGTCGTGAATTCCTGGAGGAGATATCTCAGGTCTTGAATTCCTGGAGGAGACTCTCTCCCTCATGCAGTATAGAGAGAGAAAGCTTCACAGTAGAACAAATATTTTTTTTCCTACATCACAGAACTTGAGAACTGAACAATATCCATATTTTGGTAAATGTGTAAATGGTCGGGGGAGAAACCAGCTACGACCACTCCGTTTTTTTTAATGATTGTGACCTCAGGAAAGACAATACAGACACATTACCATTACTCTGTTTATACAGGAGCCTCCGTTATGAGGCTTGCATCTAATTATTGTATAAAATGAATGAATAAAGATAAAAGTATTTGTGAAATTGTGTAATGTGATTTTAAATCGTTAATGTGAAAGAATTGTATTCCCTTTAAAGTTTAACTAAGTCATTGGCCCGCCCCATGAGCACAGACATTGATCTGGCGTCATGGGACAGCCCTTTTCTACTGTTACGAATATAACCCTCACCTGAAGGAATTCCCTTCAGGCAAACCTTGATCACGGAGGGGGCGAAGGTTTGAGTAGAGATCATAAAAACCTCAGTATAAGCTAAGGTTGTAATGGTTGTTGAAACTCTGAGACTATCGATTCCAACAGAATAAGAGCAAATCTTCGATACTAATTACTAGTCTGCAACTAGAAGTTATGTCGACCTGAAATGCGAAGTCCGACAAATGCAGAAACAGCTGTTATATAAGAACATTTCTGAATGGGACTCTGAAGTATCCATTCTAACCACGAGAGACTTCATGGGAGCAGAGACGATCAGATGAACTGTCCAACAGAAAGACGGACGATTCCAACAGAGATCACGACGACCCACTGAGCGTAAAGATATATTAATTGCAATTATTCCCGAAAGAGTAAGCATTCATGTGCAAAGGATAAGCATTTCAATCAATATAATTATCAACTGTGTAGTGACTTTTGTCTTTCGCACCCTTCTCAGTCCACACCCACTTCCCTTTGTCTACCAAGTCGCCATATCGGCTTAGCCCACTAGGGAACATTCCCTATCATTTCCTTGTAACTATACCTACTGTTTGTTTGTTTATGCATTTCTGTGATTATTTAGTTAGTTAGTAAATAAATGATTAAGACAATTGATGTACGGATTATTCATAGTGTAGGCTGGGTTTGTGCAGATAACCAACAACTTACGACGTTTGGAATGAGACTAACATGAGGTAAAGAATAATTCCTTAATTAGAAGACTAATTGATCGTATATAAAAATATCTGAAAAGTTATATTAGGAAAATTATAACTTTGTAATCTGAAGATTTTCCTTGGTGGCCCGACATCCTAGTTAATTGCATTTACATGATTAGTTTAACCAAATAATAATAATTACAGAGAATTGATTTGATAAAATAACAGTCTTCACTTTAATGATGCTAAAGACACGACATATGTCTCCGGTCAAACTGGGCCTGCATGCTATAGATGAGATAGAGATAGCCTCAATGGTTCTTAGACATCCTGGCATCTGGGAGACAACACCAAAGGCAGATGACCAGAGGATGAACCCAAAGTGGCTCCCCAATCTATATGGGAGGGGTGGAACCAAGCATTCTGGGTATTAGCTATATAAACTGCATTGTCTGTGAAGGGTATACAAGACTGTTGGGCTGACGGTTTCATTATTGCAATAATTAATCAAAATTAAATTAAGATGATTTGTTTGAAGAAATAACCAAGTCTCTCTCAGTACTGAATTTCCACGACAGACCTCAGACTGGGGGCGAAGGTTCACCGTCCACCAGGACAACGATCCTAAGCACACAGCCAAGACAATGCAGGAGTGGCTTTGGGACAAATCTCTGAATGTCCTTGAGTGGCCCATCCAGAACCCGGACTTGAATCCAATCGAACATCTCTGGAGAGACCTGAAAATAGCTGTGCAGTGACCCTCCCCGTCCAACCTGACAGAGCTTGAGATGATCTGCAGAGAAGAATGGGAGAAACTCCCCAAATACAGGTTTGCCAAGCTTGTAGCGTCATACCCAAGAAGACTCAAGGCTGTAATTGCTGCCAAAGGTGCTTCAACAAAGTAGAGTAAAGGGTCTTATGTAAATGTGATTTTTTTTAATACATTTGCAAAAAAATCTAAAATCCTGTTTTTGCTTTGTCATTATGGGTTATTGTGTGTAGATTGATGAGGGAAAAACTATTTACTATATTTTAGAATAAGGCTGTAACGTAACAAAATGTGTAGAAAAAAAGTCTAGGGTTCTGAATACATTCCGAATGCACTGTAAATGTTTTACCTGATAAAGTTGACCTCTGAAAGTGAAAACAGAAGAAAAAAAATATTTTACTACAAGAGAATGTGAAACAAATAACATTAAACAATGTTCATACCATAAGAAATGTTATAAAATTCATACAAGCACTTTTGTGGAATGAGTGTGCCCTACTCAAGGTTAATCTTACAGTATACCTGGTGAAAGGTATGCCAGTCAATGAGCCAGTGTTCTCTCTAAATAGCTCATTCCTTTTCCTCCAAAAGACTATCCATGTTTTGCTGGAATGACCTGAGAGCCAATGCCCAGCAAGGTAAAATTCACCATCCACTTGATAGCTCCCATTCTGTCTTTCTCTTCTTTGATGTTATCCTTTTCTGTTGTAGTAGTGCTGGTGTTTCTCTCGAATAGTTGAGAGAAGTTATTTGGGAACTGCTTCACGTTATACTTTTTTCTTTAACATATTTCTGATCTGTGTTGGCTGGAAAGAGGTAGAGGGTGCTCAACCAACGTGAGTAGGGGTGCAACCTAAAAATGTGTAGACATCATTGGACAGGAAAAGGTGCAACGCTCGCTCGTTCAGCGTTCAATGGCCTTCTTCAGATTCTGTGTTGGTTAAAATACTGTACCTATGTGTCACCTCCCGCTGCAGCGAATCACCCAATCATTGGCGTGGCCAGAACAGTTACCTGCAGGCAGCTGTACCTGTTAGTAGGCTAGATCTGTTATAGAGGTTGCTTTGGTGACAATGCCACATAGGCTGATGGTTAAAACGGGCACAACAACATCAACAAATAAGTATTTTTATGGTGCAGTCAACATATTGGTATTAAATTCTTATAAATGGGTTTTAATCATATGCTACATTCCAGTGGTGGAAAAGGTACCCAGTTGTCATAGTAAAAGATACCTTAATAGAAAATGACTCAAGTAAAAGTGAAAGTCACCCAGTAAAATACTACTCGAGTAAAAGTCTGAAAGCATTTGGTTTAAAATATACTTAAGCAGTGTCAGTGTGGCAGTGTAGCCTAGTGGTAGCCTAGTGGTTAGAGCATTGGACTTGTAACCGGAAGGTTGTAAGTTCAAACCCCCCGAGCTGACAAGGTACAAATCTGTAGTTCTGCCCCTGAACGGGCAGTTAACCCACTGTTCCTAGGCTGTCATTGAAAATAAGAATTTGTTCTTAACTGACTTGCCTAGTTAAATAAAGGTAAATAAAAAAATCATAATAATAAGCATCAAAAGTAAATGTAATTACTTAAGTATCAAAATTACAAATAATTTGAAATTCCTTAAGCAAACCAGATGCAGCCATATTATTGTTTTTTTAATTTACAGAAAGCCAGGGGCACACACCAACACACATCATTTACAAACGAAGCATGTGTGTTTATTTAGTACGCCAAGTCAGGGGCGTTAGGGATAACCGGGGATGTTGCCTTGATAAACGTGTGAGTTGGACCCTTTTCGAGGCTTACTAAATTTTAACCCTCTTATTAAAAAAACCCAGAAGAAGCTAAATCAATGGTGACAGAGGGACTTATCTTTAAAAGGTAGAGTCCTAATAACCGAGGCTGAAGGTATCTCTAGACTAACATATGGCACTCTATCTTTATATCTTGACAGTAAAATAAGCAAGGAGATAGACCAGATGCTTTTCAACTTTCTGTGGAGAAACCGTACCCATTACATTAGGAATACTGTTGTAATGAACACTTAGGAGAATGGTGGACTGAATTTTCTGGACTTTACTACTTTAAATAATACTTTTAAGATCAATTGGATAAAACAATTCCTAAGAAGACCCACTTTTATCTTGAATTACAGTATATTCCTCATCATGTCTTCTCTACTTTTGGTGGCCTTCATGTTGTTTTGCAATTATAATATTGACAATGTTTCAGTGAAACTTTCTGCTTTTCATTGGCAAGTTTTCTTGTCATGGTCCTTAATTTATAAACACAATTTTTCTCCACACAGATATTATATATAGGAATAATCGGGATATATCGTATAAAAATATTTCTTTGTTTTTATAATATTGGTTCCGAAATAATAGCCTATTGGTGAGCCAACTGGTAAATGCAGAGGGTCTTTTACTCAGTTATAAGGAATTCTTATCACTTTACAAGGTCCCTGTAACACCTAAAGATTTTGCAATTGTTTTAAATGCCATTCCCTCAGGTGTTGCTCTATTATTCAGGAACATGTCAAGACCTGACCCTCAGAGCCTACCTTCTATTGACCCTGTTGACTCATCAGTAGGAAAGATTTGTTTCTCTTTTGGTCCATTCAACAACAGAGCGGTACGAACCTTGTTTCAGCAGGATGTTGTATCTATACCTTGTCATGCCTTATTGGAATGGATTTATTGATAATATCTGTTGGAAAAAAGTTTAGATGTTGCCACACACATACTTACTTGTTAACAAAATGAAGGAAATTTCCTTTAAAATTATTCATAAATATTATCCTGCCAAACACTATATGAAGAAGTTTAAGGAAAACATCAACTCAAATTGCTCCTTTTGTAATGACCACCCAGAAACAGTGTTGCATCTTTTTTGGCATTGTATTCATGTAAGAAAACTGTAGATCAGTAGATTTATAATTGAACACATTTATGAAGATCTATTGTGAAGAGATGTACTGCTTGGATTCTTTACCTATGATAGGCTGAAACATTTCTATGTAATTTCTATGTTTTTTTGTTTATATATTTTTTTACCCCCTTTTCTTCCCAATTTCGTGGTATCCAATTGTTAGTAGTTACTATCTTGTCTCATTGCTACAACTCCCGTACGGGCTCGGGAGAGACGAAGGTCGAAAGCCATGCGTCCTCCGAAACATAACCCAACCAAGCAGCACTGCTTCTTAACACAGCTCGCATCCAACCCGGAAGCCAGCCGCACCAATGTGTCGGAGGAAACACTGTGCACCTGGCGACCTTGGTTAGCCTGCACTGCGCCCGGCCCGCCACAGGAGTCGCTAGTGCGCGATGAGACAAGGATATTCCTTGATATTCCTCATATTCACAAATGTAAATTTACAAACGAAAAAAAAAAAATAATTCTTACCCTACAAAAATAAATGTAACTGTATTTTAAGAAAATGAAATACTCTACTAACAAAAAAACATATGTATGTTCCTTAAGGTCTTTGTGTAATGTGATATTCTACCCCCTAGCTCAATTGTCCATTGTGTATAATCTATATATACTTGCATTCCCTCATGTACTCACAGTATTGATTTGTTGTTAATAAAAAATAAATTAAAAAAAGAGTTGGACCCTTTTCCTGTCCTGCTAAGCATTCAAAACGTACTGGGTACTTTTGGGTGTCAGGGAAAATGTATGGAGTAAAAAGTAAATTATTTAGGAATGTAGTGAAGTAAAAGTAAAAGTTGTCAAAAATATAAATAGCAAAGCAAAGTACAGATACCCCCACAAACGACATAGTACTTGATAGTATTTTTACTTAAGTAATTTACGCCACTGCTACATTTACTGTTCACTATCCCATTATTTTTATTTCTACTTTGCACATTCTTCCACTGCAAATCTACCATTCCAGTGTTTTACTTGCTAAATTGTATTTACTTCGCCACCATGGCCTTTTTTTGCCTTTACCTCCCTTATCTCACCTCATTTGCTCACATCGTATATAGACTTATTTTTCGACTGTATTATTCAATAATGTATGTTTGTTTTACTCCATGTGTAACTCTGTGTTGTTGTATGTGTCGAACTGCTTTGCTTTATCTTGGCCAGGTCGCAATTGTAAATGAGAACTTGTTCTCGACTTACCTACCTGGTTAAATAAAGGTGAAATAAATAAAATTCTGAACCCAGAAAACTTCAATTTCTCATAATTCGGACTACAACAGACTACTCTCGCGCAGTTGTCGACACTGATGACGCACAAAGTACGGGACAGGGCAAGCGCCAGTGGAAATTGGAAAAAAGAAACAAGATGGCAACTGTTTCAGAGCACGGGCTAAAAAGAGTAGTTTGGCAAAGTAAGTGAAACTGATTATGGCAACGTTTAGCTACTGAAAGTATCGGGCTTATTTCGAAACAATAGCTACTTAAATTATGTTATTCACTTGAACTTTTGCAAGGTTGTGTTGTTCTTCTCTGTCAATGGAATGTCAACTAGCCATAACTTCTGATACGGAAGTTTGCAAACTAGCCATGTGTCCGTGGCCAAAGAGTTCCGAAATGAACTTTAGTGTGTTCAATTTTGGGTGTTTATCTACTTGGTGATTACAACTGCGATTGTTAGTTATACCATATAACTTGTTTGCACATGAATAGCAATGGGGAACCCCATCCAATTTGGTTCGTTAGCCAGCCATGTTAGCCAGATAGCTAACCTGCTAACTACCTAGCGATACCTAGCTAGTTAGTAGCCGCAGCTGTTCTGGGCAGACGGCTAGGTCATTGTATACACATCATTATTGGTCAGTGCATTGTCAACAAATATGAAAATAAAATGTCTGTGTGGGTTGGCTTTAGATATGAGACATAAGATATGTAATTGTTTTGCCGGTTAGATCATTGTGGGAGGGGGCAGCTTTCAGACAGTCTATAATAATGTAGCCAAGGGGCTGTCAACTATACAGTATTTGCGAACTGCCATTCTTCTTTCAACTAGGAATAAAGGAAACGATCATTGAGGATTGCAAGAAGTCAGAAATATGGAAGGTATGAGGACTGGATCTGTTTATTGCAGACATTGACTGCATTCCATCACGTTACATAAAGCCCATGTAATGGGTTAAGTGCTGTATTCCCGACAGCATACTATCCAGTCATTGTTTTGATACAATACATTCTCAAGCAGAAGTGTATGCTGTGCTGATGACGTACATCTCTCTTGTCTCATGTGCCACGTACAACACTGACTGAATCAGAAGGTGTCTTCATTATCAAGGTCATAACATCTTTTCTTTCTCAGATATTGATATTGGACCACTTCACCACCAAGCTTCTGTCGTCATGCTGCAAAATGTCCGACTTGATGCAGGAGGGAATTACCAGTATGTCGCACTAATTGAAATTATAATTTCCATAGATGTCTAATGCTTGGCCTTGTCTTCCGTCATTAGGGATTGTAACTATGATTTCAAACCATAAATATTACTTTGGTTGTAATTGGAGAACTACATTGCCTGTGGTGGAAGTTTTCACACATCAAAGTGACACTTCTGTTTCATGGAGTGGGGGTATAGAAACTATTAGATCCCTGTAAGGCTGTGTTTCGTTTATGTGTAAGATGAATATAAGAATGTGTCCCCACCACAGCATAAGAATAACTAACATATCGTTAGTGTAGAACTGCTTATGTACAAATAGCCCAAGGCAACTTTGAATATGTTTTAAAGGCCCAGTTCAGTCAAAAATGTAATAATAAAAAAAGTATTTCCACACTTATTTTTTAATAATACTGTAAAATTGTGAAAATTATATTAATGCCCTTTTAATGTAAGAGAAATTGCCCTTGGCTGAGAAGCTATTTTTGTGTCCTTTTGACCATTTTAATTGAAAACAATCACAGTGAGGTACTTCATTGTTACCCAGAAATTATTTCATATTGAGATTAAAACAGGACCTTTAAAACAGTTAAAAGTGGTATTATTGATATCTGCACCATGACCTGAAATTAAACTGAGTTTTCTCTTAGTTGTGGAGGACCTCTACAAAAGCAGAGAGCCTGTACTAGAAATGAAGGCTATCTACTTCATGACCCCGACAGCAAAGGTTTGACATTAGATATCTGTACACCATACCCCACTTCAATATTGAAATGTCTACATTGATCATCATTACAAACAACACAATACAACTGTTATTCATGTGTACTAGGTTTGACAGTGCTGTGAATGTGTATTTGTAATTAAATATTTCCATACTGTGCTTAGAGTGTGGATGCCTTCATTGGTGACTTCAAGTTGAAACCCAAGTACAAAGCAGCATACGTTTATTTCACTGACTGTAAGTATATACTGTAGAAAGGAGAATTTAGTTTTGATGCAAATCATTAGAAAAAGGTAGACCAATTTCATGAGTTGATTGTAAATTCTGGCACTCTTTTTTTTTTCCTCTCCAGATTGTTCGGATGAGTTGTTCAACAAAATGAAACTGTACTGTGGAAAGTATATACGTGTCTGTAAGGAATTAAACATTTCCTTCTTGCCCCAGGAGTCACAGGTAAGTGGTTGTTCTTCTCAGGCTTTCTATTTTTTTTTTTTTTTTTACCTTTATTTTAAAAGGCAAGTCAGTTAAGAACAAATTCTTATTTTCAGTGACGGCCTAGGAACAGTGGGTTAACTGCCTGTTCAGGGGCAGAACGACAGATTTGTACCTTGTCAGCTCGGGGATTCGAACTTGCAACCTTTTGGTGACTAGTCCAACGCTCTAACCTCTAGGCTGCCCTGCCGCCCCAGGGTAGCCTAGTAATTATCTGGTTTTATTCCTGACACTGACTCTTACAAAATCACTTTTACCATGTTGGTTAGATTATTCATGGTTGTTGGTCTGTGAGTGTCTGCTGGTGCTGGACGTCAGTAGGGGAAGAAAGGGATCACAAAACCCTGCAAGGGCATTACTTGAAAACCTTTATGATGTAATACGCTGAGGCAATCTGTCAACGCTATGGTTCTCTAACGGAAAATCTGACTTATGTAACACTTGTAGGTTTCATTATATTCAAAATTCCTGTTTTATTGGGCGTGACAGTTAGATGTTTATCAGTTAAGAATGGAGGACTATGGGAAGATTTAGTCAGTTATTGTGTGTTATTGGCACATAGTATTTGAGAGTGAAACTGAACACAATGAACTCAAAAAACCTTGGCCTTCATAAATGGCACACACACAATGACATTTCTGGATGCTCCTCTCATCCATGTGTAACATCATAATAATCCTATTATTAAGTTAATCTGAGTAGAAACAAATCACCACAATACAACGTTAATTTACAAAGAATCGGTGCTACTCAAAATGTTGGTCCAAATTGAGAATGTTCTTGTTGGAATATCTGATCAGAATATGTAGATAAGGCTGCATTACATATGATTGGTGTATAGCAATCCTTTATGTTTCAGGTGTTCACTTGTGATAACCCAGGAGCCTTCCGCAGTATCTACAGCCCTCACTGTAGTCAGGACAAAGTGAAGACATTGGAGACTTTGGCAGCCCAGATCGTCACTCTCTGTGCCACGCTGGACGAGAACCCAGGGGTCAGATACAAGAAGTTAGTCAGGGAGAGGAGATAAGAGCTTCTGCTTTCTCAGTTTACACCACTTCTGACACAACTCGTTCTCCTCAGCCCCCAAGCACATTCTGAGTTTTTGATTCTTTATGGGAATATGTATTACAAAGACCGAAAGGAATTGCATTATATAACTGTCGGATATAATATTTTTACTATAAATGTCTAAAGTGTTCTGTAGCCACACCTTAATTGTTTACTCATAGGAAAGAGTCAGTCACTGACTTCCACAACATTTGAATGAATAATCATCATACACTTTGTCCCCCACAATTAAATCGGGGAGGTGACTGTGGACCTGCCGCCGTACGTTTGTTTGCATGTTAGTCACACACGACATTTGTAACAGAAAAACAAATTGTTACCGTCTATGATGGTCATAATGTATATAACTCATGCATAACCATGTATTTTGTCAGGGAGACCGTGTTGGAGAACACCACTCTGGATAACGCCAAACAGCTAGCAGCACTGGTGGATTACAAACTGACTAAGCACTACGATATGGATGACAATAGCAAGAAAAAGGTGAGGCGGACACCTTGCCTGTTGTCAGCAGGGAGTTGACACAATAAATAAGGACTTAACCGAGAGCGTTACAAAATATATGAAAATTGCTAGAGATGACGGACACCAGCCAATAGCCTACATTAAGACTAATGGTATTGCCCTAGACGTTGTGTTTAGTTGGAAGGTTAGCATGGTCATTTGTGTTAGTTTGTGAGGCTAGTGAGGCCAGACACATACTATAATAGTACGACACTACAAAATAATTGATACCTCTTTCTGAGTGTGTTGTGTTTTCCCCTCAGGGAAAGACCCAGGCCCAGCTGTTAATCGTAGAGAGGGGCTTTGACCCTGTGACCCCCATCCTACATGAGCTGACCTATCAGGCCATGGCCTACGACCTTGTCCCAATCAAGAACGACACCTACAAGTGAGAACCCAGCTCAGTCCCAGTACAGTTTTTTTTTTATATTCAGATCCCCAGTAGATGATGTCTTGGTGACCAATAGTCCTGTATGGCTCAGGTAGCGCATGGCACTTGCACTGCCAGAGTTGTGGGTTGGACTCCCGGGGCTCCCCATATATAAAATGGATGCACGCATGACTGTAAATCGCTTTGGATTAAAGCGTCTGTTGAATGGAATATATATATATATATTTTCTTGCTGTAGTTCACTCTCCCTTAGCGACCATTAGTCTTGCTGTAGTTCACTCTCCCTTAGCGACCGTGGTCTACTCTCCCTTGAACCCCTGCCTTGTGTTCTGTTTTCTTGTTCTCACTTGTTCTGGAATGTCTGAATGGGTCAAAAGAAATATGACAGACTTTCTGTATTAATTTAGAGGATAGCTGCACAGTAGCTGCGCCTAAGACATTTATACAGTAGACACAAAGTAATGTCTCTTTTGGCTGGCTATGTACTTTTCTATGTGCAGTATACTGTAAACATAGACATACATATAATCCACCGCCATGATGATGTAAGACAAACGTTGTTCGTTCACTTGTTTCTCTGTCCAGATATAAGTCTAAAGATGGTTCTGAGAAGGAGGCCCTGCTGAATGAGGATGACCAGCTGTGGGCCAGACTCAGACACATGCACATTGCTGAGGTGTCAGAGTAAGTATCCATTTTTGTTTGACATTTTTAAACCTCTGAAATAGTTATACTGAAGATAATTTGTTAACTATGTGCTTTATATTCTAGACAAATACCTAAACTGGTGAAAGAAATTTCTGCCAACAAAAAACAGCCAGATGGAAAGGTAGGTGGCCATTTTAGGTTCTCCCTCCACCTCTGTTCTACATGAAACTAGAAAGATTTTCTGTATCTGGGTTTGTCCTCTCCCTCCATTGAGTTCCCATCATTATTTTCTTCTCATCAATATTATAAATATTTTCTAGATCACAATAAGCGGTTTATCCCAGCTTATGAAGAAGATGCCCCACTTCCGCAAGCAGGTTGCTCAGGTACGTAGCGCTAGGTGATCTGGTCCGCTATGGTTGGCTCATTCTGATTGGTCTGATGGGATTGGGTGTGATGCCTTTGAGGCCCAGTGTCATGTAGTGCTTTCTTCGATAGGTCTTTATGGAAACAATATTGTGGAAACGGATCATTCCCCAATTAGGTGGCTGGGTTTATATGGAAATTAAAGCTGTTCACTTATACTGCAATGTGATTTTTAGAATAAAAAACATCAGCCATGTTTCAATGTCAACCACAGAAAACGGTCCATCTGAATTTGACTGAAGACTGTATGAACCACTTCCAGAAGAACGTGGAGAAACTCTGCAAAGCTGAGCAGGTATGTTTTATGCTATCTCATATGTATGGCCAAAATGCTACTGTTGTACTGTACATGTCCCTTATGTATGACCTTGTGCTTTCTGAGTGATGTTATGTCTTCGCTGTTCTATAGGACCTGGCAGTAGGGTCTGATGTGGAGGGTGTGAAGGTGAAGGACCCCATGAGGACACTGCTCCCTGTCCTGCTGCACCCCCATGGTACCTATGACAAGATCAGAGCTGTTCTCCTCTACATCTTCAGTCTCAATGGTGGGTCTGCTGCTCTGACTCACCCTCCGGCTTCACAGTCTGTCTTTATATTTACATGTGATCATTTAGTCATTTTTATATGGCATCTATTATATTGAAATTGTAATGAGTCTACGGTTTGAAAATGGAAAGTCATTAAATCCTTATTTGCCCCTTAACTAAGGTACTGTTGGAGCTTCAGCTATAGGAATATTCTTTCAATAGAATCTCTTTTAATTTGAACTTTAGTCAAATACTCTTTTTAAAAACATTTTCTTTTTGGTTCTGAACAGGAACAACAGAGGAAAACCTGAACAAACTCATCCAGCACGTTAAGATCGAGGAGGATCGAGAGTTCATTCTGAACTGGCGAGAACTGGGAGTCCCCATCATATCTTCGGTAAGTGAGACTTCTAGGGCATACTGTACATAGTCTGCAAGATCTTAGCTGGCTCATAGCCCAGGTGGATTCTATAGTACTATCAGTGTGCATTGTATAGTAGTGTGGCACTTCACTAGTTTTATGTGGTTGTGTACTTTCTTTCAATTCTCCTTTTATATCTTCTTACCTTTAAATAGGGCTTTTAGTTATTGTTATGTTCCTATTTCTCACTCTCTCTCTCTCCCCCTCCACCCAGCCGAGCTTCTTCCCAATGCGTAGGTCATCTCGAAGGGACCGCACTCAGGAGGAGACATACAGCCTGTCCCGATGGACACCTGTCATCAAAGACGTGATGGAGGTCAGTGTTAATGATAACAATGATAAACCGTTTCCTTATCTCACAGAACAGAACTGTGTCACTTAGCTTTTCTCAGGGACAGGGGTAGGGAGGGAGTCATATGGGGAGGGAGTCACAGGAAGGGATGGGAACCAGGGCTCATATTCACAAAGTTGGAGTGCTGATCTAGGTTTAGTTTTGCCTTTTAGATGTAGATTACATGGACAGGGTGGACCAGACCCTAGATCAGCTGTTCTACTCTGAGATATGTTGTGGTGTTCTGGGTAACAGAAATTCCCTGAATGTTAAGGATGGGTGAGTCAATGCAGTCTGTTTTGGATGTAGGGAACAGAGGGGGATAAAGGTTTTTGGGTGACCTTAGGGTTACAGGAGGGTGGTGGGATTAGGAAGGAAATGGGATGGGTGAGGGAAGGCCTATGATATGTCAATCGTCACCCAGTACACAGTCCCTTTCTGAGTCACTGTGCTATTTAACTCTGTCAATGGTGTCTGTGTAACAGTGGATCGAGGCTCTACAAGCGCGACCCATAACAATACAACTGATTCAGGATCAATTCTCCTAATGGCTGATACCAGCCTAAGTATAACTATTATGAACTAAAGCTAAGCAACACAACCAGCCTTGGACCTGGGGCGGCAGGGTAGCCTAGTCGTTCTGCCCCTGAACAGGCAGTCAACCCACTGTTCCCAGGCCATCATTGAAAATAAGAATTTGTTCTTAACTGACTTGTCTGGTAAAATAAAAAAATAAAGTGACCAAACGTCCTGGGCCCATTGTCCAGTAACTGCCTCCCCACCATCATGATGACTGAATGAGTTATAGTGTAAGAATACTTTTTGTGTGGTGTTCCAGGATGCTGTGGAGAACAAGCTGGAGACCAGGGAATGGCCACACCAGTCAGAGTGCCCAGCAGCCTGGAATGGCTCTGGGGCTGTCAGGTAAGAGTCAACATTCTTTGTCACACAACTGCAGTTGGTAGTATTTGCTTTTGGTAAAGGGTGGTAACAAAAAAGTGCCCATGATTGACATTCATAGACTAATTGCAACCCAAAGGATGGATTGGGTTTGAGGAAATGGGTTATGGCTGTTACAGAAGGAGCGTTGGCACTCACACCGAACTCCATTCAGAGGCTTCTCCCATCCCTGGGGTGTGTTATGACTGGATGTCACAATGACTGGTCCAAATCGTTACTGCGTGTCAGTTACACAAGCTGATCTCTTTATCGTCTCGGTCTAGGATATGGTTCTGTTATAAATTACAACACTTACATATACAGATCTGATTAACTAATGGAAAAAATATGATAACGTAACTATTATTAATGATGGCTCACACTGACACACACCATCCATCCTTCCTTCTCTCCTCTCCCAGTGCCCGTCAGAAACACAAGGCCAGTACACAGGATGAGCGGAGGAGTGGCTCCAGGCTCATCATCTTTGTCATCGGAGGGATTAGCTACTCAGAGATGCGCAGTGCCTACCAGGTCACACAGTCCGTCAAGTCCTGTGAGGTCATCATAGGTGTGTAACAACAACAGCAGCAACTCTACGTGCTGTGCTGCAGGGCAGCGTTGGTGAATCTCAATCTCTTGTTAGTTGCATCTTCTCTCATCGCCTCCAATGTGATCTTCTCCATTGCAAGAAGAGCGAACACAAAGAATTGAAGACTTTTGTAGATTCAACCAACCATTCTCATTGTCCTTAACTACAGCCTAGTAACTGGACGACTGCTTTACACCCCCTGCTGTAAATAAATGGTAGTACAAAAACAGGAGGTAATGAATGAAAAAATAAATGCTGTACAGTATGGTTCAGTCTTGAGCAGGGGTACATCTTTCACTGGGGACGGGGGCCACATTTTGAAATTGCATTTGTCTCACCCAGTTTTATAATTGGAATGTGATACAAAATGGGGCAACTGGGTAGACTGTTTTGGAGTGTTTATCCGATTGGATAAAAAAAAATATATATATATTTTTTTTTTTCTAAAACCAAAGTTGCACCCCTGGTCTTGAGTGTCAGGCAAAGTAACACTACAGAATGTTCTTCATCTGTGTGTCTTTTTATTTTGTTATTTAAAAACGTCATTTTTTTTACTTCTCCAGGATCGTCCCACATTGTGACCCCCATGGAGCTCCTCGACGATATTCAGGCCCTGAGTAAACCAACCACCACCAAGGAGACCTTTACTATAGTGAAGGAGTGACCCACCCCGTACCCCTTCCCCAAACATAACACCCTCCCCCAATCCTGGGCACAGAGCACTCAACTTCATCAATGGAAGACTGAAGGGAATTCATATTCTAGAGTTTAGTCAATAGCTATGTGTATTATTAATACTTAACTTTGGAACCTGGTGCATATTTGTAACATAACCGTTGTGCCCTACACTAAAGTGCATTTATTACCTTTTTATCAAATCTGTGTGTGTGTGCGTCTCTAATGGCACCATTTATTCCATAAAAAGTGCACTACTTTTGATTAGGGCCCATAGGGCTCTGGTCAAATGTAGTGCACTGCTGGGGAATAGGGTTCCATTTGAGATGCACCCTGTTTTTTCTCACTTTAAAACACTCAATGTTCCATGTTGGAAAGCTTCTGAGAAATGCTTAGAGATGTAATTTGGATAAAAAGATATGGAGCTAAGATAATGTACATATGATGTAAGCACTGTCTGTCTGCTGCTAGCTAAATCCTCTCTCCCCTCCATTACTGTTTATTTTGTCATAGATTATTTACATTTTCTTGTATTGAACTGCTGATGAATAAATGGCCGACATGGTTCAATGGTGTCTGATTATTATTTGGAGTGATACTCACTTTGCACATACACCCCCCCACTTATTCAAAATACAATGTGCACCTCTTTGGGTCCCCGGGAACAGGATTGAGAACCACTGCTCTAGAGTCATCTACTGAAACACTCATATATATATATATATATATATTTTTTTTAAACATGTATGATTCATCACCAATAGCATCAATAATAGAAAGTTATCTAGGGTGATACTGGCGATTGGGAGGTTTTGAGGAGACGTATGAAGCATCTGTATAATGAAGACAAAGAAACAGATCAGAATGCTTAATCAGAACAACAGTAATGTGATCCTCTGCAGCACATGTACTCAAAGCCAATCCTCTCCAGTGGGCTGCTACAGAAAGGAAGCAGAGGTTCTATAGAGAAGGCAGTAAGCGCAGCAGGGTTTTCTGTCTGAGGGACATGGGTATTGAGTGAACAAAGGGTTCTCATACCTGAAAAAGAGACAATGCTGCTGCTGCCCCCCCCCCCTCAGAGGATATGAGGCTTATATATCAAATCTGCCCTACTTTTAGCCACTCACCAAAAAAAATGCAGTATCACAGCCATGTTTTATATTGTGTCCATTGATTGTTGGAGATGAATCATTACATTGGCTTGTATAGGCTATATATTTTCAGCACTTGTATTATACAAAAGGATATGTATGATGGAAGGGTAAAGTCTGATCTTTAAGTGAAGAGAAAGTGAATGTAGGTAAGGGGACATGTTGTTGGGTGTTGGCCACTTGGCCACACAGCCTGTCTTCTGTGGTATGCAGTGCTAGTGCACCCCCTATTGACCTTCGGTTAGAGGAGGAAGTGTGATGGTGTGGGGTGCTTTGCTGGTGACACTGTCTGTGATTTATTTAGAATCACTACCTTGTCACAACACAACTGATTGGCATACACATTAAGAAGGAAAGAAATGCCACAAATGAACTTTTAACAAGGTACACCTATTAATTGAAATGCATTCCAGGTGACTATCTCATGAAGCTGGTTGAGAGAATGCCAAGAGTGCAAAGCTGTCATCAAGGCAAATGGTGGCTACTTTGAAGAATCTAAAATATATTTTGATTTAACACTTTTTTGGTTACTACATTATTCCATATGTGTTATTTCATAGTTTTGATGTCTTTACTATTATTCTACAATATTGAAAATAGTAAAAATAAAGAAAAACCCTTGAATGAGTAGGTGGGTACAAACTTTTGACTGGTACTGTATTTAATGATCATCTTATCGAAGTAACTTGGAGTCACGCAATGTTGTGTGGTCCTCCCAATACGACTCGTCAGGGAAGTATGCAGTTTAGGCTAGCAGTTTAGGCTAGCAGTTTAGGCTACGGAACCCAAACCGGCTGCGTGCGTGCGCCATCGTGCATACATTTATTTTGTCCCCCTACACCAAACATGATCACGACACGCAGGTTAAAATATCAAAACAAACTCTGAATGACATTAATTTGGGGACAGGTTGAAAAGCATTAAACATTTATGGCAATTTAGCTAGTTAGCTTGCACTTGCTAGCTAATTTGTCCTATTTAGCTAGCTTGCTGTTGCTAGCTAATTTGTCCTGGGATATAAACATTAGGTTATTATTTTACCTGAAATGCACAAGGTCCTCTACTCCGACAATTAATCCACACATAAAAACTGTCAACCGAATAATTTTGAATCATCTCTCCTCCTTCCAGGCTTTTTCATCATTTAACTTATATGGTGATTGACATCTAAACTTTCATAGTATTACCATGACAACCTGCAACAGTTCCTCTTTCAATCACCCACGTGGGTATAACCAATGAGGAGATGGCACATGGGTACCTGCTTCTATAAACCAATGAGGAGGTGGGAGAGGCAGGACTTGCAGCGAGATCTGCATCAGAAATAGGAATGACTTCTATTTTAGCCCTTGGCAACGCAGACGCTTGTTGATGCGCACGGGAGCAGTGTGGGTGCAATAATTGAATAACATAGATTCCTACCTTTATTTAGGTGTAGTCAGGGTGTAGGCTACAGATGAAATAAGTGATGAACTTCACATGATGGTTGAAGTGCAAAGTGGTGAGCGTGATGCTCCCTTCCAATAAATATCGATGGTCTTACTCTGGTGACATGACCATCGACGCTTGGCTGCCGTTTGACAAATAAAAATAATATTGCGCTTTCATCCATGACAGTCTATACGTGATACATTGTAACGTTTTAGCCTCTCTGCGCTCCAGCCAACAGCGCGATTGCCCCTGAACCCTGTTTCCTAGATCGCACATGCAGATACTAAAGTGGGCACACTCTCTATATAGGACAACTATTTTTTTTTTAAATCATCAGTACAGTTGAAAATGCGATGGAAACCCATTTTACTTGTATTATTTATTCGGTTGTATTATTTATTCTACACTAACCACGTTTCCATCATCCCAGTCGTTACTTTTAATGAGTCAGGTAATTCATCCGCTTGAAAAAGTATGATGGAAACATGGTTAGTGTAGAAATTAGGCGTGGTTTAGCTTCAAAATCTCTATAACGCCATTGGACAATATATTTTTTGGGGGAGGGGGAGATAAATAAGGAGGGAGGATTTTTTTTTTACTATAGCAAGGTCTTTGCTAAAAATCTACTTGAAAACAATATATAGCATTTTGCTGTTAGTTTTCTAAAGTCTAAACCTCTTTGAACGGTGAATCTGAATACACTTAAGGTAAGTTTGTTTAGTCTACTATGTGCCAGATGACTCCACGTATGACAACTTCTGCCTGTTAACTTTGGGGCACATAAATATATATGCACGGAAACGTAAGCGAAATACATGAATATGTAGACTACTAACCATTTTTTTTGCATTGTCTTTCGTATGTTGTAGTCTTACTGTCCTGGGCCCGTTTTAATAGTCCATGAGCCAGGGGTATCAGAGGGATGGATTTATGTCACTAGAGTTGGGAAATGTGTGATAGCAGTGCAGAAATGATAACTTTCTCTGTGTTATCACTCTTTCTTTCATCCCCCCATCCCATACATTTTGCCCTATGTCAAACAATGTCAGTATACAAGATATTGCTCAATTCTACCCTTTAATCAGGTGTCATTGGAAAATGTACATTCAAAGCTATCCATCAGACATATTTTCAGAATGTTCAGGGGAACTTTGACTTCTAGGGTACATATCAGAATGACCTGTATAAATGGCTTTAAAAAGAAAACCCTGATACGTTTTAAGCGTTGTTTGACAAGTTCTGAAATGTTGTGTATTCTAAATCATTATGAACATTTTCAGATATTTTTGGGCATACTACAATTATATTTCATACAGGTAAGGTAATGAAAAATCCTCCAATAGACCCTATTGAGTTGTTTGGGTGAATTCTGCGAAAGCCCTGCATCTACAAATATTTCTAAAAACCAGTTCCAGCAGTGTGTGCATAATTTGGTGCCTCTATTACCAAATGTTCAGTCGTGGCCAAAAGTTTTGAGAATGACACAAATATATATTTTCACAAAGTCTGCTACCTCAGTATGTATGATGGCAATTTGCATATACTCCAGAATGTTATGAAGAGTGATCAGATGAATTGCAATTAATTTCAAAGTCCCTCTTTGCCATGCAAATGAACTGAATCCCCCAAAAACATTTCCACTACATTTCAGACCTGCCACAAAAGGACCAGCTGACATCATGTCAGTGATTCTCTCGTTAACACAGGTGTGAGTGTTGACGAGAACAAGGCTGGAGATCACTCTGTCATGCTGATTGAGTTTGAATAACAGACTGGAAGCTTCAAAAGGAGGGTGGTGCTTGGAATCATTGTTCTTCCTCTGTAAATCATGGTTACCTGCAAGGAAATGTGTGCCGTCATCATTGCGTTGCACAAAAAGGGCTTCACAGGCAAGGATATTGCTGCCAGTAAGATTGCACCTAAATCAACCATTTATCGGATCATCAAGAACTTCAAGGAGAGCGGTTCAATTGTTGTGAAGAAGGCTTCAGGGTGCCCAAGAAAGTCCAGCAAGCACCAGGACCGTCTCCTAAAGTTGATTCAGCTGTGGGATCGGGGCACCACCAGTACAGAGCTTGCTCAGGAATGGCAGCAGGCAGGTGTGAGTACATCTGCACGCACAGTGAGGCGAAGACTTTTGGAGGATGGCTTGGTGTCAAGAAGGGCAGCAAAGAAGCCACTTCTATCCAGGAAAAATATCAGGAACAGACTGATATTCTGCAAAAGGTACAGGGATTGGACTGCTGAGGACTGGGGTAAAGTCATTTTCTCTGATGAATCCCCTTTCCGATTGTTTGGGGCATCCAGAAAAAAGGTTGTCCGGAGAAGACAAGGTGAACGCTACCATCAGTCCTGTGTCATGCCAACAGTAAAGCATCCTGAGACCATTCATGTGTGGGGTTGCTTCTCAGCCAAGGGAGTGGGCTCACTCACAATTTTGCCTAAGAACACAGCCATGAATAAAGAATGGTACCAACACATCCTCTTGAGAGCAACTTCTCCAAACCATCCAGGAACGGTTTGGTGACGAACAATGCCTTTTCCAGCATGATGGAGCACCTTGCCATAAGGCAAAAGTAATAACTAAGTGTCTCGGGAACAAAACATCGATATTTTGGGTCCATGGCCAGGAAACTCCCCAGACCTTAATCCCATTGAGAACTTGTGGTCAATCCTCAAGTGGCGGGTGGACAAACAAAAACCCACAAATTCTGACAAACTCCAAGCATTGATTATGCAAGAATGTGCTGCCATCAGTCAGGATGTGGCCCAGAAGTTAATTGACAGCATGCCAGGGCGGATTGCAGAGGTCTTGAAAAAGAAGGGTCAAAACTGCAAATATTGACTCTTTGCATCAACTTCATGTAATTGTCAATAAAAGCCTTTGACACTTATGAAATTCTTGTAATTATACTTCAGTATTCCATAGTAACATCTGACAAAAATATCTAAAGACACTGAAGCAGCAAACTTTGTGGAAATTAATATTTGTGTCATTCTCAACTTTTGGCTACGACTGTACAATCCCAAAACATAGCTGCCCCATTACATGGCATTCTATGGCTAAGCTGCCAACATTCTCATGTCAATGGCACAATATGGGCGATTTAAAAAAAATAGTTATAGCAGCACCAGCTATCACACATTTTCCAACTCTAGGGACATGGATCTTCAAAAAAATCACAGAGACATTGTCTTCCCAAGTTAGCCTGATGACCCCAATTTGGGAGTCTGGCTCATTGACGACAACTGCCGAAGATGTGACACGTTTCCCAAAACACCACTCAAACAACCTGGACTCAGGGGTAGACGTAACATAGGAAATGTAAATCTGTCTCACTCCATTTAGTATCATGTGTTGCAGTTCATATGGTATGTCTTGATTTGTGGATGCCCATCATCCATTTTGTATGATATGTTACGAATTAAAATTTGTATGATATATTACGAATTCCACTAGCGTTAGCTAGCTGTTCCCATAGACTTCCAGTCAATGAGCCAAAAAAGTCCGCCTCAGCAAGAATATATACAGTGCATACCCCTTGACTTATTCCACATTTGTTTGTGTCATAGCCTGAATTCAAAATGTTTTACATTGTCAAATGTTTCTCACCCATCTGCATACAATACCCCATAATGACAAAGTGAAAACATGTTTTTAGAAATTGTTGCAAATTTATTGAAAATGGAATGCAGAAATATATAATTTACATAAATTCACACCCCTGAGTCAATGCTTTGTAGAAGCATCTTTGGCAGCGCTTACAGCTGTGAGTCTGTTTTGTGTAAGTCTCTAAGACTTATTATTATTTTCAAAATTCTACAAGCTCTGTCAAATTGGTTGTTGATCTTTGCTACACAAACATTTTCAGGTCTTGCCATAGACTTAAGTAGATTTAAAGCTGCAATATGTAGTGCCTTCGGAAAGTATTCAGTCCCCTTTACCTTTTCCACATTGTTAGGTTACAGCCTTGTTCTAAAATTGATTAAATAGTTTCCCCCCCTAATTCATCTACACGCAATACCCCATAATGACAAAGCAAAAACATGTTTTGAAATCTTAGCAAAACTAAATATACTGAAATATGACATTTTCATAAGTATTCAGACCCTTTATTCAGTACTTTATTGAAGCACCTTTGACAGTGATTACAGCCTTGAGTCTTCTTGAGTATGACGCTACAAGCTTGGCACACCTGTATTTGGGGATTTGCTCCCATTGTTCTCTGCAGATCCCCTCAAGCACTGTCAGGTTGGATGGGGAGTGTTGCTGCACAGCTATTTTCAGGTCTCTCCAGAGATGTTAGATCGGGTTCAAGTCCGGGCTCTGGCTGGGCCACTCAAGGACATTCAGAGACGTGTCCCAAAGCCACTCCTGCATTGTCTTGGCTGTGTGCTTAGGTTTGTTGTCTTATTGGAAGGTGAACCATTGCCCCAGTCTGAGGTCCTGAGCTCTCTGGAGCAGGTTTTCTTCAAGGATCTCTGTACTTTGCTTCGTTCATCTTTGCCTTGATCCTGACGAGTCTCCCAGTCCCTGTCGCTGAAAAGCATGCCCACAGCATGGTGCGGCCACCACCATGCTTCACCGTACACTCTACAAAAGAAAAGGTCCCTGGAGTATCATTTAAGGGTTCTTAAAATTGAATATGTGGGGTAACCCCTATAAGTTCTTTGAATAACCATTTAATAGATCCTCGAAGAACCTTTTGGTGTTAATTTTTGAACTACCCCCCTCCCCTATTATTAATAATAATCATAACAATAATATTTTAGTTCAGTGTTTATTATGATTTTAGTGGCAAAGCAGAATAAAAAGGTCTTAAATGAGGTAAACTCGCAGTAGAGCCCCAGGTCCAATGGATATATCCTCTGGCGGGTTGATGTTCTCCTTATCCATAGCCAAAATGATTTTGCAGTGTATGGTGAGCGAACAGGTTTCCTGTTATATTCAGAGGTGTAGAGAGGGTGAGTCTGAATCTAAAAATAGTAAATACAGATGATTAACAAAACATGCCCACAACAGAATTAATACCTTGGTTTTTGTGTTGAATGTTTCGATAATGGTTTTCATACACATACCTTGTCCATAATGTAGAGACCTATGGGATTTTCATTGAAGAGGTAATGGTGGATGGTACATGTGATCTGCGTAACATACCAATACCAATTGACACCCTGTGTATATCTCCTTGTCTGTATACCTGCAGACACAAAAGGGAGCAGTTCAGTCATCTGCACCCAATACAGCCAGCCTTTAACATAATTCTTATAGCCCAACATATTCTTACCTCTTTGTTGATTTGATATCCATTGAATTGTGTCCATTTTCTGTTTTAGAAAGATTGGCAGAATTATGAAAAGTGATGGTATCACCATAAAACAATATAAATGTGGATCATACAAGGGATAAACCTTACCTGAAATTGAGGAGATCTTTACATTTTTCAGTTAAGTGCTTGCACCTTCTGTCCTTTCAAATCCAAATGTTTCAGTTGGGCAGTTCAGTTCTTGCAAGAACCCCCTACAAACTAATGAAATTCTTCGATGAACCCCACCTCCTATCGGGTTCTTGGTTGAACCTTTTGGGCGCCATTTTAATGCCAAGAACCCTAAGATTATTCGAAGAACTTTGAGGATCTTAGAAGAACCCTTGTTGAACCTCTAATTTTTTTGAGTATAGGGATGGTGCCAAGTTTCCTAGAGAGGGTTAGGGTTAGGGTTAGGGTTCAATCTTGTTTCTCAGTCTTTAGGTGCCTTTTGGCAAACTCCAAGCGGGCTGTCATGTGACTTTTACTGAGGAGTGACTTCCGTCTGATCACTCTACCATAAAGGTCTGATTGGTGTAGTGCTGCAGAGATGGTTGTCCTTCTGGAAGGTTCTCCCATCTTCACAGAGTAACTCCAGAGCTCTGTCAAAGTGACCATCGGGTTCTTGGTTACCTCCCTGACAAAGACCCATTTCGCACCGATTGCTCAGTTTGGCCGTGCGGCCAGCTCTAGGAAGAGTCTTGGTAGATCCAAATTTCTGCCATTTTAAGAATGATGGGGACCTTCAATGCGGCAGACAGTTGTTTGTACCCTTCCCCAGATCTGTGCCTTGACACAATCCTGTCTCGGAGCTCTATGGACAATTCCTTCAACTTCATGGCTTGGTTTTGAATCTGACATGCACTGTCAGCTGTAGGACCTTATCTAGACAGGTGTGTGCCTTTCCAAATCACGTCCAATCATTTGAATTTACCACAGGTGGACTCCAATCAAGTTGAACAAACATCTCAAAGATGATCAATGGAAACAGGATGCACCTGAGCTCAATTTTGAGTCTCATAGCAAAGGGTCTGAATACTTACAGTACCAGTCAAAAGTTTGGATACACCTACACATTCCAGGATTTTTTTATTTTTTTTTACATTGTATAATAATAGCGAACAAATCAAAATATATTTGAGATTATTCAAAGTAGCCACCTTTTGCCTTGATGGCAGCTTTGCACACTCTTGGCATTCTCTCAACCAGCTTCACCTGGAATGCTTTTCCAACAGTTCTGCAGGAGTTCCCACATATGCTGAGCAATTGTTGGCTGCTTTTCCTTCACTCTGCGGTCCAACTCATCCCAAACCTTCTCAATTGGGTTGAGGTCGGGTGATTGTGGAGGGCAGGTCATCTGATGCAGCACAACATCACTCTCCTTCTTGGTCAAATAGCCCTTACACAGCCTGGAAGTGTGTTTGGTCATTGTCTTGTTGAAAAAAAATGGTAGTTCCACTAAGTGCAAACCAGATGGGATGGTGTTACGCTGCAGGATGCTGTGGTTGCCATGCTAGTTAAGTGTGCCTTAAATTCTAAATAAATCACTGACAGCGTCACCAGCAAAGCATCCCCACACCATCACACCTCCTCCGTGCTTCACAGTGGGAACCACACATGCGGAGATCATCCGTTCACCTGCTCTGCGTCTCACAAAGACACTGCGATTCGAACCAAAAATCTCAAATCTGGACTCATCAGACCAAAGGTCTAATTTCCACTGGTCTAATGTTAGTTGCTCGTGTTTCTTGGCCTGAGCAATTCTCTTCTTATTATTGGTGTCCTTTAGTGGTGGTTCTTGAAATATTCTGTATTGACTGACCTTCATGTCTTAAGGTAATGAGGGATTGTCATTTATCTTTGCTTATTTGAGCTGTTCTTGCCATAATATAGACTTGTTATTTTACCAAATAGGGTTATCTTCTGTATACCACCCCTACCATGTCACAACACAACTTTTTATAAAAATTATACATTTTTCATCAATCTACACACAATACCACATAATGACAGAGCGAAAAAAAATGTAATGTTTGAAAATGTATTAAAAAGGAAAAACTAAAAAGTTTTCAGACCTTTTGCTATGAGACTCGAAATTGAGCTCACAGTAGCCTCCATCATTCTTAAATGGAAGAAATTTGGAAACACCAAGACTCTTCCTAAAGCTGGCCGCCCGGGCCAAACTGAGCAATTGGGGGAGAAGGGCCTTAGTCAGGGAGGTGACGGATAATCCGATGGTCACTCTGACAGAGCTCCAGAGTTCCTCTGTGGAGATTCCTTTATAGTAGAGTGGCAAGATGGAGCCACTCCTCAGTAAAAGCACATGACAGCCCGCTTGAAGTTTGCCAAAAGGCACCTAAAGACTCTCAGACCATCAGCAACAAAATTCTCTGGTCTGATGAAACCAAGATTGAACTCTGGCCTGGATGCCAAGCGTCACGTCTGGAGGAAACCTGGCACCATCACTACGGTGAAGGATGGTGGTGGCAGCATCATGCTGTGGGGATGTTTTTCAGCGGAAGAGACAGGGAGACTCGTCAGGATTGAGGGAAAGATGAGAGTAGTACAGAGAGATCCTTGAAGAAAACCTGATCCAGAGCGCTCAGGACCTCAATGGAGAGAAGGTTCACCTTCCATCATAACAACAGCCAAGACAATATAGGAGTGGCTTCGGGACAAGTCTCTGAATGTCCTTGAGTGGCCCAGACAGAGCCCGGACTTGAACCCAATCGAACATCTCTGGAGAGACGTGAAAATAGCTGTGCAGCATCGCTCCCCGTCCAAACTGACAGCGCTTGAGATGATCTGCAGAGAACAATGGAAGAAACTCCGCAAATGCAGGTGTGCCAAGCTTGTAGCGTCATACCCAAGAAGACTTGAGGCTGTAATCGCTGCCAAAGGTGCTTCAACACTTTACTGAGTAAAGAGCCTGAATAGTTATGTAAATGTGTTTTCAGTTTTTTATTTGAAATACATTTGCAAAAATGTATAAAAACCTGTTTTTTTTATGGGGTATTGTGTGTAAATTGACGAGGGGAAAAAACGATTTAATACATTTTAGAATAAGGCTGTAATGTTACAAAATGTGAGAAAAGTCAAATGTCTGAATACTTTCCGAAAGCACTGTATACATGTTTTTTTGCAGCACTGCTAAATGAATATAGGGGAAACACTGAATACTAACACCAGCAAAAAATAGCATACTACCAAGTGGACCAACCAGCAAAATGTAAACAAGGGAGCAAATGCATCCTGTCATAGGTCCTAAGAATATGACCAAGGTTAAAACCGTTGTACTAATCTCTAAGGTAGGTCATATTCTTCAAAATCAAGGGGTTTATTTCATTCGGTTGAAATACTGTCTGTTAGTCTCACCTCTTGGTGTTTTAGAAAAATAAAGTCTGAATATTAGGACAGGATATTTGCAATAAATAGGTGAATAAGAACATCGGCGAGATCTTCTTCATTCATCATAATTTGGGTGAGTCTCTTTTTACTCATCTCAATTCAAATGTGTTAGCCCTCTTACCTTCTGTTCCACTTCCTGACTCCAGCATGGTGGGCTTGTTGCAGCATGTTCATGATGTTATTCTATTTCAAAGCCTCAAAAGTGAAACCACATTTTCTATCAGGTCCTGACATATTGCAGTCTGACTGATCACCTATTCTAGCGCTTTTCTCTGCTGTGCTTCTCTTTTTTCCCATCCATCTAGAAATGTCATTAACTTTCTCTGGGCCTGGGGCAGAATCCCCATCTCTCATCAGTCTTGAAAGTAGGTAAAAGAGGCTTAAACCACGTTGAGAATGAGAAACCTTCCAATTGGCCAAACTAACATGAGGCTGAATTGCAGGCAGGCAGCTCTACTGCGAAGACCTCTGTGAATGGTGTCCTTTTACACACGCTGCCTGGTCTGCAATCGGTGTGGCAGTGTAGCCGTGTAGCCTAGTGGTTAGAGCATTGGACTATTAACCGAAAGGTTTCAAGTTCAAATCCCCGAGCTGACAAGGTACAAAATCTGTCGTTCTGCCCCTGAACAGTCAGTTAACTGACTGTTCATAGGCCTTGATTGAAAATAAGAATTTGTTCTTAACTGACTTGCCTAGTAAAATAAAAATAATCTCCTCCTGGGTTGTGATTTCTTTGAACCCTCCACAGGATATATAGTTTTTTAATTCATTTTTTATTTCACCTTTATTTAACCAGGTAGGCTAGTTGAGAACAAGTTCTCATTTGCAACTGCGACCTGGCCAAGATAAAGCATAGCAATTCGACACATACAACAACACAGTTACACATAGAATAAACAAAACATAGTCAATAATACAGTAGAACAAAAGAAAACAAAAAGTCTATGTACAATGAGTGTAAATGAGGTAAGATAAGGGAGTTAAGGCAATAAATAGGCCATAGTGGCAAAGTAATTACAATATAGCAATATTGGCCCTAATCTTACTTTATGTTGTTACTGCATCAGATTACTGAGAGAGCACATTCAAATTGGAACTGGAACGCTTTAGTCTATTAGTCCACCATAACATTGGATTTAGTGTGCTTTTCAATAGGCTTGGGCGGTATACCGTATACAAGGGGTTTTTGAAAAATCCACAGGAGGGTTTTTCAATATCATCAATACATCAACTATTTATTTGAAGTTTTTCAATACATTTGAATATTTGTAGATATTTTTAAATTAATACCTGCAGTCAACCGGTGCAATACGTTAGGAGATCAAGCAGATTGCATTCTTCATTTCACCTGATATATTCTTTGACATTATGAAGTTTACCGTAGTTCCCCACAACGGGAGCAAGCAGGAGCTGGTGAGTCCATAGCATTCTATATCTATCGGTGAGTCTCTGTGAGGCACACATGAGGTGATGAAGTTACACTTGTATGCAATTCACTACTAAATGTTTACCATCAGATATATTACAATGGCTTTCTCCAAGAAGTCAAAGTACTATGGATGATTTAGCTGTACAGTTGCCATTTTTTCCCCTGTGCTTCCGACTAGCGTTTTTTTCTCCTCCCTTTTTCTCCCTTCTGCTCTGTGTACACACTGCTGTTCCTTCAAAAAAGCATGCATCACAACTTTGTTCATTTGCACAATTTATCGTAAATGTCCACACAACGAAAAGGACATGCAGTAGCCACTAGCTATGCGTAAATAACTTTATGAGATGGATTTGCCTGTCTCTGCAATTAGTTATGTTACTTTTCGCACGTTAACATTTAGCTAACAGCGTCTGTGATTTAGCTATTAGTTTGTGCTAATGTTGTTAGCATTCTGGTAAATAGAGGCCCAATGGGCTTTTCATGTGTTTTTAGCATCCCCCTTGTGTGCTATGCCAGCAATGACAATATGAAAATATGGATACCCCTGAAGCCTACTTACCAAACGTACAGTTGAAGTCGGAAGTTTACATACATTTAGGTTGGAGTCATTAAAACTCGTTTTTCAACCACTCCATAAATTTCTTGTTAACAAACTATAGTTTTGGCAAGTCGGTTAAGACATCTGCTTCGTGCATGACACAAGTAATTTTTCCAACAATTGTTTACAGACAGATTATTTCACTTATAATTCACTGTATCACAATTCCAGTGGGTCAGAAGTTTACATACACTAAGTTGACTGTAACTTTAAACAGCTTGGAAAATTCCAAAAAATGATGTCATGGCTTTAGAAGCTTCTGATAGGCTAATTGACATAATTTGAGTCAATTGGAGGTGTACCTGTGGATGTATTTCAAGACCTTCCTTCAAACTCAGTGCCTCTTCGCTTGACATCATGGGAAAATCAAAAGAAATCAGCCAAGACCTCTGAAAAAAACATATGGTCCATCATTGGGAGCAATTTCCAAATGCTTGAAGATAACCACGTTCATCTGTACAAACAATAGTATGCAAGTATAAACACCATCATACCTCTCAGGAAGGAGACGCGTTCTGTCTCCTAGAGATGAACGTACTGGTGCGAGAAGTGTTGTTCAACAGCAAAGGACCGTTTTGAAGACGCTGGAGGAAACAAGTACAAAAGTGCTCCAAAACCGCCATAAAAAAAGCAAGACTACGGTTTACAACTGCACATGGGGACAAAGATGGTACTTTTTGGAGAAATGTCCTCTGGTATGATGAAACAAAAATAGAACTGTTCGGCCATAATGACCATTATGTTTGGGGGAAAAAGGGGGACGCTTGCAAGCTGAAGAACACCATCCCAACCGTGAAGCACGGGGGTGGCAGCATCATATTCTGGGGGTACTTTGTTGCAGGAGGGACTGGCACATAGATGGCATCATGACGAGGGAAAATTATGTGGATATATTGAAGCAACATCTCAAGACATCAGTCAGGAAGTTAAAGTTTGGTCGCAAATGGGTCTTCCAAATGGACAATGACCCCAAGCATACTTCCAAAGTTGTGGCAAAATGGCTTCAGGACAATAAAGTCAAGGTATTGGAGTGGCCATCACAAAGCCCTGACCTCAATCCAAAATTTGTGGGCAGAAGTGAAAAGGCATGTGCGAGCAAGGAGGCCTACAAACCTGACTCCGTTACACCAGCTCTGTCAGGAGGAATGGGCCAAAATTCATCCAACTTATTGTGGGAAGCTTGTGGAAGGCTACCCAAAACATTTGACCCAAGTTAAGCAATTTAAAGGCAATGCCACCAAATAAATCAAATCAAATGTATTTATATAGCCCTTCGTACATCAGCTGATATCTCAAAGTGCTGTACAGAAACCCAGCCTAAAACCCCAAACAGCAAGCAATGCAGGTGTAGAAGCACAGTGGCTAGGAAAAACTCTCTAGAAAGGCCAAAACCTAGGAAGAAACCTAGAGAGGAACCAGGCTATGAGGGGAGGCCAGTCCTCTTCTGGCTGTGCCGGGTGGAGATTATAACAGAACATGGCCAAGATGTTCAAATGTTCATAAATGACCATAATCGTCAAATAATAATAATCACAGTAGTTGTCAAGGGTGCAGCAAGTCAGCAGCTCAGGAGTAAATGCCAGTTGGCTTTTCATAGCCAATCATCAAGAGTATCTCTACCACTCCTGCTGTCTCTAGAGAGTTTAAAACAACAGGTCTGGGACAGGTAGCACATCCGGTGAACAGGTCAGGATTCCATAGCCGCAGGCAGAACAGTTGAAACTGGAGAAGCAGCACAGCCAGGTGGACTGTGGACAGCAAGGAGTCATCATGCCAGGTAGTCCTGAGGCATGGTAATAAAAATAAAAGAGAGCCGCACACTCTTGGAGCTCAGATGCAAAAATTTAATACCAACGTTTCGACAGCCAAGCTGTCTTCATCAGGGTATAAGTCCTGAGGCATGGACCTTGGGCTCAGGTCCTCCGAGAGAAAGAGAGAATTAGAGAGAGCATACTTAAATTCACACAGGACATAAAACAGGAGAAGTACTCCAGATATAACAAACTGACCCTAGCCCCCGACACATAAACTACTGCAGCATAAATACTGGAGGCTGAGACAGGAGGGGTCAGGAGACACTGTGGCCCCATCCGATGATACCCCCGGACAGGGCCAAACAGGAAGGATATAACCCCACCCACACAGCCCCCACACCACTAGAGGAATATCTTCAACCACCAACTTACCATCCTGAGAAGGCCAAGTATAGCCCGCAAAGATCTCCGCCATGGCACAACCCAAGGGGGGGCGCCAACCCAGACAGGAAGATCACATCAGTGACTCAACCCACTCAAGTGACGCACCCCTCCTAGGGACGGCATGAAAGAGCACCAGTAAGCCAGTGACTCAGACCCTGTAATAGGGTTAGAGGCAGAGAATCTCAGTGGAGAGAGGGGAACCGGCCAGGCAGAGACAGCAAGGGCGGTTCGTTGCTCCAGAGCCTTTCCGTTCACCTTCACACTCCTGGGCCAGACTACACTCAATCATATGACCCACTGAAGAGATGAGTCTTCAGTAAAGACTTAAAGGTTGAGCCCGAGTCTGCGTCTCTCACATGGGTAGGCAGACCATTCCATAAAAATGGAGCTCTATAGGAGAAAGCCCTGCCTCCAGCTGTTTGCTTAGAAATTCTAGGGATAATAAGGAGGCCTGCGTCTTGTGACCATAGCGTACGTGTAGGTATGTACAGCAGGACCAAATCAGAGAGATAGGTAGGAGCTTTGTAGGCTAGCAGTAAAACCTTTAAATCAGCCCTTGCCTGAACAGGAATCGAGTGTAGGGAGGCTAGCACTGGAGTAATATGATCAATTCTTTTGGTTCTAGTCAGGATTCTAGCAGCTGTATTTAGCACTAACTGAAGTTTATTTAGTGCTTTATCCGGGTAGCCGAAAAGTAGAGCATTGCAGTAGTCTAACCTAGAAGTAACAAAAGCATGGATTAATTCTGCATCATTTTTGGACAGAAAGTTTCTGATTTTTGCAACAGTCTTGATATATTCGTCAAAAGAGAGATCAGGGTCCAGAGTAACACTGAGGGCCTTCACAGTTTTATTTGAGACGACTGCACAACCATCAAGATTAATTGTCAGATTCAACAAAAGATATCTTTGTTTCTTGGGACCTAGAACAAGCATCTCTGTTTTGTCCGAGTTTAAAAGTAGAAAGTTTGCAGCCATCCACTTCCTTATGTCTTAAACACAGGCTTCTTAGCGAGGGCAATTTTGGGGCTTCATCATGTTTCATTGAAATGTACAGCTGTGTGTCATCCGTAAAGCAGTTAAAGTTAACAATATGTTTTCGAATGACATCCCCAAGAGGTAAAATATATAGTGAAAGCAATAGTGGTCCTAAAACGGAACCTTGAGGAACACCGAAATTTACAGTTGATTTGTCAGAGGACAAACCGTTCACAGAGACAAACTGATATCTTTCCGACAGATAAGAGCTAAACCAGGCCAGAACTTCTCCGTGTAGACCAATTTGGGTTTCCAATCTCTCCAAAAGAATGTGGTGATCGATGGTATCAAAAGCAGCACTAAGGTCTAGGAGCACGAGGACAGATGCAGAGTCTCGGTCTGATGCCATTAAAAGGTCATTTGCCACCAAGTGCAGTCTCAGTGCTATGATGTGGTCTTAAACCAGGCTGAAGCATTTCTTATACATTGTTTGTCTTCAGGAAGGCAGTGAGTTGCTGCGCAACAGCTTTTTCTAAAATCTTTGAGAGGAATGGAAGATTTTATATAGGCCGATTAGTTTTTTTTATATTTTCTGGGTCAAGGTTTGGCTTTTTCAAGAGAGGCTTTATTACTGCCACTTTTGGTGAGTTTGATACACATCCGGTGGATAGAGAGCCGTTTATTATGTTCAACATAGGAGGGCCAAGCACAGGAAGCAGCTCTTTCAGTAGTTTAGTTGGAATAGGGTCCAGTATGCAGCTTGAAGGTTTAGAGGCCATGATTATTTTCATCATTGTGTCAAGAGATATAATACTAAAACACTTGAGTGTCTCTCTTGATCCTAGGTCCTGGCAGAGTTGTGCAGACTCAGGACAACTGAGCTTTGAAGGAATACGCATATTTAAAGAGGAGTCCGTAATTTGCTTTCTAATGATCATGATCTTTTCCTCAAAGCAGTTCATGAATTTATTACTGCTGAAGTCAAAGCCATCCTCACTTGGGGAATGCTGCTTTTTTATTAGCTTTGCGACAGTATCAAAAATACATTTCGGATTATTCTTATTTTCCTCAATTAAGTTGGAAAAATAGGATGATCGAGCAGCAGTGAGGGCTCTTCGATACTGCACTGTACTGTCTTTCCAAGCTAGTCAGAAGACTTCCAGTTTGGTGTGGCACCATTTCCGTTCCAATTTTCTGGAAACTTGCTTCAGGGCTCGGGTATTTTCTGTATACCAGGGAGCTAGTTTCTTATGACAAATGTTTTTAGTTTTTAGGGGTGCAACGGCATCTAGGGTATTGCACAAGGTTAAATTGAGTTCCTCAGTTAGGTGGTTAACTGATTTTTGTCCTCTGACGTCCTTGGGTAGGCAGAGGGAGTCTGGAAGGGCATCAAGGAATCTTTGTGTTGTCTGGGGATTTATTGCATGACTTTTGATGCTCCTTGGTTGGGGTCTGAGAAGATTATTTGTTGCAATTGCAAACGTAATAAAATGGTGTTCCGATAGTCCAGGATTATGAAGAAAAACATTAAGATACACAACATGTATTCCATTGGACAAAACTAGGTCCAGAGTGTGACTGTGACAGTGAGTAGGTACACGGACATGTTGGACAAAACCCACTGAGTCGATGATGGCTCCGAAAGCTTTTTGGAGTGGATCTGTGGACTTTTCCATGTGAATATTAAAGTCACCAAAAATTAGAATATTATCTGCTATGACTACAAGGTCCGATAGGAATTCAGGGAACTCAATGAGGAACGCTGTATATGGCCCAGGAGGCCTGTAAACAGTAGCTATAAAAAGTGATTGAGTAGGCTGCATAGATTTCATGACTAGAAGCTCAAAAGACGAAAACTGCATTTTTTTTATTGTAAATTTAAATTTCCTATCGTAAATGTTAGCAACACCTCCGCCTTTGCGGAATGCACGGGGGATATGGTCACTAGTGTAAACAGGAGGTTAGGCCTCATTTAACACAGTAAATTCATCAGGCTTAAGCCATGTTTCAGTCAGGCCAATCACATCAAGATTATGGTCAGTGATTAGTTCATTGACTATAACTGCATTTGAAGTAAGGGATCTAACATTAAGTAGCCCTATTTTGAGATGTGAGGTATCACGATCTCTTTCAATAATGGCAGGAATGGAGGAGGTCTTTATCCTAGTGAGATTGCTAAGGCGAACACCGCCATGTTTAGTTTTGCCCAACCTAGGTCGAGGCACAGACACGGTCTCAATGGGGATAGCTGAGCTGACTACTGTGCTAGTGGCAGACTCCACTAAACTGGCAAGCTGGCTAACAGCCTGCTACCTGGCCTGCACCCTATTTCATTGTGGAGCTAGAGGAGTTAGAGCCCTTTCTATGTTGGTAGTACTAAATACTAATTGAGTGTATGTAAACTTCTGACCCACTAGGAATGTGATGAAAGAAATAAAAGCTGAAATAAATCATTCGCTCTACTATTATTCTGACATTTCAACTTAAAATAAAGTGGTGATCCTAACTGACCAAGAACAGTGAATTTTTACTAGGATTAAATGTAGGAATTGTGAAAAACTGAGTTTAAATGTATTTGGTTAAGGTGAATGTAAACTTCCGACTTCAACTGAATATGCCTATAGGTGTAGTTGGCTTGATATTTGAAACTTGAACTCTTTTAACATATTTTTATTGGATTTACTTTCCAGTTCTATAGTTAACAAATGCAATAAATATGACACTTCACAAAACAAAAGCAGTTCATACATTCTCATAAATAGTGTTACCTTCCTAGAATATGGGAATTTCCTAAGATTGACATAAATGTTCAATCTTAGGAAATGTATGTTACCTCTCCTGCAGAGGATAAGTTCATTAGAGTTACCACCCTCAGAAATTGCAGACCAAATAAATTCTTTACAGAGTTCAAGTAACAGAGACATCTCAACATCAACTGTTCAGAGGAGACTGTGTGAATAAGGCCTTCATAGACGAATTGCTGCAAAGAAACCACTACTAAAGGACACCAATAAAAATAAGGGACTTGCTTGGGCCAAGAAACATGAGCAATGGACATTAGTCCAGTGGAAATTTGTGCTTTGGTCTGGAGTCCAAATTTGAGATTTTGATTCCATGGTCTCCGCATGTGTTTTTCCCACCGTAAAGCATGGAGCAGGTGTTATGGTGTGGGGGTGATTTGCTGGTGACACTGTCAGTGATTTATTTAGAATTCAAGGCACACTTAACCAGCATGGCTACCACAGCATTCTGCAGCTACACACAATCCCATCTGGTTTGCGTTTAGTGGGACTATCATTTGTGTGTTCCGCATTTAACCCAACCCCTCTGATTAAGAGAGGTGCGTGGGGCTGCCTTAATCGACATCCACGTCTTCGGCGCCCAGGGAACAGTTGACTGCCTTGTTTAGGGGTAGAACGACAGATTTTTCCCTTTGCTATTATTCTAATGAGCTCCTCCTCAAACGGACAAATTTGGTTGACCGGATCAAATCTCTACCAATCATAGACGTCTTATGTTTCACGTTTAGTATATTCGCTAGCTAGCAAAACATACACGCGAAGGACACTGCACTGATTTGGCAGCTGTTTCATGGAAACTAGCTAATCCATTGTGATTTAATTAAAATGTCCAATACTAGCTACAGTGGTTCACTAGCTTGGAGGAAGTGTTTAATGTTGTGTGCATTGCGTTTGTACACTTCAAGCTAAGCCAATCCCATAGCCTACAGTGCATATGAAGTGTGACTGGCTCATCCATGGATGTACAGAGAAAATGCCCTATTTGTTTCCACTTTTTTTGTTTGCTCCCCCAGATAGGGGTTTGTGCATTCTGATTGGCTCATAGTCAAGTTGTTGGCCAGTGACAAGCATCGCAATTCTACAAGAAGAATCATCACGACCAGGGTCAGCATGCAGCAAGTACCGCTTTTGTTCTAGCAAGAGAAAGAACAGCCTCCCACTGTGATAAGTACCTACGGCAGTGAGATTCTCTGTGTGTAACATGCTTTACAGAGGGTCAAGGATCATAGCCCCAAGACATGTTAACCTCCCATGTTATTGGTAATGGTGAGACATTAGCATGTCTTGAGGGTGTGATCTTTGACCCTCTGTAACTTTCTCAATCATCATTATTCACGATTAATTCAGGATTGTCTGTATTCATAGTAGCACCCACATTTAATGTAGAGATGTTTAGAAACATTATATTCTTATCATACAAGCGACTACAAAATGGCAATACATTATTTACCATTCATTTCTATTGGGCACAAAATAATCTGAAACATAACGTAGAGTCACAAACTTAATATAGTCATTTTGTGCAAGGAATATGGAACCAAATACTAAACTTTTGACTACTTTATTTATACACTTTTTTAGGGGGGTTAATATTTTTGACCAATAACTTTTTGAGAGAGAAAAAAAATACTTTTTAAACACTTTCTCTGAGCAAATATTAGTATAAAATAATATAATTTGTTTTTTGAGCATACAATATAGAATTATTTATTTTATAAAGTCATTGCCCACTGGGCACACACTGGAAATTGCGTTGAACTGATGTGGAATATACGTTGAATTGCTCATCTTTGTCAAGGTTGTCAATTTCGGAATAATTCTGGGCTTGAAGTGACAAATCCGAACTGCCCACTTTTGCAAATCCGTGTGAATGTGGTGTCTTTTCCTATTATAAATCATTTTCAGCCTACATTTTGTTTCAGGGCTAGGTTTTATTTTAATGTTACCACCCACCAGCATGTCATTGTTTAAGACTTCTAGTAGATGTTTTTTAAGACCCCTTTTCTAACTGACCAGAAATCAAAGCATTTGCTTTTTCCAAATTTTTAGGATAGAAAATGGTTGAAAACTTATCTATGCCTTAATTTCCCCAAAATATAGACTCTTATCTTTCATTTGACACCATTTGATATGCCCCTATGAACTTCACATTCACATCCTTTTACATGGAAATGACCTACACCATTGATATGTCCAGCTGATTCAGCTTCTGGCTACTGTACCTGTGTCAGTGGGTCAGTGTTGCTATGGTGCTGCACATGGAGAATAAGGCCTTGCCCTCACACAGCATCTCCAGTTTCCCTCTAATGGAACAGAGATGGGTAGATCGAGGGTGATTGAGAGATGGAGAGTGGAACAAGTGAAATGAGAGAGGGGGAGCTTACTTTACCTGTGCGAGGTCTTTGTTCCCGTGTAGAGTGTTTGTGTGGGGTATTTGTATCACTGTGTCTCTTGCCCTCTGGCACTCACACAGCAGTGGTTTCATGACTTCCTTTTGAATTTGTTTACATCTGGATTAGATTTATTTAAGCAACTGAATTTTATTTCTCCCAGATGGTTGGTTGGGATCCCCCCATCATGCTCTACAGCTCTCTTTTTCCCCACCTGGTTTTAATGTGGATCACATAAGGACTTCTCTGCTTGCTATGCACCCAAATGGACACCAGTGTTTCTCTGCTAAGTGTGCAGGACAAGCAGCAAGCTCTTCATGTCCGCCACAGGTATGTGTGTTCTCTCCTCTCGTTTTGGGCATGTAACTATGCTGCCCTTTTTGGAATGTTGAAGACTTGCTGCTGAGTGCTTATCAATTAAAGGGATCTGCAAGAAGGAATATTATAACAAATTATACCATAGTCTAATTCAAGAAAAAAACATTTTCCCAGGGCAGTAGGGAAGGAGTATACTAAAAATCATATCTGGCGTGTTATCAAAAATGTATTGTGTTTATTTGTTCAGTGTATTTTGGTTAATTCAGTGTTCAGTCTGTGTTCCCTGTGGTGACAATGGCAGGGGTGTTCTCAGTCTCAGTAAACCTACCCCCCAGTGGGAGGCCAGTGATATGGAGCTGAGAGGCCTGTTGGAGTAGGCAAAAGAGGCCTGGGTTGTAAGCAGTGTCTCGTTCCTGTCAATATTTAATAGCAGAATGAAACATGAATGACAATTCTCAAGTGATTGACTTGCTTTCAAATGTCTATACAGTTTGGCTTCTCTCCTCCACAGCGCACACTGTGTGAACCCAACCACACATTGGTGGGAACTCTCCATTTTGGAGCGTGTTTCTGAACTGAAGAATATTTCAAAATGTATACAATTGTCATTTCACAGACTGGTTTTCCTGGAACATAGGCCTAGCCTGAGAACATCACTTACCCTGACAGTCGAATACGTTGACAAACAGCCTTTGAGGTTTCTGGTAGAAAGCCATAGAATTCCCTGGATTGGATTCAATCCTATGTTTAAACTCCCATATCATATAGATTGCATAGCAATGTCTCTTTTGCTTGTAAAAATAGCCTGCCTTATTTCATGGGAGTAAAGATCCAGGTCAACAGACAAATAATCTCATGTCATCGCCATGTCCTTGACTGAAACCTTAATTCAATATAGTGTAAATCAGAGGCTTGACCTAACCAGTGCCTGGTCAGTTGGGGTTGTGGAGCTTTGATGCCAATCTGTCCTTGTGAAAGCTAATTTGTGGACATGGTGGTGGTGACTGATTGGTGTTGCTTTTGCTTCCTATCATTCAGAAGTTATGTAGCAAGCTAAGGTGACAATGCCTGCTATGGACATTTCTCAGTTGCTTTGATGTTCACAATCATAGGGTAAGAATAATTTTAAAGCCTTAAAGAGTAAAATAATCCAACTTTCAAAATGAGTCCTAGCTAGCTGTTTTGCTTTCTAGCACATTCACCCATTTGTTTGTAAACAATTAACAAGCTAATTAGCTACCACATGTTCTTTTCAAACTGGCAGAATGCAGGAAAAATAACAGATTTGAATTGGATACGCAAATAAATAGGATTTGAGTCACTTCAAAGTGCCAATGTGAACGCGGCTAAAGAGTCCGACCTCACTGACTCTCATGTACGGGTTCACTGCATCTCGTCTCTTTTTATTAAGATCTGTTTCAAGACAATAACATCTTTCAATAAGTGTCCAGTATTATGTTTAACTGCTTTATTGTGACACCAGTAAAAAGGAGTGAGTTTGACAGAGTGCATTAGTCGTCCCCGGAGCCACTTAGTAGCCCCTGTAATTACCTCTGAACATGCTGGCTAATGAGATGTGACACACACCAGCCGGTGGCCCAGATGAGGAGGGAGGCTGAACCAGAAATGCAGCCGTCGGCTTAGCCCAGCTTACTGTAGTCACTACAACTCCTGAACCCATTCTTGTATGTGAAAACCTAACGTTACCCAGAGACTGAAGCCCTGACTGAACTGTCAACAAAATATTTGACAGTCTGGACATCCAACTGGGAGGGGTCAGGAATCTCTGGACAGAAGGCAGTTGTAGCCCAAAGTTGTGCTGTTACGGCAGGTCAGAGAGACTGTTTTAGAGACTGTGTCGTTGGCGGAGAGTCTTACTAGGGAGAGGAGGTTTTTTGTCTGGGCTGGCTAACAGGTCACCGTCTTTCGGTATGTGTCAGCACGTGAAACGACAGCAGCTGAGTTGTCTCACCCTGAAGGAGCAGGTCTTGATCATAGCCAGTGACAGAGTGATCGAGAAGCTTGAGATGTCAATCCTGTCAAGGGTTCGAGAGTGGGTGAGGATGAAAAGAGGCAACAGGTACAGTACTGTATGTTGTTTACAGGTACAGTACTGTATGTTGTTTACAGGTACAGTACTGTATGTTGTTTACAGGTACAGTACTGTATGTTGTTTACAGGTACAGCACTGAGGTCTATTGAAGACTGCTCTTGACTGGCCCAAAACTGGCCCATATTCTAATATAATATATTCTAATATAACTCTAAACACTGTAATGATTGGTCTTGAGATGGACATTGGTTTGTTGCTGTTCATGAAGTGCTATATTCAAGTCAGCTAATATTCACTGAAGTTTGAATCAGATGCTGGGAAGTGTTTGATTGGTATGAATAGAGCAGGTGGTTATTGTATTTCAGGTATTGGATTGAGTTGACAATGTTCTTACCACTCCAGACCCCATGCATACAGCATACTGTATGTAATATGCTGTGCCATATGGAAATGGGAGTCATGCTTGGACTAAGCCATGATGTAGGTTAATAATGATGTGATGTCATACTAATCCCATAGTTTCCACCACCTCAGCACTATATTCTCCTGGTAGATAATCTCGTCCCCAGGCTAATAGCCCAAGAGTCTGGTGAACGACATTGCTATCCTGGAGAGAGCATATGGAATCACTTGTTATTGTTTTTCTGTCCATCTGTAGTGGCATGAAAGGAAGCCTGAAGCCTTTCCTTTTAAGAAAGCAACAGAACCTCCTGGAGGAGTAACCAACCACAGCTGTTTTAGAAGCCAGTGGTGGCAGGGTGTGGACTGTGGAGTTCTACAGTATAGATGCAGATCCTAACCACAAACACATATGGGTGTGCTGTGGAGCCGAACTGCTTTGGTGGAGAGAAGTTTGGTTCTGTATACCAACATGACAAGGTATTTCTACAGTCCATGTCATTGGTCTGGTGTAGGGCTGTTGATGGTCATGAAATTTTGGATGACAGTAATTGGACAGCCAAATGACCACTTCACCGTAATAACTATTTGAATAGCCCAAAAATTTTATAATAACATTATATTAAATAATAATATTATTTCTCCTCTCATCTGCTACGAACTGCATGTGCTGCCATAGAAATTGAATATATAGAACAGGCATTCCCAATCATGTCAATGATGGCATGATGTTGGGTGGACTGCTGTAAAATGTGTAAAATATGTGCTATGATTTGTTGATTCAACTCAACTGACATTACAAACAATATATTCCATTGCATGAGCCACATCATTAACATAATTTGAATGAACATTCTACATTAACATGGAAATTATTGCATCACAATACCAGACAGCCATTGCGAGTGTACCCATGGGTTTACCAGCCAAATTGCCAGGGTTAGAGGTTTCAAGCCCTTTCTATTGATTCTATTTATGTGTGCTGCTGCATTGTGGGGTGCGTTGCTTTGGCAACCGAAGACCCAGTTGCTTGTTTCTGCAAGGCGCAACAAAACAAAGATGATTTAGTATGAAGAATTTTAGAAATTGCTTCTCCAACGGAAGTCCACGATCACAGCTTTAGGCGATGTCATGGCGACATTGGCTAGCTAAACTTGCGCGCAGAAACGCGTCATTGGGTCTAACGGTTGTGTCACGACGAACTGCGCATGTGCATGCCATCAAACGAAAGTCACTCCTTCGGTAAAGTTGTCTTTGGCTAAAAGACAAACGTGTCAGTTTCATAAAGTTGGAGTAATAACATGTTTAGCTACTTAAGACATGGGCTGGAATGTAGGTCGTGCCTTTAGAAATCGAGAAAATGAGCAACTAGGGAATCATTTTTAACTTATCTCATTGACTTCCCAAACCCTGGTCGAGTCTGCTTCGCAGGAGTCCCCGAAAGTATCACGATGTTGGACCTCGGGGTTTAGAAACTGAACAAATGTTCATAACATTTTTAAGAGTCCATGTTATGGCCGAAACTGACTCAATCGCATAAATTCCCGGCGGTCCCATCTTCAGTCAGCTGTTGTTTTATTTACGGCTAAGGCGGTTATTTTATTTTCATGATGGTCTTCATCCATACACGGTAATTGTGCCAGCTTGAGTGCCAGTCTGTTTGTGCTATCATGCCAACTCTTGTCATGCCATGTTTGGCTTGACAATAATAGCAGTTGTCATGTGTGCAAACAGACCTGAATGGGGCAGTACTCTGACCGTAACTGATCCTTTTGCTTTTTTCTATCTTATCGTATGTGTATATTTGTTGTCAAGTGGTGGTGGTTGTTGTTGTTGTTGGCTTTTAATGTTATTTTATCCTGAATTTCCTCTGATATTAGTTTATGTTCCTAGACAGTCTGATCACGCACACACACACAGAGACTATGGGCAATAATGTGTTCTTCTTCTCGTTCTAGGATGGAGACGTCTTGTCTGGAGTTGGCCCTGGAGGGGGAGAGGCAGTGTAAGGTGGGGAATTACCGTGCTGGGGTATCCTTCTTTGAGTCGGCAATCCAGGTTGGCACAGAGGACCTCCAGATCCTCAGCGCCATCTACAGCCAGCTGGGCAACGCCTACTTCCACCTGCAGGAGTACATCAAGGCTCTAGAATACCACCGCCACGACCTCAACCTCACCAGGTACACAGCACCGCCTCGACCTCACCAGGTACACAGCACCGCCACGACCTCACCAGGTACACAGCACCGCCACGACCTCACCAGGTACACAGCACCGCCACGACCTCACCAGGTACACAGCACCGCCACGACCTCACCAGGTACACAGCACCGCCACGACCTCACCAGGTACACAGCACCGCCACGACCTCACCAGGTACACAGCACCGCCACGACCTCACCAGGTACACAGCACCGCCACGACCTCACCAGGTACACAGCACCGCCACGACCTCACCAGGTACACAGCACCGCCACGACCTCACCAGGTACACAGCACCGCCACGACCTCACCAGGTACACAGCACCGCCACGACCTCACCAGGTACACAGCACCGCCACGACCTCACCAGGTACACAGCACCGCCACGACCTCACCAGGTACACAGCACCGCCACGACCTCACCAGGTACACAGCACCGCCACGACCTCACCAAGGACACAGCACCTCCTCAACCTCACCAGGTACACAGCACCGCCACGACCTCACCAGGTACACAGCACCGCCACGACCTCACCAAGGACACAGCACCTCCTCAACCTCACCAGGTACACAGCACCGCCACGACCTCACCAGGTACACAGCACCGCCACGACCTCACCAGGTACACAGCACCGCCACGACCTCACCAAGGACACAGCACCTCCTCAACCTCACCAGGGACACAGCACCTCACCAGGTACACAGCACCGTCTCGACCTCACCAGGTACACAGCATCTCCACGACCTCAACCTCACCAGGGACACAGCACCTCACCAGGTACACAGCACCGTCTCGACCTCACCAGGTACACAGCACCGCCACGACCTCACCAGGTACACAGCACCACCACGATCTCAACCTCACCAGGTACACAGCATCTCCACAACCTCAACCTCGCCAGGTACACAGCACCACCACGACCTCAACCTCACCAGGTACACAGCACCGCCACGACCTCACCAGGTACACAGCACCACCACGACCTCAACCTCACCGGGTACACAGCATCTCCACAACCTCAACCTCACCAGGTACACAGCACCACCACGATCTCAACCTCACCAGGTACACAGCATCTCCACAACCTCAACCTCACCAGGTACACAGCATCTCCACGACCTCAACCTCGCCAGGTACACAGCACCACCACGACCTCAACCTCACCAGGTACACAGCACCGCCACGACCTCACCAGGTACACAGCACCACCACGACCTCAACCTCACCAGGTACACAGCACCGCCACGACCTCACCAGGTACACAGCACCACCACGACCTCAACCTCACCGGGTACACAGCATCTCCACAACCTCAACCTCGCCAGGTACACAGCACCACCACGACCTCAACCTCACCAGGTACACAGCACCACCACGACCTCAACCTCACCAGGTACACAGCATCTCCACGACCTCAACCTCGCCAGGTACACAGCACCACCACGACCTCAACCTCACCAGGTACACAGCATCTCCACAACCTCAACCTCGCCAGGTACACAGCATCTCCACAACCTCAACCTCGCCAGGTACACAGCACCACCACGACCTCAACCTCACCGGGTACACAGCATCTCCACGACCTCAACCTCGCCAGGTACACAGCACCACCACGACCTCAACCTCACCAGGTACACAGCATCTCCACAACCTCAACCTCGCCAGGTACACAGCACCACCACGACCTCAACCTCACCAGGTACACAGCACCACCACGACCTCAACCTCACCAGGGACACAGCACCGCCTCAACCTCACCAGGTACACAGCACCGCCTCAACCTCACCAGGTACACAGCACCGCCTCAACCTCACCAGGTACACAGCACCGCCTCGACCTCACCAGGTACACAGCACCGCCTCGACCTCACCAGGTACACAGCACCGCCTCGACCTCACCAGGTACACAGCACCGCCTCGACCTCACCAGGTACACAGCACCGCCTCGACCTCACCAGGTACACAGCACCGCCTCGACCTCACCAGGTACACAGCACCGCCTCGACCTCACCAGGTACACAGCACCACCACGACCTCACCAGGTACACAGCACCACCACGACCTCAACCTCACCGGGTACACAGCATCTCCACAACCTCAACCTCGCCAGGTACACAGCACCACCACGACCTCAACCTCACCAGGTACACAGCATCTCCACAACCTCAACCTCGCCAGGTACACAGCACCACCACGACCTCAACCTCACCAGGTACACAGCACCACCACGACCTCAACCTCGCCAGGTACACAGCACCACCACGACCTCAACCTCACCAGGGACACAGCACCGCCTCAACCTCACCAGGTACACAGCACCGCCTCAACCTCACCAGGTACACAGCACCGCCTCGACCTCACCAGGTACACAGCACCGCCTCGACCTCACCAGGTACACAGCACCGCCTCGACCTCACCAGGTACACAGCACCGCCTCGACCTCACCAGGTACACAGCACCGCCTCGACCTCACCAGGTACACAGCACCGCCTCGACCTCACCAGGTACACAGCACCGCCTCGACCTCACCAGGTACACAGCACCGCCTCGACCTCACCAGGTACACAGCACCGTCTCGACCTCACCAGGTACACAGCACCGCCACGACCTCACCAGGTACACAGCACCTCCTCGACCTCACCAGGTACACAGCACCGTCTCGACCTCACCAGGTACACAGCACTGTCTCGACCTCACCAGGTACACAAGCACCGCCATGACCCTTAGAACCTAAGGTCTGCCCTAAGCCACTGCCTTTATTCAAGTGAAGACGTCATAAGACTAGGCAAGTAGAGGAGCTATGCTGCCCTTGAAAACTGGTCCAAGCCAAGGTTTGTTAAGCTCTTAAAAGGTAAATGTCTGAAGAAATGAGAGCTGGGGAAGTGGCATGGCACTGTAAATCGTTGACATGTCTAAGATTCTGTGTGGGGATATGATTTCTCTCCAGAACCATTGGAGACGAACTTGGAGAAGCAAAAGCCAGTGGTAACCTTGGGAACACTTTGAAGGTTTTGGGAAGGTTTGATGAAGCAGTGGTCTGTTGCCAAAGACACTATGACATTACCAGAGGGATGTATGATAAGGTGAGTACAAGTAATATACTGTGATTGTAATGAGTAGTAGTCATCAACCCTGGTCCTGGAAAGCTGAAAGGTGTGCTGATCGTGGATCCAGCCCAACACTAAGACATCTGATTCAAACATTCAACCAAAACATGGTTAACTGGGATTTAGTGCTAGACTGGAACGAAAGCGTGAATATCCAGGACTCTCCAGGACTAGGGCTGGTGACCACTGGTGGTGGCCATAACAGGCAGCTTGGTCTCTCACAGCTGAATAGTTGGGGAACTAGAATAACTGAGGAATAGTTATGTGCAAAGTCTAGAATAGTTTGACGCCCGACCCCTGTGTTTGTGTGCTGGGTAAGGTATTTTAAGTGTATAATTACAACGTTGGTTATATTGGTCTGTTCCTGTCTGGTGGTGCCTGTGTGTGCATGTAGGTTGGGCAGGCCCGAGCCCTGTATAATTTTGGCAACGTTTACCATGCCAAGGGGAAAAGCATCTGCTGGACTGGAGCAGAGCCAGGAGAAATCCCTGAGGAGGCCAAGGTCGCTCTGAACAAAGCCACAGAGTATTACGAGTGAGTTAATCAGTTGGTTTCTAAAATGGAATCTGCACATTTAAAATGTGTCAATAGATAAATGTGACTTTTGTTAGTGTGTTACAATTAAAAACGTATCTATGATGGCATCTGCTGAAAAATAAGTCAGACATTTTACATTAAATGACAGTCTGAATAAATAGACTTTTGTAAATGTGTTACCTTTTTATATATTTTTTGTGTGTTTCTGTTTACCATAGATTCAACCTTTCCATTGTGAAGGACTTGGGGGATCGGGCAGCACAGGGGCGGACCTATGGTAACCTAGGTAACACACACTATTTGCTCGGAAACTTCCAGCGAGCTGTGGTGGCCCATGGACAGGTACAGTCGCATCATAGAACCTGACTTGCATCCATAAACAGTCAAGGTAATAGATAACAGTATGCGTCCCAAATGGCACCCTATTTACACTATATAGGCAATAGGGGGCCATTTGTGATGAAGGGATGGACATCCCTGTGTAGATAATGTTGTATTGCATGATCTCTCCATTATTATGTAGAGCAGGGGTGTCAAAGTCAAATGGACGGAGGGCCAAATAAAAAATTTAGCTACAAGCCGAGGGCCGGACTGTTCGAATGTTCATTGAAAAATTTTTAAATGACGCATATAGTCTAGTGAACCTAATTGAACCTACTGAAAACCTAACAAATATATTCCAATATGATCAGATAAATAAAGCAATATTTTCTTATGGCTCTGTCAGTAATCTTTAATTTTCAACAGACACAAAAGACAAATTTGAAAATTGACAACTGGGCAATGTCAGAAATGTCGGTGCTCTCATCCACAGCCAAGGAATATGCAATGAAATCTTTTCCCTTTTTCACAAGCTGCTCTTTTAGATTGATGGACAACTGGTCTACTCTCTCGGCAATGGTGTTTCTGCTCAGACTCACATTTAAAAAGAGTTGCCTTTTTTCTGGGCAAACTTCGTCACAAACTTTAATCATGCAGTTTTTGATGAAATCCCCCTCCGTAAATGGCCGGGCTGATTTAGCGATCTCTTCTGCCAAAATAAAACTGGCCTTGACAGCAGCCTGGCCTTGTGATTTGGCTTTTTTGAACAGAGCCTGTCGAGATTTGAGGCCTCGTTTTAATTCCTCTGCCTTTTGTAGCCTTTGTTCCATGTCCATATTCTTGTTTTTGTCCGCGTGTTTCGTTTCATAATGTCGTCTCAGATTATACTCTTTCAGTACCGCCACACTTTCTCCACACAGAAGACACACAGGTTTTCCAGCTACCTCCGTGAACATATACTCCGACTCCCACCTTGTTTGAAACCCCGGTTCTCAGTGTCCACCTTCCGTTTTGCCATTTTTGATGGGTATCTGAAAGTTAATTTTACTGTGATGCTGACGACTGCTGTGCCAATAAATATTGAAATGAAGCAGCCTACTGCTCGGTGCGTCACCGTTGCATTGTGGGAAATGTAGTATTGGTGCGTGTAAAAGATCTGCGGGCTGCCGGCTTGCTGCGGTCTGCGGGCCGGTTCTAATAATAAATCAAGATCATCCCAGGGGCCGTAAAAAACCTTCTCGCGGGCCGGATGTGGCCCGCGGGCCTTGACTCTGACATATGTGATGTAGAGGGATTGAGAACCTGTAACCAATGACCAATATGCTTCTTTAACTTATTGTTGTAGCGTCTCCTCATCGCTAAGGAGTTTGGGGACAGGGCGGCTGAGAGGAGGGCCTACTATAACCTAGGCAACGCATACATCTTCCTAGACCAGTTTGAAGTGGCGGCTGAACATTACAAGTGAGTAGTAGATTACTAAACTCACTTCCTTAGACCAACCATCAGCGGCCCAGTGCTTTTTCAGACACGCCTGTCTCGGTGCTCTCTAGTTGGTCCACACTTGTTTGACAGCTGTTCGCTAACTCTGGTGCAACTTTGGTGGAACGCATCACTTCTTACTTCTGAGATGTTTGTTTTTGTTGTACATTGTCCCTGTCCAAATTAACTTGATAAACTTAATAAATAAACATGAGTGAGGGCAAGCAATGAGAAGAGAAGGAGTTTTAGTGAGGTGAAAATGATAAGGAAATATTGTGTTTTTGGCAGTCTCTGCCCACAGCTGCCTATAAATTAGGAACAAGCAAGGCTAGGTTTTGGTGGTGACCGCTTCTTACTCACCCTCTGACCCTTGACCTGTTTGTGCCTCTGCCCTCCCCCTCTACCTAGGAAGACTCTGCAGCTGGCCATGGTGCTGAAGGATAAGGCTGTGGAGGCTCAGGCCTGTTATAGCCTGGGGAACACCTACACACTGCAGCAGGACTACCAGAGAGCCATCGACTACCACCTCAAACACCTTATCATCGCACAGGAGCTCAAGGACAGGTACACTATATATACAAAAGTATGTGGACACCCCTTCAAATTAGGGGATTTGGCTATTTCAGCCACACCTGTTGCTGACAGGTGTGTTTAAATTGAGCATATAGCCATGCAATCTCCATAGACATTGTCTGTAGAATGGCCTTACTGAAGGGCTTAGTGACTTTCAACATGGCACCGTCACAGGGTGCCACCTTTCGAACAAGTCAGCTAGAGCTGCCCCGGTCAACTGTAAGTGCTGTTATTGTGAAGTGGAAACATCTAGGAGCAACAACAGCTCAGCCGTGAAGTGGTAGTCCACACAAGTTCACAGAACGGGCCTGCTGAGTGCTGAAGAGCGTAAAAATCGCCTGTTCTTGGTTGCAACACTCACTACCGAGTTCCAAACTACCTCTGGAAGCAACGTCAGCACAAGAACTGTTCGTCTGGAGCTTCATGAAAGGGGTTTCTATGGCCGAGCAGCCGCACACAAGCCTAAGATCACCATGCACAATGCTAAATGTCGGCTGGAGTGGGGTTAAACTCGCTGCCACTTTTGGTCATGTAGTGTACATACACACACAGTTTATCATCTTTACCCTGGACACACATGCTTTGTTGAACATGCTCAATGTGATCACAGTAGTGAAGTGTTCTCTAAATTCATTGGGGCTCCTCTCTCTGTTTGTGCAGGGTTGGGGAGGGCAGAGCGTGCTGGAGTTTAGGAAATGCCCACACAGCCTTGGGGAATCATCAGAAGGCCATTCACTTTGCTGAGAAGCATCTGGAGATATCCAAAGAGGTGTCTATTTACTGCTACTGGTCAACTGTGTACTCCTCCCAAACTAATGCATGTTATCAGTACCTGTTATCTAGTCACATCGGAGGAACTTCATGGAAATAACCTGCTCATTATTATCCAATAAGTCACAACTCTGCAAATTCCCTATGGATAAAATAACTGAGGGGAGGGGCGATGACAACAAAACCTCAACTCTCCATATGGGCACATTATTCCCTTGCTATGTTTAAGTTATGTTCTTATGTAGCTAGTTCTCCCTCTTCTCATCCTGTATCTGGTCCAGACTGGAGACAAAAATGGTGAGGCAACAGCCAGGATGAATATGGCAGACCTGAGGTTAGTGCTGGGTCTGGGTCAGAACCCAAGCTCAAGCCTCAACACCAACAACAGCTCTGTTCTTACTGAGAAGCACAGGAAGCAGGAAACCTTACCAGGTAAGTCCCTACAGGCCTACCTACCTGTAACATTATTATAAACTATATTTATTGAGTTTAGTTTAAATAAAAATGGTAGAGCATGGCGCTTGCAACATCGATCGTGAGTTTGATTCCTACTGTAGATGGCATTTATTATTATTTGAAATAACCATTATTCTGAACCTTACATCTGTAGTTCGGAGTCAGTCGGTGCAAGCCTGGTAAAGCGACACGAATACATGTTGATCCATATTGGAGAAATACCCACCTCTGATGTTTGTTTCAGGTGTGAAGTCAGAAGGAAGGAGTAACAGTATGGAGGACTTGGAGCATATAGGACTGGGCCCTGAGAAAACAACTGTAGAAGTGTGTACAAAAATATGTACAGTACACATGCATATTAACACTCACATGTCTCATCAATCATGTTACAATTGTATTGATTTATGTAAATGTTGTTTTTATTGATTGGTTATATAGCAGCAGTGACATCTCAACTAAACTGCCAAGACACCACCTATCACCCCTTGCCCTCTGTGTTGTTTCATGTACTGTCTGCCATTACCACAGAACTGGGACGAAGATGTATTCAGGCCTTCTAACCCTAAATCCAGCATGGCCAAGGCCTCCTCCAAACTGTTCTTCATCAACCGGTTCAGAGGGAAGAAACACAAGAAACACAGCTCTCCTACCAGAGGTGGGGTCCTCCAGGACACCAGCAACAAGCCCACGGCCCGAGAGATGGACATGCATAAGTCAGGAGTCAAGGTAGCTTTAACCTTGGAGATACGTCTTTCCATAGAAATAATGGAATTGGTTTGGCTATTATTTTAAATTCTATTCCTATGGCTTCAACAGCCTACTGTGGTTTTAGTACAGTAGATCCATAATGTGGTATATCCAGTCTATTGTTACATGCTCGCCTTAGTAATAGTCTTTCTGATGTTTGTCGTGACAGTCTTTTCTGGTTGTTTTAATGGGTGTTTTGTTGATCTTTTCTCCTGTAGATCGGATGTTCTGACACTCTGGGTGACGATGGCTTCTTCGACCTCCTCAGTCGTTTCCAGGGCAGCAGAATGGACGACCAAAGGTGCTCCTTATTGGACGGCGAGAGCCGTCTCTCCGATCCCTTCTCTCCCTGTACTACCCCGCCCATAGCCATGAGGAAATGTGAGTTACCCCGGCCCCCCTCTGCATGCCACCCCCACCAATGTTGCACTTGGTGACCTAAGTGTCATCCAATGCCTATTCCTTATTCGGGGATAGGAGCTCATGCACTGGTTATTTTACTCCTTGTTAGATTTGTGGTTATGATAAATAAAACAGGTTTGGGAAAAAGGTTGCTTTGGAGAAGTGGATTTCAGGCTAAACAGAAACTACTCCTTCCTTCCACTCATTCTATCCTCACCTCCCTTTCCTCTTCCACCTCTTGTAGCTACTTCCGCATGCGAGGCCAACCCGGAGCCTGGGCATTTCCTGGATCTGCGGGACAGCTCCCAGGGCAGTCGACTGTACGAGCAGAGAGCCAGCGTGGGCAGCAGCCTCCCCGGTCTACGTCTCAGCACGTCCGATCAGCCCATCAGGCTCCACCCCATGCTCAGTCGCCTGATGACCAGTGCTGACCAGCCTCAGGATGACGACGTCTTCTTTGACATGCTAGTCAAGTGCCAGGTAATCAAGATAGCCTATTTTATTTGGTTCTCTGACAATGAAGTTAGTATAAGCCTGTATTTGCTTACATAATGAATTGGCACCTATTGTAAATATGAATGGTAACTTATGTACCAAAGTTATTGAAAAAGACTGATTTGAGATCACAATCCGGTCTATCCCAATGTGCTTGTGTAGGGTTCAAGACTGAATGACCAGCGGTGTGAAGAACCCCCTCCCTCCACTAGAGGTCCTACTGTCCCAGCTGAGGACTTCTTTAGCCTTATCCTGCGCTCCCAGGCTAACCGGATGGACGAGCAGCGGGTCCCACCACCACCACCCCTAAGCGTTGACCCTAATCAGCCCATCTGACTGACCAGCTTGTCTACTTCTACCTCTCCTCAGCTTCTCTCAGCCCAGAAACCAGCACACAAATGCATTCCTCTACCAAAGCCCTAACGGAAAATGGATCTACCCCACCACACTAAATCATGGAGTCCTAATGTACAGACTTATTATTCTGGCAGAGATTACCTTATTTTTATGTTGACTGGGCTCCTTTCAGCCTTTCTCAGTGTGTGAATGACCCAGACAGTGCAATAAACTGACATTAACAGATTTTTCATAGTTAAACTTGTTTTAATTGCATTTTTATTTTCATGTAAGCTTATGTTGATGGAAGAGTTAAGAAATGAGTAAAATAAATTGTACAGGTCCGCAATGTTTTCTACTTCCGGTGTGCCCACCTTGAGGAAATAAAGCCTCATTTTAACAAAGAATTATTTGCATTTCCGTGTCCACTCCAATTCAACCCTTGCTCGTGATTAGATGCCAACTGCCCTTTGGGAATCCAACTAAAATGTTGCGATCTACTGGGCTTGGGAAATATACATTTAGGGAATAGCAACTTTTTTGTGCTATTCATTTTATTAATGTTGCCATCCCATGTCTTTGAACAAATCATGTTTTGATATTTACAATACATTCAAATAATCAACATTCATCAGTGCATATCATTGTGGTCATCGACTTTAGTACATTAACAGGCATCTTACACAGTGACAATTCATAACAGGTCTAACCTCAACCCCAGGCTCAATTGCTACTGCATCAAGTTAACTGGTGAATAAGATTAAAACAGGTCTAGAAGTACAGGACAATGTTTTGCTGGGCTAAACTGTACAGTAAAGTGCTGGTCATGGTTGTGTGTAAGGTTTCTTACTAACCTCAGACCGATAAAAGGTCCACTATGGCTCAGAGTCTATTGATTCAGAGTTCAGCCTTTCTCGTGAGTCCTTGCATCTGGGGGGAAAACAAGACAATAACAGGTTAGTTGAAAGTTACATTTGTTCATCTTTGGACTGAAAGAATGTCACTTCACATAACCTGTGTTCAATCATTGGTTTCTTTAAGGGTGAGGTCAATTATATTTCAAGTAAACTGATTTGGAAATTGAGTTTACTTCTGGAATTTAAATGTAATTGACCCCCAACCCTGGTTCTGCTGTGGTCCAGAATTCAAGACTCAGAACATATTTTTGAGGTAACCTCTGATATCCTGTTACCAACCCTTAGTAAAAAAAAATAGGACCAGATACAATGCTATTTTACAGTAAAAAAACTAACTTTCAGCACACGTATAGGGAAGGACATTCAACAAGCAAAGCACTTACACAAATGATTGGCTGAGAGAAATTCATTAAAATGATTGTTGGGGCCGTTTTGTTAGATTTCAGTGCGGCTTTTGACATTGTCGACCATTGTCTGCTGCTGAAAAAACGTATGGCTTTACACCCCTTGCTATATTGTGGATAAAGTGTTACCTGTCTAACAGAAAACAGAGGGTGTAATGGAAGCCTCTCCAACATAATCCAGGTAGAATAAGGAATTCCCCAGGGCAGCTGTCTAGACCCATTATTTTTTTCAATCTTACTAATGACATTCCACTGGCTTTGAGTAAAGCTAGTGTGCCTATGTATGCGGATGACTCAACGATAGACACGTCAGCAACACTTAAAGAGCTGCAGTTAGTTTCAGAATGGGTGGAAAGGAATAAGTTAGTCCTAAATATTTCAAAAACTAAAAGCATTGTATTTAGGACAAATCATTCATTAAACCCTAAACCTCAAATCTTGTAATGAATAATTGTTGGAATTGAGCAAGTTGAGGTGACTAAACTGTTTGGAGTAACATTGGATTGTAAACTGTCATGGTCAAAATATATTGATACAACTCCCGAGTGGTGCAGTGGTCTAAGGCACTGCATCTCAGTGCAAGAAGCATTACTACAGTTGCTGGTTCGAATCCAGTCAATCACATCCAGCTGTGATTGGGAGTCCCATAGGGTGGCACACAATTGGCCCAGTGTCATCTGTGTTTGGCCGGGGTATGCCATCATTGTAAATAAGAATTTATTCTTAACCGACTTGCCTAGTTAAAATAAAACAGCTAAAATGGAATAAAGCACTGTTCTGTCGTAACAACACTAGCAGGTTCTACAGGCCCTAGTTATGTTTAAATTATAAATTCTTTCACCCCAATTTCGTGGTATCCAATTGTTTTTAGTAGCTACTATCTTGTCTCATCGCTACAACTCCCGGACGGGTTCGGGAGAGACGAAGGTTGAAGGTCATGCGTCCTCCAATACACAACCCAAACAAGCCGCACTGCTTCTTAACACAGCGCGCATCCAACCCGGAAGCCAGCTGCACCAATGTGTCGGAGGAAGCACTGTACACCTGGCAACCTTGGTTGGCCCGCCACAGGAGTCGCTGGTGCGCGATGAGACAATATCCCTACCGGCCAAGCCCTCCCTAACCCGGACGACGCTAGGCCAATTGTGCGTCGCCCCACGGACCTCCCGGTCGCGGCCGGTTATGACAGAGCCTGGGCGCGAGCCCAGAGTCTCTGGTGGCACAGCTGGCGCTGCAGTACAGCACCCTTAACCACTGCGCCACCCGGGAGGCCTGGCCCTAGTTATGTTACTGGTCAGTCGTGTGGTTAGGTGCCACAAAGAGGGACTTACAATTGGCTCAGAACAGGGCAGCATGGCTGGCCCTTAAAAGTACACGGGGAGCTAACAATGATATGCATATTAATCTCTCATGGCTCAAAGTGGCGAGATCGACTCCATCACTACTTGTTTTTGTAAGAAGTGTTGTCAAGCTGAATGCACCGAGCTGTCGGTTTGAACTAATAGCACACCTAAGTCCAGAACAGACTATGGGAGGCACACAGTACTACATAGAGCCATGACTACATGGAACTCTATTCCACATCAGGTAACTGATGCAATCAGTAGATTAAAAAAATAAAAAGATAAAATATACCTTATGGAACAGAATAGACTGTGGAGAGACAAACAAAGGTACAGACACGCATACAAGCGCTAGCACACGCACTCGTACATTGTAATATTGTTGTATGGTAGTATTATACATTCTGTATATTAGATATGTAGTTGTGTAATAATGTTATTTGATGTAGTGTTTTATATGTAATGTAAGTGCCTTAATGTGCTTGGACCCTAGGACGAGTAGCTGCTGCCCTGGTAGCAACTAATGAGGATCCCTAATAAATACTAAATGCCACTAAGTTTGTCCTCACCTGGGGAAGCAGCAGGTGAAGGAGCCAGACTCCCCCTCTACCCGGTAGCGTCCTGAGGTGGGCAGATCTTTACACTCAGACATGAAACAATGCAGCTCTGACACTGGGCTCCCTTCCTGCTGTTGTTGCTGCAAGACAAACGATAGGATTGTTCTGGTGAGGAAATGTTTTTGGTGAGGAAATGTTTTTACTAGGAATAGTGTTGTAACCAAAAGCAAGTGAAATGTTATAGTAACAGAAGTGCATATTCGACCTTCAGATCTAAATATTAGGCATAGAAATCTGTTAAGGTACTGGTTTAGTTTAGACATATGGTTAGCAAATCACTATCCAGAACTATTCAATATCTGCCAGCTGTACACTGCCTATAATGAATCTTAACCTTGATGGTGTCATAGGTATCAGTGATAAGGGTGATGAAGAGGCTGAGTATCATGTAGATGAAGAGCGAGACGAAGGTGTAGAGGTAGACTCTGCTGAACAGCCACACCAGGTAACTCTTCTGCTTCATGTACTTGAAGGTGGGATACATGTCATCTCCGTTGATCAGCGAGAACAGGCACTCTGATACGGTGTTCAGGGTCCGGAACTAACAGAACAAAACAGACAAAGTTATGGTAAAAACACATTTAAAAAAAGAAAAGAAATCCAGTTAAAGCCTCCTTTTGCTGTTAAAAACCCCTGGCACTTGTGTGGTTGAGTGATAACACTCCCAACAGGTTGTGGATTCAATCCTCATTTGATCTCCTACCTTCTCATGGTAGGGCCCGAGCACGATCCAGCCACAGAAACAGTACCCCAGGTAAATGATTCCGGCACAACCAATGAACCGAACCACATTTGGGAAAGCTGCTCTCAGGGTCAGGATGAGAATCTAGGAATAACCAATCACAATCCACAGATCAACGGAATTCCTACAGAACTCACCCAGTATTCCACTTAAAAACACATAATATGTCTTGTGTGAAGCATCAAGTGTTGAATTCAACACGAGTGTCCTACATTGTACTTCTTGAAGTATCCCATGTAGCGTATGACTCCGATCCAAACAAGCATTGTGCCTGTTCCGAGAAAGATGCTGCAGACATCATAACTGGTGAGAATCTAAGAGAAAAGCATACAAATTAGACTAATAATATTTGTGTAATGTGTGAAGGCTAATGCAAATAAAATGTCACACACACACCTTTGTCTGGATTTCTATTTTAAGAATGGAACCGATGATGGTGAGTGTATCACTGGCGATGATGAGAATATACCAGCCGTTCAGAAACTCCAGCCTATCGGACCATGGAACCTTCTTCCCCTGACGGACTAGGCAGAAGTCTGTGTACTCCTGGAAAAATGAGGCGGATACAGACAGCTTTACAGAAACAAGCCATAACACACAAAAAACACTCACCATTCACTGTTGACAATACTGCCCTGCAAAAGTGCAGTGCCTACGTAATTAGACAGACAGGAATTTCTGGTACTTCATGACATATTCTGATCGACTGGCTTGTTCTTGTGTCAGGAAACTAAATACCACATTAATCAGATAGTATACCTGGCCATAACAGATTAAAGTTTTTTTTAAACCAAATTCGTAGTTACTGCACTTTGCCTTTGTAGGGCAGAATAGTAGACTTACAAACTGTAGCCGTTTCCCGTTGAGCACAGAGCGTGTGCAGAGGGCCAGAGAGGTGATGCAGGTTACAATGATGAGACAGTCAAACAGCAGTGGGTAATAGATGTTCTTGGGAGCTGGGGAGAGAAAACTAAACTAGAACTTTGATTTATAAGACACACCATTTCAAATACAGATAGCTCTAAAATGAAAAAGGAAAAGCTAATGATTATACACTGAACATACAGGCCCCGGTTACTTTCCAGTCTCTACATTCATTTATGTCAACGTCATTGTCCAGGTCGACCTTTATTCTGCCACTGTGGGCTTGGTTGTTGAAGGTGATCTGTTAACCAGAGAAAGATACACGGCTTTTAAATACGGAAGGATGAGAGTTAATGTTTAACTGGCCAAGTCCTAGCTAGCATTCCAGTCACACCTAATACTTTTCTCAAGTTTCAAACAATTCACTACCAACTTTGAAGAAAACAGTGGAACTCGAATGGATAAAAATGGGAACAAACTCCTAAATGCAGAGAACATTCCGTCATACTGGGAATAGGTCTATAGTCTGCCTAGCCAATAAGTGAGGTGAGGTAGAGAAACAGCCTGGAATCAGATGCCATACCGTGACATCAAAGTCATAGCAGTTTGGCAGCTCTCTGTTTCTAACTGTTTGTAGGTTTATGGCCTTCAGAGTGAACTTGATCTTCACATTCAACAATCTGCAAGTCAAAGATAAATACAGTATCGTAATCACTGACAAGTACAGCAACCTACATTTAGGACAAAAACATGAGGGACTCAGTTATGAATATTACGTAATGTGTTTGTTTAAAGAGCTGTCACCCCACACCCATGTACTATAAGCAAAAAAAACAACTTTTTTTTGTTAAAAGTATACAGTTCTATTCCTTATGATTATGCATTGAAAAATTCGAAGTTTAATATCACGGCCTGATACCTTTTGAAATGCACAACGAAATTCAACAGATCATCCTCGGTTGTGCTTCCCATGGGGAATACTGGAACAATCTCAAGGCATTCTGTTGTGGGGTAAATAACCAAAAGGTGACTTTTAAAAACATTTCAGCAAGAAAAAAAAAATCTGAATTTTAAAAGATTCCTATTCAAAACCTCCTCAGTCCAAATCATAACATTCTGTTCAGACCATTCTGATAAAGTGATTAAAGCATGTCGAACATCTTAGACTTGCCTGGCTACTCAAACTCCTTGCTCTGGCCAAACGATACACCCATGGCCATTAGTTTCTTCTCTGCATTGAGTCTGGATTGGAATGCCTCTCCAACGATTTCAAGAATGGAAATCCATTCTAGACCGTCTGATCGGTCCCAGAACACATGTGTGTAAAGCAGCGTTTTTAAAATGTGTCATTGGCTTTGATACTCTGATTGGTTAGAGATGATCCAATTGCTGATTACTTTGTACAACACCGCTCCTTTTGATGTCACCACAAACAACTTCAATAATGGCAGTCTCAGACTGACGTATGTAGCGAACAATAGAGCAGTGGAAGAATTCAGTTTGAGTCGTCAGGCAACTCTTACACACCACTGAAAGCTAAACTGCAAATTACATATAGCATACAGCGACCATTAGCCTACCAGTTTCAATCTGTGCGTCTATATCAAAGGTCTCATTGGCTGGTGAAATGCTTCCATTCCTGTAGAACTCTTGGCACAGAGACAGAGGGGAATAGGTGTCCCCCTTCTTCTCATAGGCATGGTTACCAACGGTGATATTTCGCAGACGGGAATACTACAATTAGGACATAAAAGAATGACAACTGTAACATTAAAAAGTAAGCAATCACATACTGTATTTACTCAAATTATGTTTGATTGACAAGGGATGACATGAATACTGCACAATTTTAACACTTGCCCCCCAATCCCCCCTTCCTTGATACATGTGTAAATACTGGACTCTAAATTGTCCCTTCCTGTATTATACTTATGCTAAAAATGTTTATTCTATTCTACTGAGCCATTTACTTTATGTTCATATTCTAATTGTGTTATTTCTTATTGTTGTTGCATTTTGGAGAAGGAACCTCAAGTTAGCATTTCGTTGGACGGTGTATACCATGTGTATCCTGTACCTACGACTAGTACAACTTGAAAATGTTGGTGAACTATCAAGCTATGACAGAACAGAAGTTGGAGGCTAAACACAAATAAAAATAAAGACATTGGGTAGGTATTTCATTGGAATCATGCTCCATAAACACTACCTTTACACAGCAATAAGCCATCAAAAAGAAAGGAGCTCGGTACCGTACAAAGTCCTCGAAGAGGACAGAACTATACAAGCTACTTTACCTATAAAACTCAACCAATGATTGACAGTAATGTGACAAAACAAAGGAGTAAACCATTGTGCTGCTTGACAATCACATGCCATTTTGTCACTGTCAACTGTTCCTGAGGATGCAAAATATCGTTATCTAGGTGGTGGGACTAGGGGGAATACACCTGGTAAACAGTATTTTGAGTTCTCGGGACACAGAGCCTCACAGGACGATGAGGGAATGGTCAGAACTAGCTTTTGATTTCCAGGCAACAAAAACTGGTTACCATCTCACAGGTTTGACCTACTGTCCTCAATTAGAAACCAAAGGCAATACAGAGGAGATATCCCTGTATATCATTAATTTCCAATCACAGTTTATGTTTGATAGAATGTGATAGCAGCTGTGGACTGTCCTTACCTTATCGACTATGTAAGAGATGTGTTCATACACCTCATCCTGCCTGTACACAGCATAAGAGTCCCCACGGCCATCCACGTAATCTTTGAGGAAGAGATGCTTGAATGTTATGAGGTTCTCCTCTTTGAAGGTTACCACCATCTGATTGCTCAGTCCAAAAGACACCAACTGGGAAGAGAAAAGTTAATGACACACGGAGGATGCATTCCAACAAAATGCCATATATAGTGGCTTCCATCACTATGTATGAAAAAGTTGGTGACCACTGTCAATGAGTACTGGGATATGGCCTACATCTGGTATAGTTGGGATGGTTTAAAACTATGACACTGCTTATTCGCGTGATCAGGAAATGGCTGTGTCTGTCTCTCTTTATTTATTTATTTCTATGTTGGGTCTTTCTAGGTTTGGATATGGAATAGTTCAGAACTGAACAACAAAAAAGTACCCCGTCTCTGTTGACTGTTCGCTCATTGGTCAGTACCTGGATGGTAATGATGGCGATCTTGATGATCTGGAGCATCAGTTTCCATGGTTTCCGTCCGCGGGCTTTGTATTTCTCACAGGGGTTCATGAAGAAGTACTTGATCTTCCTCCTGAGGTTGTCCGCTGTCTCTTTGTCCTGATGCTGCTGGTTGTCTGCCCAGGCAGCATGCCCATTTGGCTCGTACACAGGGCTGTACAAACCACCTGAGTGCTCCATCTCTAAAGGAAATAGAAACAATGTGTTTAATCATAGAAATATAATCTATTCCCATTCTAGTGATTCTATTTGTGTTCAACAGTGTTCACTTTTACACAATTGATAGCCAGACTCTAGACAATTCACAAATCCTTTCCAAACATGCTGTGGGATAAGAACCTGCTCACCAGGCAAGTGGTTTACTTTATCTTGATAAATAGCCTAACTTAAATGCTGTGCAGTGTGTCTGTTCCTCATTCTTGGTGACACTGACACCTGTAATTGTGTTGGACTAGTTTGCACACCCAGGTGAGCAAATTGGACAAGGACACCTTGCAGAAATTGTGGCACTGGCAAGATTGGCATTTTACGAATAGGCATTCAGTTTGTTCAACACGGTATGTGCGTTGTGTTTACTGGTAGCAAATCATCATGACATTGTTTCGCTTTCTGTACATTCGTTCTGCGTTTGTCATCATTCATTCTGAAAGTAAGTTAGTGGAAGACAATGAGAGAATGGGTCAGGTTAGCTCGCTTTCTTACCTGAGCTTTGACCCGAGCAGTGCTGAATAACAAACCGCATCTCACATTCTGACACATGATCACTTTCCACCATTTCGCTCAACAACACAAAAACAGCACACTAAGCATGCAGCATAGTGGGGGACAAGCTAAAAAAGTATGCTACCCAACGTGCCCAACTGGACCCGTCCCGAGCCCACTTGACTGGGATCAATCATTTGACAAGTGGTCCTGATAGGCTCCTTACCATCTACTTTTGGTTGCTGGCTAATTGGCTGTTATTGATGTCAGTTGATGAATGGTCAGTCACATTTGCGATCCAAAATGTATCCAAAAATGAGTCCCCAGTCCACTTGAGATGGGATACAGTAGTAACCAGTATATCCGATGATTAGATAGTTTATTTCATCAGACAATTATCTCAACATTATCCAATTTTAATTGTATATTCAAGTATTGCTGTAGCCTGGATAAATATGATTAATATTTTCCATGTGAAGAATAAAATCCTGAGCTGTCCCGTCCTGACAATAATAGTCCATAAAAAAATCATAATGAGTCATGTCCCAATTCTCAATATAATCAAGAGTCCCAGAATTAAAAGCGCGAGTGAGCAACAGGCGTCTTTTGCGGGTTGTGTGGTAAAATATGCGCAGCCAAGTGGGAGGCTTCATTTCAAGTGGCCGCGACTGGCTGTTCAACCTGTCCATCAGCTAATATGTTCAAGTAACTACTAGCAACCAAACTGATGCAGGAAACTTGTTCTTGAAGCTGAACAGCGAAAGTTGGGGATTTATTTTGGTCGCTGAGAATGAGGGAACCCCGAAATTAATGTACGGTAAACATAAGGGAGGCCTTTGTGGTTATTTGAACATATATATTAACATCTAGCTAGCTATATAGCTAACACGATTAACAGCAACATTTAGCAGTCAGACGAATACAGGGCTGTCTATCTCGAATAATGTTGTAGCTAATGTTAGCTAGCTAGAATGAGCTGTAGCTGACGTTAGCTAACTAGCCAGCCAGAGACCCAACCAGCTAGCTAATTCCACCAACTCGTTTACACACTTTATAGTTCCTATTCTATCATCAATGTTTTTTTCTGAACACAGTTTAGTTTCGCCCTGTGTAACCACTGTCTCTAAAAATAGAAGAGTAGCGAGTATTTGCCACAGGATGTCGCCACAGCATATGTTTTGGCTATCCGGCTCTGTAAACTAGGCTAAAAATCACAGTGAACAAGCCTCACTCCATTTCCATAGATGTTTATTTTTTAGATTAGACACATCTAATTTATAGACAAAAGAGAGTAGGTGTAGACGGCTGTTTGATACAGCACAGTAACTCTCAATATCTTAATGCCCCACAGCAAATATCTCTGTGATTAGGCTTAACTGCAGAGATGTCCACAAAGAGACCCAAGAGCACAACCACTACCAGTAAGGGGAAAGGTATGTATGATCCCTTCAGTACATCTGACTTTTTTTGTATCATACTTCACCTGTCATGTTTATTTTCCTAATTTTAATGATACTAATGCAAATGTACATGAAAAGTAAAATAAAAGTACATCAAGTATGACAATTCACATTTTCTGCTGTTTTGAATGAATGTAGACAAAAAGGCTGATGAGTCTGCAGGAAGTGTTGCAGGGTCTGGTAAGATTTAATTGATGCATTATATAACTATTTAATCAAAAATGTTCCTGAATATTCCTGGCTCTATTGGCTCTTTTGCTGTATATCAAACTTATGATACTGCAATGGTTATAACTTAGATATAGAACATTAAGTGTAAACTACCCCAGCATGAGTTCAGTGAATTCCCTGGGTTTTTGGCTGCTCCAGAAATGTAGACAGCTGACACTGTTCCTCTGCTGATTCCCATGAAATTCCATAAACCATTAGCAACCTGAACTCTGCTTTCTGAATAGGCTGGCGATGGGTCCCTAACAAGGTTTGGGAGGAACCGATTACATGTAATCAGTTTTTATTTTATTTTTATATTGTAATCAGATTACATTAAAATACATTGACTGTTTTCTCAATGACATTTAATTCAACATTGAAAAATGCCGCAAGTTTAAGTTTGTTCCAACTGAGCAGGTCTGACCACAAGTCAGAAACCACTATGTTGACACCAAAAGTATTTGATGGACCCGTTTAGTTTTCTAACACCTCTTAATGGGTAAGTAATCTAAACGTAACTTTAAGTAATCAGATTTCGTTACTGAGTAAAATTTTGGACAGGTAACTAGTAACTGTAACGGATTACATTAGAAATAAACCTACCCAATACTGGTCCCTAACACAAAGGGTCATGTGAAAACTATTTTCCTTAATTACTGCAGCCTCTGCCATAGTAGAATATGACTATAGCCTTACAACGTAGTCCTAAGGCACTAATTCCCCTCTTGTGAACAATCAGGTCTATCTGATAAACACCTGCATGATCTACATCTGGCCTCTCATCACATTACCATCGTAGCAGAAAGAAACACAGTACACAAATGTGTTCCTGTTCCACAACAAACAAGACAGAAAACAACATCTTTCGGCAAACTACCCTCCTGATTGAATGACAAGCCTGTATTTGATTGCTTCCATCTGTGTAAGAGGGGCTGTATACCCTATGCATGCTTTTCATGTGAGCGTGGGTGTACTGTTGCAAACCCTGTGGACATACACATAACTGTTGGTATATTTCTCTACAACTCAATCTCATACCTTCATTGTCAGAGGGAGTGCTGCTTTCATGTGTTTCAGCGCCACCCCTGCAAACATGCTTTTGGTCTTCCATCTCAATTTGAAGTCTTATCAAATGCCGGCCAGACCAGCAGAAGGAAAGGGGTATCTTTTTACTTTAGATTAGGTCATCGGCTATCATGTAAAGGGAACATGATAGCATTATGCACTTGGGAGGGTTGTCTCACTTGATGCAGTATGATACAGCCATATTGAATGTAATGTGTTGGAGAATAGTTGGAGCTATATGCTTGGTCTATCTTCTGTCATTTAAAGAGATGTCTTAGACAAACTCCAATACATGTACTGGATTTAAAATGTGTGGTGTTGGTGGTAACAATATGATTCACAAACACTTTATATGGATTTTACCTTGAAAGGGGAAAGCACCTGTTTTTCATATGTTACATTTAACCTCTCATCATCACTCAAACATAACATAATTTCCATAATTACCACATGGCATGTTTAACACATCACCCACTGTAAATGAATAGTGTGAGTTTCCACTACAATAATTTGGCATGGGCGCTGGTGGTCTGAATACAAAGGGAAGACACACCTAGTTAGGAAGTGGTTACTTAAGATGTACTTCAGCATTCTCTGGGTCTCCTCAGCCTCAACCCTGTGGAAAGGCTTTGATGCAGGCCACAGGTGAGATGAGAGCTATAATTATGCAAAGGCCTGTTTACTATAGTATGCAATGCACTGTAAGCCTGTGTTTATGTCCAAGATAAGTTTATTTTAGTAAGTATACAAGAGAAGCTTCCTAGCCTGTTTACCAAAAGGCTACAAAGGGAATACTGTCGTGCTCTGGTGTTATACACATGGCGTTACTGGAATCATGTTGTTCTTCTGATTGTTTGTAGGCTGGTGATGATGTTTGTATTATCATGCTTTTTTACAGTCAGATAAAACACAATTAAGAACAGTGCTGTACGTTTTTGTATTTGATCTTTTCTTGTTAGGGCAACTGGGAATTGGAGGTACACTCTAGGGTAGGCCACAGCACAGCAAAATGTATTGCAACAGAAAACAGAAGTATGTGTGTTCTTATTGGACAAATTCCCTGAACAGTCTGACCCTTTTCCCCCTCACATCAAGGTCATCCTAATGACATCTTTCCCTTGACGTTGACCTCGGCTACCCAGGAGCTGTTTGGGTGTCGCTGTGACGAGGACGTCACGGGGGACAACCCCTACAAGATCCTGAGGAAAGAGGACATTGTGCAGGACATGAGGATGAGGGCAGCTGTGTCTGATTTCAGCCCCATGAAGCAGCTGGTGCTGGTAGGCTGATCTCTATGTCATTGTTATTGTTGTCATACAGAGGAAGCATAAAGGCAATCCCGTGTGGCTCAGTTGGTAGAGCTTGCAAAGCCAGGGTTGTGGGTTTGATTCCGACGGGGGACCAGTATTAAAATATATTAACTCACGACTAAGTCGCTCTGGATAAGAGTGTCTGCTAAATTACTAAAATGTCATATCCTCCCAACCAATATGATGATTGATTCACATGGCCTCATGTTTAGGTTGAGGGGTCTGGGGGAAAAACACTGCCTCAGTTCCTAGCCTGGTCCCATATCTGTTTATGCTGTCTTTAACCATAACAAAACGGTCGCACCGCCTCTGTTTTAGTAAAAAGCTGATGGATGGGCCTGGAGAAATGTAACCACTCTGAGATTAATAGATGCAAGGACCCTCCATAATATCAAAATTATTGTTTTAACCATGCTATTACATGTACAATGTTTACAAACATTGGGGGAAAACAAGCTTATCTGTTGGGTTCTCATGGAGTGTGACAGTTGAACTAACCTCATGAGGCATTTTTCCTATTTTGTTGCCTTACAACCTGGAATCTTTTTTGGGGGGGGTTGTATCATTTGATTTACACAACATGCCTTTGTAACGGATGTGAAACGGCTAGCTTAGTTAGCGGTGCGCGCTAAATAGCGTTTCAATCGGTGACGTCACTTGCTCTGTGACCTTGAAGTAGTGGTTCCCCTTGCTCTGCAAGGGCCGTGGCTTTTGTGGAGCGATGGGTAACGACGCTTCAAGGGTGACTGTTGTTGATGTGTGCAGAAGGTCCCTGGTTCCCGCCCGGGTATGGGCGAGGGGACGGTTTAAAATTATACTGTTACACCTACCATTTTGAAGATGCAAAATATATATTTTTTGTTAAACAAACAAGAAATAAGACAAAAAACTGAACTTGAGCATGCATAACTATTCATCCCCCCCCAAAGTCAATACTTTGTAGAGCCACCTTTTGCAGCAATTACAGCTGCAAGTCTCTTGGGGTATGTTTCTATGAGCTTGGCACATCTAGTCACTGGGATTTTTGCCCATTCTTCAAGTCAAAACTGCTCCAACTCTTTCAAGTTAGATAGGTTCTACTAGTGTACAGCAATCTTTAAGTCATACCACAGATTCTCAATTGGATTGAGGTCTGGGCTTTGACTAGGCCATTCTAAGACATTTAAATGTTTCCCCTTAAACCACTCAAGTGTTGCTTTAGCAGTATGCTTAACGTCATTGTCCTGCTGGAAGGTGAACCTCTGTCCCAGTCTCAAATCTCGGGAAGACTGAAACAGGTGTCCCTTAAGAATTTCCCTGTAATTAGCTCCATCCTTCATTCCTTCAATTCTGACCAGTTTCCCAGTCCCTGAAGATAAAATACATCCCCACAGCCTGATGCTCCTACCACCATGCTTCACTGTGGGGATGGTGTTCTCGGGTGATGAGAGATGTTGGGTTTGCGCCAGACATAGCATTTTCCTTGATGGCCAAAAAGGTACATTTTAGTCTCATCTGACCAGAGTTTCATATGTTTGGGGAGTCTCCCACATGCGTTTTGGCGAACACAAAACGTGCTTGCTTATTATTTTCTTTAAGCAATGGCTTTTTTTTCTGGACACTCTTCTGTAAAGCCCAGCTCTGTGGAGTGTTTGGCTAAAAGTGGTTCTATGGACAGATACTCCAATCTCCGCTGTGGAGCTTTGCAGCTCCTTAATCTTTGGTCTCTTTTTTGCCTCTCTGATTAATGCCCTCTTTGCCTGGTCCATGAGGTTTGGTGGGCCCTCTCTTGTCAGGTTTGTTGTGGTGCCATAGTCTTTCCATTTTTTAGTAATTGATTTAATGGTGCTCTGTGAGATGTTCAAAGTTTCTGAACCAACCCCTGATCTGTACTTCTCCACAACTTTGTCCCTGACCTGTTTGGAGAGCTCCTTGATCTTCATGGTGCCGCTTGCTTGGTGGTGCCCATTGCTTAGTGATGTTGCAGACTCTGGGGTCTTTCTGAACAGGTGTATATATACTGAGATCATGTGACACCTAGATTGCATACAGGTGGACTTTATTTAACTTCTGAAGGTAATTGGTTGCACCAGATCTTATTTAGGAGCTTCATAGCAAAGGAGGTGAATACATATGCACCACTATTCTGTAGTATTTGTTTTAGAATTTTTTGAAACAAGTAATTTTTTTCATTTCACTTCACCAATTTGGACTATTTTGTGTATGACCATTACATGAAATCAATCCAAAAATGGATGTAGCAGCTACAGATTGCCCCTTTAAGTCTATCAAAAGTGTGCAAGTTAGAGCATATTTTTCTCCTCACAAACATCCTTTCTGAGTTTAAGTAATCATCTAGTTTTTCAAAAGAATCTGTAATCTGATTACAATATTTTAGCTGGTAACATAAGGGATTACAGTTACCATGCCTTTACATGTAACGGATTACATGTAATCTGTTATTCCCCAACCCTGATCTACAAATATCACTCCGCTGTGTGGGGTAGTGCTGTTTCCATGGTGATGTGTGTGTGGTTGTTTGTCCTCTCTAAGACCTTGAGACAACAATTCAGGTTCTCACTGACCAAGACCCCCCCAGCCCTTATAAATTATCTACTAATTCACGTTTCCCTCACAATGGCACTCATTAAGAGTAAAAAAAATCTGGTTTTGAAAATATATCACTGTTTTAGTCAAATTGTACTTACATGTTATGCCAACCTGCTAGTCTCTGTGTGTGCAGTGCACTGTGCTCTCAATACCCTCTATCCTATGTGATACAACAGGACTACCCTGAAGATGAGCTCCTCCTGGTCTACGACAGAGACTTCATCTACGGATCCAGCTTCTACCTGGTTCTAACAGCAGATGCCAAGGAGAGGCACCTTAAGGTGAGTCCATTTACCACCAGTATTCTCCTCTTCAGAAGAAGAAAAAAACATTTTAAAAACAGTACTATGTGATATACTAGGGGGAAAACGCCCTTTACTACTGGAAATGAATGATAAAGTGATTATAAAATAAGTAAAGAAAGTAATGATTCAAATTCAAAACATCTAAAGAAGAATATCATTCATGTCTTCAATTTAATCCCTTTTACTCACGACAGTGTTCTCTGTATGTCTTGCCCATGTAGCCTGTAGTTGCTTTGGGAGTTGAGGTATCTTTGGAGCGGGAGCCGTCGGAGGTGTTTGCAGCACAGAAAACCTCTGAACCCCAGCCCTGGGTCTCTCTGGGCAGCGAACAGGAGATAGAGGAAGAGTCTGTCACTGACTCCAGACCCAGGGTAAAACACCGGAACAACATTTAGGGCCCGAAAATAGAATTCAAATATCAAAACAGAAAATAAAATTGTTACTAAATGATTGTTCTGAATGAATTAGATAATGAACTAATGGCTAAATTGTCTCTCATTCATTCTTCTTTCTCCTCCTCCGTCTCAGTTGAAGTATAGGATCTCCAGGGTGCGGAGGGAGTTTGGGGCACCGATCTTCTTCTCTGACCGTAATGCCATGGAGACCAAGGATGGCTTCATTGAATGTACCCCCTACCAGGACAAGAACTTCAGCCTCAAGCAGATGGAGAGACACACTGGGGTGCAGACTATCCCCAACCTCAAGAGCTCCATCACCCAAACACAGTGGTAGGACCTGTTGTAACTAGAGCCAGGTAGAACAGGGGAAGAAAATAGACCATGGTACAGTCCTGTAGCTACTAGTCCACATTGGCAGTACCTAACAATGTCGGAAGTGTTGTAATGATTCATCACTTTTTTTTTTATGAATCATTACAATGAATCATCAAATGCTTTATCGTTTTAGAATGACTACACCCTGTACTGAAAGATTATCTGAATTGAACATTGAAGCAAAAGTTTGCCTACTTTATCCATTATTGTTCTGTTCCATAGGACATATCCAAGGAGTATGTGCACGCAGTACGAACCCAGAGAGTTCAGCGAGGAGAAGAAAGAGAACTGCCTCCAATCTGAGAAGCTGAAGAATTTTGTCAACTCTGTGGCCCCCAGGTAAGGGATCATTTAAATTATGGATACGATCGAGTCTCTGGGACTCAATGGGAGCGTTTTAATGCATGGAATGACTGAAAGCCAACCAGAGTTATACATTATAGTACAGCCTTGAGGCCTTGAGGAATCCACTCTCATACATTATGAAAGCCAAGGCCTGATCAAGATATGCACAAAGCAACTTATGGAGACTTAACTTTTCTTCTGGCAATTCTCCATGGTTTATGCTGATGTATGTTTTCTGCTCATTATCTAAGCTCTAATGTTTTTTTTTAAGTCAATTTAAAATAACATTTTATTGACTAGTATTCGATAAAGTCCTATCCTATCTGTATACCATCAATCTATTACATGACCTACTGTGTTCTACATTACATCCTGTTCTGTACATCAGACTAGTCTGGTTACCAATCTTTTTAGCTAACTTTCCACTCCTTGCCATTCCTGAATATTTGGCAAATGACAGGAGTGACCAGGAGTGGAATGTAATAGCTGAGCAGAGACAGGATCCAGGCTAACATAAAAAATAAAACATCTGAGAAGGAGAGATGAGAGTATTACTTCAAAAAAAAATATATATATATATATATAGTTTATCTTTTGTTAGTCAGCACCTCACCTGACGGCCGAGATATACTGTAGATGGGTTAACTGACAATGTCACAAAAGTTGTTTTATACTCTACAGTAACTCGCCTAGCCACGCTATGGCCGCCTGCATGTGGGTGCTAACAAGCTAGCAAGCATGCTAGGTAGTGCTACATATCAACAGCCATTGTCAGCCAATCCAGTTGGGGTTGGAAGCTATGGTGAGCTTCGATTGGTTACTTGCGCCGTAATATCGCTGTAGATTTGCATAAAGTTCAGCTTTGCCCAACTTTAGTCCCGCCTTGTTCAGCTCCCTCGCCCATGCTCGCATCGCCCAACGGTCCCCCCGCCCACTCTACTTCTCACAACTTTCCTTCTATTGAAAATGAAGGGGAAGCCGCTGTTTCACCGCGCGATGCCATCTCGAGTGTATACGCCCTGTAATGATGTGTGTGTTCTTTATTAAATGAACTTCCCAGGTTTGAGATAGCCATCCAGCAGAATGAAATCATGGATGTGTTCTTTGACGACTGGAAGGCCCTGAGTGAGGAAGACAGTGGCTACGGACGGAAGGCTGACCCACACCTGAAGGAGTACCAGTCCTTCACTGACCTGCACTTCAGCAAGGAGAAGACCATCAGCAACATCAACTGGCACCCCACCATCAACGGTAAGGGACAGGAACATCATAGAAATAGAGTTACTAGAAGTTCCCCTTCAAGTCAATGAGGCTTTAATGAGTTGGCTGGTGGAAGTACAGCAGGAAGAGTCCTCATTAACCAGGAGGTATTAATCATATTTATATGAGGAACCTGGACACGGGGTCGAGACAAGGGGAACAGTACAGGTGCCTACTGTGACATAGAGTCATTACAACACTGGTCACTTTAATAATGTTTACATACTGTTTCAACCACTTTATAAGTATATACTGTATTGTAGTCATGGCTCCTCCTATATAATACATTTGTTCATTTTTTTGGATTATGCGTGTATTGTTATTGTATTGCTAGGTATTACTGCACTGTTGGAGCGAGTAGAAACACAAGCATTTCACTGCACCTAATAACATCTGCAAATCTGTTTAAACAACCAATAAACTTTGAATTGAATGATAAGTATTCTGTATGTTCTGTTCAGTAGCGGTACATTACTGTTCCTTCATTTTGACAGACAGTCACCCCTGTATATCACTGTCTGTCTGCTAAATGTAAATGATTTGCACTGATCTTTTTTTGGGCCACAGTAACAATCATTCATAACCACAGTCACACTGCAGACCCTTCAATACATGTATGGTTCTGTTAACGTTATGACAGTGTTTATCACAATCACCTTTAAGTACATTTACATGTGCGCGGAATTCGAGCTGGCGAAATAGTGCTAAACAGAATAAACAGACAGAAGGAACAGACAGAAGGTACAGACAGAAGGTACAGGCAGAAGGTACAGGCAGAAGGTACAGGCAGAAGGTACAGAAGGAAGGTACAGAAGGAAGATACAGACAACATCCACATACAGATGGGTATACAGACACAATCTGTATTACACATAGTAAGAAAGAATATGTGGTTGTGTTTAGGTGTGATAGCGGTGGCTGTGACAGAGAGGCTGTCCTTCGAGGACAGGATCAATGGCTCCACTAAGCTGCTCCTAAACCCCTCCCTCATTCTCTTCTGGAGCTTCTCTGATCCCATCAACCCACAGGTATGGTATGGCAAAGTCTTCTCTTTCATTTCATCCTCTTCTACCTCTCGCTCTCTGGATAAATCCTCACTGACAGCTTACAAGCAATATCTCTCTTCTCACCCTTGACTCACGTCAGATCTGTTTGAGATGAGCTCTTTTAAAAAGAGAATGGCTTTAGAAGTTGCTTTGAACTGTCATTCAATGCCTTTGTTTGGTTAAGTTGAAGTAAGAGCCTCTTAATTAATTACAATTGAGTTGAGCAGTCGAATTTATCCAAGGATAATAGAGCCATTATAGAGTACTGTATATGAGGTGGTTTAGGGATTTAAAAAAAATACTGCAATACATTTTCAGCAGATAAAATAAACAAATTTGATAGGAATAGACCAGATTCAGCTCTGCACTTGTTAGTAATATACTAAATTCAGCTTTGCACTTGTTAGGAATAGACCACATTTAGTGCTGCACTTGAACATAATGTAGCCTAACTCATTGTTTTGCATTACAAAGCTGTTTCTCTGTTATTTTTTTGTTTGTTTTATGTTCAGTGAAATGGAATCATTTGCACATGGGATTAGCCAAGGCCATAGATTTCAAATGCTGAGTGTATTGAATGACTAGAATAAATAAATACATTCGATGGCAAGGGACCATAGTACTTGAAAGTCTCTCTCTGCTTTGAAATGTAATGCCTCAGCCCACTGTAACGCTGTGGGTTTCTCTTTTTCTGCTGTTTGCAGTTGCTGTTGGAGTGCCCAGACGACGTCTTCTCCTTTGAGTTCTGCCCTTCCGACCCAAATATTATTGTTGGTGGCTGCATGAACGGCCAGGTTCTGACTCCGTCTCTCTCTCTCTCTCTTTCTCTCTCGCTCTCTCCATCTCTTTACTGCTAAGTTAAGATATTTCTATTGCCCTCTTTGGTGCTGCTGACCAAATGTTTATCTCTTGATGTTAATACTCCTCTCAACTATGTTCTCTCTCACTCAGGTTCTTTGTGCTGTTGTCATCTCAGGTTGTGTTATGGAATATGGGATATATCCACACATGTATTTCCCTCTCTCTCTCCCTTCCCTTTCCCTCTCCCCCCTCCTGCTCCCTCTCCCTCATCCTCTCTCCCTTTCCCTCACTCCCTCCTTCTATCCCTCCCTTCCTCGCTCCCTATCTACCTAGCTCCCTGTCTCTGTTTCAGTGCCCACTAACTGTCAGCACTGTGGAGTTTTTCTTATGAGGCCGTATTATATAACCATCTCGAGTAGATTTCATTTCCCATGTCCTCCATCCCAGGCCTCACTGGCCTCACTGGCTTCATTTCAAGGGAATCTGATAAAACAGATAAATAGCTGTTTATAGAAGGTGCAGCTTTCTTTTCGTTCTCTCCTTGTTATCTTTATCCTCTTTGGCCATTATCCTCCATTGTTTTCTCCATGGTTTTCTTTCATGAAATTTTCCTATTAAACTGAAGCATTAATAATACGTTAAAAGGAGAGGGTTTTATGAGAGGTGAAGGTGTAGTTGTTGATCCACCCTGAGTAATACACTTATTTGTGTTGTTGTCATCTCAGGTTGTGTTATGGGATATATCCACCCATGTAGAACAATTACAAGGCACACGCACCAGTGGTGGAAAGAACATAGCAGCAAACACCAACGCTTTAGTAAGTACTAATCAACGTTCTGTCCTGATCACACTGACTCAATCCCAATGGCATACTTCTGCAGATGAGGTCATTGCAAGTCTATGAGGGGTCCCAATTCTGGTTCATAATATTATCTTCAATCTAGATGCCCAGTTCTAAGCTAAGTTTTAGAGTTAAAGCCCTGTGACGCAGTGAAATGATGACACATTGGCTTGCCGGGTTTCTCTTCATCCTCAGCCTTTAATTAAAGGGGAATGCAGCGGTCCTGATGGTCCTTTTCAAGCCAACCCTGGCGATCACAGCAAGCCAGACCTAACCCATATACTTAGGCAGCTTAGCCCCACAAACCTCAACTCTGTCCAGGTCAGACCTAACCAAAGCCTGTTACAAGGGCAACATTACTACAACATTATAGACAATCTCTGACCTAACCTAACCATATACTGTGGCAAAACCAGCCTTAACTAGTAAGCAGAAAACCTGGAACCCCAAAGCTGTTGCCTGCCACATCCATCCCATTTCCAATGGGGTGGGACGATTCCAGTATTGCGATATTCATTAGTATCGTGGCAAGGAAACAAAACATGAAGCAGATTTCACTTCTTTAAGAAACAAACATGGACACAAATATCATTATGTTGTCATCCAGACTCACATGTATTTATTTTCCAACCTATAGCACACAATATTTTACAGCAAGTTTTTAAAGAACTAAAGAGCTTGGTCAACTTCATGTTTTCATGTTTGCAGTGGAAAAATATTGCGATACTGTTATCGTCACAGCCCTAATATCCAACCTTCATTAGTCTCTATCTCAGTTTATTCTTTCTTTATTACCTAGTAGAATATGATAGCTGCTGCATCCGTCTTCCTTCCCTCCATACACTGTGTCCCTGTTCACTCCAGAGCCAACATCCAGTATCCAGAGTCAACAACACCAACACACACCACACTCCAGTTGTTGCCTAACCCCTCTATGCCCTTGATAGGTCTTTCATGGCCTAAAACACACACACACACACACACACACACACACACACACACACACACACACACACACACACACACTCCACACTCCAGTTGTTGCCTAACCCCTCTATGCCCTTGATAGGTCTTTCATGGCCTAAAACACACACACACACACACACACACACACACACACACACACACACACACACACACACACACACACACACACACACACACACACACACTCCAGTTGTTGCCTAACCCCTCTATGCCCTTGATAGGTCTTTCATGGCCTAAAACACACACACACACACACACACACACACACACACACACACACACACACACACACACACACACACACACACACACACACACACCTGATTACAGCTATGTGTTTTCAGAACAAAATGGCAGTTCTATCAGCTAAAGATGTCCTTTACTAGCACCTGTTAATGCCTTGTAAACCCCCCGTACGGTTTTAAGGGAACGTGTGTATGTCCTAACCTGCCATATTCACACCTTTTGTTGAGACAGGCTATGTCCCAAATGGCACACTATCCCCTACATAGTGCCCTACTTTTGACCAGAGCCCTATTTTCCCCGGTCAAAAGTAGTGCGCTACAGTATATAGGGAAAAGGGTGCCATAACCCAGTAGACATGCACAAACAGTAACATATACAGCACTCTCCAAGCATGCAGCTTTACTGCTAAGTCTACATCTCTTTCCGATCAGCCAGTGATCTCAGCCTTAATGAGAAACAGATCCAACGACAGCGGTGGCCAAAGTGCAAAGTGAAATCACATGCACTGCTCTAGGTCCTAAACCATTTAGAGCAAAAAACTAAAGTCCTTCTGTATATAATATAAACCACATTCTTCATTTCCACTGTTAGCAAAGCAACTAACTGTATATTATTTGAATTCTGTCTTTAGTAGAATAGAAAGGACAATTCTGGGACATTAAAGTATTTCACTCTGTATCCTCCATAGTGCTATTATGGTATGGAATCTGTTGATTGACCTGACAGTGCTTATGCCACCCTGCTGTTTGCTGTTTACTGTATTGTGTGACTAACACCCTGCTGTTTGCTGTAATCCCTGTGTGTTTGTCACCCCAGCAGGGCTTTGAAGACAAGCGGGAGAATGAAACCCCTGTGGTGCGTTACTGTGCTGTCTCAGGCATAGAGAATGGCCACAAAGCACCCATTACAGACATCCAGTGGCTGCCGGGAACCTTTGAGGTACGGAGTTACTGTAGGGGGATGAGGGGAGGAACTGTAGGGGGATGAGGGGAGGAACTGTAGGGGGATGAGGGGAGTTACTGTAGGGGGATGAGGGGAGGAACTGTAGGGTGATGAGGGGAGGAACTGTAGGGGGATGAGGGGAGTTACTTTAGGGGAATGAGGGGAGGAACTGTAGGATGAGGGGAGTTACTGTAGGGTGATGAGGGGAGGAACTGTAGGGGGATGAGGGGAGGAACTGTAGGAGGATGAGGGGAGGAACGGGGGATGAGGGGAGGAAATGTAGGGGGATGAGGGGAGGAACTGTAGGGTGATGAGGGGAGGAACTGTAGGGGGATGAGGGGAGGAACTGTAGGGGGATGAGGGGAGGAACCTGGTGGGATGAGGGGAGGAACTAGGGGGATGAGGGGAGTTACTGTAGGGGGATGAGGGGAGGAAATGTAGGGGGATGAGGGGAGTTACTGTAGGGGGATGAGGGGAGTAACTGTAGGGGGATGAGGGGAGGAACTGTAGGGGGATGAGGGGAGGAACTGTAGGGGGATGAGGGGAGGAACTGTAGGGGGATGAGGGGAGTTACTGTAGGGGGATGAGGGGAGTTACTGTAGGGGGATGAGGGGAGGAACTGTAGGGGGATGAGGGGAGGAACTGTAGGGGGATGAGGGGAGTTACTGTAGGGGGATGAGGGGAGTTACTGTAGGGGGATGAGGGGAGGAACTGTAGGGGGATGAGGGGAGTTACTGTAGGAGGATGAGGGGGGAACTGTAGGGGGATGAGGGGAGGAACTGTAGGGGGATGAGGGGAGGAACTGTAGGGGGATGAGGGGAGGAAATGTAGGAGGATGAGGGGAGGAACTGTAGGGGGATGAGGGGAGGAACTGTAGGGGGATGAGGGGAGGAACTGTAGGGGGATGAGGGGAGGAACTAGGGGGATGAGGGGAGGAACTAGGGGGATGAGGGGAGGAACAAGGGGGATGAGGGGAGTTACTGTAGGGGGATGAGGGGAGGAATTGTAGGGGGATGAGGGGAGGAACTGTAGGGGGATGAGGGGAGTTACTTTAGGGGGATGAGGGGAGGAACTGTAGGGGGATGAGGGGAGTTTCTGTGAGGGGATGGGGGGAGGAACTGTAGGGGGATGAGGGGAGTTACTGTAGGGGGATGAGGGGAGGAACTGTAAGAGGATGAGGGGAGGAACTGTAGGGGGATGATGGGAGTTGCTGTGAGGGGATGAGTTAGATGAACTTGTGAATATTTCTCTCCATCCAGTATGAAGGAAGTTAGTGGTTGCAAAAATCCTGAACTATCCCTTTAAGATGTTTTATTAGCTAATTATTTGATTGTGATTTCCTACCATGGGAAAATACTAATACTAATACTAATTGTGATTTTTCTGTTTTTGTCCAAATTAACACACTCGGCTCTCACCACAAATGTTTTACCCCTTTCTTCACCCCAATTTCGTGGTATCCAATTGGTAGTTACAGTCTTGTATCATCACTGCAACTTCCGTACGGCCTCGGGAGAGGAGAAGGTCGAGAGCCGTGTGTCCTCCAAAACACAACTCAACCAGGCCGCACTGCTTCTTGACACAATGCCCACTTAACCCGGAAGCCAGCCGCACCAATGTGTCGGCGGAAACACTGTAGTGTCAGCGTGCACTGTGCCTGGCCCACCACAGGAGTCGCTAGTGCGCAATGGGACAAGGACATCCCTGCCGGCCAAACCCTCCCCTAACCCGGATGACTCTGGGCCAATTGTGACCCGCCCCATGGGTCTCCCGGTCGCGGCCGGATGTGACAGAGCCTGGACTCTAACCTAGAATCTCTAGTGGCACAGCTATCACTGCGATGCATTGCCTTAGACCACTGCAGCACTCGGGAGGCCACACCTTATGAGATCTAAAGTAAATACACTTAACAAAGTACCAACCTACCAGGCTCCAGTGAGAACTGACATTTTTAAGCCTTCACACCTAATTTACACACTGATATTCAAACACTTACGTTAAAAGGGTTAGCTAGGTCCTCTTATCACACTAATGATTTCTGAGTCTAATTTTGGTATGATGACCCTGTTTAATTTACGATCCAATCTGACTTAAAAGCACTTTGACCGTTACACAATACATTTTTAGCAGGATCTGAGATAGATGATCAGTGAAAGTAGTCACAGTAGAGAAGGTCTATAGGAATAGCTTTATAGGAGTGGTCAAGGGTGAATGTCACAACAGGCTTTTAGACATAATTGCTGTGGTCCATCTACGTCAGGAAGCACCATAGAGATCATCTCTATGTCAGGGATCCTGTCAACACAAACCTCCCTAACAGGTCAGAGCAGGTAATGGTAACTCGTATCTTCAAGTGACTTGTCGTGATGCCTATATAGTGCTGTCTTAGTAGTAATATCACTACAAGCCTTTCACACTAGCCTGTGTACCAGTGTAATATTGAGCATGACAATTCCAGAAGGAGTTGGCAAGAGAGCAGAAACAGACTTGACACCCAGGCTACATACGCATGGTTTTTATTAAAGAGGTCGATAGTAATGAAGTTATCCCTTCCTCAATCTCCTTGTATGCCCTGTGTTTAAAGTGAGTGAACATTCATTGGTTATACCATCTAATAAAGTGTGTCTTTTGTCTTATGTCTAAAGAAGCGTGTGGGTGGTGCAACGCTCTGTTGCAATCCACGGACAGTCGTTGGTTTAAGTGAAACCAGGCAATTATCAAAGTGTCCCCAGGGAGCCAAACCTGTAAAACCATAGAGGGAGGGATAGCATTATTCTAGGACTAAAATACAGCTGCACAATGGTCTATGCTCCCAAGTGCTCCCTTTTATTAGGACAAGGTTCCGACCCTAAATGGGGTATCATTACTCACCGTGACAAGGACTGAAAAGCCTACCTGTGGTGTAGTAGATATTCATTCATTTTCTCTCTTTCATTCTGATAAGGTCTCTAGAATGGGGGTACCGATGGAGAACAAGAATGGAATATGTGTTCAGATCGTCACCTGCGCCCCTGATTGGTACAAAGTGACATTAATATTAAATGACTGACTAAATGCAATCGTTTTATAAAAAATAAAAAATAGAATATTGAATGAAAAACAATACAATTATAATTTAGATGTATCAAATGTTAGGTCCTGTCTCTTTGTTGGTGTTTTTGTTTGTTTCTTTTGTTCTCCCTGTGTCTGTCTCTCTCCCTACCAGCTGTGTGATGTTCTGGGATATTCGTGCTCCGAGGGTACTCCAGACCATGGCCGACCAGCGGAAACAGAAGGTGGAGGAGAAACCCCTGGAGAATCCTCACGGTGTTCCCAACACCTTCAAACACCTCGACCTCACATGGAAACCACTCATCAGGGTACAGCATATATCATACTGTACCATTACTGATTTATAACAGACCCCTTGGTTAAATGGTAACACTCCTGGTATGACCCCAGAGACCAAGGTTCAGTCTCCACTTCAACCCCTTTATCTACACTTTAATTTTCCCCTACACTTCTGATCTGTCGGAAATACACAGAGAAAATATGAAGGGAGAGTGGTGTTCCTAGTGTTGCCTATTTTTGGAATGTACTGTGTGTTTGACAGTTCTCTAAAGGCATTAGATAGATGTCAAAGCTATCGTCTTGTCATGTGTCAGGTTTCCCTGCCTAAGATTGATACCAGCGGGGAATACAGCCCTTTGAAAATCAGCCTGCGAGACAACACCTGTGACAACCATACAGGTAGCAACGCAGGTGAGTATTTACCTTCCCTCTTCCTCTACCGTTTTTCTCTCTCCTTCTCCTTCAGGCAGTGATGCAGGTGAGCATCTCCCTTCCCTCTGTTTATTTCTCTTGCTGTCACTCTTTCTTTTCCTATTTTCATTCTCCCTTTTTTCTAACCCCTTGAAGCAACACAGATGAGCGGAGCACTAAACAGCAAGCCAAAACAACATCTGTCTTCAAATCAAGACTCTTAGGAGATAAAGATATAAGAGACTAGTTACTCTTTGTAATGGACCCACAGGGCACACACTGTCTGTGGAGTGTGTGATGTGTTTGTCAGTGTGTCTGTACATTGCGTTCGACATGCTTGTGTATGTGTTTGAGTGTGCCACTGTCTCAGATTCTCCTTTGGATCAGTGAGCACTATGATCAGTGGGGCATGGCCGTCTCTCCCTTCACCACCCCCCCTCACCCATCTCACCCTTCTCGCCTCTGGTTTCATACTCTTTTATTAAACGATCGGTCCCAGACCTAGACAAGGCTCTCATAGTCAGGGGGCATTAACCTTGTTGACTGTCAGCTGTTTGCAATATGCTGCTGAGCCCCTGGGGCCAAAAGATGTTCCTGTGTCTCGGGTGGTACATCAAGAAGAAAACCTGCCTTTGTCTTGCTGCTTTAAGATCTGCATTTATACACACAGCTTTCTTAATGGTTATGGAATGAATTCATTTTCAGTTACTGAACCTAAAAGGTGCTGAATTTTTGGGGCGTTTTTTTGGGCATGTCGTGGGCTGTTTCGATATGATCTATGTAATGAATAGGGTCAGCTGTCTTGAGTTAAGGTGGTAGCGGCTTTGTCTGTTAGAGAATGGAAGGTCAGGTAGAGAGTCTTGATTGGAAGGTGTTACCTGTCCTGTCTTAAAGACTCCTCCCTACGATCCTCCAACCCAATAGGAACACTAGGTTTAGATTGTAGAAGGTGGTGATCTTCGTGTCATCAATGACGCTATGATGATCAATGTCATCAGTCATCACTGGAACGTTTGTTAGTGTAACCCAATTTGACCTTAACCACAGTTCTAATGAGTAGCCTACATCTCCTATAACTAATAGTGTGGAGTGATCATACCCTAGAGATAGCTAATATAATATGGCGATAAAGGGCTGTGAACATGGGAACATGCTGTCGAGTCCTGCACTATCACTGCAGACAGTGGGGCTTTTGTCACTGAAAAGGCCGCTCCTCTCCTTCTCCCTCTCCTGCTGGTGGTGGTCAGATGACTGAGCTGGTACCAAGCCTTACAGAGCCACAGCCCCGCGTGCTCTCCGGTAAACTGCCCTGGCTGTTTCACGCACAGAGTAACAGTCATTAAAGAGCTACAAAAGGCTATCTGGAATAAATGCCCTAACTATGATGTTTAACTGCATAACAACACTGCTCACTCTGTGCTTCCCCCTATTAACCCCTGACAGACAGGGCCCACCTGAATGCAGAGAGGTCAGAGGTTGCTCCAGAGTACGCCCTGCTCAGAGTGCCTTCAGCCAAACAACTCAAACCGCTGGAGGACATCTGCACCCGGTTATACGCAGGGACCGAGGTAACGTAGCCTTTCTTCTCCATAGCTATTATATGGATGGATGGAAGGAAGTTCCAAGGGGGAACTATTATCAAGTAACTGAAAAGTACGTACTACTAGAGGTGGAATGTGTTTCATTGATGAGTTATGGAGTTAATACTTTTCATGAAGAACTCAATTCAAGTCACAGGTCACTTCATACTGTATGCCAACTGTACACTATCCATCCTGGGGCTTAGTTACACTAAGGTAAAACTCAGCTACAACTTGTTCTTTCTACCACATTTTGCCCTCAGGATGGAGAGCTTGTGTACACAGACTGGAAGTTGGAGAAGGACAACGACTCTGGACGACTATTCAGTAAGATCATCATAAATGAGAGGGGCTATAATATCATTTAAACTATACTCTTACAGTTAACACGTCCGTTGGTTCACAGCCAAGGAAAATACATAATCTCCTAAACCTCTAGAGCTCTGAGTAATCAGGGAGATTGGTTGCTTGTTTCATATATCTTAAGTATCATGAATGTAACTGCTCTACAGATTCCATGGAGACTCAAACAATGCCTTCAGGATCTCCTATTCTCCTCCTAATCATAGTTTGTTTAAGCACAAGAGATTTGAGGCAGTCAAGAAACAAAACAAGGCATTTACTGTCTGGGAAATAGATTTAATATCATGGCTGCTAAACTACAATAGTATCACTACTAAAGTATTGAGCCATTCAGCAATTTATGACCAATTACAGGAGATTAAACTTGGTTCCCTCATCTTGTTTTGGCAGGGCACAGGAATGTGATTACTTAATAATAAACTGTGTCTCGTGTCACAACAGCGTCAGGGTAGACAAAGGTTATTTGCTTGTACATTAATGGTAAATTGCTCCCTATAAAGCACGTTCCTCATGTTAGTTAATGGTAAAGGGGGAAATGGTTCCCAAGGGAAATGACATTATTATACTATAATATGTGCTCCCAGTGGTCAGTAGACTGTTTATTTAGCTTTAACGTTATTACTGTATCCCAATAGGAAGATACTGGTCCTTGGAAATGGCACCACTGTTGATTCAAATCTTGATGAAACATTCAGACACACATACCTACCTCAGACTCATTTTCCATGTGTGTCACGACTTCTGCCGAAGTCGATGCCTCTCCTTGTTTGGGCGGTGTTCGACGGTCGACGTCACTGGTCTTCTAGCCATCGCCGATCCATTTTTCATTTTCCATTTGTTTTGTCTCGTTTTCCCACAGACCGGGTTTTCATCTCCCAATTACTGGTCATGTATTTAACTCTCTTTTTCCCCCATATCTTTCTGTGTCATTGTTTATTGTTCATGTCGGTACATTTCCGGCTGGTTTTGTCCGGGTGCTGTTTTCACCCGTGTTTTGTAGCAACCGTTATTGTTCGCACATTGGTACTGTTACTTGTGCTATTTTCTTGAGTAAAGTGCGTTGTTCACTCATCTCTGCTCTCCTGCGCCTGAATTCATGCACCAGCTACACCCACCGCCTGACAATATGGCTCATCTCCTATGTGGTTGAACTGGGGTAATCTCTCTCTCAATTCAATTTCAATTCAATTTAAGGGGTTCATTAGCATGGGAAACAGATGTTTACATTGCCAAAGCAAGTGAAATAGATAATAAACAAAAGTGAAATAAACAGTAAAAGATTAACAGTGAACATTACACTCACAAAAGTTCCAAAAGAATAAAGACATTTCAAATGTCATATTATGTCCATATACAGAGTTGGAATGATGTGCAAATAGTTCATGTGCAAAAGGGAAAATAAATAAATAAAAATATAGGTTGTATTTACAATGGTGTTTGTTCTTCACTGGTTTCCCTTTTCTTGTGCCAACAGGTCTTCTCTTGAGAGCCAGGTCTGCCTTCAGTGGCCTTTTTCAATGGCAAGGCTATGCTCACTGAGTCTGTATATAGTCAAATATTTCCTTAATTTTGGGTCAGTCACAGTGGTCAGGTATTCTGCCACTGTGTACTCTCTGTTTAGGGCCAAATGTCATTCTAGTTTTCTCCGTTTTATTTGTAAATTCTTTCTCAAAGTAATTATCTTTTTGTTTTCTCATGATTTGGTTGGGTCTAATTGTGTTGCTGTCCCTAAGTATGCGGATCCTGGGGCTCTGTACACAAACACAAACAGAGTCCACAGAGCCCCAGGATCCGCATACTTAGGGGACTCTTCTCCAGGTTCATTTCTCTGCAGGTAATGGCTTTGTTATGGAAGGTTTGGGAATTGCTTCCTTTTAGTTGGTTGTAGAATTAGTCAATTTTCTGGATTTTTATAATTAGCGGGTATCGGCCGAATTCTGCTCTGTATGCATTATTTGGTGTTTTACATTATCCATGGAGGATATTTTTGCAGAATTCTGCATGCAGTTTTTTTTCCTATTTTGTGAATTCTTGGTTGGTGAGCGGACCCCAGACATCACAACCATAAAGGGAAATGGGTTCTATAACCAATTCAAGTGTTTTTAGACAGATCCTAATTGGTATGTTGAATTTTATGTTCCTTTTGATTGCATAGACGGCCCTTCTTGCCTTGTCTCTCAGAACGTTCACAGCTTTGTGGACATTACCTGTGATGCTGATTTTTAGGCTGAGGTATGTATAGTTTTTTGTGAGCTCTAGGACAACGGTGTCTAGATGGAAGTTGTATTCGCGGTCCTGGCAACTGGACCTTTTTTGGAACACCATTATTTTTGTCTAACTGAGATATACTGTAAGGGCCTAGGTCTCACAGAATCTGTGCAGAAGATCTAGGTGCTGCTGTAGGCCCTCATTGGTTGGGGACAGAAGAACCATATCATCAGCAAACAGTAGACATTTGACTTCAGATTCTAGTAGGGTGAGGCCGGGTGCTGCAGATTGTTCTAGTGCCCTCGCCAATTCGTTGATATATATGTTGAAGAGGGTGGGCTTAAGCTGCTCCCCCATGTCACCGCCCGGCCCCGTTGAAAGAAATGTGTGTGTTTTATGCCAACTTTAACCGCACACTCTCTCTCTCTCTCTGTTTCTGTCTACTTCTCTATGTTTTTCAGGTGCCAAGCCCTCTCATCGGTTTATAATCCATGATGGGCAGGTGAACACTGTTCGTCGGTCTCCCTTCTTTAAAGACATCATTCTGACCGTGGGAGGATGGACCTTTGCCATCTGGAAGGAGGGCGTCACGGTAACAACAATAACAACATTTGGTCAAACACAGACTCATTAAGATCATTTGATATCACTTAACTTAAACCCTGCGGGTATAATGCATTCTAACTTGTAAGTATATATGAGCCTTTATAAGGTTTTATGATAAGGCTTATAAAATGTTTTTAAGCATTTGAACTTGTTGTGATCTACGACCTATCAGAACGGCCCCATCATCCAGTCATCGTGTTCTCAGAAGAAGTGCACTGTGGGATACTGGTCCCAGTCACGTCCAGCTGTGCTCTTCATCGGTAAGGAGGACGGGAACATCGATGTGTGGGACCTTCTGGAGAAGACCCATGAGCCCTCCCAGACCCAGAACATCACTGCCACCCAGATCACATGCATCAAACCCTGGATCGTCTCCTGTGAGTTGCCGCTGATCTTGGTGCTGCCAACATGGTCCCAGATCTGTTTGTGCTGTCTTGCCAACTCTTATGGTCATTGTGGCAGTAGGAATTGACAAGACAGCACAAACAGATCTGGAACCAGGCTATGTTGCTAATGCTGCTGCTGCTGGATCCCTGTATTTATTTATTGTTCGATTCAGAAAGTTCTGTATTAATCTGATTCACTTTTTGTTTGTTGTACAAACAGCAAAGCAACATCTCCTGGCTGTGTCTGATCACCTGGGCACTCTGCATATTCTGGAGATCCCATGGACACTTCGCAGCCCCTCCAGCAATGAGGTTTGTACTGGAGGTGGCCTCTCGGACAACAGGATGTATTCAATTTTACCATCTGTGTTTTATTTTCTCCAATGCGTTTGATATAGCTCTACCATCTTCCGTCTGCGTGTGTTTGTGTGTGTGTGTGTGTGTGTGTGTGTGTGTGTGTGTGTGTGTGTGTGTGTGTGTGTGTGTGTGTGTGTGTGTGTGTGTGTGTGTGTGTGTGTAGAAGCTGAGCATGAGTAAGTACTTTGAGAAGGAGGTGGACAGGCTGGTGTACTTTGAGAAGAGGAGGGAGATGAGAGCCAAGGAGAAGAAAGACTACGAGGCGGAGGAGCTGAGAAAGAAGACGGTGAGATACAGTATATAGAGATGATTATTAACTGCTTAAGTTGGGCTGTCTGTGCATTTAACAATATATATACAGTGGGGCAAAAAAGTATTTAGTCAGCCACCAATTGTGCAAGTTCTCCCACTTAAAAAGATGAGAGAGGCCTGTAATTTTCATCATAGGTACAATTCAACTATGACAGACAAAATGAGAGAAAAAAAATCCAGAAAATCACATTGTAGGATTTTTAATGAATTGATTTGCAAGAACACAAGTTTATCTCAATACTTTGTTATATACCCTTTGTTGGCAATGACAGAGGTCAAACGTTTTCTGTAAGTCTTCACAAGGTTTTCACACACTGTTGCTGGTATTTTGGCCCATTCCTCCATGCAGATCTCCTCTAGAGCAGTGATGTTTTGGGGCTGTTGCTGGGCAACATGAACTTTCAACTCCCTCCAAAGATTTTCTATGGGGTTGAGATCTGGAGACTGGCTAGGCCACTCCAGGACCTTGAAATTCTTCTTACGAAGCCACTCCTTCGTTGCCCGGCGGTGTGTTTGGGATCATTGTCATGCTGAAAGACCCAGCCACGTTTCATCTTCAATGCCCTTGCTGATGGAATGAGGTTTTCACTCAAAATCTTACGATACATGGCCCCATTCATTCTTTCCTTTACACGGATCAGTCGTCCTGGTCCCTTTGCAGAAAAACAGCCCCAAAGCATGATGTTTCCACCCCCATGCTTCACAGTAGGTATGGTGTTCTTTGGATGCAACTCAGCATTATTTGTCCTCCAAACACGACGAGTTGAGTTTTTACCAAAAAGTTATATTTTGGTTTCATCTGACCATATGATATTCTCCCAATCTTCTTCTGGATCATCCAAATGCTCTCTAGCAAACTTCAGACGAGCCTGGACATGTACTGGCTTAAGCAGGGGGACATGTCTGGCACTGCAGGATTTGAGTCCCTGGCGGCGTAGTGTGTTACTGATGGTAGGCTTTGTTACTTTGGTCCCAGCTCTCTGCAGGTCATTCACTAGGTCCCCCCGTGTGGTTCTGGGATTTTTGCTCACCGTTCTTGTGATCATTTTGACCCTACGGGGTGAGATCTTGCGTGGAGCCCCAGATCGAGGGAGATTATCAGTGGTCTTGTATGTCTTCCATTTCCTAATAATTGCTCCCACAGTTGATTTCTTCATACGAAGCTGCTTACCTATTGCAGATTCAGTCTTCCAAGCCTGGTGCAGGTCTACAGTTTTGTTTCTGGTGTCCTTTGACAGCTCTTTGGTCTTGGCCATAGTGGAGTTTGGACTGTGACTGTTTGAGGTTGTGGACAGGTGTCTTTTATACGGATAACAATTTCAAACAGGTGCCATTAATACAGGCAACGAGTGGAGGACAGAGGAGCCTCTTAAAGAAGAAGTTACAGGTCTGTGAGAGCCAGAAATCTTGCTTGTTTGTAGGTGACCAAATACTTACTTTCCACCATAATTTCCACCATTTTTTTCTCATTTTGTCTGTCATAGTTGAAGTGTAACTATGAGGAAAATTACAGGCCTCTCTCATCTTTTTAAGTGGGAGAACTTGCACAATTGGTGGCTGACTAAATACTTTTTTGCCCCACTATATATTTTTTTCCCAAAATCATTTAAGACAGCCATGACATAACAGATTGCTAACAGATTGCTTGATGCATAATGTGTGTGTACTCCTGAGTACCTGTTTCGAAGTTATTCTCAACGTCTTGAGCCAGAAGGTGACAATCTGCTACACACTGTAAGTCTTGCAAACGGATTTAATTGACCCAAAGTTACAGTTGAAGTCGGTTGGAATCATTAAAACTTGTTTTTCAACCACTCCACAAATTTCTTGTTAACAAACTATAGTTTTGGCAAGTCGGTTAGGACATCTACTTTGTGCACGACACAAGTAATTTTTCCAACAATTGTTTAGACAGATTATTTCACTTATACTTCACTGTATCAGTGAAGTTTACATACACTAAGTTGTCTGTGCCTTTAAACAGCTTGGAAAATTATGGAACATGATGTCATGGCTTTAGAAACTTCTGATAGGCTAATTGATATCCTTTGAGTCATTTGGAGGTGTATCTGTGGATGTAGTTCAAGGCCTACCTTCAAACTTAGTGCCTCTTTGCTTGACATCGTGGGAAAATCAAAAGACATCAGCCAAGACCTCAGATTTTTTTTTGTAGAACTCCACAAGTCTAGTTCATCCTTGGGAGCAATTTCCAAATGCCTGAAGGTACCACGTTCATCTGTACAAACAATAGTACGCAAGTATAAACACCATGGGACCACGCAGCCGTCATACCTCTCAGGAAGGAGACGCGTTCTGTCTCCTAGAGATGAACGCACTTTCATGCGAAAAGTGCAAATCAATTCCAGACCAACAGCAAAGGACCTTGTGAAGATGATGGAGGAAACAGGTACAAAAGTATCTATATCCACAATAAAACGAGTCCTATATCGACATAACCTGAAAGGCTGCTCAGCAAGGAAGAAGCCACTGCTCCAAAACCGCCATAAGAAATCCAGACTACAGTTTGCAACTGCACATGAGGACAAAGATCGTACTTTTTGTAGAAATGTCCTCTGGTCTGATGAAACAAAAATTTAACTGCTTGGCCATAATGACCATCATTATGTTTGGAGGAAAAAGGGGGACGCTCACAAGCCGAAGAACACCATCCCAACCGTTAAGCACAGGGGTTGCAACATCATGGTGTGGGGGTGCTTTGCTGCAGGAGGGAATGGCGCACTTCACAAAATAGATGGCTTCATGAGGATGGAAATTATGTGGATATATTCAAGCAACATCTCAAGACATCAGTCAAGAAGTTAAAGCTTGGTCGCAAATGGGTCTTCCAAATGGATCAATTTTGCCACAACTTCCAAAGTTGTAGCAAAATGGCTTAAGGACAACAAAGTCAACTTATTGGCCATCACAACGCCCTGACCTCAACGCTATAGAAAATTTGTGAGCAGAACTAAAAAAGCGTGTGCGAGCAAGGCCTACAAATCTGACTCAGTTACACCAGCTCTGTCCGGAGGAATGGGCCAAAATGCACCCAACTTATTGTGGGAAGCTTGTGGAAGGCTACCTGAAACGTTTGACACAGGTTAAACAATTTACAGGAAAGCTACCAAATAGTAAGTGTATGTAAACTTCTGACCCACTGGGAATGTGATGAATGAAATAAAATCTAAAATAAATAATTCTCTCTACTTCTGACATTTCACATTCTTAATATAAAGTGGGGATCCTAACTGACCTAAGATAGGGAATCTTTACTAGGATTAAATGTCAGGAATTGTGAAAAACTGTTTAGATGTATTTGGCTAAGGTGTATGTAAACTTCCGACTTCAACTGTAGATGTGCTCCGTCCAATTCTGCAAAGTCAAGTGTGTGAGAGGAGCGGGAATCTGTTCACTCTCATTACTTGGTATTTGATTCTCAGCAGCAGAGAGCAGGAGAGGTGTACAGTCTGTAATATTCACATTCATAATGGTCTATCAGAGGGAGATGTCTGGACAGCGGTTATCAAACCTTTCAGGCCAAGGAAAGCATACCTTGCCAAACTAGTTAACTGGTTTATCAAACCTTTCAGGCCAAGGAAAGCATACCTTGCCAAACTAGTTAACTGGTTTATCAAACCTTTCAGGCCAAGGAAAGCATACCTTGCCAAACTAGTTAACTGGTTTATCAAACCTTTCAGGCCAAGGAAAGCATACCTTGCCAAACTAGTTAACTGGTTTATCAAACCTTTCAGGCCGAGGAAAGCATACCTTGCCAAACTAGTTAACTGGTTTATCAAACCTTTCAGGCCAAGGAAAGCATACCTTGCCAAACTAGTTAACTGGTTTATCAAACCTTTCAGGCCAAGGAAAGCATAACTTGCCAAACTAGTTAACTGGTTTATCAAACCTTTCAGGCCAAGGAAAGCATACCTTGCCAAACTAGTTAACTGGTTTATCAAACCTTTCAGGCCAAGGAAAGCATACCTTGCCAAACTAGTTAACTGGTTTATCAAACCTTTCAGGCCAAGGAAAGCATTCCTTGCCAAACTAGTTAACTGGTTTATCAAACCTTTCAGGCCAAGGAAAGCATTCCTTGCCAAACTAGTTAACTGGTTTCACATAACCATTAGGCCCACTATCTGATGCTTGAGTGGGCAATTTATGGCTGTGATTTCAACCAAGGTTACTGGAAAAAATGCATATACTTCCCCTTGTGTCCCCCTGAAAGAACACCTTGCTAGTTTGGTTCTAGTTGTTGTTCAGCAAACTTTGAGTTTGTTTAATTCACCTTTAATTCACTCAGTCTTTAAATGCTCTCATTCTCATTAAACAGTATTTAGTCTGTAACCATTTAAGATCGTTCTAAATCATCAGATTTAAATGATCTTTGCCACCCACCATGGAATGTCTACTCCCAATCTAAACTATACACCATCTACATAAGGGAAAATTACAGTTATTATGATTGAAACACAGTTTTATATCTTTGTGCAACAATGATAGCGCATTTGTCCCAGAGCTCATGTATATTTATTCTGTCTTTCTTCCCAAACAGACAGAACAAAATTACTGTTATGGCACAAATTAAAGTTTAGAATAAATCCCCTAACCCGCTGACTTATGTCAAGATGATCGAAGACTATCTTAAGGCTAGTAAATACATTTCTTTTCAAGTAAACAACCAACATTCAATTCAGACATGTCTCCCAACCTATTATTTTGCACTCATTTGGAGAGAAACACACAAATTAAATTCCATCCAGACCAAATACTTTTATGAGTAGGCTACAAAGACGCAGACCTCAAGAATTTAAAACCAAACACGGTGATTACTGTTTTCAGAAATGTGTGTGTGTTTAGATTTTCTCCCGTCTGGCCCTGATAAGACAGAAATTCAAAATGGCCATTATATATTAAAAAAACATTCACGTTGTTATCCTCTCACTTTCTCACACCACACGCTGAATTTTTGTACTTGCTAGTCCTGGCCTGTTGCTAGGGAGACCACAAACTCTGATGTTTTAAATGAGGTTAGGTTTAACCAAAGAAGGATATTATGAAAGACAATACAATGGGTTGGTTGACCTTCTTTATATAACTGATCTTAGCATTTCTCTGACGAGGCAGAGTAATTACTGATCACAGAGATAGAGTTCTACATTTTCTCTACGATGGAAAACTATCTACTGCTGGGAATCTGTCTTTGTGAGGTTGTTGTGAGAGGTCTCACAATTGGTCTGAAGGGTTGAAATAAATTGAACAACATACGACTGTGGTTGTTATTAATTTCTCTTTTCCAAGATGAACCAAAAGCATGTTGGTCTGTCCCCCTCCCAGGAACCCATCGTACCAGAGAAGCAGGTGGAGCAGATCTTGGAGGAGGCCATGAAGGAGTATGAGGACTACTTGTCCTTGGAGACGGTCATCCTGAAGGAAATGGGGCTACTGCCAGACACAGACAAGGTTGACATCTGACATCCTAACCCTAATCCACTGTTCAGTCTGACACCTGATATCACACATTGTGTGACCAGCAGGGTTGGGGTCAATTTCATTTCAGTTTACTTCTTGGAATTGACCCCAACCCTGGTGTCCAGTGTTCAGGCTGATGTCTGATGCTCCCTGAAACCAGAGGCCTACCACACAACTCATTTAACACAGTACTACAAAGTGTCTATTCAATTGAAAATGTAATTGTTATACTTTTTATTTTCTATGTACAGTATTAAAAGCTCCATTTGGTTTTAGTAAATTGTTCAGAAAACTGTATGCCTCTTGTTTTGCTTGTGGGTACATGTAGTGAATGGAGAGATTCCTCAGTGTTGAGTGAGTTTTTCACACACACAAGTCAGCTGTTTTTTTGTTATGATATTTGTGTTTCTTAATGTAATATGTAGTTGTTGTTCTGTATGTGTGTCTATAGTTTTGTTCAATGTTGTGTTAAGTGTATGTAAGTTGTTTTGTCTGAAACATTGTTCTCCCTGCTGCTGTTGGACCAGGTCTCTCGTGAAAAATAAATGTAATCTCAATGAGAAAAACCTGTATTAAAAAAAGGTTAAATAAAATAAAAAATATATACACATACATACATATTTGTCTGCGTGAACTCTGGTTACTGTGTAATGCCTGCCATCCTCCCTGGTTCATCATTGGTTCCCCAGAGCCCCTGATAATGAAATACATTGTGAGTACCCAAGGATTTGAACTCGGCAGGAAATCATTTCACAGGTCTTTGGTTTCATGGTTTCGCTCTCATATGAAGTATTGATTACTCCTTGTCCGCCTGATATTGATTAAACAGTATTGATCCACACTGCAGCACTCAGCAGATACTCTCAGCACTACAGTAGAGCTTATAATTAGCATGTCCATTGTACTGTAACTCATTGCCATGAAAGGATATATAGCCGCTATAATTGTGATCCTACGGCATGGTTATTTCAAGAGTAGCTTGAATTATTTGGACAATTTACCTCAACAGTTCAATTTCAAATATTGCACATTCCAGATAGCAATTGTTTCTAAAATATTTGGAACTACCAGAGTTTACCCTCTGCAGAGGCTGGGTTTGAGATTGACAGTGATGAGTTAAGGGTTGAATAGAGTGAGTTTGGTCTAGGTTGTTATGGGGGCACCGAGGCTTGCTCTTCCCTGGGGGAGTCTGAAAGGAGAGGGACAGGGTCCATTAGAGGTCGAGAGTGGGTAAACAGCTCCATAGTCACCAGTGATGGCCGGTGGTGGTTACCATGAAAGAGATGGGTGGAGGGCAGGGAGAGAGGATAAGAGGGAGGGATGAGGGGAGGGAGGATAGTGCATAATGCAGAGGCAGCTGCCTGTTGCCAGGTTGTCACGCCGTTGGTCAGATGCCAACGTAAGAGAAATACACAGAGTATGAGAGAAAACATGGAGAACACCAAGGGAAAATGTGGAGAGAGAGAGGGATGAATGAAAGAGGTACTGGTTAAGAGGAGAAGAAAGTATGAGATATATAGAGATAAAGAATGAGAGGTAAAGTAGAAAAAGTAAGAGAGAGAGAGGGTAGTGGGTTAGCGTCAGTGGGGAAGTCTGAATGCGAGCGTGAAAGGGTGCGAGAGAGCGAGACCGAGCGATAGAGAGGGAGAGAAAGAGAAGAGAGCACACACTGGGCCTCTGAGCGGAAATGAGATGCTACAGTGTCGGACGGATTAAACGCCACACGGGTGACTTCACTCTCTCCACGACTCACTCACATGGACCTGTCAGAGAGAGGAGGGGTGAGAGGCATAGGGGGGGTATGAGTGGGGACAGAGGCAGGTGTCCATATGGCCCCCAGGAACCAAGGGCAGGGTGACAAAGGACCCCCCATCTCCCCTCCTCTCTGTCCCCTCCTTAACGCTCACTGGGACCTGATCTGACTGGAACACCCCACTTGCCCCCTGGAGCCACTTGTTCACTTCACACTCCCAGGCTGGCTATGGAATGTGCTCAAACATGTAATCTCTGTGATTATAAGACAGTTATAACACTATCACAAGATAGTTCTGAAGCCCGTGAGGGCGTATTTGATATAAATATAATATAAAAGCATAAATGGGTTGGTGATTGTAGTTTTAGAAAGTATGCATTGTTAAAGCGCAAACCCTCTCTACAATCACACAGAAAATATGGGGCGGCAGGTAGCCTAGAGCGTTGGGCCAGTAATGCTGGTTCGAATCCCTGAACCGACGAGGTGAAAAATCTGCCGATGCCCCCTTGAGCAAGGCATTTAACCCTAATTGCTCCTATAAGTTGTGCTGGATAAGAGTGTCTGCTTATTGACTAAAATGTAAATGTAATGCTGCTGTAGGCTTTTATCAAGACGGTCTCACAGAACAGCAAACAGCAACTCCAGAACTCCACCACTACCCCTTTAGGAGGAGGCTATTCATGTTGTCAGATCTTCGTCAGTTGATTTCTTCATCTAAGAGATTTCCCAAACATAAAAAGAGGAGATCTTTAACTGTGGGACGTCTGACTACGGCGGGATGCCTAGCGTAGCCTGGGCTGGAATGGGCTGCATTCCTATTTTATCACTGTTAGCCACTGCTTTAGATTTATCCTCCAAATCCTGGGAAACAATGGAAGCAGGTGCTGGGCAGGAGGCCTGTAAATCTGGCCTGTATAATTAAGCCATTGGCTGGGCATTGTGCTGGCCTGGCCCTAGCTGCTAGCTGCTCAGTGGGGGTGTGTGGGGGTGTGAGGGAAGGGTTAGGGGGTGGGGGTGGGGTGCACAGGGAGGTCTAAATCTCTCTGTGAGGGGGCACTCCACACATTTCACACATGTTCATCTGAGCTCTTAGGCACAGCTGCAGGGGCTAAAGAGTGTTTTCTGGAGCTCACACACTTAACACAAACACTCTCCCGCCCGCCCGCCCGCACGCACACACAAACACACCCGTGTTTATCTTCACACACACATACACTCACGTAATGCGTTTATCTTCACACACACACGCACCCCTGCTTGGAGTGGATGCAAATACTAATGCGGCAGCGTGAAATGTCACATGACATGAAGGCAAATATGAGCATATGACTGCAAAGTCAGAAGGAGGCGGCTGTGCTGCGCTGGGAGGACAGCAGGAGGTAACATAATGCCAGTGTTGCCATGGACATGTTTTCCTCGAGAGATTCTAATTTCTCACACTGCTACAGAGACTAGTTTCCACACCCCGGTTCAACCCTAACCCTAGCTTCCACATCCCGGTTCAACCCTAACTCTAGTTTCCAAATCCCTGTTCAACTCTAACCATAGCGTCCACAACCCGGTTAAATTCTAACCCTAGCTTCCACATCCCGGGTTCAACCCTAACCCTAGCTTCCACATCCCGGTTCAACCCTAACCAAAGCTTCCACATCCCGGTTCAACCCTAACTCTAGCTTCCACATCCCGGTTCAATTCTAACCCTAGCTTCTACATCCCGGTTCAACCCTAACCAAAGCTTACACATCCCGGTTCAACCCTAACTCTAGCTTCCACATCCCGGTTCAACCCTAACCAAAGCTTCCACATCCCAGTTCAACCCTAACCAAAGCTTACACATCCCGGTTCAACCCTAACCAAAGCTTCCACATCCCGGTTCAACCATAACCCTAGCTTCCACATCCCGGTTCAACCCTAACCAAAGCTTCCACATCCCGGTTCAACCCTAACCCTAGCTTCCACATCCCGGTTCAACCCTAACCTTAGCTTCCACATCCCGGTTCAACCCTAACTCTAGCATCAATCAATACGGGTTACATCCAGTCGTAACAACACTGTAATGTAAAGTGTTTTTAATGGCTCTATTCAATCCGTATTGGGGAAGTTCATCGTTACAGTGTGAACTAAAGGCAATGTTACCGCGTTAGCAGAGACTGCACTCATGGTTAACACTGCATATGTTGGCTCAATCTGAAATTACCTTTACATTTCTGTTGCGCAATCATAAATGCTTGCGATCCAGATTGAATAGAGCCCTAACACTTTAGTCTATTTTACAGACTGATTGTGAATTTGCTGCTTCATAACAAATGTGGCCACACACCTAAATCGCTCAGGTTTTCTTTAAAGTCCCCTCAGGGGTGGGGGGTGAATTTCATTAGTTGACCTTTGACCCCATAACAGATCAGGTAGCCAGGGTATTGGAATGGAATGTTACCTCTTGACTCCTATAATTTTATCAATTGAAAGCTATGTTGAGTTTTGACCCAAGTCTAGTCTAGGCCTACTCTCTCTACCAAAAAGCTGAAGTCTGAGGGACATACCACAACTTGGCAATGGGAGGTATCTGAAGGTGTGTGTGTGTCTGTGTCTGTGTCTGTGTGTCAGGTGTTTGGAACTGTAATATCAACATCCCCTCAAACATTTTTTTAGTTTTAGAATGATCTCAGAACACTCTCCAATTCTCCAATGACCTACACCACAGCAACTGTCACAAGTTCTGCTGCAACAGTGGGCCACAAACAGATGCAGGTATGTGTCTGTGGTTGGAGGAAAGTTACATCACACCATGGGCTGAGGATCCACCAGGGGAAGAAGGGGTGTTTGGGTAAAGAGAGACAGAGAACTCGCATTGATTACTTTCTGCGAAAGCGATCAAATCAGTCGAATGAAGCACAGCAACTGGACGCAAACCATAGTTTGCAGTGCATCAGTACCACTGTCATGGAGGACATAAACTCAAGCACCGAAGTAGCAACTGAGGTGGAACCAACAACAGGAGTGGAACTCACCCAGCCTCCCAGACCTGCAGTCGAGAGGAGACTACCAGGGCACAGACCGTATGTGAAGTGGCCTGGCGCCAGTGACAAGAAGTTGTGGGAAACAGTGAATACTGACCTTACCTTGACCCTCGAGAGACTTCGAGGCACAGTGGAGAAGAAGTTGGAGAGGATGGGGGACATCATCTATGAGTACGGGACAGAAAGATTTGGAGTGGAAGAGGCAAAAGGCGGGAGAAAGGTTCCAACCCCACCAGTTTCCAGGAGGCAACAAGAAATCAAGCGCCTCGTTCAAGAAAGGCGGCAGCTTAAGAAACAGTGGAAGAAGGTCTCGGAAGTGGAAAAGGAGGGCATAGAGGCACTTCAGGCTGACATCAAAACCCGGTTGGCATCCCTCCGTAGAGCAGAGAACCTACGGAAACGCAGAAGGAAGAAAGAACAAACTAGAACTCGATTCTACAAAGATCCCTTCAAGTTCCTTAAAAGTCTCTTCACAAAGAAAAAAAGTGGAGCTCTAAAAACAACAAAGAAAGACCTAGAGGAGCACCTGAGAACAACAAACTTTGACTCAAAGCGACATGAACATCTGGCCATCCCATCAGATATCCCACCCATTGAACCCCTGGAACATCATATTGAGATCAGCCCTCCGACATGGAAAGAGGTGGAAAACACAGTTCGACGGGCAAGAACAGCATCAGCCCCGGGGCCAAATGGAGTCCCGTACAAAGTGTATAAGAACGCACCAGTCGTCCTGAGGTTCCTCTGGAGGCTTATGAGAACAGCTTGGCAGAAGAAGATTATACCCAAAGTGTGGCGTAGGGCAGGCGGGGTCCTGATCCCTAAGGAGAAGGATGCAGTGAACATCAGCCAATTCCGCCCAATCTCCTTACTGAATGTCGAGGGTAAAATCTTCTTTAGGGTCATTCCCCAGAGGATGGCCGAGTACCTGCAAAGGAATGCGTACGTCGATACATCTGTACAGAAGGCAGGAATATCAGGGTTCTCTGGCTGCTTGGAACATTCCAGCATGATCTGGCACCAGATCCAAATGGCCAAGGTGGAGAAAAGGGACCTCCATGTAGTCTTCCTCGACCTCGCCAATGCATTTGGCTCTGTGCCCCATGAACTCCTGTGGTCTGCCTTCAGATTTTTCCACATACCAGACACCATCACAAACCTGGTGAAGTCGTACTTCCAGGATCTGCAGTTCTGCTTCACCACCTCAGAGTTCACCACCTCATGGCAGTGCCTGAATGTAGGTATAATGGCGGGATGTACCATTTCTCCGTTGGCATTCACAATGGCAATGGAGGTTATCATCAGATCCTCAAAATGGGTTGCTGGTGGACAGCGAATCGACTCTGGTTTCCGCCTCCCTCCACTCAGAGCCTACATGGACAACATTACAACATTAACCACCACTGTCCCATGCACCAGGAGACTGCTCAGAAAACTCGAGGAGAACATCAGCTGGGCCCGTATGAAGATTAAACCATCCAAGTCACGCAGCATCTCGATTGCGAAGGGAGTACTCTCTGACCTGAAATTCTTCATCGGAGATGACCAAATCCCAACAGTGTCTGAGCAGCCGGTAAAAAGCCTTGGAAGGTGGTATGATGCAAGCCTGAAGGACAAAGACCAGGTGCAACAGCTGCGCAAAGACATTAGTAGTAGCCTACAGTCCATCGACAACACCCAGCTACCTGGAAAGTTAAAGGCCTGGTGTCTGCAGTTTGGTCTCCTACCCCGGGTGTTGTGGCCCTTAGCACTGTATGAGGTTCCAATCTCAACAGTGGAGAAGATGGAAAGAGGAGTCACAGGCTACTTAAAGAAGTGGCTCGGAGTTCCACGATGCCTTACCACCATAGACCTCTATGGAGATGGTGTCCTCAAGCTGCCCCTCACCAGTCTAACAGAGGAATTCAAGTGTGCAAAAACCAGGCTCCAGATGACACTGAATGAATCTCGAGACCCAGTGGTGAGCAACAACGCGCCGACCTTGGCAACTGGGCGCAAATGGAGGCCAGGAAAAGCAGTCCAGGAGGCAACAGCAGCCCTAAGACATGCTGACATTGTGGGTCATGTTCAGCAAGGGAGAGGAGGCCTTGGGCTAACTAGCCGTGCTGCTTGGAGTAAGGCCACTGCACCAGAGCGGCGGAAGATGGTAGTGCAGGAAGTACGCCATCAGGAGGAGGCTGCAAGGAGGGCCAAGGCAGTCTCTCTTGCCAAACAGGGACAGTGGACTCGATGGGACAGTGTGGAGAAGAGGAAGATCAGCTGGAAGGATCTGTGGGCCATGGAAGCGAGGCGGTTGAGCTTTTCAATCAGAGCAACATATGACGTCCTTCCAACACCAGTTAATCTTCACCAATGGTATGGTGAAGATCCGGACTGTGCCCTCTGTTCCATGCCAGCCAACCTCAGGCACATTCTCACAGGGTGTAAAACAAGCCTCACCCAAGGACGCTACACTTGGCGTCACAACCAAGTCCTTAAAAACCCTGCGTCCGCCCTGGAGGACAAGCGAGCTGCCACCAACTCCCTACCACCCACAGCAGCATCACACTCCTTACGGACAAACTTTGTCCCTCGAAGGGGTTGAACCACCGAAGAGCGGCTCTACACCATTAGAGCGAGACCAGCTGCGCTTGGCCCGCGACTGGAAAATGCTAGCTGACATTGGCCAGCAACTTGTGTTTCCTCCGGAGATCGCAACCACCACCCTAAGACCTGACATGGTGCTCTGGTCCCGTTCACGCAATAAGGTCTTCATCATTGAGCTCACAGTACCCTGGGAAAACTCAGTAGATGAGGCTTATGAGCGAAAACATCTGCGCTATGCTGATCTAGCTGCCGAAGCACGGCATCATGGCTGGAACACAGAAGTCCGACCAGTGGAGGTGGGCTGCAGAGGTTTTGTGGCAACATCTACAACCAGACTGCTTAGAGACCTGGGAATTAAGGGCCAGAGCCAGCGTTCGGCAATCAAAGCTGTATCAGAGGCGGCAGAAGGCAGCAGTCAATGACTCTGGATGAAGAGGAAAGACCCCAGCTGGGCCCCGAAGTGAGAGGGCCAGGAGGTATGCGGTCAACAATGCTTGACTCAGGGAGGAGGACGCCCCTGCCATGCATAGTCCCATGGGATGTTGGCTATCAACAACAAGGCAAATCCTATGACTAATTGGAAATGGGACGCAAGCGTAGGATTGATCACCCTGTCGCTGGCCGCCTTTGGGGAGGGTGCATAGTGTGAAAGGCCGAAACACCCTAGGAACCAAAGGTACACTACTGACGATGCGCTCCCCAAATTTCACCACGCTCACTGTTCATTAACTCTTGGAAGTGCTTGCACAAAGGATAGTAACATCTCATCCTGTGTTCTTGGAATCGGGGGGATTCTAGAATGAGTGAGGCCAGCCTCTAAGCCACCGCCCCCATCTATGACGAGGAACAGGAAGCAATCACGACAGTCTTGCCTTACAGTCCCAGTGCACTCTGGGTAGCCTGAGCTGAGATGATTTAAGTAGAACTTTGAGAGGAGACTGGGCAGTGACATCATGGCAATCTGGAATACCAATGATATCCCTTTGCTTCTTCCTCTGAGGATATAATCATCACTACAACCAAGTCCTGTATCAATAAAACCAAAGGCAAATGTATGAGAAAACATTGAAGGTTGGTTTTGGAATGAAAGTGGATGCTAGATGAGATCTGTCACCTGCAAATAGAAGGAGCCACAATCTCAAATGAGAGACCGACACAGCTGTTAAAGCTGACCTTTCACTTTTCTGTCTCTCTCATCCCCGCCGAAGCCAACCCAGGACCTCATCCTGAGATTGTGCTCTCCTGAAGATGGGAGAGATGGAGAAAGAGAAAGAGAGGGAGAGCAGGTGAGAGAGCAAAAAAGAGAGGGACTGAGAGAGAGAGAGAGAGAGAGAGGGAGAGAGAGAGAGAGAGGAGAGAAAAAGAGAGCGGGAGGGAGGGAGGAGGGAGAGTGAGTGAGAGAGCGAGAAAGAGGGGGATTGAGAGAGAGAGAGAGGAGGGATAGTTTAGACTGAAAGAGAAGGGGAGGCATGGGGAGAGGAGATACACTGTATAACTACCTTTCAAAAGTTCGGGGTCACTTAGATATTTCCTTGTTTTTGAAAGAAAAGCACATTTTTTTGTCCATTAAAATAACATCAAATTGATCAGAAATACAGTGTAGACATTGTTAATGTTGTAAATGACTATTGTAACTGGAAACAGCTGATTTGTTATGGAATATCAACATAGGCCCATTATCAGCAACCATCATTCCTGTGTTCCAATGGCACGTTGTGTTAGCTAATCCAAGTTTATCATTTTAAAAGGCTAATTGATCATTAGAAAACCCTTTTGCAATTATGTTAACATAATGAAAACAGCTGAAAACTGTTGTGCTGATTTAAGAAGCAATAAAACTGTCCTTCTTGAGACTAGTTGAGTATCTGGAGCATCAGCATTTGTGGGTTCGATTACAGGCTCAAAATGTCCAGAAACAAAGGACTTTCTTCTGAAACTCGTCAGTTTATTCTTGTTTTGAGAAATGAAGGCTATTCCATGCGAGAAATTGCCAAGAAACTGAAGATCTCGTACAACGCTGTGTACTACTCCCTTCACAGAACAGCGCAAACTGGTTCTAATCAGAATAGAAAGAGAAGTGGGAGGCCCCGGTGGACAACTGAGCAAGAGGACAAGTACATTAGAGTGTCTAGCTTGAGAAAAAGACCCCTCACAAGTCCTTAACTGGCAGCTTCATTAAATAGTACCCGCATAACACCAGTCTCAACATCAACAGTGAAAAGGTGACTCTGGGATGCTGGCCTTCTAGGCAGAGTTGCAAAGAAAAAGCCATACCTCAGACTGGCCAATGAAAAGAAAAGATTAAGATGGGCAAAAGAACACAGACACTGGACAGAGAAACTCTGCCTAGAAGGCCAGCATCCCGGCATCACTAGTATGTCACTCTATCAACCCTCCATGAGTAAAAGAGACTCATTTACTGAACTAAACCCCGGTCATTCTCCCAGCATGTTGCATTACCCCTACCTACAGTGCACTCGGAAAGTATTCAGACTCCTTACCTTTTTTCACATTTTGTTAGGTTACAACCTTATTCTAAAATTGATTAAATAAATGTTTTTCTCATCAATCTACACACAATACCCCATATTGACAAAGTGAAAACACAAATAACTTTTTTTACATAAGTATTCAGACCAGTTGCTAGGAGACTTGAAATTGAGCTCAGATTTGTCGAAATGAGGGCGGGGGAGGGCCTTGTTTTCATCCCGGAAGTTGGTGTAACATTGGTACTCCAGATGATATGTTGATAGAACTTTGGCAGCCTTTTCCTCAAATTTGCTTTATTAAAATCCCCAGCTACAATAAATGCAGCCTCAATATATATGGTTTCCAGTTTGCATAAAGTTCAGTGAAGTTCTTTGAGGGCCGTCATAGTATCGGCTTGAGGGGGGATATACATGGCCATGACTGTAACCAAAGAAAATGATCTTGAGAGATAATTCGGTCAGCATTTGATTGGGATATGTTCCGGGTAGCTTCAGAGAATAACATCGACATATATACTGACACGGTGACTGAGTTTATCAGGAAGTGTTTAGGCGATGTTGTACCCACTGTGACTATTAAAACCTACCCTAACCAGAAACCGTGGATAGATGATAGCATTCGCACAAAACTGAAAGCATGAACCACTGCATTTAACCATGGCAAGGTGACTGGGATCATGGTTGAATACAAACAGTGTAGTTATTCCCTCCGCAAGGCAATCCAACAGGCAAAGCATCAGTATAGAGTCAAAGTGTAGTCGCAATTCAAGGCTCAGGCACTAGACATACAGTGCCTTGCGAAAGTATTCGGCCCCCTTGAACTTTGCGACCTTTTGCCACATTTCAGGCTTCAAACATAAAGATATAAAACTGTATGGGACACAATCATGTGGGACACAATCATGAAGTGGAACGACATTTATTATATATTTCAAACTTTTTTAACAAATCAAAAACTGAAAAATTGGGCGTGCAAAATTATTCAGCCCCCTTAAGTTAATACTTTGTAGCGTCACCTTTTGCTGCGATTACAGCTGTAAGTTGCTTGGGGTATGTCTCTATCAGTTTTGCACATCAAGAGACTGACATTTTTTCCCATTCCTCCTTGCAAAACAGCTCGAGCTCAGTGAGGTTGGATGGAGAGCATTTGTGAACAGCAGTTTTCAGTTCTTTCCACAGATAATCGATTGGATTCAGGTCTGGACTTTGACATGGCCATTCTAACACCTGGATATGTTTATTTTTGAACCATTCCATTGTAGATTTTGCTTTATGTTTTGGATCATTGTCTTGTTGGAAGACAAATCTCCGTCCCAGTCTCAGGTCTTTTGCAGACTCCATCAGGTTTTCTTCCAGAATGGTCCTGTATTTGGCTCCATCCATCTTCCCATCAATTTTAACCATCTTCCCTGTCCCTTTAGCACTCACTTATGTCATCATGAAGTGCTTTGAGAGACTAGTCAAGGATCATATATTCTCTACCTTACCTGTCACCCTAGACAAACTTCAATTTCCTTACCGCCCCAATAGATCCACAGATGATACAATCGTCATCACACTGCACACTGCCCTATACCAACTGGACAAGAGGAATACCTATGTCAGAATGCTGTTCATTGACTATAGCTCAGCATTCAACACCATAGTACCCTCCAAGCTCATCATTAAGCTCAAGGCCCTGGGTCTGAACCCCACCCTGTGCAACTGGGTCCTGGACTTCCTGACGGGCCGACCCCAGGTGGTGAAGGTAGGAAACAACACCTCCACTTTGCTGCTCCTCAACACTGGGGCCCCACAAGGATGCGTGCTTTGCCCCCTCCTGTACTCCCTGTTCACCCATGACTGCATGGCCAAGCACGCCTCAAACTCAATCACCAAGTTTACAGACAACACAACAGTAGTTGGCTTGATTACCAACAATGACGAGACAGCCTATAGGGAGAAGGTGAGGGTCCTGGGAGTGTGGTGCCAGGAAAATAACCTTTCACTCAACATCAACAAAACAAAGGAGATGATCTTGGACTTCAGGAAACAGCAGAGGGAGCATCCATCCACATTGACGGGACCGCAGTGGAGAAGCTGGAAAGCTTCAAGTTCCTCGGCGTACACATCATTGATAAACTGAAATGGTCCACCCACACAAACAGTGTGGTGAAGAAGGTGTAACAGTGCCTCTTCAACCTAAGAAGGCTGAATAAATTTGGCCTGGCACCTAAAACCCCCACAGACTTTTACAGATGCACAATTGAGAGCATCCTATCAGGCTTTATCACCATTTGGTATGGCAACTGCACCGCCGCAAACGCTGGGCTCTCCAGAGGTTGATGCTCTCTGCCCAACGCATCACTGGGGGCAAACTACCTGCCTTCCAGGACACTTACAGCACCTGATGTAACAGGAAGGCCAAAAAGATCATCAAGGACAACAACCACCCGAGCCACTGCCTGTTCACCCCGCTATCATCCAGAAGGCGGGGTAAATACAGGCGCATCGAAGCTGGGACAGAAAGACTGAAAAACAGCTTCTATCTCAAGACCATCAAACTGTGAAATAGTCATCACTAGCACTTAGAGGCTGCAGCCTCTATACATAGACTTGAAATCAGTGGCTACTTTAATAAACGGAACACTAGTCACCTTAATAATGTTTACAGACCTTGCTTTACTCATCTCATATGTATATACTGCATTCTATACTGTATACTATACTACTGTATCTTAGTATATGCCGCTCTGACGTTGCTCATCCATATATTTATATATTCTTAATTGAATTCCTTTACTTAGATTTGTGTGTATTGGGTATATGTTGTGAAATTGTTAGATATTACTTCACTGTCAGAGCTAGAAACACAAGCATTTCGGTACACCTGCAATAACATCTGCTAAACATGTGTATGTTACCAATACAATTAGATTTGATTTGAGGTGCATCCTGTCTCTATTGATCATCCTTGAGATGTTTCTATAACTTGATTGGAGTCCACCTGTGGTACATTCAATTGATTGGACATGATTTGGAAATGCAAACACCTGAAGATATGAGGTCCCACAGTTGACAGAGCATGTCAGAACAAAAACCAAGCCATGAGATCGAAGGAATTGTCCGTAGAGCCCTGAGACAGGATTGTGTCGAGGCACAGATCTGGGTAACGGTACCAAAAACTGTATTCAGCATTGAAGGTCCCCAAGAACACAGTGGCCTCCATCATTCTCAAATGGATGAAGTTTAGAACCACCAAGGCTCTTCCTAGAGCTTCCTGCCGGCCAAACTGAGCAATCGGGGGAGAAGGCCCTTGGTCAGGGAGGTGACCAAGAACCCGATGGTCACTCTGACAGAGTGCCAGAGTTCCTCTGTGAAGATGGGAGAACCTTCCAGAAGGACAACCATCTCTGGAGCACTCCACCAATCAGGTCTTTATGGTAGAGTGGTGCGACGGAAGCCACATGACAGCCCGCTTGGAGTTTACCAAAGGCACCTAGAGGAGTCTCAGACCATGAAAAACAAGATTATCTGGTCTGATGAAACCAAGATTTAACTCTTTGGCCTGAATGCCAAGCGTCACATCTGGAGGTAACCTGGCACCATCCCTACGGTGAAACATCGTGGTGGCAGCATCATGCTGTGGGGATGTTTTTCAGAGGCAGGGACTGGGAGACTAGTCAGGATTGAGGGAAAGACGAATGGAGCAAAGTACAGAGAGATCCATGATGAAAACCTGCTCCAGAGCGCTCAGGACCTCAGACTGGGGCGACGATTTACTTTCTAACAGGACAACAACACTAAGCACACAGCCAAGACAAAGTTGGGGTAGCTTCGGGACAAGTCTCTGAATGTCCTTGAGTGGCCAAGCCAGAGCCCGAACTTGAACCTGAACGATCATCTCTGGAGAGACCTGAAAATAGCTGTGCAGCGACACTCCCCAGCCAAACTGTCAGAGCTTGAAATGATCTGCAGAGAAGAATGGGAGAAACACCCCAAATAGAGGTGTGCCAAGCTTGTAGCATCATACCCAAGAAGACTCTAGGCTTTAATCGCTGCCAAAGATGCTTCAACAAAGTCATGATTAAAGGATCTGAATACTTATATAAATGTGACATTTCAGTATTTTTTTTAAATTAATTTGCAAAAAATGTTTAAAAAACGTTTGTAGATTGATGAGTAAACAAATATGTAATCAATTTTCGAATAAGACTATAACAAAAATTCTGAATACTTTCCGAATGCACTGTACATGTACATATTACCTAAATTACCTCGACGAACCTGCACCCCGCACATTGACTTGGTACTGGTACCCCCTGTGTATAGCTTCATTTTTGTTATTTTATTGTGTTTATATTTCTTTATTTGTATTTAATTTTTTAGCAAGTCTTTTCTTAAAAAAACTGCACTGTTGGGCTTGTAAGTAAGCATTTCACTGTAATTTCACGGTAAGGTACACCATACACACATCTGTTCTATTCTGTCACATCTGCTCCTGCATCGCCCTCCACTGCTCATCGTGTCTCCTCGACCTGCCGCTACTCCTCCAGTACTCTCTCCCTCGCCCTCTCTCTCTCTCTCTGTGTGTGTGTGATTGTGTGAGCGGAGACAGGTGTGCTAGAGTCAGAGCAGATCCCCACCAGCTGCAAACTGTTCCATAATCAAGAACTCTACAAATACTCAGCCCTAACACTTCCACGCTGCCAGATTGTAATCTCTGCTCAGTCAGTCTACGGTTCTAGCCATTTGTTACTATTCAGATCCTGTTGTGCCTGTTTTCCTTGCCTGACACTGTTTTCCTCTCCGCCACAGTTCTGCCCCCCTGACTCTGGTCCCTGTCTCCAGTCTCACATCTCCCCATTCTGCTGCTCTGTCCTGGATTCCCCACTGTTACGCACGCCTCTATGAAGAGGGAACGCTACACCCTGCTACAACTAAACTCTCCGTGAAGTGAAAAATGTATGACTGTAGGTGCAAGAAAGAATGACAACAGGCAGAATGTGGTACCGTTTACAACGACTTTATTCCTTTACACAGTAATATGGGGAAAAGGGGCTGGACGGAACCAAAGAAAAGAAAGTAAATGTCAAAGCCCCCCCCCTCTCCTATCTTACCTGCCTACCCACTACTTACCTAATTTAGCACCACCTGGTGCCCTAACCAAAATACAGGGGGTGGTCCGCCCAGGTCTTACCTAGTGTGCCTAGACAGCGAATATGCTACGGGTATATGTATGCCCGCGGGCCTCTTGCCTAAGCACTCCCTAGGTGCCTTCCCCTTCCCCCCTGGGAACAAATGAAACAGAATATTAAACAATTTTCGCAAACAAACTAAGAAACAAAGGATGTCAAATAAGCTCTATCTGAGCAACAAACTCACTAAACATACCAACTCTCAGCAATGAACTCCCAGCAAAATCTCTAGCAAAATATCTGCAATGACCTCCCAGCAAAACTCTCTAGCAAATCTACTTCCAGCAAAATTCCTCTAGCAAATCTACCTCTAGCAAAATTCTCCCCTCCTGCACAGAACACTGGCTTTTATATAGCTTCTGGTATAGGTAATTGGAGACAGCTGCGTCTTGACGAGGGGGCGGGGTCAGCTCTCCAATTAGCCCTGGAGTCGACCAATCAGCTGCTTGATGGATTTCAGGAAGCCATTTCCTGAAATAAACACATGCAAACATACAAACTACAACACATAAACTGGGGAACGTAACACCCACTCTGCTACTCCCTTGAATTCCCCTCCAGACCTACTTACCTTGTCTCAACCCCTCTCACTCCAGCCTCAGCCTCAGCCTCCGCACCTGGTTTCCAGCTACCAGCCCGAGCTTCCCCTGACCTGCGATCCATCTCCCCCTTGTGTTTCAATAAATACCCTGGTTACTTCATCCCAGTCTCCTCGTCTGAGTCCTTTCTTGGGTTCCTCTGTTTCACTCCGCGTAACAGTATTCGGCGCAAATATTTGTCTTTGATTTATTTGTCTTTGGAACTGTTTAGGCCTATACTAAATAAGAATCAGACTCCTGGTATTAAATGCAATCATTTTCATACAAATAGCTATCAATAAAGTGCAGAATATATCTTAACTGATGTGTAAAGGCGCATAGCTTTTTTTGTAAGCAAGGCCACAAGACGAAGGACTCTTTAGGCTACTTTAAGATTGACACTTTATTTCTTTATAAATCCATAGCATTTGCTTTACAAACGTGCTCCTTTCAATTTTTATCCATTGCCGCTTTTATCCAATTTTATAATTTGACCACAGTTATATTAAAGGTTCTTCGAAATACAAACTTCTGATATGCTAATTATTTGTATGACTTGCCTAAACACAACCAATGCATCTAGGCTTAGCTGTTTTACAAAGCTGTTTAACTTATTTTTTAAACAGGAGGATATATGAAATAATATCTATATATTTTTTTACCTATTTTTCTCCCAATTGCTAGTAGTTACTATCTTGTCTCATTGCTACAACTCCCGTACGGGCTCGGGAGAGACGAAGGTCGAAAGCCATGCGTCCTCCGAAACACAACCCAACCAAGCCGCACTGCTTCTTAAAACAGCACGCATCCAACCCGGAAGCCAGCCGCACCAATGTGTCGGAGGAAACACCATACAACTAGCGACCTGTTCAGCGTGCACTGCAAACGCCCGCGTGATGAGACAAGGATAACCCTACCAGTCAAGCCCTCCCTAACGACACTCCCGGGAGCGGCCGGCTGCGACAGAGCCTCGAGGTCTCTGGTGGCACAGCTTGCACTGCGATGCAGAGCCTTAGACCACTGCGCCACCCAGGAGGCCTCCTAATATTTAAATAATTGGATAACAAATATAGGTTGTAATGATGAGAGTGTAAAACTATAAAAGTGTGCTGTTTTCTGTTAATTTCTACAGCTTTTGTGATTAGGGATGTGTTAAGTTCCCCAGTTTCTGTGTTGTAGTTTTTGTGTAGTTTGTGTATTTGAGTGTGTTTCAGGAGATGGCTTCCTGAAATCCCCCAGCAGTTGATTGGTCGACTCCACGATTAATTGGAGAGCTGACCCCGCCCTCTTGTCAGGACGCAGCTGTCTCTAATTTCCAATGCCTTCTGAAGCTATAAAATCCAGTGTTCTGTTTTTCAGGAGAAAGATTGATTGTGATATAGATCATTGCTGAGAGAGGAGGTTGATGGCTGAGGGGTATAGCATGTTGGTCATTGGTATCTACTATGTTAGTTGTTGTTGGTAGCAGCTTTGGTATGTTCTGTGTTTGTTGCTTTGTCAGAGCTTTAATGGGGTGGCAGGGTAGCCTAATGGTTAGTGTTGGACTAGTAACCGAAAGGTTGCAAGTTCAAATCCCTGAGCTGACAAGGTACAATTCTGTCATTCTGCCCCTGAACAAGCAGTTAACCCACTGTTCCTAGGCTGTCATTGAAAATAAGAATTTGTTCTTAACTGACTTGCCTAGTTAAAAAAAAGGTTAAAAAACAGTATAAACAAATAAAAAAATGGCCTGAGCTAGGGAGTGCTTAGGCAAGATGCCCGCGGGCATACATATACCCGTAGTATATTCACTGTCTAGGCACAATAGGTAAGACCTGGGCGGACCACCCCCTGTATTTTGGTTAGCGCTCCAGGTGGTGCTAAGTTAGGTAGGTAGGCAGGTTAGATAGGAAAGGGGGGCTTTGACATTTACTTTCTTTGCCGTCCAGCCCCTTTTCCCCGTATTACTGTGTGACAGAATAAATTCCTAGTAAATGGTAAATTTGGACTTTTGTCATCCTTACTTGCACCTACAGTCCATTCCTCTTTCACTTCATGGGGAGTTGAGTTGTCGCAGGGTGTTGCGTTTCCTCTTCACTTAGGCGTGCTTAACAGGAGGTCCAAGGCAAGTTGGATTAATTTGCATACAGGGAGGGACCAGGGATCTGGTAACAATGCAGAGGCAGTGGGCAGATAAGAGATACGTTTTAATACCATGTGAAGACAAATCTCGATCAGATAGTGATCAGATCATGTTGATCAGATGACGACAATCACATATTAATGCAAGGCGTAACCACGGCTAGAAGAGAGAAGGGGAGGCCAGGGGAGTGGGGTTAATTTAGACAGAGAGAAGGGCTACTCTGCTCTACGTTGTGAGGCCCCAGCCACAGGATCAGAAGCACCGGTTCTCTGTTTTCATCCTCTCACCTTTTTTCACTTTCACCTCTCTCTCTCCTCTCCCTTTCCTCTCTTCCTTATCGTCTCCCCGTATATAAACCCTCTCCTCTTTGTTCTCCCTCTCGTCACACTGCTTCTCTGTTCTCCCCTCTCCAGTCTTCACTTTCACCTCTTTCTCCCTCCTCTCTTCTAAACCTCCTCTCTTTCCCTTCTCATCTCATCATTCTGGCCCTGAACACAGCTAGCTACCAGAGGAATCTGTCAGTGATTTGTCTACCGGCTTCAGATGAGCTGCCAAGTAACAGGGCCGCCACCGGCAGGAACAAAAGAGAAATACATCAGAAGGAAGCAGGACTTTGGGTAAAATGTGATTAATATCATCTTATTGAAGGACACCACATGTATGGAATGTCTGTCTTGGCTGGGGTTGTTTTTGAATCTAAAGGTTCCCAGCAATTATGGAGGCTTAGCTCCAACTAGTAACTTCTATTCTAATGACTCACATTAGTTAGTACGGAACATTAAAGACGAGTTAATTTCCTTGATGCTATATCCACCAATTTTTCACATTTGTGTTTTTTTAATTAGAAATGATAGTTTATGGGTAACTTCATGTGTGTGTAAAATATTACTGTGTATGATATATATTTTTTTACATTTGCAAAATGCTACTGTATATACCATTGTTTAGCTGGAATGGAAGGTTGAGGGGGGAGATTGAGAGGGAGGTTGAAGGACAGGGAGGGAGTGGGTGGGACATTAGACGGGTGGAGTAGATCTAGTTTCACATGCTTACCGTAAGAGACCCATATCTATCTCTCAATTCAAGGTGCTTTATTGGCATGAGAAACATATGTTAACATTGCCAAAGCAAGTGAAATAGATAATAAAACAAAGTTAAATAAACAATCAAAATTAACAGTAAACAGTACACTCACAGAAGTTCCAAAATAATAAATACATTTCAAATGTCACATTATGTCCATATACAGTGTTGTAACGATGTGCAAATGGTTAAAGTAGAAAAGGGAAAATAAATGAGCATAAATATGGGTTGTATTTACAATGGTGTTTGTTTTTCACTGGTTTCCCTTTTCTTGTAGCAACAGGTCACAAATCTTGCTGCTGTGATGGCACACTGTGGAATTTCACCCAGTAGATCTGGGAGTTTATCAAAATCGGGTTTGTTTTCGATTTTTCGTGGATCTGAGGGAAATATGTGTCTCTAATATGGTCATACATTTGGCAGGAGGTTAGGAAGTGCAGCTCAGTTTCCACCTCATTATGTGGGCAGTGTGCACATAGCCTGTCTTCTCTTGAGAGCCAGGTCTGCCTACAACAGCCTTTCTCAATAGCAAGGCTATGCTCACTGGGTCTCTATCTTTCCAATTAGATAATGAACAGGTTCAGTTGAGAACACTACAACAGACGGGCTGTTATCAAGTGGCAACTTTTGTTGGATGACATGAAAATAGAGCTCTTCATCACACACAACAGTGGTGGGTTTGGCATCAAAATTAGAATGCATGGGCCTCCCGAGTGGTGCAGTGGTCGAGGCACTGCATTGCAGTACTAGCTGTGCCACTAGAGATTCTGGGTTTGCAGTGCCAGACGTGTCCCCCTGCTTACGCCAGTACATGTCCAGGCCCGTCAGAAATTTGGAATTTGAAAGTTTGCACGTCCACGTCCTCCATCCACGTCCTCAGACATGCATGGATCTAATACTGACTTCTATTATGGGTGCCCTGGCTGTATTTCAAACAAGACAAAACAAAACAAACAAATACAAAAGATAACATACTGATGCACAACAACATCCTCAGTCCTGCCCAGACCCACCTGTTCTATCTCCAGGGCCTGCACTACTCTCCGTCACGTCCTCAAATTGCACCATTTTGTTCCTCTTCGTCGCCCATGCTCTTTCAATATTTACAGAATGAAGCATCTGTTTTTTCTATTGTCTTAACAATGGAGGATTGGTTGATTTCCAGTTTTTAAGAATTTGTTTTTTCAAGATAATTGATGAGAAGAGTGTCGTCCAACACATGGGTCTCACTGCCGCCTCATATGACATGTCTTGAAATATGCGGACAGACGGATTAACAACTTTCATTACTTAGGCCATAATTTTGAACTTCATAGCCTTCCCAGAAGGCATGGGTTATTGACTAATTGTTAGTCTTACACTTAAGACATGACTCTCCGTTTTGCTGTAGAATTGATTAATAATTAATAATTATTCATTATTTGTCTCTTGTATAATAAATTCTATCCATGGGATTAAGCGTACATTTTTGTTAGCTGTAATTTTGTTTGCTATGCTCCCTCCAACTTGTGCCGATATCAGTTGTTTTTAAGTCTTGGTTCAAATAGTTCATATTTGAACCAAGAGGTTGTCAGTTGGATAGGTCCGCTGCAAGGTTTTGTATATTTTACCGATCATATGAGTATCATTTTTGACTCAAATAGAATTTTGAGATTGCTCTGATGTCCAAAAGATTTAAAATCAAAACTTTTAATTTGCATATATTTTAAAATATCTACATTGGTATTTTTAATTCTGTCATGGAACTTAATATATTTCCTAAAACCAATTATTTTACGGTTCCTATGCTTTTAGTTTTCCAAATTATTGGTGTATTCTGAAACGCTATCCAAGGATTGTTCCATAGGGTTGTGTTTTGGGAGTGATATTGGTTCTTGCATAATCCGCTTAATGTTCTTCCATATTGTTATGGTTTCTTAACTATGAAGTTGTTAATGTTCTTCCATATTGTTATGGTGTTCTTAACTATGAAGTTGTTAATGTTCTTCCATATTGTTATGGTGTTCTTAACTATGAAGTTGTTAATGTTCTTCCATATTGTTATGAGGTTCTTAACTATGAAGTTGTTAATGTTCTTCCATATTGTTATGAGGTTCTTAACTATGAAGTTGTTAATGTTCTTCCATATTGTTATGGTGTTCTTAACTATGAAGTTGTTAATGTTCTTCCATATTGTTATGGTGTTCTTAACTATGAAGTTTTTAATGTTCTTCCATATTGTTATGAGGTTCTTAACTATGAAGTTGTTAATGTTCTTCCACATTGTTATGGTGTTCTTAACTATGAAGTTGTTAATGTTCTTCCATATTGTAATGGTGTTCTTAACTATGAAGTTTTTAATGTTCTTCCATATTGTTATGAGGTTCTTAACTATGTAGTTGTTAATGTTCTTCCATATTGTTATGGTGTTCTTAACTATGAAGTTGTTAATGTTCTTCCATATTGTTATGGTGTTCTTAACTATGAAGTTGTTAATGTTCTTCCATATTGTTATGGTGTTCTTAACTATGAAGTTGTTAATGTTCTTCCATATTGTTATGGTGTTCTTAACTATGAAGTTGTCAATGTTCTTCCATATTGTTATGAGGTTCTTAACTATGAAGTTGTTAATGTTCTTCCATATTGTTGTGAGGTTCTTAACTATGAAGTAGTTAATGTTCTTCCATATTGTTATGGTGTTCTTAACTTTGAAGTTGTTCATGTTCTTCCATATTGTTATGGTGTTCTTAACTATGAAGTTGTTAATGTTCTTCCATATTGTTATGAGGTTCTTAACTATGACGTTGTTAATGTTCTTCCATATTGTAATGGTGTTCTTAACTATCAAGTTGTTAATGTTCTTCCATATTGTTATGGTGTTCTTAACTATGAAGTTGTTAATGTTCTTCCATATTGTTATGAGGTTCTTAACTATGAAGTTGTTAATGTTCTTCCATATTGTTATGGTGTTCTTAACTATGAAGTTGTTAATGTTCTTCCATATTGTTATGGTGTTCTTAACTATGAAGTTGTTAATGTTCTTCCATATTGTAATGGTGTTCTTAACTATGAAGTTGTTAATGTTCTTCCATATTGTTATGGTGTTCTTAACTATGAAGTTGTTAATGTTCTTCCATATTGTTATGGTGTTCTTAACTATGAAGTTGTTAATGTTCTTCCATATTGTTATGGTGTTCTTAACTATGAAGTTGTTAATGTTCTTCCATATTGTTATGAGGTTCTTAACTATGAAGTTGTTAATGTTCTTAGCTTAATCTTTTGAAAACAAACACGTAAAAAGATTCTGGGGATGAGCATCTTCAATATGTACCCATTGTTCCTCTTTAGTGCATTTAACTATATGTCTGTAGTAAAAGCCTTGGGTGGCAAGTTGATATAATTCCAAGTCTGGATGTTTTAAATCAACCTGAGACTCAGGAAGATGTAAAACTTTCCATTTTATTCCAAGAGTTTTATTTGCCCATATAAAGTCTGTTATGGAAGAGTATACTTTTTAAAAGAATGTCTTCAGTGTTTTGTGTTACGGAGCGTGAAAAGAAAGAAAAGAAAGGGAGCAGGCTCCTCCACAGAGTTAAAATGATGAGGGCTGTTGTTCTGGAATGTCCCCGAAGCTGTGCCAAGGACTGGGAGATTCCCACATCCTAAAAATATTCCCAAAACTCTGCAGAGCCAGGAACACTTCCCATCTTTCCTGTCTTTTGTTGCTTTGCTCTAACTTTTCCATAGCAAAGATAGATTAACCCTAATACCTTGGAAATCCAAATTTGAACCTTAATACCTTGGAAATCCATATTTGAACCCTAACACCTTGGAAATCCATATTTGAACCCTAACACCTTGGAAATCCATATTTGAACCCTAACACCTTGGAAATCCATATTTGAACCCTAACACCTTGGAAATCCATATTTGAACCATAATACCTTGGAAATCCATATTTGAACCCTAATACCTTGGAAATCCATATTTGAACCCTAATACCTTGGAAATCCATATTTGAACCCTAACACCTTGGAAATCCATATTTGAACCCTAACACCTTGGAAATCCATATTTGAACCCTAATACATTGGAAATCCATATTTGAACCCTAATACATTGAAAACCCTGATTTGAACCCTAATACCTTAAAAACCCTTATTTGAAATCCCTTCTAACTTAAAGGCAGGAAGTCACAGCACAGTAGCGGATTCTGAAAGCAACATTGGTAGAAACCAAGACCCAATAAATAAGTGAGTGTTAATGACTGTTAATGTTAGAAATTTTAATACTGGTGTAAAGTGAATAGCAAAAAGACATAACAGACATTACATCTCAAAATGGGATGCTTTGAGTGTTTCACTTTACTCTCATCTATCGGCCGAGGATTTGGCAGCAGAACATGGTTGAATCAACTTGACAAAATGTAATAACCAGAAAGACGCAAGGCCATGTGAAATATATACTTTAATATGACCATACATTTCTCAAGATCAGAACAAAGTATTATTCTATTTAGGGATGCTTTCATCATAGCTTTCTGTTTCCAAGACAGACATACAAACAGGAAAGAGATGAAACAAAACAACTATTACAGAAACACGTTGACCGTATGACACTTACTGTACAGGCAAACAACAATGTGCACGTGCTCAGACACAATGTGGACATGTAACACACTGATTAAGAGGGAAGGAGGGAGGGGGTTAGAGAAAGAGTGAAGAGGGAGGAATGCATTGATCGATACAGTGCTAGGCCAGCCCCGGAGGAGAGGAAACAGGGCCAGGCCAGGCCCGGAGGAGAGGAAACAGGGCCAGGCCAGGAGGAGAGGAAACAGGGTCAGGCCAGGCCCGGAGGAGAGGAAAGGGCCAGGCTGGGCCCGGAGGAGAGGAAACAGGGCCAGGCCAGGCCCGGAGGAGAGGAAACAGGGTCAGGCCAGGCCCGGAGGAGAGGAAACAGGGCCCGGCCAGGCCCGGAGGAGAGGAAACAGGGTCAGGCCAGGCCCGGAGGAGAGGAAACAGGGCCAGGCCAGGCCCGGAGGAGAGGAAACAGGGACAGGCCAGGCCCGGAGGAGAGGAACAGGGCCAGGCCCGGAGGAGAGGAAACAGGGCCAGGCCAGGCCCAGAGGAGAGGAAAGGGTCAGGCCAGGCCCGGAGGAGAGGAAACAGGGCCAGGCCAGGCCCGGAGGAGAGGAAACAGGGCCAGGCCAGGAGGAGAGGACACAGGGCCAGGCCAGGCCCGGAGGAGAGGAAACAGGGACAGGCTAGGCCCGGAGGAGAGGAAACAGGGCCAGGCCAGGCCCGGAGGAGAGGACACAGGGCCAGGCCAGGCCCGGAGGAGAGGAAACAGGGCCAGGCCAGGCCCGGAGGAGAGGAAAGGGCCAGGCCAGGCCCGGAGGAGAGGAAACAGGGCCAGGCCCGGAGGAGAGGAAACAGGGCCAGGCCCGGAGGAGAGGAACCAGGGTCAGACCCGGAGGAGAGGAACCAGGGTCAGACCCGGAGGAGAAGAACCAGGGTCAGACCCGGAGGAGAGGAACAAGGGCCAGATCCGGAGGAGAAGAACAAGGGCCAGATCTGTAGGAGAGGAACAAGGGCCAGATCCGGAGGAGAGGAACAAGTGCCAGATCCGGAGGAGAGGAACCAGGGTCAGACCCGGAGGAGAGGAACAAGGGTCAGATCTGGAGGAGAGGAACCAGGGTCAGACCCGGAGGAGAGGAACAAGGGCCAGATCTGGAGAAGAGGAACAAGGGCCAGATCCGGAGGAGAGGAACAAGGGCCAGATCCGGAGGAGAGGAACAAGGGCCAGATCCAGAGGAGAGGAACAAGGGCCAGATCCGGAGGAGAGGAACAAGGGCCAGATCCGGAGGAGAGGAACAAGGGCCAGGCTAGAACCAGAACAACATCCTTATATAATGAAAGCTTCACTGGATAGTTTCCCATCACCATAGGAAACTACTGCACTGCAGTGCAATCGCCTTAGGGACTAGCTAGCTGAATGATTTTCCTTTCTTTTAGTCTTTCAATTAAATGTTCTTTTGAACCTGGTTGTTAGTCTGTGTCAGCAGCTGTCAAAGGGATGACAAAAAAGTGGGATAGGAACAAATAGAAAAGAATCTCCATGTACACATAAATATGATACGATAACCTCAGGTGGGAAATATACTTGTTTAAGTCAGTAATAAAGCTTTTGACCATGCAACAATGTTCATCAGTACCTTTTAAACACAACTATGAAGTCAGATTAGACCAACCGGCGACAAAACAGATGCCAAATATGTACAAAAAAATATAACAAAAATAACAATATCTCTCTTTCTGCAAGAATGTATTTCTATGTCATATATATTACAGCTTAAGTTGTACCATTAGTCCAGCACGTTTAAGATGTGTACAGGTACCTTAAGTGGGAGGAAACAAAGCAACATAGACGGGTTCGGTGACAACGTCACGAAAACCATTCACACATTTCAATGGGGCAGAAGGCCATGTGTTGTGGTCCTGGATGGACAGATAGCTAGCAACAATGACAAGAATCTGCCATGTGGGGAATTGCAGGTGGCTCGTTTCAGCTTGTTTTATTTTGTTCTTGATACCATGTCTTGTTTTGACTGATGTCATGCCTATGCTAATATGGCAAATATTCTCTAGCTAGCTAACCAATTGTAACAATGTATTTGAGAGACAAGTGCTCATTGTGCAAATGTATTTGTTTTCAATGAACATTAGAAACAAAATATAGTTGACATGTTATCAACAGTCTAAGCCTACCCCATCTGTTTAACCCCATAGTTGCACGTGTTGGTTTTGTTGCTAAACAACCAATCCGTCTATATAGTCTATCATGGGTCAACACTACAAGGTTATGGTGAGCATTTAAATATGCCTGTATGGAAATATATATATAAGCTGTAAAAAATAATATATATACTCCAAATACATTTATATATACATAAATATGTTAAATACTGATCATTCTGAATCCCTGGATTTCTGAAAACTTGCTTTTATCTATTTAGGTAGTGGACTCACATGTCGTACTAGCCAGAGTCCTCTCCACACAGTAACTGTTTCTATGAAACACGTGAACTGCTGTTCTGCAGTCAGTATGTACCATACGTAAGTTTCCCATATTGGACTTTTTCCTCTTTAAACCCGCAGGTGATCACTGTCTGTCTCGATCATGGGTCTGAAACTCATTCCACGGAGGGCCCAGTGTCTGCAGGTTTTTGGGTTTTTCCATTTCAATTAAGCCCTAGACAACCGGGTGTAGGGAGTTCCTTACTAATTCATTACCTTAATTAATCAATTAAGCACAAGGGAGGAGCTAAAACCCGCAGACCCTGGGCCCTCTGTGGAATGAGTTCGGTACGTGTGGTCTTGATCAGGGGTTCTGGGGAACCTCTGGGTGCACATTAAGACCAAACCCTGGTCTAGATCATGTGGGAGGTTGTGGAAGAAGGGCTAAAAGAAAACCAGATATTAATGGTTTTCACCCATGTCATATTCACTTATTCATTTTTCAAATACATGACATCACTTTAGTTATTTTTTATATCTCTCTTTGTTGCTACAGATTAGCTGCTCTGTTCTAGCAGGTAGAGAGAAACACTTATCACCCATTATCTCGTTGTTTATGTGTTTCTTCATGGTATTGGAGCAGGTATGTATGTGACTGTATGATACGTTTGTACTCGTACCTGAGGAGGAGAAGGGTTCAGAGGTCTAGCCCCCTCCCTGGTTCTCCTCCCAGTCCATAGCCAGCTATACTGCATGTACCGTATACCTAAATGACTTGTACTATACACTAAAGCCTGCCTCATAAGTGCATTGCTGTACGTCATAATGTTTCGTACCTCAATAGAAAAGCTCTCCCCTGCCTTAAAGTCCCACCTTCACACAATTAAGGCACCGTTTACACCCCTGGGGGTCAATGGGTTCTTCTAATAAGAAGAGAAGCAACAACAACAACAACAACCGGATAAGAACAACAGAACATGAGCGGTATGTAAAAACAAGTCATCAAAAGCAAAACATTAATGAAACATCTAATAATGTCTTGTGGGTAGGTGCTAAATGAAGTGTCCAGCCAATCACGCACCAGAGTTCTAAACACCAGAGTTCTGCAGGGGCGCACGACACGGGTGCACGTGCCACTGAGTCGTCTTTATTAAAGGTCACCACGGCAACCCTGGAGCCAAATTCCTGAACCCCAACAACTCTCCAGTCTCGAAGCCCTTAGAATTAGCTAAGCCTTTTCCATCTTCGGGGGCTGTGTGTTTGAGTCAGTAGCATGATGGGCTGAGTGTGTGTTGAGTCAGTAGTCTGTTGGGCTGTGTGTTGAGTAAGTAGTCTGTTGGGCTGTGTGTTTGGGTCAGTAGCTTGTTGGGCTGAGTGTGTGTTGAGTCAGTAGCCTGTTGGGCTGTGTGTCTGAGTCAGTAGCCTGTTGGGCTGTGTGTTTGAGTCAGTAGCCTGTGAGGCTGAATGTGTGTTGTGTTAGTAGCTAACTTTGAGATTGTTCTTGTTGAGCTCTCTCTCCAGGTTGCCTATGAGCGTGTCGATGCTCTCCTGCAGGTCTCGCAGGTTGACCCTGTTGCTGAGAACGGGGCTGATGTCCTGGATCTTCATGTAAGCCTGGTATGTGTGCTCTTTGGGGTTGTGGAGGGGCAGGATGCGCTCATCCTCATCATCACACACCCTGTCGTCTGATGGCTGACCGTCACTGGAGACATCGCTCTCCTCCACTCTCTCCTCCTCTGCTTCTCTCTCCTCTTCCTCCTTCTCTACAGGTCCCTCCATCACCTCCTGGAGTAGTGGGGGCTCCTGTTTTGCTGAAGGTGGCTCTGCCTGTCCTTCCTCCTGTCCACTGTCCAGTAATCCTTCCTGTCTCAGCTCCTCTCCCCCTTCCTTCGCCCTGTCCTCTCCTTCCTGTCCCTCCTCAGTGACCTCCATATCCTCAGAAGGAACATCATCATAGTCATTTTCCTCCTGGGCCAGAGGAGGGGGGAGGTAGCGCTCTCCACAGCGACTCCAGTCACCGGCATAACGGTTGCTAGGGCTGTCCAGTCGGCCTGGCCTAGGTCGCAGCACCCCGGCCATCTCTGCATCACTCAAGTTCAGCACCTGGGGACGCTCCTTCCTCCGACGCAGGGGTGGAGCGGCAGGCTGGTCGGCTGGGCCGGGGTGCTCCAGGATGGGGGATGAGGTCTTTCCATGTGGGTCCACCACTATAAGGAGAGATGGAAAGACAGGAGAGAGAAAGAAATAGTTAGTTAAAGAGTAAACAGGAAGTTATTCAGTCAGTGCCATAGTCCTAGCTCTGTTAACTCCTGGTGTATGGCACAAGCTCTTCAAGCACTGTTGGTGCAAACCAATTAAAAAATATTGTAATTTTCATTCAAGCTCACTGTATACACAAGGTCCTCCTGGAGTACAGCCAAGGTCTAAAGGTGGTAGTTTAGACATTAACCCATGCCATGCTGCATAGAAATATGCCAAAGCCACTCCAACACACTCTACTACTTCACTTCTACAGCTGTACATTTGACCTAGTCTTCAAATGTCTGTGAACTAACCTAACACACGTCCCTTCTGTGGGGTGAAGAAGGGGTAGGAGGGAATCACATGATATGAGCATGTCTGAGCCAGGAAGATGAACAGAACACTGAGCACGCCAACACTCCAACCACCACAGCCCAGTTACCTGTCTGTCTCTCTGTGTTCCTACTACACGGTGTCCCCCACAGTACACCTTTACATACCTCCTACAGTCAGTGGTGGAATAAAACAAAACAAACAAAACACATTTCAGAGGTGAAACTGATATGTCCACTCTCTGCAACAAAAAGCAACCAGTCAAGCAGGCAGTTGACATGAAAGACCTTGAAGCTCGACTTTACTGTTACAGCTATGTCATGCCGAAGAAGGTAGAAAGTAAAGTACACAAGCCCACAGTGGAACAGCAAAGCCAACAGCTGATTTTGATATCATACTGTATGAATGCTTTCAATGAGTACCACCGTAACGCCGGCGCGGTGTGCCGGGTATTTCGACAAAAACGTCTGTAGAGTCCGGATGGTTTGACTAATTAAAAGCTGAGACTCCCACGAACACGTAACATGTTTTGCTCTATGACTTCACAAGGTACACTAGAGTTGTTAGAAGGTATGGGATTCTTCTACATTCTTCTACATAGGAAATCCCAGGACGAAGTGTCTATAATACTGTAATAAGCTCACATAGTTGCTGTCTCAAATTCCAAAATGTTGTCACTGTCATTTCCCAGTGAGCAAACAATTTCTGTACTTACATTCGTATAAATTCATTTTTTATCAGGTTTTTGCTTTGGTGGACCTTCTTTTTTGTATTGACAAATGAATGCATTTGTTTATATCAAATTGATTTGTGATCTACTTGTAGCCCTGGTTGTCCTGAAAATAACATGTTAAAACACTTCATTGTGAGGCTAAATATAAGGGCTGGACATACAGACAATTTAAAGTCAGATAAATGAAACGCCGATTTTTGCCGGGGTATCGTGACTGAGAGGGATGAGAAATTGTTGATGAACAGATGATGACTGTGTTACAGCGTGTGGTAGATAAACAGATGATGACTGTGTTACAGCGTGTAGTAGATAAACAGATGATGACTGTTACAGCGTCTAGTAGATCAACAGATGATGACTGTGATGCAGCGTGTAGTAGATGAACAGATGATGACTGTTACAGAGTGTAGTAGATGAACAGATGATGACTGTGTTACAGCGTGTAGTAGATAAACAGATGATAACTGTTACAGCGTGTAGTAGATGAACAGATGATGACTGTTACAGCGTCTAGTAGATCAACAGATGATGACTGTGATGCAGCGTGTAGTAGATGAACAGATGATGACTGTGTTACAGCGTGTAGTAGATGAACAGATGATAACTGTTACAGCGTCTAGTAGATGAACAGATGATGACTGTGTTACAGAGTGTAGTAGATGAACAGATGATGACTGTGATACAGCGTGTAGTAGATAAACAGATGATGACTGTTACAGAGTGTAGTAGATGAACAGATGATAACTGTTACAGCGTGTAGTAGATGAACAGATGATGACTGTGATACAGCGTGTAGTAGATAAACAGATGATGACTGTTACAGAGTGTAGTAGATGAACAGATGATGACTGTGTTACAGCGTGTAGTAGATGAACAGATGATGACTGTGATGCAGCGTGTAGTAGATAAACAGATGATGACTGTTACAGAGTGTAGTAGATGAACAGATGATGACTGTGATACAGCGTGTAGTAGATAAACAGATGATGACTGTTACAGAGTGTAGTAGATGAACAGATGATAACTGTTACAGCGTGTAGTAGATGAACAGATGATGACTGTGATACAGCGTGTAGTAGATAAACAGATGATGACTGTTACAGAGTGTAGTAGATGAACAGATGATAACTGTTACAGCGTGTAGTAGATGAACATATTATGACTGTGTTACAGCGTGTAATAGATGAACAGATGATGACTGTGTTACAGAGTGTAGTAGATGAACAGATGATGACTGTGTTACAGCGTGTAGTAGATAAACAGATGATAACTGCTACAGAGTGTAGAAGATGAACATGATGACTGCTACAGAGTGTAGTAGATGAACAGATGATGACTGTGTTACAGCGTGTAGTATATGAACAGATGATGACTGTGTTACAGCGTGTAGTAGATGAACAGATGATGACTGTGTTACAGCGTGTAGTAGATGAACAGATGATGACTGTGTTACAGCGTGTAGTAGATGAACAGATGATGACTGTGTTACAGAGTGTAGTAGATGAACAGATGATGACTGTGTTACAGCGTGTAGTAGATGAACAGATGATGACTGTGTTACAGCGTGTAGTAGATGAACAGATGATGACTGTGTTACAGCGTGTAGTAGATGAACAGATGATGACTGTGTTACAGAGTGTAGTAGATGAACAGATGATGACTGTGTTACAGCGTGTAGTAGATGAACAGATGATGACTGTGTTACAGAGTGTAGTAGATGAACAGATGATGACTGTGTTACAGCGTGTAGTAGATGAACAGATGATGACTGTGTTACAGAGTGTAGTAGATGAACAGATGATGACTGTGTTACAGAGTGTAGTAGATGAACAGATGATGACTGTGTTACAGAGTGTAGTAGATGAACAGATGATGACTGTGTTAAAGAGTGTAGTAGATGAACAGATGATGACTGTGTTACAGAGTGTAGTAGATGAACAGATGGTGACTGTGTTACAGAGTGTAGTAGATGAACAGATGATGACTGGGTTACAGCGTGTAGTAGATGAACAGATGATGACTGTGTTACAGCGTGTAGTAGATGAACAGATGATGACTGTGTTACAGCGTGTAGTAGATGAACAGATGATGACTGTGTTACAGAGTGTAGTAGATGAACAGATGATGACTGTGTTACAGCATGTAGTAGATGAACAGATGATGACTGTGTTACAGCGTGTAGTAGATGAACAGATGATGACTGTATTACAGCGTGTAGTAGATGAACAGATGATGACTGTGTTACAGAGTGTAGTAGATGAACAGATGATGACTGTGTTACAGCGTGTAGTAGATGAACAGATGATGACTGTGTTACAGAGTGTAGTAGATGAACAGATGATGACTGTGTTACAGCGTGTAGTAGATGAACAGATGATGACTGTGTTACAGAGTGTAGTAGATGAACAGATGATGACTGTGTTACAGAGTGTAGTAGATGAACAGATGATGACTGTGTTACAGAGTGTAGTAGATGAACAGATGATGACTGTGTTACAGAGTGTAGTAGATGAACAGATGATGACTGTGTTAAAGAGTGTAGTAGATGAACAGATGATGACTGTGTTACAGAGTGTAGTAGATGAACAGATGGTGACTGTGTTACAGAGTGTAGTAGATGAACAGATGATGACTGGGTTACAGCGTGTAGTAGATGAACAGATGATGACTGTGTTACAGCGTGTAGTAGATGAACAGATGATGACTGTGTTACAGCGTGTAGTAGATGAACAGATGATGACTGTGTTACAGAGTGTAGTAGATGAACAGATGATGACTGTGTTACAGCGTGTAGTATATGAACAGATGATGACTGTGTTACAGCGTGTAGTAGATGAACAGATGATGACTGTGTTACAGCGTGTAGTAGATGAACAGATGATAACTGTGTTACAGAGTGTAGTAGATGAACAGATGATGACTGTTACAGCGTGTAGTAGATGAACAGATGATAACTGTTACAGCGTGTAGTAGATGAACAGATTATGACTGTGTTACAGCGTGTAATAGATGAACAGATGATGACTGTGTTACAGAGTGTAGTAGATGAACAGATGATGACTGTGTTACAGAGTGTAGTAGATGAACAGATGATAACTGTTACAGCATGTAGTATATGAACAGATGATGACTGTGTTACAGCGTGTAGTAGATGAACAGATGATGACTGTGTTACAGTGTGTAATAGATGAACAGATGATGACTGTGTTACAGAGTGTAGTAGTTGAACTGATTATGACTGTTACAGAGGGTAGTAGATGGACAGATGATAACTGCTACAGAGTGTAGTAGATGAACAGATGATGACTGTGTTACAGCGTGTAGTAGATGAACAGATGATAACTGTTACAGCGTGTAGTAGATGAACAGATGATGACTGTGTTACATCGTGTAGTAGATGAACAGATTATGACTGTTACAGAGGGTAGTAAATGAACAGATGATGACTGTTACAGAGGGTAGTAGATGAACAGATGATGACTGTGTTACAGCGTGTAGTAGATAAACAGATGATAACATTGTTACAGCGTGTAGTAGATGAACAGATGATGACTGTTACAGAGGGTAGTAGATGAACAGATGATGACTGTGTTACAGCGTGTAGTAGATAAACAGATGATAACATTGTTACAGCGTGTAGTAGATGAACAGATGATGACTGTGTTACAGCGTGTTGTAGATGAACAGATGATGACTGTGTTACAGAGTGTAGTAGATGAACAGATGATGACTGTGTTACAGCGTGTAGTAGATGAACAGATGATAACTGTTACAGCGTGTAGTAGATGAAAATATTATGACTGTGTTACAGCGTGTAATAGATGAACAGATGATGACTGTGTTACAGAGTGTAGTAGATGAACAGATGATGACTGTGTTACAGCGTGTAGTAGATAAACAGATGATAACTGCTACAGAGTGTAGAAGATGAACAGATGATAACTGTTACAGAGTGTAGTAGATAAACAGATGATAACTGTTACAGAGTGTAGTAGATGAACATGATGACTGCTACAGAGTGTATTAGATGAACAGATGATGACTGTGTTACAGCGTGTAGTATATGAACAGATGATGACTGTGTTACAGCGTGTAGTAGATGAACAGATGATGACTGTGTTACAGCGTCTAGTAGATGAACAGATGATGACTGTGTTACAGCGTGTAGTAGATGAACAGATGATGACTGTGTTACAGCGTGTAGTAGATGAACAGATGATGACTGTGTTACAGCGTGTAGTAGATGAACAGATGATGACTGTGTTACAGAGTGTAGTAGATGAACAGATGATGACTGTTACAGCGTGTAGTAGATGAACAGATGATAACTGTGTTACAGAGTGTAGTAGATGAACAGATGATGACTGTTACAGCATGTAGTAGATGAACAGATGATAACTGTTACAGCGTGTAGTAGATGAACAGATTATGACTGTTACAGCGTGTAGTAGATGAACAGATTATAACTGTTACAGCATGTAGTAGATGAACAGATTATGACTGTGTTACAGCATGTAATAGATGAACAGATGATGACTGTGTAACAGAGTGTAGTAGATGAACAGATGATAACTGTTACAGCATGTAGTATATGAACAGATGATGACTGTGTTACAGTGTGTAATAGATGAACAGATGATGACTGTGTTACAGAGTGTAGTAGTTGAACAGATTATGACTGTTACAGAGGGTAGTAGATGGACAGATGATAACTGCTACAGAGTGTAGTAGATGAACAGATGATGACTGTGTTACAGCGTGTAGTAGATGAACAGATGATAACTGTTACAGCGTGTAGTAGCTGAACAGATGATGACTGTGTTACATCGTGTAGTAGATGAACAGATTATGAATGTTACAGAGGGTAGTAGATGAACAGATGATGACTGTTACAGAGTGTAGTAGATGAACAGATGATGACTGTGTTACAGCGTGTAGTAGATAAACAGATGATAACTGTTACAGCGTGTAGTAGATGAACAGATGATGACTGTGTTACAGCGTGTTGTAGATGAACAGATGATGACTGTGTTAGAGAGTGTAGTAGATGAACAGATGATGACTGTGTTACAGAGTGTAGTAGATGAACAGATGATGACTGTTACAGAGTGTAGTAGATGAACAGATGATGACTGTGATACAGCGTGTAGTAGATAAACAGATGATAACTGTTACAGCGTGTAGTAGATGAACAGATGATGACTGTGTTACAGAGTGTAGTAGATGAACAGATGATGACTGTTACAGCGTGTAGTAGATGAACAGATGATGACTGTGTTACAGAGTGTAGTAGAAGAACAGATGATGACTGTGTTACAGCGTGTAGTAGATGAACAGATGATAACTGTTACAGCGTGTAGTAGATGAACAGATGATAACTGTTACAGCACGTAGTAGATGAACAGATTATGACTGTGTTACAGCATGTAATAGATGAACAGATGATGACTGTGTTACAGAGTGTAGTAGATGAACCGATGATGACTGTGTTACAGAGTGTAGTAGATGAACAGATGATAACTGTTACAGCATGTAGTATATGAACAGATGATGACTGTGTTACAGTGTGTAATAGATGAACAGATGATGACTGTGTTACAGAGTGTAGTAGTTGAACAGATTATGACTGTTACAGAGGGTAGTAGATGGACAGATGATAACTGCTACAGAGTGTAGTAGATGAACAGATGATGACTGTGTTACAGCGTGTAGTAGATGAACAGATGATAACTGTTACAGCGTGTAGTAGATGAACAGATGATGACTGTGTTACATCGTGTAGTAGATGAACAGATTATGACTGTTACAGAGGGTAGTAGATGAACAGATGATGACTGTTACAGAGGGTAGTAGATGAACAGATGATGACTGTTACAGAGTGTAGTAGATGAACAGATTATGACTGTTACAGAGTGTAGTAGATGAACAGATGATGACTGTGTTACAGCGTGTAGTAGATAAACAGATGATAACTGTTACAGCGTGTAGTAGATGAACAGATGATGACTGTGTTACAGAGTGTAGTAGATGAACAGATGATGACTGTTACAGCGTGTAGTAGATGAACAGATGATGACTGTGTTACAGAGTGTAGTAGAGGAACAGATGATGACTGTGTTACAGCGTGTAGTAGATGAACAGATGATAACTGTTACAGCGTGTTGTAGATGAACAGATGATGACTGTGTTACAGCGTGTAGTATATGAACAGATGATAACTGTTACAGCGTGTAGTAGATGAACAGATGATGACTGTGTTACAGAGTGTAGTAGAAGAACAGATGATGACTGTGTTACAGCGTGTAGTAGATGAACAGATGATAACTGTTACAGCGTGTTGTAGATGAACAGATGATGACTGTGTTACAGCGTGTAGTATATGAACAGATGATAACTGTTACAGCGTGTTGTAGATGAACAGATGATGACTGTGTTACAGCATGTAGTAGATAAACAGATGATGACTGTGTTACAGGGTGTAGTAGATGAACAGATGATGACTGTTACAGAGTGTAGTAGATGAACAGATGATGACTGTTACAGAGTGTAGTAGATGAACAGATGATGACTGTTACAGCGTGTAGTAGATGAACAGATGATGACTGTGTTACAGCGTGTTGTAGATGAACAGATGATGACTGTGTTACAGAGTGTAGTAGATGAACAGATGATGACTGTGTTACAGAGTGTAGTAGATGAACAGATGATGACTGTTACAGAGTGTAGTAGATGAACAGATGATGACTGGGATACAGCGTGTAGTAGATAAACAGATGATGACTGTGTTACAGAGTGTTGTAGATGAACAGATGATGACTGTGTTACAGAGTGTAGTAGATAAACAGATGATAACTGTTACAGCGTGTAGTAGATGAACAGATGATGACTGTGTTACAGCGTGTAGTAGATGAACAGATGATGACTGTGTTACAGCGTGTAGTAGATGAACAGATGATGACTGTGTTACAGAGTGTAGTAGATGAACAGATGATGACTGTGTTACAGAGTGTAGTAGATGAACAGATGATGACTGTTACAGCGTGTAGTAGATGAACAGATAATGACTGTGTTACAGCGTGTAGTAGATGAACAGATGATAACTGTTACAGCGTGTAGTAGATGAACAGATGATAACTGTTACAGCGTGTTGTAGATGAACAGATGATGACTGTGTTACAGAGTGTAGTAGATGAACAGATGATGACTGTGTTACAGCGTGTAGTAGATAAACAGATGATGACTGTGTTACAGCGTGTAGTATATGAACAGATGATGACTGTGTTACAGCGTGTAGTAGATGAACAGATGATGACTGTGTTACAGCGTGTAGTATATGAACAGATGATGACTGTGTTACAGAGTGTAGTAGATGAACAGATGATGACTGTGTTACAGCGTGTAGTAGATGAACAGATGATGACTGTGTTACAGCGTGTAGTATATGAACAGATGATGACTGTGTTACAGCGTGTAGTAGATGAACAGATGATGACTGTGTTACAGCGTGTAGTATATGAACAGATGATGACTGTGTTACAGAGTGTAGTAGATGAACAGATGATGACTGTGTTACAGCGTGTAGTAGATGAACAGATGATGACTGTGTTACAGCGTGTAGTATATGAACAGATGATGACTGTGTTACAGCGTGTAGTAGATGAACAGATGATGACTGTTACAGCGTGTAGTAGATGAACAGATGATGACTGTTACAGAGTGTAGTAGATGAACAGATGATGACTGTGTTACAGCGTGTAGTAGATAAAAAGCAGGATCGTTCTTATTTCAGGGCTCAAGGAGGCATCTGCCATTGATCCAAGAATAAGCAAATAACCCCGAACCCCCATCACCTCAACCCCTGAACTCCCAGCCTCCCCATCCTGCCTGTGCCACACACCCTCCTGAACACTTCCAAATCCAGGGCTGCTGCCACTCTGCTGTCCCTGACCAGTTAAAAATACCCAGAGCCTCACACACCCTTCTCTCCTCTCCTCTCCTCTCCTCTCCTCTCCTCTCCCCTCACTCCACCACGCTGCCATATTGTGATCTCTCCCTGACCACCTGCTCTCTGCCCAAACACACACGGCCGCAAGCACACACACAACACACACAAGCACGCCCACACTCACCAGAAAAGCACAGCGGTCACCAAGGCCAAAGTGTCACACACACACTTTCACCTCCTTATGAAATTCACCAAATACCAAGGCTTAGCAGTCACATATACAGACACATATCTGCCCACACACACACACACACACACACCATTCATTAACACCCTCCTCCCCCATTGAAGACATAGCAAGTACAGAGGAAAAGCAAACTCTCCTTATCACATAAACCCAGACACACTCATACAATCTCAGAAACACATTCACACAACCCCAGGCACACTCACACAACCCCAGAAACAAATTCACATAACCCAGGTCACACACTCCAGGCCTATGCAACAATGCAGTGGAAGGTGTGGTCCTCGTGAAGAGGCTGGACATATCTCATAATGATTGTGAAATGTTTGGGTGAAGCCGGGAGGGCTAATGGTTAAGGTTAGGACTGGAATATCCTAGGTGGAGAGGGTACTAAAAGTAATATTTTAACAAAATCGTGCAGTTTGAGGCCATGTGGTGGAAAGTGATACAGGCGCTGGAGATAGAGGTGATGGCTAGTGGGTCTGGGTAGGAGTGATGTAGTTGATGGAGATAGAGGTGATGGCTAGTGGGTCTGGGGAGGAGTGATGTAGTTGATGGAGATAGAGGTGATGGCTAGTGGGTCTGGGGAGGAGTGATGTAGTTGATGGAGATAGAGGTGATGGTTAGTGGGTCTGGGGAGGAGTGATGTAGTTGATGGAGATAAGGGTGATGGCTAGTGGGTCTGGGTAGGAGTGATGTAGTTGATGGAGATAGAGGTGATGGCTAGTGGGTCTGGGGAGGAGTGATGTAGTTGATGGAGATAGAGGTGATGGCTAGTGGGTCTGGGGAGGAGTGATGTAGTTGATGGAGATAGAGGTGATGGCTAGTGGGTCTGGGTAGGAGTGATGTAGTTGATGGAGATAGGGGTGACGGCTAGTGGGTCTGGGTAGGAGTGATGTAGTTGATGGAGATAGGGGTGACGGCTAGTGGGTCTGGGTAGGAGTGATGTAGTTGATGGAGATAGAGGTGATGGCTAGTGGGTCTGGGTAGGAGTGATGTAGTTGATGGAGATAGAGGTGATGGCTAGTGGGTCTGGGGAGGAGTGATGTAGTTGATGGAGATAGAGGTGATGGCTAGTGGGTCTGGGTAGGAGTGATGTAGTTGATGGAGATAGGGGTGACGGCTAGTGGGTCTGGGTAGGAGTGATGTAGTTGATGGAGATAGGGGTGACGGCTAGTGGGTCTGGGTAGGAGTGATGTAGTTGATGGAGATAGAGGTGATGGCTAGTGGGTCTGGGTAGGAGTGATGTAGTTGATGGAGATAGAGGTGATGGCTAGTGGGTCTGAGGAGGAGTGATGTAGGTGATGGAGATAGAGGTGATGGCTAATGGGTCTGGGTAGGAGTGATGTAGTTGATGGAGATAGAGGTGATGGCTAGTGGGTCTGGGTAGGAGTGATGTAGTTGATGGAGATAGGGGTGATGGCTAGTGGGTCTGGGGAGGAGTGATGTAGTTGATGGAGATAGAGGTGATGGCTAGTGGGTCTGGGTAGGAGTGATGTAGTTGATGGAGATAGAGGTGATGGCTAGTGGGTCTGGGGAGGAGTGATGCAGTTGATGGAGATAAGGGTGATGGCTAGTGGGTCTGGGTAGGAGTGATGTAGTTGATGGAGATAGAGGTGATGGCTAGTGGGTCTGGGGAGGAGTGATGTAGTTGATGGAGATAGAGGTGATGGCTAGTGGGTCTGGGGAGGAGTGATGTAGTTGATGGAGATAGAGGTGATGGCTAGTGGGTCTGGGTAGGAGTGATGTAGTTGATGGAGATAGAGGTGATGGCTAGTGGGTCTGGGTAGGAGTGATGTAGATGATGGAGATAGAGGTGATGGCTAGTGGGTCTGGGGAGGAGTGATGTAGTTGATGGAGATAGAGGTGATGGATAGTGGGTCTGGGTAGGAGTGATGTAGTTGATGGAGATAGAGGTGATGGCTAGTAGGTCTGGGTAGGAGTGATGTAGTTGATGGAGATAGGGGTGATGGCTAGTGGGTCTGGGGAGGAGTGATGTAGTTGATGGAGATAGAGGTGATGGCTAGTGGGTCTGGGTAGGAGTGATGTAGTTGATGGAGATAGGGGTGATGGTTACTGGGTCTAGGTAGGAGTGATGTAGTTGATGGAGATAGGGGTGATGGTTAGTGGGTCTGGGTAGGAGTGATGTAGTTGATGGAGATAGAGGTGATGGCTAGTGGGTCTGGGTAGGAGTGATGTAGTTGATGGAGATAGGGGTGATGGTTAGTGGGTCTGGGTAGGAGTGATGTAGTTGATGGAGATAGGGGTGATGGCTAGTGGGTCTGGGGAGGAGTGATGTAGTAGATGGAGATAAGGGTGATGGCTAGTGGGTCTTTGTAGGAGTGATGTAGTTGATGGAGATAGGGGTGATGGTTAGTGGGTCTGGGTAGGAGTGATGTAGTGGATGGAGATAGGGGTGAGGGCTAGTGGGTCTGGGTAGGAGTGATGTAGTTGATGGAGATAGGGGTGAGGGCTAGTGGGTCTGGGCAGGAGTGATGTAGTTGATGTTTGTATGATGTCTGTTTTGTACTAATAAAATATCATATAAAATCATATAAAATAATAATCAAGGTCATGTTTTAACATATTAATAAGCAGAATGGGATTCAATTTGGAGGGCAGGAACAGCGAGGAGTATTAAGATCAGCTGCTTGCCTTGCATGTATAAGCTTAAGCAATACACCATGCAGCGTACGTAAACAACACTATGAAGTTAAATGCAGTTAGTGCAGTTGGAATGTTAGTGATCTGAGGGGATCAGACAGGTTTAGCCTTACAGGCTTCTATTCTCCATCCTCCTTAGACTTAAACAATAACACAGGCTTTGACATCTAAACCGCCTAGCAACCCAACACTCATACCCCTCTCTCTCTCATATCCTCCCTCTATCCCTGTACTCAACAGTGCGTATCTGTTCTCATGTCACCATGCACACAAAGAAGACAGCTGCTGAGAGCAGAACAGTTGGACAAGGAGACAAATTACCAACCATAGAGCCACAGTTGGTCCAGGATGTCTGTCTGCATCCCAAACAGCACCCTACAGGGTGTCTGTCTGCATCCCAAACAGCACCCTACAGGGTGTCTGTCTGCATCCCAAACAGCATCCTACAGGGTGTCTGTCTGCATCCCAAACAGCATCCTACAGGGTGTCTGTCTGCATCCCAAACAGCACACTACAGGGTGTCTGTCTGCATCCCAAACAGCATCCTACAGGGTGTCTGTCTGCATCCCAAACAGCACACTACAGGGTGTCTGTCTGCATCCCAAACAGCATCCTACAGGGTGTCTGTCTGCATCCCAAACAGCACCCTACAGGGTGTCTGTCTGCATCCCAAACAGCATCCTACAGGGTGTCTGTCTGCATCCCAAACAGCATCCTACAGGGTGTCTGTCTGCATCCCAAACAGCACACTACAGGGTGTCTGTCTGCATCCCAAACAGCATCCTACAGGGTGTCTGTCTGCATCCCAAACAGCACACTACAGGGTGTCTGTCTGCATCCCAAACAGCATCCTACAGGGTGTCTGTCTGCATCCCAAACAGCATCCTACAGGGTGTCTGTCTGCATCCCAAACAGCACCCTACAGGGTGTCTGTCTGCATCCCAAACAGCATCCTACAGGGTGTCTGTCTGCATCCCAAACAGCACACTACAGGGTGTCCACCCACTCTGCCCAGAGTGGGTGAAAACGCAATTTGGTAAGGAAATTTCACTTCCTTATGTTGTAAAGTACATTTTAACAAGACAAATATGATTATTCATGTTTTGAATAGTTCAGTGGGGTCTTTCTCTAACATATCATTAACATGTCATTAACATTTCATTAACATGACAGTCGAAGTTGGAAGTCGGTTAAGACAACTGCTTTGTGCATGACACAAGTCATTTTTCAACAATTGTTAACAGACAGATTATTTCACTTACACTTCACTGTATCACAATTCCAGTGGGTCAGAAGTTTACATACACTAAGTTGACTGTGCCTTTAAACAGCTTGGAAAATGACAGAAAATGATGTTGCGGCTTTAGAAGCTTCTAATAGGCTAATTGACATTATTTGAGTCAATTGGAGGTGTACCTGTGGATGCATTTCAAGGCCTACCTTCAAACTCAGTGCCTCCTTGCTTGACATCATGGGAAAATCATAAGAAATCAGCCAAGACCTCAGAAAAACAATTGTAGACCTCCACAAGTCTGGTTTATCCTTGGGAGCAATTTCCAAACACCTGAAGGTACCATGTTCATCTGTACAAACAATAGTACGCAAGTATAAACACCATGGGACCACGCAGCCGTCATACCGCTCTGGAAGGAGACCCATTCTGTCTCCTAGAAATGAACGTACTTTGGTGCGAAAAGTGCAAATTATTCCCAGAACAACAGCAAAGGACCTTGTGAAGATGCTGGAGGAAACAGGTACAAAAGTATCTATATCCACAGTAAAACAAGTCCTATATCGACATAGATCGTACTTTTTGGAGAAATGTCCTCTGGTCTGATGAAACAAAAATAGAACTGTTTGGCCATATTGACCATCGTTATGTTTAGAGGAAAAAGGGGGAGGCTTGCAAGCCGAAGAACACCATCCAAAACGTGAAGCACGGGGGTGGCAGCATCATGTTGTAGGGGTGCTTTGCTGCAGGAGGGAATGGTGCACTTCACAAAATAGATGGCATCATGAAGATGGAAAATTATGTGGATATATTGAAGCAACATCTCAAGACATCAGTCAGGAAGTTAAAGCTTGGTCGCAAATGGTTCTTCCAAATGGACAATGACCACAAGCATATTTCCAAAGTTGTGGCAAAATGGCTTAAGGACAACAAAGTCAAGGTATTGGAGTGGCCATCACAAAGCCCTGACCACAATCCCATAGAAAATGTGTGGGCAGAACTGAAAAAGCGTGTGCGAGCAAGGAGGCCTACAAACCTGACTCAGTTACACCAGCTCTGTCAGGAGGAATGGGCCAAAATTCACCCAACTTATTGTGGGAAGCTTGTGGAAGGCTCCCCAAAACTTTGACCCAAGTTATTTAATTTAAAGGAAATGCTGCCAAATACTAATTGAGTGTATGTAAACTTCTGACCCACTTGGAATATGATGAAATAAATAAAAGCTGAAATAAATCATTCTCGCTACTATTATTCTAACATTTCACATTCTTAAAATAAAGTGGTGATTCTAATTAATTTAAGACAGGGAATTTGTACTTGGATTAAATGTCAGAAATTGTGAAAAACTGAGTTAAATTGTATTTGGCTAAGGTGTATGTAAATTTCTGACTTCAACTATATATAAAAGGTCAGATTTCGTAACCTGATACATCTGATAATAAGCCCTGAGCTCTGTTGACATCGTGGTGCAGGTTTCTCTTTTGAGGATTTTACATATTGTGGTCGTCGTCTTTAAAGTTGCTTCCATGGGTCACAAAAAGCTAAAATAGCATGACACCAGCTGAAATAAATGTAAAATGCTTTGAAAATGTTTGGTATACGCTCAGTGCGCCATTGACATTTCACAGAGACACGCTTATTTTTGTGAGAAATCTTTGAAAAAGAACAGGAATGTCGAATTAGTATGAAAAGTGTATACTAAAATATGAAAATACTACACGTCATGTCTCTAAATTGATATCCATCTTACCTCTATATTGTATCTTTATCTTTAATTCTTGCTAGCTGATGCGATACAATACTTTGTTTCTCTGGCCTCCATTGATTTAGTCACCCTAATTCTGGCCAAGCTACAAGGGTAAAAACTTCAATACAGTTTGGACAGATTAGGATAGAGACCAGAAGTTTGGACCTTTTGAAAAGTATTCAGACCCCTTCACCTTTTCCACATTTTGTTACATTAGAGCATAATTCTAAAATTGCTTAAATTATTTTTCTCATCAATCTACACACAATACCCCACTTAATATAATGTTTACATACCCTACATTACTCTACTCATCTCATATGTACAGTGCCTTGCGAAAGTATTCGGCCCCCTTGAACTTTGCGACCTTTTGGCACATTTCAGGCTTCAAACATAAAGATATAAAACTGTATTTTTTTGTGAAGAATCAACAATAAGTGGGACACAATCATGAAGTGGAACGACATTTATTGGATATTTCAAACTTTTTTAACAAATCAAAAACTGAAAAATTGGGCGTGCAAAATTATTCAGCCCCCTTAAGTTAATACTTTGTAGCGCCACCTTTTGCTGCGATTACAGCTGTAAGTCACTTGGGGTATGTCTCTATCAGTTTTGCACATCGAGAGACTGAAATTTTTTCCCATTCCTCCTTGCAAAACAGCTCGAGCTCAGTGAGGTTGGATGGAGAGCATTTGTGAACAGCAGTTTTCAGTTCTTTCCACAGATTCTCGATTGGATTCAGGTCTGGACTTTGACATGGCCATTCTAACACCTGGATATGTTTATTTTTGAACCATTCCATTGTAGATTTTGCTTTATGTTTTGGATCATTGTCTTGTTGGAAGACAAATCTCCGTCCCAGTCTCAGGTCTTTTGCATACTCCATCAGGTTTTCTTCCAGAATGGTCCTGTATTTTGCTCCATCCATCTTCCCATCAATTTTAACCATCTTCCCTGTCCCTGCTGAAGAAAAGCAGGCCCAAACCATGATGCTGCCACCACCATGTTTGACAGTGGGTATGGTGTGTTCAGGGTGATGAGCTGTGTTGCTTTTACGCCAAACATAACGTTTTGCATTGTTGCCAAAAAGTTGAATTTTGGTTTCATCTGACCAGAGCACCTTCTTCCACATGTTTGGTGGGTCTCCCAGGTGGCTTGTGGCAAACTTTAAACAACACTTTTTATGGATATCTTTAAGAAATGGCTTTCTTCTTGCCACTCTTCCATACAGGCCAGATTTGTGCAATATACAACTGATTGTTGTCCTATGGACAGAGTCTCCCACCTCAGCTGTAGATCTCTGCATTTCATCCAGATTGATCATGGGCCTCTTGGCTGCATCTCTGATCAGTCTTCTCCTTGTATGATCTGAAAGTTTAGAGGGACGGCCAGGTCTTGGTAGATTTACAGTGGTCTGATACTCCTTCCATTTCAATATTATCGCTTGCACAGTGCTCCTTGGGATGTTTAAAGCTTGGGAAATATTTTTGTATCCAAATCCGGCTTTAAACTTCTTCACAACAGTATCTCGGACCTGCCTGGTGTGTTCCTTGTTCTTCATGATGCTCTCTGCGCTTTTAACGGACCTCTGAGACTATCACAGTGCAGGTGCATTTATACGGAGACTTGATTACACACAGGTGGATTGTATTTATCATCATTAGTCATTTAGGGCAACATTGGATCATTCAGAGATCCTCACTGAACTTCTGGAGAGAGTTTGCTGCACTGAAAGTAAAGGGACTGAATAATTTTACACGCCCAATTTTTCAGTTTTTGATTTGTTAAAAAAGTTTGAAATATACAATAAATGTCGTTCCACTTCATGATTGTGTCCCACTTGTTGTTGATTCTTCACAAAAAAATACAGTTTTATATCTTTATGTTTGAAGCCTGAAATGTGGCAAAAGGTCGCAAAGTTCAAGGGGGCCGAATACTTTCGCAAGGCACTGTATATGTATATACTGTACTCTATATCATCTACTGCATCTTTATGTAATACATGTATCTTTTAACATGTATCATGTATCACTTTAAACTATGCCACTTTGTTTACATACCCTACATTACTCATCTCATATTATATACTGTACTCGATACCATCTACTGCATCTTGCCATGCCGTTCTGTACCATCACTCATTCATATATCTTTATGTACATATTCTTTATCCCTTTACACTTGTGTGTATAAGGTAGTAGTTTTGGAATTGTTAGGTTAGATTACTCGTTGGTTACTACTGCATTGTCGGAACTAGAAGCACAAGCATTTCGCTACACTCGCATTAACATCTGCTAACCATGTGTATGTGACAAATAACATTTGATTTGATTTAATGACACACTTTTGCAAATGTATTGAAAATAAAAAACAGAAATACCTTATTGTGACCAGTTTCAGGAAAGTAGGCATTTGACGCACGTTACTACTTCACAGGAGCAGCATTCGAACGTAAACATATATTTTTTAATCAAAATGCGTTATTTAGCAGGCGCTATCGACAGATCAGTTGGAAAAAGTAATGGGCTACTTTCTGCACACGCCACAGTTAGTGTGAACCAGACCGACTTGACACAACACAGGTAAAACGAGATGAGGCTACAAGCAAAACAAAGTTAAATGGTCCCAATCTACCGTGAACCGTTCATTTATGTATACGGGTAAGAGTCTAGCTACATTTTCAGATCTACATTTCTCATTTGGTCAGAAAGTCATTTTTATTGCAAGTTAGTTAGCAAACATTAGCTTGCTGACTTGCTAGCTAACGTTACGTGTATGATCTGTGTAGTAATATTATTTGAATCAGAAATTCCATTTGCTAGTTATAGCCTAATGTTAGCTAGCTAACATTGAACCTAGTTTGTTAGCTTTAGCTACCTGCAGATTCATACTACAGCTATGACAATGTTTGTATTGGTAGTAGTATGAGATGGGATTATGCCGGTTCATTGTTTAGCTAGCTAAATGCCTAAACAAAAGAATTCACTTTGACTGGATTATTACATGACCCATCAAATTAGCCAGGTGTGTCTGGGGGTGGATATGGCCATCCATTGTATTTCATGAATTTTTTTTAAATTTTACCTTTATTTAACCAGGCAAGTCAGTTAACACATTCTTATTTTCAATGATGGCCTGGGAACAGTGGGTTAACTGCCTGTTCAGGGGCAGAACAACAGATTTGTACCTTGTCAGCTTGGGGGTTTGAACTTGCAACCTTCCGATTACTAGTCCAACGCTCTAACCACTAGGCTACGCTGCCGCCCCCACATGTGTACATGTCTAGACAATGGTGACCCATCCACTTAGCTAGATGTGGTTGAGGGATGGTTATAGAATTTCATTCACATGACCCATCAATGTAGACAAGTGTGGCGGGTAAGCGTCATCTAATAATGATCAAATATCAGGACACTTTCTGTTTTGGTATCGCTACTATGCAAGGTTCCACTTGACTGTACCGTTTACACCTTCTGTATCCTGTGCATGTGACAAATAAACGTAAACTTTATTTGATATAGCGTCTGTTTACCACATGGCCTCACATGTGAATCCTTGAAGAGATGGGTGGGGCTAAGCCTTAAGAGGGTGTGAACGATGCTGAATGGGTGTAGACAAAGAAGAGCTCTCCAGTACCAAAACATTCAAGGGCCATTTTCTCAAATGTGGGGTTATAAATGTATCAACTTTCAAACATAATTACGTTCCCATTGTTCCTCAACTGCAGTGTATCATATACGATTTTCTAGCCCCGAGTCTCTACTTTTATCCAATGTAAAAAACACAATTTCAAATTTTTCTACATAAGACCGAATCCAGGTGGTCGTCATATTTGCTATGATACTCGAAATTGAGCTCAGGTGCATCCTGTTTCCATTGATCGTCCTTGAGATGTTTCTACAACTTGATTTGAGTCCACCTGTGGTAAATTCAATTGATTGGACACAATTTGGAAAGGCACCTGTCTATATAAGGCCCCACAGTTGACAGTGCATGTCAGAGCAAAAACCAAAACACCAAGCCATGAGGTCAAAGAAAATGTCTGTTGAGCTCCGAGATAGGATTGTGTCGAGGCACAGATCTGGGGAAGGGTACCAAAACATTTCTGCAGCATTGAAGGTCCCAAAGAACACAGTGGCTTCCATCATTCTTAAATGGAAGAAGTTTGGAACCACCAAGACTCTTCCTAGATCTGGCCAGAGCCCGGACTTGAACCCGATTGAACATCTCTGGAGTGACCTAAAAATAGCTGTGCAGCAACGTTCCCCATCCAACCTGACAGACAGAGCTTGAGAGGATCTGCAGAGAAGAATTTGAGAAACTCACCAAATATAGGTGTGCCAAGCTTGTAGCATCATACCCAAGAAGACTCTATAGGTCAAGGCTATAATCGCTGCCAAAGGTGCTTCAACAAAGTACTAAGGGTCTGAATAGTTATGTAAATGTTACATTTCAGTTTTTTATTTTTAGTAAACATGCAAACATTTCTAAAGTCCTGTTTTTGCTTTGTCATTATGGGGTATTGTGTGTTGATTGATGAGGGAAAACAACTATCCATTTTAGAATAATGCTTTAACGTAACAAATTGTGGAAAAAGTTAAGGGGTCTGAATACTTTCTGAATGCACTGTATCGACACAATTAACATAGTATGTTACCCATTGGTCAAAAGATGCGTTTTTGATTCGACACTTTACACCCTATTCCCTTTATAGTGCCCTTATTTTGACCAGGGCCAATAGGGCTCTGAACAAAAGAAATGCAATATATAGGGAATAGGGTGCCATATTTTCTCTGGACAGTGATTTATATAAAAGCAGCGCTACCCAATGAGCTTGGTTAACAACAAGGCTTTGGCCCTCCCAATATGATGAAGCACTCTGTGGAGCATTTCATCTATGAAGATCGAACAGATGGCAGCGAATGGCTAATTGCTGTGTGTGTGTGTGTGTGTGTGTGTCAGCCAAGCCAAACCACCAGAGATCAAAGCGCCAGCCCAGCCTTTTAAAGTCATGTTTGGAACAGAACCACAGAGCTAGGAGCAATTTGCACTAGAAAGCAGTTCCACCAACATAGTGCCCTTCTAGGAAATGTCTTGCTTTTGGGTGAGTGCTTTTTAATATCTGTAAATGTAATTAGTTGTTTATTAAGTTGTTGGCTCAGTGATTCACAATGCCCAGGATGTTCATAATCACAGACTGCCTGATCTTAAAGCCTCATACATCCACTGCAAGATAAAGTACCTAGTAATTAAGCTAGTCATTAATGAACTATAAAAATGGATGAAGGATGAAGTTGACTAGATTTTCATTTATCCCTGACCAAGATGGCTTCCATTATCTGCTACATTCTAGAGTTATGAAGGTTTATGACATAGGTCACTCTAGTAATATTGCATTTCTATGGTGGAGGTTACCTGGCCATAGCTGCAGAAGGTAGTGCAGCACCTCGATGTGCTTCTTGAAGTGCAGGGCACTGGCCAGCTCTTCTGAGTCAATGAAGACGCGGTTGCTATGGCAGCTGGCCTCCTGGCGTTGGCTGAGCAGCACGGGGCCGAAGCACACTGCCAGGTTCTGACACGTCATCTTGTTGACGTCGTGGTGCGACGCCACCAGCTTCAGGTGGTCCAGCAGCCTCCGCAGGGTCAACTGGGATCACACAGACAGAGAGCATGCTGGGTCAGGGAGGCTAACACAACTGTACTGCGCTGCCTCAGATATGTTCTTTTTTACAGCATGGTTCCAGAAACTACAGGGAGGATTCGTAATCAGGCCAGCTCAGTACAGCTTGGTTTGGCTCAGGTACGGCTCAGTAGTGTGAAAAGCCCTTAAAAGGATCTTCTCCTTACCCTCTCCACCTCTGGCAGGTTCTCCAGCAGTCTGACAGTCTGCTCTGTGTCCGCCAGGTCGTTCTCACATCCTCCTGCTCCAATACGCAGAGGCCTCTTAGCCATGGAGTCTAACACAGCCTCATACAGGTGCTTAGTGATGAGTGGGTACGGCAACTCACGCAGGTAGTCCTTCAGCACACCTGGAGAGAGGAAGGGATGGACAGAGAGAAAGAGGGAGGGAGAGACAGAGACAAGAGAGAGAGGGGGGCGAGAGAGGGTGGGGAGAAGGAGAGCATGAGAAACCCTTTATGGAATGAACAGAATAATAAGCTCTGATTATAACAACTCTGGCAACGATGATGACAGCAACCAGATGTTACTTCAGAGGGCAGAAAAGATTTTCACCAGAAAGAAGACCATGAAGAACACCACTGTCTGTCTGTGCCATCTGGACCGGATTCAGGCTCGATCAGCTGGGCTTTAGATGCTTTTTTCACAGCTCAATCGAGTGAAACACACTACCTCTTATGTACTTCACAAGACAGCTTAAATACCTGACAAATTGCTAACAATATAATCTTTATGAAGAGACGTTATTGAGAAATCAAAGGCTTTTCTTCTCCCTTACTTTTACACAGCAGGCTGGGCCTGGTACACACTCTGCTGGCTGCCAAGAATTTTAGGACCCATTGTTGTGGTGGGTTCTGTTCTGGGGGCATCTAGGGCAATGCCTGATTGGAATCGGGCGTGACATGGCAGCCTGAGAATGTCGAAGAGGGGGTGGGGGGGACTCGATTCTGTGATGGTGCAGACTTTTAAACCTGTAACTCCAGCCACATTCAGCCTCCAACAGGCCCAGACAAAAGAGGCGAGCAAACATGAAACCCACACTGTCTGTCTCCACTAAGCCCCCTTAAAAGTATTTTATTTTCCTCAAAGGCAAGGAGAAAAAATAACAGACAAATATGGAAATAAAGAAAGACGTCTTGGCAGCGTGTCAATTCTCAGCGGTGGAATGGATGGATATTATTATATATTTTTCTGTGCTTAACGAGCCATCGCTTTTCAGAGCAGAGCTTTGAGTTGGGCAGTCAGTGGGTCCTCAGTGATTTGGAGACAGAGACTGAGGCTGTTTCAGTTAGTAACTACTCCAGGTCCATTACCATACAAAGACAACTTCAGTTCAGACACATGTACGTGACTAGATTGACAATAACATCCAGATTAAGCCACTGTAAATAGAGCTGCTTAATCAATTAAGCATGGCATATAACCAGTACAATCAGTACACTTAATTGGGTTTTGGCTTTTTTCACAACCGTTCTCCAGAGTATAACTACAACGGTATAAGAAGAACTTTATGTAAATTGTTACCCATATTTTATTTCTAACATACTACATTACAACTCATGGTCTAGTCGTCTTCCCTAACAGCTTTATAGGAGAAATAAGAGCATGAATCAATGTTCACTTTTTAATCCTGTCCAATCCCATTGTTTACTTAAGGAAGAGGGAGTCATTAACTTAATGCTGTCCAGTCTTTTTTAGACTGCCTGGTATAATCTCTATCCATGCTACCCTCTAATCCAGATGAAAAGCAAGCATGAAACAAAGAGCAGACTGAAATCATACTGGGGATCTGGGATCAGGCTGCTTTTTAGTGTGTGGAATAACCAGCATTTCCTCCCCAGAGATGGACTAATAAAGTACTATTCTATTCTACATACAGAGCATGTAGTCTGGCGGGAATGCAGTAGGTGGACTTCTGTTGACAGAGTGATGTAGATTCAGTCCACTGTTGAAAACTCCCAGATGCCCGTCAGGCTGAGTTGTGTTTTACTCATCACCAGACTCCTGCAGTTTAAGGATGGGATCTGCAGTAGGAGAAACAGCGCCACTGGCTGTCCCACTACAGCTGTTATAGGTTTCGTTGTCGAGCTGAGATTTTGTTGTTGTTGCAGTACATATTGTGCTCTTCAGTCGCGAGTGCAATGATGTCCGAGGTGACAGTGTCCATTGTTTTCAGTAACTTCTTTGTTGTTGTAATATCACAAACCAACATGGCCTTTTCAACATTAAGGATTCTAGCTTCAAACACACTGGCAAGAGCATAGTCTAGCGGTAAGACTGATTACAAATCAAATCTAAGGAAAATATATATAGTAGGACCCTATGTTAAAGATTTATACATACTGTATGCTCTTTAAAGTTGTTGCTGTGTAAGAAAGGATTTCCCTCCTATATCGCTCCTGACCTACATGACATAAAACTCAGGGGTGTGACCTTTTCTTTCCCTTCCTCTGTCCCTAACTCAGGGGTGTGACCGTTTCTTTCCCTTCCTCTGTCCCTAACTCAGGGGTGTGACCGTTTCTTTCCCTTCCTCTGTCCCTAACTCAGGGGTGTGACCGTTTCTTTCCCTTCCTCTGTCCCTAACTCAGGGGTGTGACCGTTTCTTTCCCTTCCTCTGTCCCTAACTCAGGGGTGTGACCGTTTCTTTCCCTTCCTCTGTCCCTAACTCAGGGGTGTGACCGTTTCTTTCCCTTCCTCTGTCCCTAACTCAGGGGTGTGACCGTTTCTTTCCCTTCCTCTGTCCCTAACTCAGGGGTGTGACCGTTTCTTTCCCTTCCTCTGTCCCTAACTCAGGGGTGTGACCGTTTCTTTCCCTTCCTCTGTCCCTAACTCAGGGGTGTGACCGTTTCTTTCCCTTCCTCTGTCCCTAACTCAGGGGTGTGACCGTTTCTTTCCCTTCCTCTGTCCCTAACTCAGGGGTGTGACCGTTTCTTTCCCTTCCTCTGTCCCTAACTCAGGGGTGTGACCGTTTCTTTCCCTTCCTCTGTCCCTAACTCAGGGGTGTGACCGTTTCTTTCCGTTCCTCTGTCCCTAACTCAGGGGTGTGACCGTTTCTTTCCGTTCCTCTGTCCCTAACTCAGGGGTGTGACCGTTTCTTTCCCTTCCTCTGTCCCTAACTCAGGGGTGTGACCGTTTCTTTCCCTTCCTCTGTCCCTAACTCAGGGGTGTGACCGTTTCTTTCCCTTCCTCTGTCCCTAACTCAGGGGTGTGACCATTTCTTTCCGTTCCTCTGTCCCTAACTCAGGGGTGTGACCGTTTCTTTCCGTTCCTCTGTCCCTAACTCAGGGGTGTGACTGTTTCTTTCCCTTCCTCTGTCCCTAACTCAGGGGTGTTTCTTTCCCTTCCTCTGTCCCTAACTCAGGGGTGTTTCTTTCCGTTCCTCTGTCCCTAACTCAGGGGTGTTTCTTTCCCTTCCTCTGTCCCTAACTCAGGGGTGTTTCTTTCCCTTCCTCTGTCCCTAACTCAGGGGTGTTTCTTTCCCTTCCTCTGTCCCTAACTCAGGGGTGTTTCTTTCCCTTCCTCTGTCCCTAACTCAGGGGTGTTTCTTTCCCTTCCTCTGTCCCTAACTCAGGGTGTTTCTTTCCCTTCCTCTGTCCCTAACTCAGGGGTGTTTCTTTCCCTTCCTCTGTCCCTAACTCAGGGTGTTTCTTTCCCTTCCTCTGTCCCTAACTCAGGGGTGTTTCTTTCCCTTCCTCTGTCCCTAACTCAGGGGTGTTTCTTTCCCTTCCTCTGTCCCTAACTCAGGGGTGTTTCTTTCCCTTCCTCTGTCCCTAACTCAGGGGTGTTTCTTTCCGTTCCTCTGTCCCTAACTCAGGGGTGTTTCTTTCCCTTCCTCTGTCCCTAACTCAGGGTGTGACCGTTTCTTTCCGTTCCTCTGTCCCTAACTCAGGGGTGTTTCTTTCCCTTCCTCTGTCCCTAACTCAGGGGTGTGACCGTTTCTTTCCGTTCCTCTGTCCCTAACTCAGGGGTGTTTCTTTCCGTTCCTCTGTCCCTAACTCAGGGGTGTGACCGTTTCTTTCCGTTCCTCTGTCCCTAACTCAGGGGTGTGACCGTTTCTTTCCCTTCCTCTGTCCCTAACTCAGGGGTGTGACCGTTTCTTTCCGTTCCTCTGTCCCTAACTCAGGGGTGTGACCGTTTCTTTCCCTTCCTCTGTCCCTAACTCAGGGGTGTGACAGTTTCTTTCCCTTCCTCTGTCCCTAACTCAGGGGTGTGACCGTTTCTTTCCCTTCCTCTGTCCCTAACTCAGGGGTGTGACCGTTTCTTTCCGTTCCTCTGTCCCTAACTCAGGGGTGTGACCGTTTCTTTCCGTTCCTCTGTCCCTAACTCAGGGGTGTGACTGTTTCTTTCCCTTCCTCTGTCCCTAACTCAGGGGTGTTTCTTTCCGTTCCTCTGTCCCTAACTCAGGGGTGTTTCTTTCCCTTCCTCTGTCCCTAACTCAGGGGTGTTTCTTTCCCTTCCTCTGTCCCTAACTCAGGGGTGTTTCTTTCCCTTCCTCTGTCCCTAACTCAGGGGTGTTTCTTTCCCTTCCTCTGTCCCTAACTCAGGGGTGTTTCTTTCCCTTCCTCTGTCCCTAACTCAGGGGTGTTTCTTTCCCTTCCTCTGTCCCTAACTCAGGGGTGTTTCTTTCCCTTCCTCTGTCCCTAACTCAGGGGTGTTTCTTTCCCTTCCTCTGTCCCTAACTCAGGGGTGTTTCTTTCCCTTCCTCTGTCCCTAACTCAGGGGTGTTTCTTTCCCTTCCTCTGTCCCTAACTCAGAGGTGTTTCTTTCCCTTCCTCTGTCCCTAACTCAGGGGTGTTTCTTTCCCTTCCTCTGTCCCTAACTCAGGGGTGTTTCTTTCCCTTCCTCTGTCCCTAACTCAGGGGTGTTTCTTTCCGTTCCTCTGTCCCTAACTCAGGGGTGTTTCTTTCCCTTCCTCTGTCCCTAACTCAGGGGTGTGACCGTTTCTTTCCGTTCCTCTGTCCCTAACTCAGGGGTGTTTCTTTCCCTTCCTCTGTCCCTAACTCAGGGGTGTGACCGTTTCTTTCCGTTCCTCTGTCCCTAACTCAGGGGTGTTTCTTTCCGTTCCTCTGTCCCTAACTCAGGGGTGTGACCGTTTCTTTCCGTTCCTCTGTCCCTAACTCAGGGGTGTTTTTCACATCAGGAGTCAGGATCAGAGCCTCCTCCATAACTGTACTCAAGACCCAACATGCCTCAACATAGCAGTGCAGAGTCTGCCGTTTGTGCATTCCTACACCACATAGCCATGGTGGTGCTGCAGATTTTATTCTACTAAAAAACAACTAAGTTTGCTGTGTCAAGCCATCATGGTAGGCACTTAAAGCATCATCCTGTCTCTCTCTCAATTCAATTCAATTCAAGGGACTTTATTGGCATGGGAAACATCTGCTTACATTGCCAAATCAAGTGAAATGGATAAACAAAAGTGAACAGTAAATATTACAATCACAAAAGTTCCAAAAGAATAAAGACATTTCAAATGTCATATTATGTCCATATACAGTGTTGTAACAATGTGCAAATAGTGCAAAACTGAGTGCAAAACTGAAAATAAATAAACATTAATATAGGTTAAATTTACAATGGTGTTTGTTCTTCACTGGTTGACCTTTTCTTGTGGCAACAGGTCACACATCTTGCTGCTGTGGTGGCACACTGTGGTATTTCATCCAATAGATATGGGAGTTCATCAAAATTGGATTTGTTTTCGAATTCTTTGTGGGTCTGTGTAATCTGAGGTAAATATGTGTCTCTAATATGGTCATACATTTGGCAGGAGGTTAGCAAGTGCAGCTCAGTTTCCACCTCATTTTGTGGGCAGTGTGCACATAGTGTCACGGGCGTCGAATGAAGAGGACCAAAGAGCAGCGTGGTGAGTGTACATATTCCTTTTATTTAGGATGATGACGATGATGATGCCGTCAACAAAACAATAAACAATACAAACAACCGTGAAGCTTAAGGGCTATGTGCCACAAACAAAGTTAACTACCCACCCCGAAGGAGGGAAAAAGGGCAACCTAAGTATGGTTGCCAATCAGAGACAACGATAGACAGCTGTCCCTGATTGAGAACCATACCCGGCCAAAACATAGAAATAAAGAAACATAGAAAACAAAACATAGAAAGCCCACCCCACATCACACCCTGACCGAACCAAATAGAGAAATAAAACGTCTCTTTGAGGTCAGTGTCAGGATTTGGCCAGGGTTGTTCCGGGTTTTGGTCACTAGATGCCCCCATTGTGCTTTTTGACCTCATGTTTTTCCCCTTGTTCCCCATTATTATTTTCACCTGTGCCTCGTTTCCCCTGATTGTATTTAAACCCTTAGTTTCCCTCAGTTCTGTGCTCTGTGTTTGTATGTTAGCACCCAGCCCTAGTGTTCTGTGTATTCTTGTCGTTTCCGGTGGATGCTCTTGTGGAATTCTGTTTTGTTTTTGAGTATCTCTTGAGGCTTTTTTGTGCTATTCCTACCACCTTTTGGATTTGCCATTTTTTGTATTGAAGGACTTCTCCTTTTTTACTTTATTAAATACACCGTCTTAAGTACTGCTGTGTCTGCCTCATCTTCTGGGTTCTGCTGACTATTCGTGGCTCAGTTGGTTAAGTGACTGTTTCTCACTCCGGAGACCCAGGTTCGTAACCGGGTCCTGACAGAAACACAGAGCCAAAAATGAACCCAGAGGCAGCCAGTTCCCAGGACCTTTTTGCCATGCTGTCCCACCACCAGGAGACTGTCCAACGCCACGAAGCCGCCCTGGTTCAGCAAGAGGCCTTAATGGCTAGACATTCTCATCTTCTGTCGGAGATGCTGACTTCCATTAAGCAAATCTCTGATCGTCTTACCCCGGCAACAGTTCCCGTCCCAGTACCTCAGATTCACGTACCCATGGCAGTTAACCCCCTGGCTGAACCTCGTCTTCCACCTCCCCAACGGTTCTCAGGTGATCCAAGTGCTTGTAAAGGGTTTCTCACCCAATGTTCTCTCTCCTTTGAGCTACAACCCTCGTCGTTTCCCACCGACCGGTCTAAGATCGCTTATATCATCACCCTGCTGTCGGAAAAAGCCCTGGCCTGGGCTACTGCTGTGTGGGATGCCCATAGTTCCTGCTGTGCCAGCTACTCTGCCTTTGCTGAGGAATTCAAACGAGTGTTTCAAGGCCCAAGCAGTGGTTCTGACTCAGCCAAACAGCTCCTGACTCTCCACCAAGGTTGGCGCAGCGTGACGGACTATGCCATCCAGTTCCGCACGGTGGCAGCAGCAAGTGGCTGGAACAACGAGGCGCTCACGGTGTGCTTTCTGAAAGGCCTTTCCGACACTATCCAAGATGAACTGGCCACTCGGGAACCACCGGACAATCTCGAGTCCCTGATCAAGTTGGCCTCACGCATTGACCAGCGTCTGAGAGAGAGAGAACTCAACCGTAGACCTCTAGCCCCTATCAGTCCTAGCTCCGAGTCCCCACCTTTATCCTCGCTGGCTCCATCGGAACCCATGCAGATTGGACACATCTCCCAGGCTGAGAGAGACCGCCGGATGAGGGAGCGACGCTGTCTATATTGCGGCAAACCGGGCCATTTCCGTTCCACGTGTCCCGGGCTCCAGGGAAACGCTCTGTCCCGTACAGACCGGGGGGAACTGTAACGGGAAACATAACCTCCTCCCATCCGTCCAACTCCCGTCTGCTCATTCCAGTCACCCTCTCCTGGGACAACCACAAGCTTCACCTTCAAGCCTTGGTAGACTCTGGAGCCGCAGGTAACTTCATGGATGGTGTCTGGGCGAAGGAGAATGGCGTTCCCTCTGAATCTCTATGTGAACCCATGAGGGTCACTACATTGGATGGAAGCCCTTTGGGATCTGGACTTGTCACTCATGTCACTACCTCCTTGCGACTTTCAGTTTCACAACACCAGGAATTGATGAACTTTCATTTGATCTCCTGTTCCGAGTTCCCTCTCGTCCTTGGATACCCCTGGCTTCACAGCCATAACCCTCACATCGACTGGTCTGTGGGCACTATCAAGCAGTGGGGTCCTACGTGCCAAGCTACTTGTATTTTCCAGAATTCCCCGAGTTCTACTCCCGAGTCTTTAGAATCCATCGACCTGACCCGAGTTCCCGAGTGTTACCATGACCTCAAACTGGTGTTTAGCAAACAGAGGGCTACCATGCTACCACCCCATAGACCTTACGATTGCCCCATCGACCTGTTTCCGGGCACTTGCCCCCCAGGGGTCGGATCTTTTCCCTATCTCCACCCGAACGAGCTGCTATGGATACCTACATCAAGGACGCTCTGGAAGCAGGCCTCATGCGTCCATCCACCTCCCCGGCGGGAGCAGGGTTTTTCTTTGTGGCCAAGAAAGACGGTGGATTACGTCCTTGCATCGACTACCGGGGACTCAATGCCATAACCGTCCGTAACCGTTACCCGCTACCCCTTATGGCCACAGCCTTCGAGCTGCTCCAGGAAGCAGTTGTTTTCACTAAGCTTGACCTGCGGAACGCATACCATCTTGTGCGGATCAGACCTGGTGACGAGTGGAAGACCGCTTTCAACACGCCTACTGGTCACTATGAATACTTGGTGATGCCCTTCGGCCTGACCAACGCCCCAGCGGTGTTCCAAGCGCTCATAAACGATGTGCTTAGGGATATGCTTAACATTTCGTTTACTTGGATGACATCCTCATCTTTTCGAGCTCCCTTCAAGAACACACTAAGCATGTCAGACAAGTACTCAAACGCCTCCTGGACAGCCATCTGTACGTTAAGCCGGAAAAATGTGAATTCCATTCATCCCGAGTACAATTCCTGGGATTTGTAGTGGAACCCGGTCGAGTCCAAATGGACCCCAGGAAGGTAGGGGCGGTAGCGGATTGGCCCACCCCCAAATCCGTTAAGGAAGTTCAGCGTTTCCTGGGCTTCACAAACTTTTACCGCAAGTTCATCAAGAACTTCAGCTTGGTGGCAGCCTCTCTCTCAGCTTTAACCAAGGGTGGCAATGCAAGGTTTTTGTGGGGAAGAGAAGCTGAGACGGCCTTCCAAGGACTCAAGCAGCGTGTTCTCTCTGCTCCCATCCTGATACTACCGACTACGGATGAACCATTTGTGGTGGAGGTAGACGCATCAGAGCTTGGTGTTGGAGCTGTCCTGTCTCAGAGGGGTGAAGACAAGAAGCTTCATCCGTGCGCTTTCTTCTCACACCGGCTTACCCCGACTGAGAGGAACTACGATGTGGGGATCGTGAACTCCTAGCGGTTAAGATGGCATTGAAGGAATGGAGACACTGGCTCGAGGGGGCTTCTCACCCGTTTCAAGTGCTTACGGACCACAAAAATCTGGAGTATATCCAGCAGGCGAAGCGGTTGAACTCTAGACAAGCTAGATGGTCTCTTTTCTTCAATCGATTCCAGTTTATCCTCACCTATCGGCCCGGGTCGAAGAATCTCAAACCGGATGCCCTGTCCCGAGTCTACGCTCCTGCCATTCGAGATGACACGGACATGCCTGTCCTTCCTGCTGCTAAGATTGTGGCTCCGATCTCGTGGCAAGTTGAGGATACCGTGAGACGTGCTCAAGCTAGCGAACCGGACCCGAAAGGAGGTCCTGCCAATCGGTTGTTTGTCCCCAAGGCAGTGAGGACTCAGGTCCTTCTGTGGGGGCACTCCTCTCGCCTCACCTGTCATCCGGGCGTAGGTCGCACCTTGGAGTTCATCCAGCGTAAGTTCTGGTGGCCTACCATAAGAGAAGACGTTGCCACTTTCGTCAATGCCTGTCCCGTGTGCTGCCAGGGCAAATCTTCTCACCTCCGCCCTCAAGGACTCCTTCACCCTTTACCTGTTCCCCACAGACCCTGGTCCCATATCTCATTGGACTTTATTACTGGACTTCCTCCATCCCATGGCAATACTACTATCCTAGTCATAATCGACAGGTTTTCAAAGGCGGCCAGGTTCGTCCCTCTGACTAAGTTACCTTCTGCCAAGGAAACGGCTGAGTTGGTAATTAATCATGTGTTCCGAGTCTTCGGCATTCCTCAAGATATGGTTTCTGACAGAGGTCCCCAGTTCGCCTCAAGGTTTTGGAAGGCCTTCTGCCAACTCATGGGGGCTTCTGCCAGTCTATCTTCAGGGTACCATCCGGAGTCCAACGGCCAAACAGAGAGGATGAATCAAGAGCTGGAAACCACCCTCCGATGTATGACTCGTGACAACCCGTCCACATGGTCATCCTTTATTGTTTGGGCCGAATACGCGCACAACACCTTGCGCTCCTCCTCCACTGGTATGTCCCCGCACGAGTGTCAGTTTGGCTATGCTCCTCCATTGTTCCCGGACCAGGAGGCAGAAGTCAGAGTGCCTTCAGCCTTGAAGTTCGTCAGACGCTGTCGGCTTATGTGGAGGAAGACCCGTCTTAATCTTATGCGTTCCTCACAGAGGTACCAACAACAAGCCAACAGACGTCGCCGTCCCGGGCCTACCCTGCGCCCCGGCCAGAGAGTCTGGCTCTCCACAAGAGACTTACCTCTACGGGTGGAGTCTCGCAAGCTGTCCCAAAAATACATCGGTCCCTTCAAGGTTGCCAGGAGAGTTAACCCAGTTTCTTATCGCCTACACTTACCCAGATCCCTTAAGATTAATCCCACATTTCACATTTCATTGTTAAAACCTGTTGTTTTTTTCCCCTTGTCCCGGCAGACAGACCTCCCCCTCCGCCTCGTGTCATTGGAGGCCAGCCGGCTTATACCGTCCATCGGATACTGGATTCCCGCCGGGTGCAGCGGTCCTGGCAGTATCTGGTGGACTGGGAAGGCTACGGTCCCGAGGAGCGCTCCTGGGTTCCTGCCAAAGACATCCTGGACCCTGACCTCATTCGTCAGTTCAGGGCCCTCCACCCTGAGAGAGCTGGTAGGAACGTCAGGAGCCGTTCCTAGGGGGGGGGGGGGATTCTGTCAGGATTTGGCCAGGGTTGTTCCGGGTTTTGGTCACTAGATGCCCCCATTGTGCTTTTTGACCTCATGTTTTTCCCCTTGTTCCCCATTATTATTTGCACCTGTGCCTCGTTTCCCCTGATTGTATTTAAACCCTTAGTTTCCCTCAGTTCTGTGCTCTGTGTTTGTATGTTAGCACCCAGCCCTAGTGTTCTGTGTATTCTTGTCGTTTCCGGTGGATGCTCTTGTGGAATTCTGTTTTGTTTTTGAGTATCTCTTGAGGCTTTTTTGTGCTATTCCTACCACCTTTTGGATTTGCCATTTTTTGTATTGAAGGACTTCTCCTTTTTTACTTTATTAAATACACCGTCTTAAGTACTGCTGTGTCTGCCTCATCTTCTGGGTTCTGCTGACTATTCGTGGCTCAGTTGGTTAAGTGACTGTTTCTCACTCCGGAGACCCAGGTTCGTAACCGGGTCCTGACAGTCAGGGCGTGACACATAGCCTGTCTTCTCTAGAGAGCCAGGTCTGCCTACAGTGACCTTTCTCAATAGCAAGGCTATGCTCACTGAGTCTGTACATAATCAAAGCTTTCCTTAAGTTTGGGTCAGTCACAGTGGTCAGGTATTCTGCCACTGTGTACTCTCGGTTTAGGGCCAAATAGCATTCTAGTTTGCTCTGTATTTTTGTTAATTCTTTCTAATGTGTCAAGTAATTATCTTTTTGTATGCTCATGGTTTGGTTGGGTCTAATTGTGTTGCTGTCCTGGGGCTCTGTGGGGTCTGTTTGTGTTTGTGAACAGAGCCCCAGGATCAGCATACTTAGGGGACTCTTCTCCAGTTTCATTTCTCTGTAGATAATGGCTTTGTTATGGAAGGTTTGGGAATCGCTTCCTTTTAGGAAGAAATGTAGAAATGTAACGTCTCTTTTCTGGATTTTGATAATTAGCGGCTTTCGGCCTGATTCTGCTCTGCAGGCATTATTTGGAGCTTTAAATTGTACACAGAGGATATTTTTGCAGAATTCTGCATGCAGTCTCAATTTGGTGTTTGTCACATTTTGTGATTTCTCTCTTCTCTCTCTCTCCCCTCTCCCAGCCCCCCACCATTCTCCCCCTTTCTCTGAGGTAGATCTACAATGATGACAGGTCTCTGTTCAGACTGGAGGACTGCATGCCTAGATGAAAACAGCAGATATGAAAAGGAAATTTTTGTTCAGGGAGCCTGGTGATAGATAGCACTCCAACCAGCCTGCCAGTCAGTCCGCCCCTCTTTAACAACAGTCTGGGCAGAGACTCTACCTGGTTTACTATTGAGCTTTTGAAACATTTGACAAACAGCTACAATGTTGTTTGCTTTTTCATTCATGATTTTCACCCCCATTTGACTCAGAGGTACCAGGTATTAAAGAGATGTTTAGAATGTGCAGTGTTAGATAAGTACAGATAAAGGAGAGATAAATGTAACAGGGTTTAACTTCTAGCTCTCTGGATACTTCCTTAGACATGCTGATTTCCCAGGCAGATAGAAGCAGTGATTGTGAACATCCTCCAGCAAAACCAAAACACAGTGTTCTATCAGTCCTCACAAAAACAAATAGATTCATCAACTTCAGTTTAATCTAGTTATTCCATCGCCAACTAACATAGTGCTCTACTAGTGCCAAGTTTGAAATGCAATGTGACAATGAAAATAACCTTCCTTTTTTTTACTACTGAGCAAATAATTATAGATTATAGGTTCTCACTTATACCACCTTAATGATCTCTGTGTGAACACAACACACCTATAACTCAATACACACCAATATTCTATGTTCCCTTCCGCAGTAGTTTTGATATAAACACTGGACCTCCTGTTTGTGTGTGTGCGTGTGTGTGTTTGTGTGTGCGTGCGTGTGTAGTGACTCAGAGCAGAGAGAATGCAGCCATTATGTGTGGGGTAAATGATTAGCCTGCTATGACACAGCTCTGTGTTTACTCTGCCGTTGGAGTACCTTAACCCCTTTTGGGGCTTGCCACACACACACACACACCAGGCAAGGTCATGCTCAGTTTGGAACAGGTGGCCTTCCTCTGCAGGTGTTACCTTTATTTTCACAGCCTGTGATGTGTTAGGCAACAAACACATCATGGAGACGAGGAATGTTGTTGTTCAGGGAAGGTGTTTGTGTTTTTCAGGGAAGGTGTTTTGGTTTTTCAGTGAAGTTGTTTTGGGATTTTCCTGTAGGGGAATTGGTGGCAGAAATTAGCTTTGAGTTGATAGAGAAATGTGTTGTGTTTTTGGTCCAAAGTTTAGTCATTGACAGGCAAATCTTATACATACGGGTTTTCACAATTGAAATTGTAGACTTTTGCAGAATATCTACAAGAAACACTACAAGACCCATATGGCAATGGTCCAACACCTTTTTCAAACAAAACTACAGGTCACTGCTGCCGTCGGTCGATGCTGCCCTAAAGAAACAAATAGGGGCTTGTTCTCCTTCCAACACCTGCCTTCTCCTCACACTCCCAGACCAGTAGAGAGAGAGTCAGAGGGGCTGTCGAGGACAGGGGGCGGGGCCTTGCCTTGCCCTGCCCGCTTCTCTCTCTGACACCCACCCACTCACACTGGACAAGGACTGTAGGTGTTTGTATGACGGGCCCTTCCTGCCTCCTGTTTGGCCTAGAGTTCAGCTAAGACACCATGCCTCCACTTAACCAAATACCATCTGTGTGTTCTGCATCAAAGAGAGCACTATTAATGACTTTCCATGTATTCACTGCATGGGGAGGGCTGGACTAGAGGACTGGAAGGGCAGCTAGCTGGGCTACAAACTAGACTCTTTATCCTTGTTAACAAAGGGAGTCTCTTAAATCATATGCAATTTCCGATTTTTTCGTTTTTCTAAGCTTTCGGTTTGTAATGACCTTTGTCGGAGCAACTAGCAGCTCATCACACGTACAGACTCTAACTAAGCCCAAACCACTATCTTCCCTTTCACTGAGAGGAGGGAAATTACATGGATTCACCATCAACCCTTGCTCTATTTAATTTAGAACGCATCACTGAGGCTTCTTGTTGTGTTGGCTTCCTGCCAAGAAAGGGTTGATAGATGGGACTCCATGCATTAGCTACCAGGTGGAGAAACAACATCAGTTACATCTACAATGATCCTCGTACAGTCTCATTGCTGTGTTACATAGACTAGAAATACATAATACTTCAATAATAACTTAAGAATGGCAGATGTTGTGACTGACCTATTCGGCCTCTCAGAAGCCTCCTTGTGTAAAGCATGGCGTTCTCTGAGATCAGAACCAGAGAAGTCGGAAGTAATGCCTGGCCGGTGACCGAAGCACACCACCATGACTAAAACTAAAATGAGCAGCTTGTCCTTCCATCTGTGCTCCTGACTGAAGGGGCTGGGGGGCGGGTCTGTGGACACGGGGTCCTGCCAAAGCCCTCCCAGCCCTGGAGGAATGTCTCTGAGTCAAAGGGGGCTAAAGAGAGAGAGAGCTCCTGCCCCCTCCACCACCCTTCTTGATTTAAGTCACATCCCAGCTGTCAACACTAATTCAATTACAGTAGAGACCTACACCATCTAGACTCCTGTTGTCATCCATGTTAACCTACATACAACTTCTGAATGTACTGACAAGTTTTAATGTTAATACCAAAAAAGTCTGTACCTAAAAATACTGTATCGCAATAAAAAAATCTAACCCAGAAATTCCGCTGCCTGAGACAAAAAAGAGCCATTGGCTAAATTCACTTCATGTATGTTACAACTATTCTCTATTCAGAGCATGACAATCATGATGAGTTGTTTCCTTTGTCTGGGATCATGGTTTGAAACAAAGTAAGGCTAGGCAGTTCACATGTTTTGCAAGCTTTGGATTGAACTTTGACACGGGGTAATCCCTTTCAATACCTCTGCCTTTTAAATGAGCCGGGTGACAACCCAGACCTCGCCGCCTCCTCTTAGCTCATCCATTTGGCCTGCTTATTAGCTAGTCTCTCTGTCTCTCTCTCCGGCTGACCTGACTACACTCAAACCACCAACCCCCATACCCCACCCCCCTCTATCTATCACTGCTCTCAGCCCAGCCACCCTTCCCCGGCGCTCTCTCTCTCACTCCCTCAGCCCATCTGCAACAGCCACACGCTCGGCAGAGTAAATTTAGACAGCAAGCAAAAACCAACAATCCACACTGGTGCTGGCCCTTTTTTCTAACCCGCTCAACTGTTAACTGTGTTCTTTGCCCTGCCATACTAATGCATTTGGATCAAAGCAGGCATGATACGAGGACGCCTATATGGGCCTCTTTCCAAAACCAACAGCAGCTCCCACAATGCCAAGGGGCTTCCATGGTCTTCCTCTTTTTTGGTGGGAAGAAAATAATAATCCGTGAGCAAGTATTTTTATTTATTATTTTTCTCTTAACTGTTGCCCCTCCCCTGTCTATTCTGGAATCTACATTCATTGGTTAACAAGTGACATGGCAGACATACTCTGGAAGTTAACAGATCATTGGTGTTGTTTAGCTATTTTGATCAGGCTAACATCCTTCTGCAGGCTGCAGCGAAGGGGAATATTGGACATTTACTCCAGTCCCAACATGGCCAAGCAGAACGGTTTAGTCCTAGTTTGTCATTGATAATGATTGAAACCAGTGAGGAATTACATTACTTCAAGCAGAGTGAAACTGGGTTATTGTCCTCCATTTAATGTGTAAATAATGGTAACCCTCAGTACGTGAATTATGTTCAGGGGTCTGTGTCTGTGTGTGTGTGTGTGCGTGTGTGTGTGTGTGTGTGTGTGTTAGAGCGGGGGTGGTCAGAGCGAGTGGCATGTCTAAACCTGGAGAAGGGAAATGAAGGAATGACCTAAATGCACATTGGTCTGGATGGTTGGCTGGCTGATGTGAGGGCTCTCCTCTCAGATACACTCACATGCTGGTGGTATGCTGACTGGAATACTTTTACAACAAACAAAAACATGCAAGTAAGCATGCATGCACACACACATGTACACACACACACATACACACACACACACACACACACACGTAAATGCAATCGCACACACACATGCACAGACACATGTGTGACGTTTGTACAGTGCCCTCAGAGAGCATTCACACCCCTTGACATTTTCCACATTTTGTTTTGTTACAAAGTGGGATTAAAATGGATTGAATTGTCGTTTTTGGTCAAAGACTCTGTAGTGTCAAAGTGGAAGAAAAATTATAACATTTGTAAAAAATATATGAAAAATAAAACGGTAAAAATATCTTGATTAGATAACTATTCAACCCCCTGAGTCAATACATGTTAGAATTATCTTTAGCAGCGATTACATCTTACCAGTGATTAAGAGCTTAGCACACCTGTATTGTACAACATTTGGCCATTATTCTTTTCAAAATTCTTCAAGCTCTGTCAAATTGGTTGTTGATCATTGCTAGTCAACAATTGTCAGGTCCTGCAATAGATTTTCAAGCAGATTTAATCAAAACTGTAACTTGGTCACTCAGGAACATTCACTGTCTTCTTGGTAAGCAACTCTGTTTTAGGTTATTGTTCTGCTGGAAGGTGAATTCATCTCCCAGTGTCTGGTGGAAAACAGACTAGACCAGGTTTTCCTCTAGGATTTTTGCTGTGTTTAGCTCCATTCTTTTTTCTTCGAAAACTCCTTATCGATCACAAGCATACCCATAATATGATGCATCCACCACTATGCTTAAAAATATAGAAAGTGCTACTCAGTAATGTGTTGTATTGAATTTGGATTTGCCCCAAACATAACACTTTGTATTCAGGACAAAAAGTGAATTGCTTTGCCACATTGTTTGCAGTATTAATTTAGTGCCTTGTTGCAAATAACTTTCTAAAGGCACTGTACATGTCACACACAGCAATAGTTTTAATAGGTGTTACAGGACAGAGGTTCTGATGCTATTTGCAGTGTAATGTTACCTGTGATGACGTTGATGTCAGGGTAGGTGTTTTCACAGAGCTCCACACCCAGGCTGTCCCTTTCAAAGGCCTCCCGAAGCTCCTTCTTTACTGCCGCTGAACCACACAGACGGTAGAGGCCCACAACCTGCAGAAACACACACAACCAGGTTAAATACACACACCCTGCAGAAACACACACAACCAGGTTAAATACACACACCCTGCAGAAACACATAGACAACCAGGTTAAATACACACACCCTGCAGAAACACACACAACCAGGTTAAATACACACACCCCGCAGAAACACATAGACAACCAGGTTAAATACACACACCCTGCAGAAACACATAGACAACCAGGTTAAATACACACAACCTGCAGAAACACACACACAACCAGGTTAAATACACACACCCCGCAGAAACACATAGACAACCAGGTTAAATACACACAACCTGCAAAAACACATACACAACCAGGTTAAATACACACAACCTGCAGAAACACATAGACAACCAGGTTAAAGGCATTCTACTCCAAAATGCATAAAAATGATATGAGGTTGACAACATCTGAAATATAACTGATGCGCACCACTGCACTGTAGAAATGATGAGGAGCAAGCTGTGGCTGGACGCTCGTGGCTCTCATTCACGCCACTGCTTGCTATGTTTGCTACAAATATACAGTGCCTTGCGAAAGTATTCGGCCCCCTTGAACTTTGCGACCTTTTGCCACATTTCAGGCTTCAAACATAAAGATATAAAACTGTATTTTTTTGTGAAGAATCAACAACAAGTGGGACACAATCATGAAGTGGAACGACATTTATTGGATATTTCAAACTTTTTTAACAAATCAAAAACTGAAAAATTGGGCGTGCAAAATTATTCATCCCCTTTACTTTCAGTGCAGCAAACTCTCTCCAGAAGTTCAGTGAGGATCTCTGAATGATCCAATGTTGACCTAAATGACTAATGATGATAAATACAATCCACCTGTGTGTAATCAAGTCTCCATATAAATGCACCTGCACTGTGATAGTCTCAGAGGTCCGTTAAAAGCGCAGAGAGCATCATGAAGAACAAGGAACACACCAGGCAGGTCCGAGATACTGTTGTGAAGAAGTTTAAAGCCGGATTTGGATACAAAAATATTTCCCAAGCTTTAAACATCCCAAGGAGCACTGTGCAAGCGATAATATTGAAATGGAAGGAGTATCAGACCACTGCAAATCTACCAAGACCTGGCCGTCCCTCTAAACTTTCAGCTCATACAAGGAGAAGACTGATCAGAGATGCAGCCAAGAGGCCCATGATCACTCTGGATGAACTGCAGAGATCTACAGCTGAGGTGGGAGACTCTGTCCATAGGACAACAATCAGTCGTATATTGCACAAATCTGGCCTTTATGGAAGAGTGGCAAGAAGAAAGCCATTTCTTAAAGATATCCATAAAAAGTGTCGTTTAAAGTTTGCCACAAGCCACCTGGGAGACACACCAAACATGTGGAAGAAGGTGCTCTGGTCAGATGAAACCAAAATTGAACTTTTTGGCAACAATGCAAAACGTTATGTTTGGCGTAAAAGCAACACAGCTCATCACCCTGACCACACCATCCCCACTGTCAAACATGGTGGTGGCAGCATCATGGTTTGGGCCTGCTTTTCTTCAGCAGGGACAGGGAAGATGGTTAAAATTGATGGGAAGATGGATGGAGCCAAATACAGGACCATTCTGGAAGAAAACCTGATGGAGTCTGCAAAAGACCTGAGACTGGGACGGAGATTTGTCTTCCAACAAGACAATGATCCAAAACATAAAGCAAAATCTACAATGGAATGGTTCAAAAATAAACATATCCAGGTGTTAGAATGGCCAAGTCAAAGTCCAGACCTGAATCCAATCGAGAATCTATGGAAAGAACTGAAAACTGCTGTTCACAAATGCTCTCCATCCAACCTCACGGGGCTCGAGCTGTTTTGCAAGGAGGAATGGGAAAAAAATTCAGTCTCTCGATGTGCAAATCTGATAGAGACATACCCCAAGCGACTTACAGCTGTAATCGCAGCAAAAGGTGGCGAAATAAAGTATTAACTTCAGGGGGCTGAATAATTTTGCATGCCCAATTTTTCAGTTTTTGATTTGTTAAAAAAGTTTGAAATATCCAATAAATGTCGTTCCACTTCATGATTGTGTCCCACTTGTTGTTGATTCTTCACAAAAAAATACAGTTTTATATCTTTATGTTTGAAGCCTGAAATGTGGCAAAAGGTCGCAAAGTTCAAGGGGGCCGAATACTTTCGCAAGGCACTGTATGTTGTAACTTGTCACTCTGATCTTAACGGGATAGTATAAGATTTTGGCAATTCAAATACAAATTGTATCCATGGGTTAATCTGACTCTGAAAGTATAAAAAGGGCTTAATTGCCACAATCTGGCACTATTCCCTTAAAAGTGTAAAATATAAATAAACACTTGACTGAATTTGAGAAACCTTGGCTTAGATCATGTATTTCATCCCTCTCAAATCATGCTATGGCGCATTCTTCTGTCTCTTTTACAAAACAGGTGTAAAAGAAACAGATCGGACAAGAAGGCGTGCAATGGATTATGGTCTTTATAGTTAATTAACATTATTTCTGCGCTAAACGATGTAGAATATTGGCCTGTTGGAAACTACAACTCCCTACTACATCACAGACTTCGGGCATGATCTGATTTATCTCAACAGAAACTGCACAACGTGTGCATTGAGCTGACAGAATTATTTTTTACAAAATGGAATTCAAATAATTGAACCGATGTCTGTCAATTAGTTGTTTGAAAACCGAAATGTCAGTTAATTGCTCAGCACTAATGACTAGCAAGGATCCCACAGCTGTCAGTTCAAAACATGGCAGTCACACACTGTAAACAACCTCTTAGAGTAGCAACAGAGTAGTTACATGACCAGTGAAACCACCATGGAAAACCCATGGGAACACGGAGCCTGTGTGTACTGGCTGATCACAATATACACTTAATTACACTGTTATGAACTGTTTGGAACTGTTATGAATAGCTCAACGATACAGCTTCCTAATCTCCGGCCAGGGAACTGCCATGTTCCAGGTAGTGCAGCACCTATCTATGGTTCTGGGTGGTACGAAGCCTCTTTGCTTTGTTTCTTACTAAACAATAGGTTTAATGAGTACAATGCAGAAACCACGTTCTCTTGCATAACCCAGAGGGGTACTGCACTGACTGGACTCTTCACAACTGGAATTGGAAGCTAGCTAAACACCAACAAGCATAAAATACCTGTATTTATGGAAAATATGTTTGAAAATGGTATTCTGTTTATGAATTATATTGTAAATTGAAATGGTAGAGTTATGTCTTTCGTGGAGTAATCAGAATTGTATGGGAAGGTCTGCTCAATCCAAGATTACAACTAATTGATTACAGCATTACCCCAAAAACGGAGGATGCAGGTGGCAGTTGGAGAAGGTAGGAAACTGGTCTGTCTGCCCAATATAAAGGATCAAAACTCGTGGAGGAATAAAAATAGTATAAATAGGAAAGTTGACCAGTTTTATTTGAGGCCCGGATGTTTACAGCTGTGCCATACAGATGGCAAAATAGTTGGGAAGAGATTTTTGATGTACCGATTCCATGGTACAGGGTGTATGAGTTGATATATAAAATGACGTAAGATTCAAGACTTTGTGCTTTTCAGGTCAAATTATTATATAGAATGTTTGAGGGGCAACTCTTGGGGAACTGTAGGGGGGGTCTTGGAGGGCTGGTGGGAGATCTGTCAACATGCCCTTGAGCAGGGCGTTGACCCTGGTTGCTTCTGTGTGTCGCTCTGGATGGGAGGCTGTTAGATGACTAATATGATGTAGTTGTTGAGTGGCTTCACTGCAAGTATATTGTATGTTTTAAATATAAAATAAATAAATAAATATATATTTTTAAATAATAATTTTAAAACACCAACAAGCATGGTGTCACACATTCCAACAACTAGGGGGTAGTTAACTGGACACAGATTATTCCTAGTCCTGGACTAAAAAGCATCCTCAATCGGGAATCTCCATTTAATTGGCTTTGAAAAAATATGTGCAGAAAAGTCTTCACCCACACCCCTTTGAGCAATTTCCTAACGGTATACTGTACCAGTCAAAAGTTTGGACACACCTACTCATTCAAGGGTTTTTCTTTATTTTTACTATTTTCTACATTGTATAATAATAGCGAAGACATCAAAACTATGAAACAACACATATGGAATCATGTAGTAACCAAAAAAGTGTGAAACAAATCAAAATATATTTTATATTTGAGATTCTTCAAAGTAGGCACCCTTTGCCTTGATGACAACTTTGCACACGCTTGGTAATCTCTGAACCAGCTTCATTAGGTAGTCACCTGGAATGCATTTCAATTAACAGGTGTGCCTTGTTAAAAGTTCATTTGTGGAATTTCTTTCCTTCTTAATGCGTTTGTGCCAATCAGTTTTATTGTGACAAGGTAGGACTGGTATACAGAAGATAGCCCTACTTGGTAAAAGACCAAAAACCATCAAGTGTTATGATGAAACTGGCTCTCATGAGGACCGCCACAGAGGATAAGTTCATTCGAGTTAACTGCTCTTCAGATTGCAACAAGTAACAGACACATCTCAACATCAACTGTTCAGAGGAGACTGTGTGAATCAGGCCTTCATGGTCGATTTGCTGCAAAGAAACTACTACAAAATGACACGAATGAGAAGAAGAGACTTGCTTGGGCAAAGAAACACGAATCTGTCCTTTGGTCTGATGAGTCCAAATTGGAGATGTTTGATTCCAACCACCGTGTCTTTGTGACACGCAGAGTAGGTGAACGCATGATCTCCGCATGTGTGTTTCCCAACAAGAAGCATGAAGGAGGAGGTGTGATGGTGTGGGGGTGCTTTGCTGGTGACACTGTCAGTGATTTATTTAGAATTCAAGGCACACCTAACCAGGATGGCTACTACAGCATTCTGCAGCGATACTCCATTCCATCTGGTTTGCACTTGGTGGAGCTATAATTTGTTTTTCAACAGGACAATGACCCCAAACAAACCTCCAGGCTATGTAAGGGCTATTTGACCAAGAAGAGTGATGGTGCTGCATCAAATGACCTGGCCTCCATAATCACCCAACCTCAACCCAATTGAGATGGTTTGGGATGAGTTGGACCGCAGAGTGAAGGATAAGCAGCCAACAAGTTCTCAGCATAGTCCTTCAAGACTGTTGGAAAAGCATTCCTCACTAAGCTGGTTGAGAGAATGACAAGAGTGTGCAAAGCTGTCATCAACGAAAAGGGTGACTACTTTGAAGAATCTCAAATATAAAATATATTTGGTTTGTTTAACACTTTTTTGGTTACTATATGAGTTAGTTCATAGTTTTGATGTCTTCACTATAATTCTACAAAATAGTAAAACATAAAAAAGGAAAAATAAATAAAAACCATTTTTATGAGAAGGTGTGTCCAGACCTTTGAGAGGTACTGTATGTAAATTAGATATATATGTATTTCATTTCAATAAATGTGCAAAAATCTCTACAGACATGTTTTCACTTTGTCATTATGGGATATATATACAGTGCCTTGCGAAAGTATTCGGCCCCCTTGAACTTTGCGACCTTTTGCCACATTTCAGGCTTCAAACATAAAGATATAAAACTGTATTTTTTTGTGAAGAATCAACAACAAGTGGGACACAATCATGAAGTGGAACGACATTTATTGGATATTTCAAACTTTTTTAACAAATCAAAAACTGAAAAATTGGGCGTGCAAAATTATTCAGCCCCCTGGAGTTAATACTTTGTAGCGCCACCTTTTGCTGCGACTACAGCTGTAAGTCGCTTGGGGTATGTCTCTATCAGTTTTGCACATCGAGAGACTGAAATTTTTTCCCATTCTTCCTTGCAAAACAGCTCGAGCTCAGTGAGGTTGGATGGAGAGCATTTGTGAACAGCAGTTTTCAGTTCTTTCCACAGATTCTCGATTGGATTCAGGTCTGGACTTTGACTTGGCCATTCTAACACCTGGATATGTTTATTTTTGAACCATTCCATTGTAGATTTTGCTTTATGTTTTGGATCATTGTCTTGTTGGAAGACAAATCTCCGTCCCAGTCTCAGGTCTTTTGCAGACTCCATCAGGTTTTCTTCCAGAATGGTCATGTATTTGGCTCCATCCATCTTCCCATCAATTTTAACCATTTTCCCTGTCCCTGCTGAAGAAAAGCAGGCCCAAACCATGATGCTTCCACCACCATGTTTGACAGTGGGTATGGTGTGTTCAGGGTGATGAGCTGTGTTGCTTTTACGCCAAACATAACGTTTTGCATTGTTGCCAAAAAGTTCAATTTTGGTTTCATCTGACCAGAGCACCTTCTTCCACATGTTTGGTGGGTCTCCCAGGTGGCTTGTGTCTAACTTTAAACGACACTTTTTATGGATATCTTTAAGAAATGGCTTTCTTCTTGCCACTCTTCCATAAAGGCCAGATTTGTGCAATATACGACTGATTGTTGTCCTATGGACAGAGTCTCCCACCTCAGCTGTAGATCTCTGCAGTTCATCCAGAGTGATCATGGGCCTCTTGGCTGCATCTCTGATCAGTCTTCTCCTTGTATGAGCTGAAAGTTTAGAGGGACGGCCAGGTCTTGGTAGATTTGCAGTGGTCTGATACTCCTTCCATTTCAATATTATCGCTTGCACAGTGCTCCTTGGGATGTTTAAAGCTTGGGAAATATTTTTGTATCCAAATCCGGCTTTAAACTTCTTCACAACAGTATCTCGGACCTGCCTGGTCTGTTCCTTGTTCTTCATGATGCTCTCTGCGCTTTTAACGGACCTCTGAGACTATCACAGTGCAGGTGCATTTATATGGAGACTTGATTACACACAGGTGGATTGTATTTATCATCATTAGTCATTTAGGTCAACATTGGATCATTCAGAGATCCTCACTGAACTTCTGGAGAGAGTTTGCTGCACTGAAAGTAAAGGGGCTGAATAATTTTGCACGCCCAATTTTTCAGTTTTTGATTTGTTAAAAAAGTTTGAAATATCCAATAAATGTTGTTCCACTTCATGATTGTGTCCAACTTGTTGTTGATTCTTCACATAAAAATGCAGTTTTATATCTTTATGTTTGAAACCTGAAATGTGGCAAAAGGTTGCAAAGTTCAAGTGGGCCGAATACTTTCGCAAGGCACTGTATGTGTAGATGAGTGCCAAAAATCGATTTAATCCATTTTGAATTCAGCCTGTAAAACAACATAATGTGGAATAAGCCAAGGGGTATGAAAACTTTCTGAAGCCCCTAGCTCGGTACATAGCTGGATATCTACGGTGTTTACAGGCCTCCTGGCTCCAGCCCCTAGCTCGGCACATAGCTGGATATCTATGGTGTTTACAGGCCTCCTGGCTCCAGCCCCTAGCTCGGTACATAGCTGGATATCTACAGTGTTTACAGGCCTCCTGGCTCCAGCCCCTAGCTCGGCATATAGCTGGATATCTACGGTGTTTACAGGCCTCCTGGCTCCAGCCCCTAAAGATTAAATTAGTCCTTTAGGTGTCTTTTGGCAAACTCCAAGCAGGCTGTCATGTGCCTTTTACTGAGGAGTGGCTTTCATCTGGCCACTCTACCATAAAGGCCTGATTGGCGGAGTGCTGCAGAGATGGTTGTCCTTCTGGAAGGTTCTTCCATCTCCACAGAGGAACTCTGGAGCTCTGTCAAAGTGACCATCCGGTTCTTGGTTACCTCCCTGACCAAGACCCACCTCCCCCGATTGCTCAGTTTGGCTGGGCGGCCAGCTCTAGGAAGAGCCTTGGTGGTTCTAAACTTCTTCCATTTAAGAATGACAGAGGCCACTGTGTTCTTGGGGACCTTCGATGCTGCAAAAATGTTTTTGTGCCCTTCCCCAGACCTGTGCCTCAATACAATCCTGTCTCTGAGCTCTAAGGTTTTTGCGCTGACATGTACAGTCAACTGTGGGGCCTTATATAGGGAGGTATGTGCCTTTCCAAATCATGCCCAATCAATTACATTTACCACAGGTGGAATCCAATCAAGTTGTAGAAACATCTCAAGGATGATCAATGGAAACAGGATGCACCTGAGCTTAATTTCGAGTCTCATAGCAAAGGGTCTGAATACTTATTTAAATAAGGTATTTATGTTTTATTATTTTTAATACATTTGCAAAAACTTCTAAAAACCTGTTTTTGCTTTGTTATTATGGGGTACTTTGTGTAGATGGATGATGAAAAAATGTCATATAATCCATTTTAGAATAAGGCTGTAACGTAACAAAATGTGGAACAAGTAAAGGGGTCTGAATACTTTCCGAATGCACTGTATATTCTTTACAGGCCTCTAGGCTCCAGACCCTAGCTTGGTACATAGCTGGTTATCTATGACTTTTAACAGGCCTCCAGACTACCGCCACTAATGTCTACACAGGCCACTAGCCACACTGTTTGTGACTGAGAGCTCTCTGTTCTGTCTAACATTTCTAAACCCCACTCACTCACACGAGAGGGTAAAAAATGGGCAGATTAGGCAGGGATTTAGCTTCGTGCAAGAGTAAACAGAAGTCACTGGGCACAATGAACAACAAGCCTATTGAGAAAAAGCTCTTTCTTTAGTTTAGGGTGAGTAGCAGCTCTGAGAGGAGAGAGCAGAGAGCACACAGACAGGCAGTAGTGTGACAGCTGATGGTGAAGAGGCCTTGGCCTTATCTGCTGCTGAGCAACACACACACACCAATAGGAAACAATGGTCTGTCCTTGCCTTAATTAAAACAACAGAATGGTTTCCCGTGGTGAGTCAGGGACTTCCTGAATGAGCGAGCATGAGGACAGGCAGGCACCCATGCACCCCCACCCACCCACACACCCAGCCACACACACAGGCTTGTTGGACCCCTAACTAAGCCAATCAGTAGGGATGGGACTAGGCGATCTTGACAGATAGCAAATAGATGGATGCACCTGCACCATTCACAAACTTCTGACCCCCTTCTAGGAAAACAATGCACTAAAATTCACTGACTTTTTAGTGGAGCTGATATCAGATAATTATTTGTCTCAACATATGTCATTTTCATCACTTTGCAGGCACACTTACACAGAGCAACTTGCAGTAGTGAGTGCATCCATTTCATACTTTCATTTTCTCCTTACTGGTCACCCATGGGAATCGAACCCACAACCCTGGCATTGCAAGCCTCATGCTCTACCAACTGAACCACACAGGACTATTTCAGACAGATACATTTTCTGAAAGGACATCTGTCTCTTACAAATACAAAAACACGCCTTACAGCAACCCCACACACATAACTCGCTTCTGGGACACCAATCAGCAGTTGTTTCAGAACAGCCACATTCATCCAGTACCTTAAAGGCTTTACAGCCCCAAAGGCCATGCATTTATGGAGACACTGAAATGAGAGTAGTCTCCATCTAGGGATACACATAATTATTCCTAAAGACATGCTATGCTGTGTGTCTGGCTCTCTCTGCATGCCTCTGTGACACGTCCTATACATTCCTGTGTAATCTGATGTAGATCCCCCCTAACCCCTCTCAAATGGGGCCCCTGGGGGACCCAGGTAAAGATGGCTCCAAACTGCATCTAGTGATAATCATCTCCCCTACACAAACTCTACCAAGTGTCTGAGTTATGTTTGTCTCTTAAATCAACAGAGAAAGGGAGAGAGAAATTGAGTGAGAGAGGGGGAGAGAGAGGGGTGAGAGAGAGAAATGGAGGAGTACAAAGAAAACACAACTAATAAACGTACTTGGCCAGTGGCTAAAACCATTAGCACATTGGCCAGACCTTACCTCAGGCCACTTGTTTTCTTTGTACTCCTCCATTTGATAGATTAGCTGTGGAGAGGCCCGGAGAAAGTAATGGCGAAAGACCCAAGGAGGTTGCCCCCCCACCAAGGCATAGCCTCTCAGGCCCCCCCCCCTGACCAAAGCTGGAGTCTCTCTCCTTTGAAGAAGAAGAGGAGTTGGAGGTGGTAGAGGGCATTATGTCTGATTTCAGCAAGTCTATCCAGCATGTTAAGTTAGCTAGTTTCAAGTATCATGCCAAACTAATAACTTTCACATGGTTTTCTGCAACATACAGCTAGTACTGTATAACTACAATAACTACATTTTTGAAGAATATGACATTTCATCAAATTCACACAAGTCTACCACCAAAGAGATGAATCTGCTAAATCTGCCAAACAAACATTAAACATGAACTCTCATGAGCTGAACTCACCTGGCAGCCTCTCTTCTCAATTTCCGTGATGCACTTTTCGATGAGCAGGGGCACCATGAGTCCTGAGTTCTCTCTCTCCACAACCCTCCAGGCCTCCACCCCAAACATCTGTCGCTCCCGGTCCCCATCGTAGCCTCCGTCCAGGGAGTTCTGCCACTGCTCCATCAGGTTCAACTTCACGTAGATCAGGCCTCGTGGCTCCAGCTTCACGGCCAGCTGATGACTCCTGGTCACCCTGAAGAGAGCCGGTAGCACCACAGTGCCATGACAGCACACCCGGTTCTTCTTGGGTGTGGGGTCCCAGCTGAACACAACTAGCTTCAGGTGCTGGGCGTTCTCCAGCTCGATGTTGAAGGTGTGGTCCATGTCTAGGAAGGTGGTCCGGCAGGTGAGCAGGGCAGTGCGTGCCTTGTTGACCGAGTCCACCTGGATGGCGCAGTAGACATCCCGGGAGTCGACACGTGGCGGCTTGAGGTCCTCAGCGCCGTAGAAGTGCAGGCTCATCAGGCCTGAGATGTACTGGGTGCACTTGGGCTGTTCTGTGAAGGCGTAGTGGCGGAACGCGTCAATGTCTAGTTCTGTGCCGTGCAGCTTGGAGCTGCCACCTCCTCCTGTTACTCCTCCTGCTCCTGTTCTCTCTCCTCCTCCAGTGGCTGGGTCTTTCTCTTTCTCCTTCCCCTTGCCTCCCTTGCCCTCTGAGGATCTGTGCTTCCCAGACTTGGCCACCAGTTCTGGGGAGTCCCCGTCACTGAGGTAGCCCCCCTTGCTAGCCGACATGGAGGTCCCGCTGCTCTTCTTCTTGCTGTAACTTTGCTGTGTCGACACACTGCTGTCCAAGTGATATCTCGAGATCACATTACGGCTCGCGGCCGCCCCCTGCCCGCCCCCTGGGGACAACCTGGGAGGAGCGGAGCCTGGTTCTGACCCACTATTGGTTTTGGGACACTGGGTCCTTGTCTCTGATTGGCTGCTCACGCAGGCTCCGTTACCGCTGGTGTTGTTGCTAGGGATCCCTTTGACGCTGAGCTTGCGGCTGAGTTCCGGAAGCTTCTTCATCTTCATGGAGAGTTTCCTGACGGTGCGCGGGGACTTGATCTTGTCCGGGAATGACCAGTTGAGGGAGCTTCCCTTCTTAGCAGGGTTGGGGCTGGAGGGAGGTGAGAAGCTAGGGGTGGCCAGGTCAGGGCCTTCTGCTGCAGTGAGAACAACAGGGACAGAGAGAGAGAGAGAGAGAGAGAGAAAGAGAGAGAGAATGAGAGAGAGAGAGAGAGAGAGACCATGTTGAAACTCACAGAGGTCACCAGAGAAAATACACGAAGATAGACACAACACTCAACATTTAGATACTAAAGAAGGGCACTGGGAAGATTTGTTGAAGGCTAAACAACTCTAAATTGAGTTATGTATATGTCATAGTTTTTAGACAGCTGACAGTTAGACAGGGGTTGACGTGAGACTAATATGGGACTAAATTCAATTGCTTTACACCATCAGCAACAGCTTGCATTCCAGATCAGACCGTAACAAACTTCACCAGTTGTTAACTAAGAATGAACTCCTGTGATGTCGTTAACTAAATTAAATGCTAGGTCAATTCTAGATTACGGTAGATCTTATTAGCAAAGGTGTGAGCGAGCCAGGTCTCTGAAGCAAATTGTTACACAAAGAGGAATTCGACACTTCTGCTTCAGGGCTCAGGGCTAACGTTACTGAAGGGAGAACCCATTACTAACACATCCATTCAATGGTATGCGTCTACAAGTTGCCTAAATTACACTCAGGAATGTTAGAGCCTGGAGAGAAGCTCCAGTAGTCTTATGTCCAGAGTGAGAGTCGAAAGCCTCTGAACCAGTAGTCTGGGGCCAGAGTGAGAGTCGAAAGCCTCTGAACCAGTAGTCTTATGTCCAGAGTGAGAGTCGAAAGCCTCTGAACCAGTAGTCTGGGGCCAGAGTGAGAGTCTAGTCGAAAGAAAGCCTATGAAGTGGGACTGAATTTGGGAGCTCCTTCTCAGAATCTTTCCCCCAAGGCACTGTCCTTCAGTGGGCTCTGCCTGCTTCCATGATCCATCCATCCAGCCATACTCTGTTTCTACAACAACCCACCCCTCTTGCGACAAACTATTCTATTAGTTTGTTTCAGTAGAAGTTTGTCAGGTTAAACAAATCCATCTGGCCTGCCCCAGCAGCGAGCCAGTACCAGGTGCAGTGGACAGAGAAGACATGGACAGGACAGCCCTCACCCTCCAGCCTCAGGCCAGCTACAGTTTAGATGACTGAAGTGTCCCGCTGGTCCCCCGATGGGAGTCTTGAGCCTGTTTAAAACAGAGAAGAACACTTTTCCCTTTCCTAATAGGATTTCCTCTTTTGCTAACCTTTCCCTTTTTCTATCCTCTCCCCTTTTCACACATCACAGGGAAATATCATCAGCTTCAAGGGACAGAATGTCCAAAACATGTAACATGGCTGAGGTAACTCATTTATATATTGTACAGAACCAGTCTGCATCACCACCATTTTAAGAGAACTTTATGATTTGGTGCACTGCAGTACTAGTAGTATCTACATTCATGGCCTTCCAAGACAATACGTTAGTAACTAAGTACAACAAAAACTTGATTTAATTTCTTCAACATTCAGTTACTTTTTGAGGACAATTCTGTCACAGTTGAATATTTCAGCAATAAGGCCAGAGAAGGTGTGGTATATGGCCAATATACCACGGCTAAGGGCTGTTGTTATGCACGACATAACGCTGAGTATATTGGCCATATATCACAAACCCCTGAGGAGCCTTATTGCTATTATAAACTGGTTACCAATCTAATTAGATCAGTAAAACTAAAACTTTTGTCATACCCGTGGTATTCGGTCTGATATACCATGACTTTCAGCCAATCAGAATTCAGGGATAAAACCACACAGTTGAATATAAGACATTAAATCACTCCAAAACACACTATAATGTGCTTATTCTCTCTTTACAGTTATCACTTCCGTATCATTTTCAGTTTTCTGTTTTCAAACCACAAGTTCCTCCACACTGCTGAAACAAAGGAGTGATTCTGTTGGCTATTCATTGTGAAGAGAGCAAAGGAGAGGGAAAGGGGGAGAAGGAGAGTAAAAGAGAGGAAAGAGAAAGTAGAAGAAAGAGAGATAGAGGGAAAGAGAGTTAAAGAGTGAGAGGAAGAGAAAAAGAAAGCAAAGAGAAAGAGAGCACAGAAGAGGGTAGCATGATCTGCCAACATCCCCTGCTCTATTTTCAGAGGGGCCTGCTGTGCTATTCTGGAGAGAGGGGTAAGAGGGAGGCAGGGAGGGGGTAGAGGAGGTGTTGGAGGGTGTAGCAAGGGGGTAAGAGGGAGGCACGGAGGGGGTAGAGGAGGTGTTGGAGGGTGTAGCAAGGGGGTAAGAGGGAGGCAGGGAGGGGGTAGAGGAGGTGTCGGAGGGTGTAGCAAGGGGGTAAGAGGGAGGCAGGGAGGGGGTAGAGGAGGTGTTGGAGGGTGTAGCAAGGGGGTAAGAGGGAGGCAGGGAGGGGGTAGAGGAGGTGTTGGAGGGTGTAGCAAGGGGGTAAGAGGGAGGCAGGGAGGGGGTAGAGGAGGTGTTGGAGGGTGTAGCAAGGGGGTAAGAGGGAGGCAGGGAGGGGGTAGAGGAGGTGTCGGAGGGTGTAGCAAGGGGGTAAGAGGGAGGCAGGGAGGGGGTAGAGGAGGTGTAGGAGGGTGTAGCAAGGGGGTAAGAGGGAGGCAGGGAGGGGGTAGAGGAGGTGTCGGAGGGTGTAGCAAGGGGGTAAGAGGGAGGCAGGGAGTGGGTAGAGGAGGTGTCGGAGGGTGTAGCAAGGGGGTAAGAGGGAGGCAGGGAGGGGGTAGAGGAGGTGTTGGAGGGTGTAGCAAGGGGGTAAGAGGGAGGCAGGGAGTGGGTAGAGGAGGTGTCGGAGGGTGTAGCAAGGGGGTAAGAGGGAGGCAGGGAGTGGGTAGAGGAGGTGTCGGAGGGTGTAGCAAGGGGGTAAGAGGGAGGCAGTGAGGGGGTAGAGGAGGTGTCGGAGGGTGTAGCAAGGGGGTAAGAGGGAGGCAGTGAGGGGGTAGAGGAGGTGTCGGAGGGTGTAGCGAGGGGGTAAGAGGGAGGCCGGGAGGGGGTAGAGGAGGTGTTGGAGGGTGTAGCGAGGGGGTAAGATGGAGGCAGCAGTAGGGCAGAGTGGGTTGCTGCATGCATGAAGAGGGGAAGAGAGAAGACGAGAGGGGGGAGGGGGTATGGGGGGGACAAAGGCACTCCTTGTACTGCGAATCAGAGGCCTGGCCAGTGAAAGGGGGTGTTATCTGACATTCCATAATAAACCATGTTTAGCCTCCATTCCCTTTCCTTAGGCTGCTGAATATAAATCCCTGTTAGCTAGTGGTTCATGACAATAACAAATACCAGCACACAGAGGGGGAAAGGGGGAGAGAGCCGGACCAAAGGTGCAAAATACCTCTGGAAGAAGTGCCAAACAACATCTACGGTGGGTCCCAGATACTGAGGTTCAGGTTTGGCCAAACTCACATGCCTGAACTGAAACCACTGGAACACATTTTGGACCAATCAACTTTCAAAATCTCCTATAATAAAGGTAAATTACTTGTAAAGCAAATGTATGTTCAAATGTATTGTCTGATTTTATGTCCGTTTTCAGATGAGTACATGATGTGGAAATGTATTTGGCAATTATCCTAAATCTAATGGTATGAACATAACCCTCATCCACAACAACAGCCAACTGAGTTAAATCTGGTGGATATAACATTTACCAAGTAGAATAACATTACCTTTAAAACAAATCCAATGACTACTGTGCTGTTCTCCATAGTTCCCTCACTATTCTGTAGCCATTTACCCTGTGGCAACATCTACAGCAACGTCAGAGAGAAAGAGAGGGACAGACACTCGACACCCTCTACCTGAGGATCAGGGGAACTGTTTGATACTTAACCCCGGGGGGATGTTCATAGGGTCAAAGGGCAAAGGGTAGCATTCCGCACGTTGGAACCGGAGCTGGGTGACCAGTGTCGCCCCCATACACCCCCCTCTCCCTTATGACCCCCAAGGCCCACCCCGGGCAGACTGTCACTGACACCCTTCTAACAAAGAAAAGGAATTTATGGCCCTTGATTGCCTTTAAAAAAGTTCTGGGCCCAGACAGGTGCTAAGCGAGAGAGCGATGTGTGTGTGTGGAAGGGGTGTGTGTATGTGCCTGTGTGTGCATATGTGTGGGCATAAAGAGAGACTGTGTGTGTGTGGGGGGAGTTACTGTGTTCTGTGACAGTAACTGTGCGTGTATGAGTGTACTTCCTCTGACAGAAGGTGATAGGAGACAAAGTTGATGTCCTTAATTATCCCTAGACAATTCCACGGTAACAGAGACTCATTTACTTGAAGAACAGTGCAGATGAAAAGTTTGATAACAGAATGATGGTCTGTGCTGTTTGTGCTGTCATTCTATTACCAAACCTTGCATCTGCACTTTTCTTCAAGTAAATCTGTTTTTGCACCATTTTTTGTGGAAATTGTTAAAGCTGCCATATGTAACTTTTTGTGCGACCCGACCAAATTCACATAGAAATGTTCCCATTTTTAAATGTCATTTTAGCAACTTTTGGTTTGGTACACCAGCTTCAAACAGCTGAAAATACAATATTTTTGGTTATTGAAATTATATTTCACAGCGGTTTTAGATGGTACAATGATTTTTTACACTTGCTTGTTTTGTCACACTTGCTTGTTTTTCAACCAGGAAATAGAGGAACAATTTCTGCATATTGCAGTCCTTGTGCATAGAGTTGTATGGTTTGTTTAAAGTTATACTTCGGGATTTTGGCAAGGAAGCCCTTTATCTACTTCCCCCAAATCAGATGAACTCATGGATTAGCAACATGCCCCGGCCACCGAAACATCTGTCTTTTCCAACCATCTATTTCCTGGGTCCAAAATTCCTTAAATCTGGCTGGATTGATTGCTTTCATTTTACTCCTGAGACTCTCACACTCTTGCTTGTGCCTGTCATTATTCCCGTTAACGTTACAACCACGTAAATGTTTTGAATTACCTGTCAAACACAACCCAGTAATGGTTGAAATGGGCTTAATGGAATACATCGTCTTTCCGTTGAATCTATAAGTACACTAAAGCTTCGTCTGAGATTTAACGCCTCATCGACACTTACATCACAAGAAAGAGAAGAGACTTTTATTTCAATTCAATACAGTTGAAATGCTTACAAATTAGTTGCACTGAAATGAAAGCAACTTCTGAAAATGAACACTGATTATAAAAATGAACACTGATAGTATGTCCGATTTTGCAAACAATGTAAAGTATGTATAGATAGGTGTTATCTAGAGCCAAGCGTGTTGACTTGTTATCTGAGGGTATCCTGCTATTGACACATTTGTTGAATAATGCAACAGAATTTGACAACAACAGTAATTAATAAGGCAGTCTAGACAATGCAGATAGGCTCGACCATTCAATCAATTAAATGTATTTATAAAGCCCTTTTTACATCAGTCGATGTCACAAAGTGATATACAGAAACCCAGTCTAAACCCCAAACAGCAAGCACTGCAGACAGCACATTGTTGGTGTTGCAACCCTGTTCCACCCCGTTATGTTAATGTATTAATACATGCAAATACACCCAGTGTATTTATGCAAATGCTGCACATATAACTTTATTTTAACACAAAATATATATAATAAATACCTGATAGCATTAGAAAATGTAAATATGAGTGCATTCTAAGAAGAAAAAGTGATATTTGACATTATATTGAATACCTGAATTCCCAACAAAATTCCTGAACTTCATTTATTATTTGTCCATGTAAGTAAAATGTTGAATATGCTATAATTCTGTCAATATCTGATGGATTTAGTTTTTTAGTTTTTTTATTTAACCTTTATTTAACTAGGCAAGTCAGTTAAGAACAAATTTTTATTTGCAATGAAGGCCTAGGAACAGTGGGTTAACTATCTTGTTCAGGGACAGAACGACAGTATCTTCATATATTGTCCAACTGTTGCATTTATTACAATTGTTTTTAAAACATTTTAACAATTTTGATGACTGTTGCTACATGGATACCATTTCTATGTCTCTGTATCCAGTTTGAAAGAAGTTAGAGGTTGTTTCGCGAGCCAATACTAACTGCAGTAATGCTAGCTCGCAATTGCGCTAACGCTAGTTAGCAACTTCCTTCAAACTGCACACAGAGACATAAAAATGGTATCCACGGATGAATCTGACTCTGGGGAAGTAGGTAATGGCTTTCATTGCCAAAATCCCAAAATATCCCTTTAACTTTGCAATCATTGTTTTTTTGGGGGCATACATTTTAAAGTGAAAAACTGCCCTCTCCCTTGCAAACTCACACACTCATTATAGACACAAACAGAGAAGGAAAGAGAGTTCTCTAGTGCACTGTCCTCTGACACCCTATTCTCTAGTGCACTGCTTTTGACCAGGGCCCATAGGACTCTGATCAAAGTAGTGCACTGTATAGGGAATAGGCTGCAATTTGGAACACAGACAGAGACACTGTATTGGTGGCTCTCCTCTCCTTGGGGCCTAAATCATTCAGTGCTGGAATCCTTTCAGAGGCCCCAGCAGCCACGGGAGGTGTTTCATTACAATGGTGACCAAATATAGTATACGTCCCCTATTCCCTACAGTGGACTACTGCACCCAGTACCCTATGGGCTTTATAGTGTACTAAATAGGAAACAGGGTGCCATTTGGGATGCACCCATAGCCAGGCATGGCAGGCAGGCCCTATGCTTTCTATACTCCCAATAGCACAACAACATGGCTACCTGCCAACGCAGCCTGTCTTGCTCTCTATGTAGACTACGGCTACTGCCACAGGCATTCCAACTCAGCCCAGAGATCCTCTCTATCTCCAACAACAGTGTGTGTGTGTGTGTGTGTGTGTATTTTCACTCTTGTGATCCCCAGAGTCAAAATTAATGAAGTGATCCTTCATTTACTGCAGCGCTTCACTTTCGCAGGCTGATCCGATCCAAACAACCATAAAAATAGCTCTGACCACATTTGACCCCAACGGCCCAACTTCCAGATTTCCTGTCCAGGCGCTATGTGAACACACACCTGCCTCTACATGCTCTCTATAGTCCATCCGTCATTTTCCTCCATACAAACACAGCATTCAGCCAGACAAAGGAGCAGTCAATGACAGCCCTATGAGGAGTCTAGGGTGTATCCGGTTAGGAAAAAGAACCAACCAACCAGCCGGACAGACGGACAGAGATAGAAGGTCTAGTGTTGGACTGGGTCATTCTAATCTAACGTGCATAAATGAATTATTATTTAACAGACACTCTTATTATTCAAAGCCAGTAACAAAGTGTTATCCATTTTAGCCACTTGTAATACAGTAGCCCTCTGTGCTAGTGGGTTTGGCTCGTAGTGAAGAGGGGATTGAGACTTTATAAAGGAGAAGAGAAGAGGAGGAGGGTGATAGGATGTTGGCATCACAAAAACCTGAAAAAGGAGTAGGACACTATAGTTCCCCTCTCCATTCTACTATCCCCCTTTTATTCTAATCAAGGGCCTTCTTTTACAGGCTGCATGTGGACAATATGGCATTACTGAAAGCAGTGACCATACTACCCCCATGTCTGTTCCTCCCTGTAGTCTGTGGAAAGCAGATTGAGTGACAGGTCTCAATTACTCCCTGTGGGGAGAGGGGTGAAACAATTCCATGACCAGTCAGTCAGTCAGTCAGTCACTCACGACTAGAAGGCCAAATCACACAGCACAGCATACATTTGTCCATTAAACTTAAGTTCTCAACCTTACCTCCCCTCCCAATAACCCCACCAACCAGCTAATAGTACACCCTGCTTAACCGTGTTGTCTTAAGGGTCAAATATGACCCCCCACTATGTTTAACAGCAGAGAAAAACCTCTAAATGATCTTTTTTCAGCTTAAAATTTGATTACTTTTCCTAGAGTGACCCCAACATTAGAAAAAGTGAAACATCGCCTTTGTTCATATTTCGATGAAAGCTGTACACCACCAGGGTACAAAGATTGTCTTAAGGTCATTTTTGACCCAGCAGTTATAAAATAATTTACACACCACAAAAACCACAAAGACACACACACACACACACACACACACACACACACACACACACACACACACACACACACACACACACACACACACAATGAGATATTGAGATTATACGTGCTACTGATGAACTCAGACAACACTACAACTTTTTTTGTGCATGTGCTGCATCTCCCCTCCACGACCCCACACATGACTCAAGTTCACAGACAAAAAATTTTAAAAATCAGACAAAATAAACATTTCTTGAAAGCATAGTTTACTAATGGGGAATGTAGTCAGAGGCTATAAAGGTGCTGCAGATGACAGTCCCCCCAGTTCTCTCTAAGCTGAAGCCATGATTCTCAGTGCACAACAGGTCGTAGATCAGATTTTTTCAGATGTCCAGGAGGAACAAGAGAACAATGATTTAGAAGAGGAGGAGGTATCTGAAGAAGAAGATGGGGAAGAACACAACCCAGAGCACGATGCATTATCTTCAGATGAAGAAGAAATCCTCCAAGCTGAAAGTGAGACATTTTTGTCAAAGAACAGCAAAATAACATGGTCCTTGTCACCATATGACAACCAGGGCAGGGTGGCAGCACAAAAAGTCATAAGGATGACCCCTTGACCCACAAGACATGCAGTTGCCCATGCCTAGGACATCACCTCCACATTCTACATGTTCATCACACCAGCCATAGAAAAAAATCATCCTGGAGATGACAAACTTGGTCGATTTTCCGTGCCACAATGCCACTGAAAGTCTTTCACACTTTCTCAAGAATGCTACGAGAGAAGTGGGAGAAGTGGGTGGAGCGTCTGCCATACCTCTACGGCCCTGAAGTAACAGCGTTGAGCAACTAGTTCCATTCAGAGGTACATTTTCATTTTCATATCTGTAATGTAAGTCATTTTCACTGTTCATTTTATTATGTATTGCTGTAATATCATTGATTTATGTGATTGTTTTCTGTGACACTGATACTAATTACTGATAGTAATCTCTTTTGTCAAAAGGTCGCTGTCCTTTCCGGCAGTATATGCCCAGCAAGCCAGTAAAGTATGGCATTAAGATATGTGTGGCCTGTGACGCACAATCCAGCTCCGCTTGGAAGATGCTAGTCTACACAGGGAAGCCAACCAGTGGAGGCCCGGAGAAGAACCAGGGGATGCGGGTTGTGCTTGATGTGACAGACGGACTGAGGAGGCACAATGTCACGTGACAATTTCTTTACCTCTTATGAACTCAGCCAGCAGCTCCTGAAGAGGAAGATCACCATGGTTTGCACAGTTAGAAAGAACAAGCCTGAGCTCCCCCCTGCACTCCTTGCAACAAGAGGGAGAGAGGCCTTCTCATCAAAGTTTGCCTTCACCCCCACCACCACTCTATTTTCTTACCTTCCAAAGAGGAACAAGAATGTGGTCCTCCTGAACACACTGCACAAAATGGCTGAGATCAGTGATCGTGAGGACAGGAAGCCAGCCATCATCCTGGACTACAACCACAACAAATGAGGCGTGGACAACGTTGACAAGGTGCTTGGGACTTACAGCTGCAGGAGGATGACTGCCCGCTGACCCCTGGACATCTTCCAAAACATCATTGATGTGTCCTCATACAATTCCTTTGTGATATGGAACAAGATCAACCCTACCTGGTTGCCTGATAAGCGGAACAAGAGGAGGGGGTTCCTGGAGCAGCTGGGAAAGGCACTTGTAACGCCACACATTTAAAGAAGTGAGCGCCTCACCTGCACAGCAGCCTCTGCAGCGCTTGTGAAAGCTGTTCAGGGGGCTGAATCTTGTCCTGATCCACCTGAGGCTGCAGCTGGGGCAGGCAAGAGGAGGAGATGCCAATTCTGCCCCCCAAAGAAGGACTGTAAAACAAATACTATGTGCTGCACATGTGAGAATATCTGCAAAGTCCATGCTCACACACTTGCACACTGTTCTAAATGTGCTAATTAAAATTAGATTTATGTTCTTCACGTTTTTGTTTTGTATCTATTATCTTATTTTATTCGTATTTATTGTTGATGTTTATACACCTTGTGGATGGGGGCAATGGCTCAAAAATGGGAGACAACTAGTATTTTGTAGTTGAATTCCTCATTGTTTTTTTTATTTTTATTTTTATTTCACCTTTATTTAACCAGGTAGGCTAGTTGAGAACAAGTTCTCATTTGCAACTGCGACCTGGCCAAGATAAAGCATAGCAGTGTGAACAGACAACACAGAGTTACACATTGAGTAAACAATAAACAAGTCAATAACACAGTAGAAAAAAAGGGTCTATATACATTGTGTGCAAAAGGCATGAGGAGGTAGGCAAATAATTACAATTTTGCAGATTAACACTGGGGTGTTAAATGATCAGATGGTCATGTACAGGTAGAGATATTGATGTGCAAAAGAGCAGAAAAGTAAATAAATAAAAACAGTATGGAGATGAGGTAGGTATAATTGGGTGGGCTATTTACCGATAAGACTATGTACAGCTGCAGCGATCGGTTAGCTGCTCAGATAGCAGATGTTTGAAGTTGGTGAGGGAGATAAAAGTCTCCAACTTCAGCGATTTCTGCAATTCGTTCCAGTCACAGGCAGCAGAAAACTGGAACGAAAGGCGGCCAAATGAGGTGTTGGCTTTAGGGATGATCAGTGAGATACACCTGCTGGAGTGCGTGCTACGGGTGGGTGTTGCCATCGTGACCAGGGAACTGAGATAAGGCGGAGCTTTTACCTAGCATGGACTTGTAGATGACCTGGAACCAGTGGGTCTGGCGACGAATATGGAGCGAGGGCCAGCCGACTAGAGCATACAAGTCGCAGTGGTGGGTGGTATAAGGTGCTTTAGTGACAAAACGGATGGCACTGTGATAAACTGCATCCAGTTTGCTGAGTAGAGTGTTGGAAGCTATTTTGTAGATGACGTCGCCGAAGTCGAGGATCGGTAGGATAGTCAGTTTTACTAGGGTAAGTTTGGCGGCATGAGTGAAGGAGGCTTTGTTGCGGAATAGAAAGCCGATTCTGGATTTGATTTTCGATTGGAGATGTTTGATATGAGTCTGGAAGGAGAGTTTACAGTCAAGCCAGACACCTAGGTACTTATAGATGTCCACATATTCAAGGTCGGAACCATCCAGGGTGGTGATACTAGTCACAGTATATAAGAATATATCACTATGTTGCCAAAAAAGTTCAATACTGTTATTGCTTCCCTTCAATAAAATGCATTCAAAACTACTTTCTGTACATTTCTGATACTTTCTTAGGCTATACAAGTGTTATCCCTTGCTAAAACAAATATGTTACACCTATACAGTATCTTTAGCAAAAATAATAATAAACCTCTACTTAAAGAAAACAATTCTGACAGGTGTGTTGTAATAACAACAAGTGGTGTCCACTGATTAAATTCAGTCTTTCTGCATTGTGAAGAGGGAAAACCCACATATTCACAAAGTTTGTGATGAATGGCAGGTTGTTTCTTCATGCAAAATAGATTTGGGGTTTAAAATTCAATTAAGCTGATTTATTTTAGGGGTTTAGTGAAGGCGGGGCATTTTTGACCCTTAGGAAAAGGGGAGTATACAGAATGTATAGGGTTAAGTCAGGGACATGTCTGATACATTGTCCACCTGCAAACCCAAAACACGGCCTGTCACCCTGCCACTTCCTGCCGTGACAGCGTCTCGGCACTCAGCTCCTGTTACATCCCAAAGGATTATGGGAGTATTTTTACCACATTACAGAGACCTGGACACATACATCATCATCGTCATCATCATCATTATTATTATTATAGGGCTCACCACCGTTCACAACACCTGTGACTTGACTGACGGATAAATAGGTAACGTCACCTCTCACTGGGTGCCTAGCTGGCACACACACAACGTAGTAACACACACACACAACGTAGTAACACACACACACACAACGTAGTAACACACACACAACGTAGTAACACACACACACACAACGTAGTAACACACACAACGTAGTAACACACACACACAACGTAGTAACACACACACACACAACGTAGTAACACACACACAACGTAGTAACACACACACACAACGTAGTAACACACACACACACAACGTAGTAACACACACAACGTAGTAACACACACACACAACGTAGTAACACACACACACACAACGTAGTAACACACACAACGTAGTAACAAACACAAAGTAATAACACACACACACAACGTAGTAACACACACAACGTAGTAACACACACAACGTAGTAACACACACACAACGTAATAACACACACAACGTAGTAACACACACAACGTAATAACACACACACACAACGTAGTAACACACACAACGTAGTAACACACACAACGTAGTAACACACACACAACGTAATAACACACACACACACACAACGTAGTAACACACACAACGTAATAACACACACACACACACAACGTAGTAACACACACAACGTAGTAACACACACAACGTAACACACGCACACACACACACACACACACAACGTAGTAACACACACAACGTAATAACACACACACAACGTAGTAACACACACAACGTAGTAACACACACAATGTAGTAACACACACAACGTAATAACACACACACACACACACAACGTAGTAACACACACAACGTAGTAACACACACACAACGTAGTAACACACACAACATAGTAACACACACAACGTAGTAACACACACACACACTTTCTCTTTGAGGACATGTAATGCGGTAGGGTCTTTTTTGTTGAGACACGGGTTGAAGTGTGGAGTGGCGTCGGCTAACCCACAGGAGCCGACCGCAAAGTCAACAACGAGCAGGGAGTTCCGGAGTGGAACACTGGAACACAAAACACTCACTGAACACTCCCCACCATGCACAACACAGAACACAGCAAGCAGCACATCTCCCAGATAACTAGGCGACCTACACTATCACAAGGACGCCACATTCCACACAACACAACAACATACTGACTCATTTATGACACAAGTTCCTGTAAATGCCTTTCTGTCTCAGTCACAGATCAATCACACAGAATTCACACACAGTTTGATAACCAACATAATAATCATGCAACTTCTCTCTACACAGAGGAGTCTTTCTACGTGCTTTCCCCTTTCATCGTTTAACCATGAAAGACTGTGGGAAATATCTGGAATTTCACACTGTACCATATCAAATGACAAGAGCAGAAAATAGCTTAGTTTTAATTGGTTATAATCAGTGTCTGTGGCTATTCCAGCATTCATGTGCTGGAACACTGAGACCCCACTCAGGCCCCACTCAGGCCCCACTCAGGCCCTGGCCTAAGGCTAATCCTGATCCTGCATGTAAAGTGTCTGTGGCTATTCCAGCATTCATGTGCTGGAACACTGAGACCCCACTCAGGCCCCACTCAGGCCCCACTCAGGCCCTGGCCTAAGGCTAATCCTGATCCTGCATGTAAAGTGTCTGTGGCTATTCCAGCATTCATGTGCTGGAACACTGAGACCCCACTCAGGCCCCACTGAGACCCCACTCAGGCCCCACTCAGGCCCTGGCCTAAGGCTAATCCTGATCCTGCATGTAAAGTCTTTCATGACTGAGACTTTGGCCACTCAGCATGTGATGTCACTGTGAGCCGGGGCTTTGTTGTTACCCATTGGCCGAGCTCTGTTGGCCGCTACCTGTCAATCACGCTTGTGTTATGTCACTCACTCTCACAAAAAAGGTTGAGCGAGAGAATGTCCCCTCAGAACACATTGTTTTGGAGAGAATGTCCCCAAGACAAGACTGGAGATGTAGGATGAAGGAGGTTCCAAAACATTTGCTGTTGTTCACTCAGACAAATGTAAAAAGTGTTTTAATACTTTTAAAACTTCTAACCAACTAGTATTACCAGTAGATATCTGGTAGTTTGCTCTTTTCACTAATACATTTAGTCAAAGTGAAGTGAGCAACACCAGTGCACATGTCAGGCTTGTTATGACTTTCATAAAGAACTTCTGTTGCTATGGCTGCTGCCAATTATGCGGAAGGGATAAGTATATCCTTGCTATTCAGCTTCGCTTTGTGTTCAACAACCAGAAAGCTCTTTTGCGTGCCATAGAAGACAGTAGTTAAAAGTCATAATTATGGGTTCACTTCAAGATTTGTCAAAATGTCCAAACAACCGTGTTGCCACATCAGAGCAGTCAAAATAAGAAGTAAAAAAATTAAAAATACAACGTACTAAGAGAGTTGTGTAGGGGCTGTCATCACAATATAGGGGGTACACCCTCTCTGCCCAGAGTCGGTGAAACGCACTTTGGTGATGAAATTTTAAATCCTTATGTGAAGACAAATATCATTTTTTATGTTCTGAATCGTTCAGTGGGGTTTTTCAATCTTCGAAAAAGAACAGAAATTTCAAATTAAACGTATACTAAAATATGAAAATACTACATGTCATGTCTCTAAATCGATATCCCTCTTACCTCTATATTGTTTTATGTCCTGCGGATTTGAGAAGAAAGACGAGCCTGTCAGGTAGCCATGTAGATTTAATTATTGTACAGAATCCAGCCTTACTGACGCAAATCAATTTTCCAGATTTTGTTTACCACTTTTGTGTCTTTCCTCCATTGATTTAGTCACCCTAATTCTGGCCATGCTACAAGGGTAACAACTTCAATACAGTTTGGACAGATTATGATAGAGATAAGAAGTTGGTCAAAATATGCATTTTTGATTGGACACCCTACATAATAGTTAAAATCGTGCTGCGCCGTCTCGACACTGAAACACACACACACCAAAAGTGAACTTCAGTAAATTGGTTAACTCGGACAGCCCTAGTCTACAGCGTTGCTTAATCCCGGGAATGAGCTTCAGTCACAAAGAAAAAAAATGATTTATTCCCTTCAGGAATGCCAACTAATTCCACCTGGCTAACTAATGTCTGGCTGGGTTTAGCTAACCTAATGACTGACACCACTATGTGGAGATTTGATTAGAGAGAGTAGAGGTATGTGTGTGTGCGTGGTGTCTCAAAGACTGATTGAAAGACTGATTGACTGAGAGACAGACAGACAGCCGCCAGCACTAAGTTGAGGAAGGGAAAGAGGTGAGTACAGAGAAAGAGGAGAAAGGGATAGTAAAAGAAAAGGAGAGAGTGAGTGAGAGTAGATTAGAAAGACTATAAGACTAGGAGGAGGGAGATGGATAGAAGTAGTTCTAGAGGTTATTTACCTGCAGCTGTGGCTCTGCTGGAACTGGCTGGCCCCTCCTCCTGAGGTTTGCATGTGTGCAGCATCTGTCTGTGCAGCTGTACCGACGGCTCCATGGAATGTACAGCATTCCCCTGCTGACTCCCCTCTCCACCTCCACCTCCGCCACCCAGGCTCTCCCCCACACCCTCCAGGTCAGGGCTGCAGCCTTCCAGGGTCCGCCCGGCCACCCCTTCCCGGCTGGGCCTCCTCTGGATCTGGGGGGCTTGGGGCTCCTGGGGCCGTGTAGGGACCATCAGTCTGACCTGGGGGATGGCGGTGGGTCTGTAAATGTGAGGTAGCTCTGGTTCTTCATCCTCAGGGATGGGGTTGTACCAGATCTCCCCCTCGTCATCCGCATCATTCTCCTCGGCCGGGTCCACACACCTGGGCTGGGGTCCAACGTGGGCGTGGCACATGCTCACCTGGGGTAGGTGCAGGCGGAGGGGCCGGGAGGGCGGCGGTCCGGGGGGTTTTAGGTACTCCGGGGAGGGGCTAGGAGGGGGTCGGGGTGTATGTCCATGTCCATTGTCCTCCTCTGCTCCCAGAATGCACTGGGGGTCATCCTGGGTGGTGTGATGCGGCCTCCCAGAGCTCTGCTGGAGCCAGTTGCGTTTCTTGGAAACGGTGATGGTGTTGAGTGGGGGTCTCCATAATGACAGCTCACTGGCCTTGCCCTCGCCAACCTCGTGCCTATCGGAGGAGTGGACATTCTCTATCAGAGCTGCAGGAGAGAGAGTGAGAGAAAGAGAGACGTGTCAGACTGCAGAGCAGGAGAGACTGAGGCTGTATCTGAAATGGCATCCTATTATCTGGTCAAAAGTAAAGCACTACTATGTAGGGAATAGGGTGCCATTTTGGACGCATTCTTATACTGATATCTCACTGCCACCATCTGCTCACCTGTATCCCTTCATACAGGAGCCTTAAGACACAAAGAGATATTCTGGCAACTATCACCATGGAAACAGTGTGGGATGTTTTATAACTTGTTGAATCATAGCCTCCCACTTGTTTTCTAAACCCAACATTTGATTACCTGATTATATTTGCCTTGCGAGGATAACGTTGTGCCTTTGTTACTTTAAATGAAAACATCTGTATCATGAAACCATAGGTGACTTACCAACAGTGACTTACTCGGCCTTGGGATGGAGAAATGTGTAGGGACTTTTCCCTCTCTTCTCACGCTCACATACAACCACACACGTTACTCAAAATCCAAACACATCATCTTTCTTCACGTCTGTATTTCACCTCTGATAGACAGAATGAGAAATGTGTTTTTTGGTATTTTTCTCCACTGCTGGTTCTGCTATATTTGGACTAAAACACAAACCGTCATTACTACGTGGCAGGCCATGCAGGCCCCTTGTAAACACAAACGCCTCGCAACACTGGCACATCTCCTCCAATGACTTCCCATCCCTGGAATGTCAGCTTGGGGAATGTGCGAGCTCAGACCTAGCGGAAAATCACACACAGAGAGAGACGGGATAGAGTCAGAGCTCCCTTAAACAGAGCGGGGGGAAAAAATCAGAAAAATCACAGCCATCGTGACAGCAGTGAAAATAGAGGTGCCAGGGATCAGGAGGACGAGGAGGGGATGGAAGGTGAGGAGGATGGGATGAAGGGATGAGGCAAATGGGATGGAGGGTGAGGAGGATGGTTTGGTCAGTTGACATAAGTAGAACCAGCAGCGATATGAGCATCAATAGGGGCAGATAAAAAATGTGGTGATGAGGCAGCTTCTGGCTTGACATTTTTCTAAGGGTTCAGAAAGTACCATCCCCATTCAACGCAACAAGAGATGTCCCTGTGTGTCTGTACAGTTCGCAGCTCTGTGTGTACAGTTTACCTAACAGATAATAAAAAGAGAAGCCAAATCTCTTACAAATCGCAACGCAAGTAACCCTGCAAATCATGCAAAGATTGTTTGTCTGACAGGTCTTGTTTTTCCGCAGGCAGTGTTGACAAGCCATGGGCTGATGAGCAGATGCTGCCTGCTGGGAAAGAGAGAGGGAAACAGACAGGCTGGATCTGAGTGATGAGGGCTGGGTCCTGTTGCAACACGCATCGCATGGCAGTCTTCTCTCTGTAAAGACTGTTTTGATACGAGCATTCTCCTCTCAGCCCAGACGAGCCCCTCCACAGTAGACGCTAATGACAAGTTCTCTTTTCCTTAAGGAAACAGATTTCCTGCAAGCTGCGCTACAACCACCAAATTACAGACTGGATACCGAGAATGTTTTCACTTATAAAACAACATACATAGGGTCCAGAGTTGGGTGTTGGTGTGTGTGTGTGTGTGTGTGTTCAGGGTTGAAGAAGTGTACTATTACAAAGTACCAGCGTGTCAGAATAAATAGTTTATTTTTAACCAGTGCAATCAAATTAGTGGAACATGGCCTGTAAAGTTGCGTAAGGAAGCTATTCCGAGTTCACTAGATTGAAACTAAGTTTATTTTTTGCTTGGCTGATTTTATTGACATGGGCCCTAAAGGCACAGTGTGTGTGTGTGTGTGTGTGTGTGTGTGTGTGTGTAGTGTGTGTGTGCGCGTGCGGGCACATTAGCTTTTTACCTCATATAAAGAGCTCTACGATATTGATAAACCCTAACCCTAACCCTAACCCTGGCAGTGGTATTCAAACTTTTTCAGTGGGTACCCCATTTTTTCAGACAATTTCTGGAGACCCCATTTTTCCCCCCAAACATTTTCCGTGACCCCACCTCACCCCAAATCTAATGGCACAACCTTAAATCGGTACATTTAGATTTTTACATCAACAAATAACCTTCAATTCATTGTAGTTTAATCTCTTATCAAAATGAAAACATGTATAAATACATTTACTCATTAAAACTGTATGTTTCAAATGATCATTCTCAAAAAATGGTGTATATTATCCCATTCAATAATCTGTAGTCTTAATTTATTGTACATTATTATAATTATTATAACCTCAAAGCAGTTCCAGTTTTAGCAAACATCCGCATTCGGCTAACTAGCTAATGCAGCTATTATGATGTAACTAAGGAGAATGCAGAAATAATTTTGTTTAGTTTGCTACCTACCTTAAACTCGCATTGTTGAATAGTTTGCATTGCTAATGGCTACTGTGATGTTTACGGTAAATTGGAGCTGCAAAGCAAGAATGCCACGTTGCCAGCCTCAACGAAATGTAAGGAAGTCAAGAATGTCATGTATATTGAAACAGTTGATGTACATATTATGTCAATTGAAATCTTGTCGTAGTGCCTCTGCTTAAACTTTCGTCAATGAGAATAGGCACTTAGCATGGGGATGGCATGTTAGCATTAGTGCTAGCCTTAGCTCAAGTTGATTTAGAGGCTGCTGTCGTACAGCCTAGCGTGAGTTAAGCTGGTCACTGCAGAGCTGTCTCCTTTAAGGGGTCTTCCATAACAGAGGTAGCGTGTTCCCACATGTAGGACATTCCAGACCACAGCTCCTCTAGATTGACAGTTTTCTCTTCAACACCTCTCACACATCATGCATGGCACGGCACCGCCTTCCTCCAACACCCCTCCATCCATTTCCTACTATCTCTCTACCATCACATCAAACTGTAAACGCATATTGAATTCATATCAATGCCCTGAAAACAAAAAAATACTATTGATGTAGGCAGTAGCGTGCCGGGGTTCTGGGGCCTGGGCCTTCAGTGAAGTCCTACACAGTCCCACCCGAATTAATCCACCTCTTATTACCATCATTATGATGCCATGGCTCTAGACACTATACATTTAGACAGAAACGCAGTATAACCAGGCGTTGCGTCACCTTGAAATTGAAATTTTTATTCAGAGAATTGCAGGGGAAGAGTACAATACCTTTTCATTGTGCAACTTCGTTGTCCTGCGCGCTTGTTCGTTGAGCTGTAGATCTACTCGGGTGTCCCCAAATGTTTTCAAAAGCACCATTGTTTGTAAGAAGTGCCCAGCCGTACTTTGGTGTCTCGTTGCTGCCTTGGTTAGACAACTCAGGTTTGCAAAGCCAGTGTGGCTCCAAACACCAAATCGATCACTTGCAAATAATAGGCATTCCCAGCAGTACAGTTTGCAGTGCTTCTCGTAGCCTGTCTTTGTAGCGTCAGCTTTGTAGCGTCGGCGTCTACCTCTCCTGACAATGTCTAACTTTTCTTGAAAAGTTTGTCTTCAGAATGGCGTTATAATTATATCCTCGACCAAATAGATATCTTCTCCTTCCGCCATTGTGGGTTGAAAAAACAGTTTAGTAGTATGCAAATTAATTCGTTGATCAATTTCAGTTTCCTAGTTCTGAGACCTGCCCATATAGGACCTGCCTCTCAATATTGGTAATCCAATCAAAAGACGTGCAGGCACTACGCCTGCTAGCTGGCTCCTGTGTAACACTGGAGCCAGCCAGCAGGCGTACAATAGCCAACTCTAAAGCTGATTGGTTGACACTAAATTTTAATTTTCATTCACTTTAAGCTACAAGCGCCCGCACTGTTGATTCTGAAGGCCTGAGGGCAGATTTGAGACCCTGGCAACACATGATGGCTGAATATGATTGGATAAAATATCTAACATAAAGACCAGCCCTCCAAATCTCAACCTGGGGCTGGAAGCAGTGCAACCAAGAGGAACGCTATGAAATGAAGAGTGTAACTCTTACTCTGGGGAATAATTTAATACATATTTGTGGGAAAATATATTTAAAAAAAATATATATTCTGATGATGTTTAGGCCAGCAGAGAAGGCCTTGCTGGCCCTGACGGCCAACCACTGGATGTAGGTCACAACAATTGCCATGGAGCCTCAAGCAGTGGAAAGAACCAACTGAAAAATAACTTGTGCAGGTTCTAGAACACTCAGTAAACTGTAGGGATTAATATTCTTCAGAAAATCACCCCCAAGTTTCAATACCGGGAATAATTCATATTTATCCACATTGTCCCGGGAAATACCGTGAAAATCTGAATTCCATTTAAAGTGTTTAAAACCAAGATTCTGTATGGTCGCTATGCCAGGATTCTCCCCAAATAAGAGGGGTGCTGTGCCACTATGTAAAGATTTCAGAGCAAATTAAACTGATATTTAGTAATGATAGAGTAACTGTCTTTGATCGCCAATGACACTGTTGTGAATTGCGAAACAGACAATTCATCAATTTTGAACGTTATGTTCCTCAATTCAGTGCATTTCAGCAGTAGGCTATCCCGACACAGAGCGGGCTCAAGATTTATTTTATTTTACCTTTATTTAACCAGGCAAGTCAGTTAAGAACAAATTCTTATTTTCAATGACGGCCTAGGAACAGTGGGTTTAACTGCCTGTTCAGGGGCAGAACGACAGATTAGTACCTTGTCAGCTCGGGGGTTTGAACTTGCAACCTTCCGGTTCCTAGATGCACAGAGCGTCTCTCGGGTATAGCGTTGTCGAATCATACACATTTTGTAACGGCAGTAACAAAAGTCAAATGACCAAAGTTGCTAAACTTGCTAAATAACTTCCATCAAAGAATGACAGAATATCTCCTATATTTGGCAAAATCTGGTTGATGGTTATACATACAGCAGACCAGTTTAAATAGTGGAAATAATTTAAATATCAAGGTATCTTAACCTGTTTAACAAATATCCATATCTACTCTCATACCGTTTATCGATCACATATTCTCTACCGAAGCTCTCATATGGGCAGCAAGTACGAGACATCGCAGAGAAGCTTGGGAAATGTTATATCGCTATTTTGACATGCATTGGCAAGAGACATGCTTTGATAATGCAACCTATTGATTACAGAATAAAATGAGGAATTGTCATGTACGACAGGATTTTGGGTTTCAGTGGAATTGGGACTGGATAGGAAAATAGCCTAGGCTTTAGGACAGGAAAATATAGAATTTCCGTCATGCCTCTATGAATTGTTAACAGACTTCATTGTCTGTGACAGAGATGCCTATGTAGTGAACTATGCATAGGCTTATCAAATTTGTGACTCTCTGCAGTCACAATAGCAGCTTAAAGAGGCATACGTTATTTTATAGGCTATATGGTTTCCTGTAGGGTTTATTAACTGCATTCAGGTCACGTGTGCAGTTCGGCAGTGTCAATTATGCGTGTATTGAATTTATGCCGATTTTGTATGAAGTAAATACTCTAGGCTAAAGGCTACCATGCAACAGCCTATTTGGATAATGTGCTATTTAGAGAACAAGCAATAATCGACCGAGCCAAAATATTGGGTCCTTCTTTGTTGGCTTTGCGGATAGTCCCTCTACATAGCAAAACTGCTGCTAGGCCAGCCGCAATTTACCGCCTGAGCCACGAGCACTGCACAATGCGGAGGAATGTCTAACTGGGAAAATCAGCAGCAGCAAGATAAATCATTCTCCAACAGAAAGTTGCAGTATTGAGAAATGCATGAATTGACACAGTGGCCAAAATCTAACTCCTCTTGCAAATATTAGTTTAGTTAATTCACTAATAATAAGGCTTGTGTTGACGTGCCCGCACATGCATGCAACATGCTTAGGTAGCTAGCTAGCTAAGCAGATAGCTATGTGACCTGTTAGCAGAGATTACGATAACTAACCCTTTCGTCTGTTGCGTTAGATAGCTATCTATATTAGCTACTATGCTGGCTAGATAAACATGGTGCTAATATATCAGATAGGAGCTAATAGCCAACATAGTTAGCGGGTTATCATTTTGAACATGCACCATTTCCGGCAAGGAGCCATCTGACTTCCGGTTAGCTATTTACTGGTGTGCTGACCTGACCAACCACAATCGTATCAGTAAATTGACAGTTAATAGTTGGATTAGATGATTGTCATAATAGAGAAAGAAGGAACTGTTTTAAAATGCCTAAATAAAGGTTGGCAATAGGTGTAGCTACCTAAGAATCTTCCTGCATGCTTATGGACCAAAAAAGCTGTAGGTCAGCACGTGTGTGTACCTTCTCACTTTGCAAACTATGGGAAGATTTGAGTCATTCAGACAGAACTTGCATCATTGTGTCACCTTTTTTTCCTACCATCGCTCTCCTTGTTAGATACTATGCCCATTTATGGCTTGATAAGAAAATGCCATCGCTATTGAACCAGTTCTCATAGTAGCAATAAACAGCAGTAAGTGATACGAGCGATGGAGAGAGATGTGAAAGGGAGCAGAGTTACAGCTTAGCTCTATCCCATCGTAGCAGTAGGATCAAGTTACAACGTGCAATTTCTTGACAGATAGCTGAACTAGCCAATTGAATTGTTTAGAATTTCGTCCTGGCAGCTGAGATGTTAAGAGATGTGTCCTGACAGCTGAAATAAATATAAAAAATCCTAGTCAAAGATAATGAGAAGAAAATACTAATTTCATAAGCATCCGTGATCACTAGTGATGCACCGACATGACATTTTTGGCTATTTTCCTTACCAAAAATAACAACGATACCAATAACCGATATTTAACATTTTTGCGGCCTTTGAAGCATTCTAGTACAGTTAAATAGTTAACACACACACATGGATGCAGCAGTCTAAAGCACTGCATCTCTGTGCAAGAGGGTCACTACAGGGTCTGGGTCGAATCCAGGCTGTATCAAATTCGGCCAAGATTGGGCGTACCATAGGGTGGCGCACAATTGGCCCAGTGTTGTCCGGGTTTGGCCGGGGTAGACCGTCATTGTAAATAAGAATTTGTTCTTAACTGACTTGCCTAGTTAAATAAAGGTTATACACACACACACACACACACACACACACACACACACACACACACACACACACACACACACACACACACACACACACACACACACACACACACACACACACACACACACACACACACACACACACACCACTGACCAAAAAGTTATTTTGTTAGCATTTACGTATGTCCCCATTACCAGTAAAACATCATCAAAAACCTATTTCTTTCACTTATTTGCTGTGCTGTTTTGTTGTTCATTTGTTCAGTCGTTTCATTCTCAACCAGGATTTCATCATACATGTCAAGCAGTGAAGTTTCAGCTCTGTCTGTCCATGGCCACTTTTCCTCGGTGCGCACTGTCACTGTGTCTGTTTCCATCTTGTCCAGCTGTGTATGTAACATGTCACGTAAGCCCTGTTTCTTGTCTGCATCGAAGTAGTGGTCCTTGTACATCGCATCGAGCATGAAAGTTGCGGTCCTTGTACATCGCATCGAGCATGTTGGTGACACAGTTAAGAGAGAATGCCACCGAACAGCTTGTTCACAGCCTGTGTCGGCAGTTTTGTTGAGCAGGCGTTTCAATGCCATAAGAGGGTATCACGTCTACTGCAGGAGCAAATTATGAGCTTATTTCTCGAGTCAGTTGTTCGAATGGAGCTAGCTAGTGTGTTCATGTTTCCAACATGTTCTCAAATGCCATTGAAATGGCAGCTGCGGTATGACAACCAGCATAACCAGCACATTCATGAGCATGAAATACGACTTTCCTCAGTGCCAGATTTTACGCGGCGTCATTACGTCATGTACCTACGTTATATAAGTATGCATGTCAGCTTTGACATCGGTTTTTGCACATCGGCGTTAAACTAGACATCGTTCTGATGTTGATGTTGGCATTTTTATCTAATATCGTCCGATTCCGATATCTTCACCGATATAGCGTGCATCCCTAGTGGTCACACATCACGATCACAAATCAAATCATGAAATGACTTTGGACCCATAGATTTTCTTCAAACTAACAGCAGTGCCTGTATGATGTCTTTCCATATCGGCGTGACATGTGGCAGTGGAGCTTCTTTGCCAATGTTGTTGATCAGTAGGATAATATTAAGTCCCAAATGGAAGACAAACAGATTGTTTGTCACCTGTAGCACCATAGACTCCACTGATCACCCAAAACAAGCTCAATAACTCAATGCATGCACACACTCCTATTGAATATGCATTCACCTGTATTGTGAATAGGCCTATGCCATCTTCATTTACCCAGTTTATCAAGACATTTACCATTCAAATTAAATTATTGCCATTTTGTTGTTATGTATTAGTGGCCTTCAGCCTCCTTGACACCCAAAAATCGGCATTGGTCCTAAGTAATCCAGAATGGTCACTTTCTAGTGGTTTTTTTGTGTTAATCTACTGCTGACATGTTGTGCATTTTGAGGAATTGCATTAGTGCCATATTTGGGGAAAATGTAATTTCTCTGGTCTTGTCATTTTATTGATGAGATGTGAAGAGTTCCCAGGAATGTCCTGGGATTCATAGTAAACTGTGTGAGAACTAAAGCAGTGGTGAAAAACACTGTCACGCCCTGGCCTTAGTTATCAGTGTTTTCTTTATTATTTTGGTTAGGCCAGGGTGTGACATGGGTGATTTATTGTGTTTCGTCTTGTCTAGGGGTTTATTAGATTTATGAGGTTGTGTTCAGTGTAGTTGTCTAGGGAAGTCTATGGCTGTCTGGAGTGGTTCTCAATCAGAGGCAGGTGTTTATCGTTGTCTCTGATTGGGAACCATATTTAGGCAGCCATATTCTTTGGGTATTTTGTGGGTGGTTGTCTCCTGTGTTAGTGTTTGCCACACGGGACTGTTTTCGGCTTTTCACGTTTCTTGTTTTGTATTCTGTTCATGTTGAGTTTTCTTATTAAAAAACATTAACTATAACCAAGCTGCATTTTGGTTCGCCTCTCCTTCCCAGGAGGAAAGCCGTTACAAACACTCAAACTGGGTCAACACTTGCTTGATAGAGACATATGACTTTGCCCTTATAAACCTAATCTGTGGGAATGCAATGTGTGTGTGTGCTGTGTATGTGTGTGCTGGGTGTGTGTGCGCTGTGTTTGTGCGTGCCCTAACCCGACCCTGAGATAACTTTAGTGCACTCTGCGCTGATTGACACAGCTTGCCAAGACCTGAGCCTTCCTTCGCCCTTGGCTTCTAGTTGGCATGAGAGTCCGGTAACCTTCACCAATAGTGTCCACAGTGGTCAACACACGCACACACACACACAGCCAATTAAAAGTAATGCAGACTGAGACCTGTGAGAGTGGCTTGGAGTGGCATGCCTGCCCAATGAACACCCAAGACCTTAGGGGTAACATATGGCCTGGGCAAATAATGCAGTGTGTGTGTTCGTGTGAGTGTGTCAGTCAGTCCTCTTCCCTGCCGCCCTGTTGCGGGGGTGAGAATTGGAAATGGTGTCACTCTCCCGGTCACATAGAATACCAACAGAAAAAACAACAAGAATTCCACCTTATCATTGTTCCTATTCTTTCCGACCTATTCATTCATACTGCTATCTCCTTTTCTTTGGAATCTTAAACTAGAAAAACACATTAAAAAAACATTGCCTGAGACATCACATGAAAATGAAGATGCTGGTGCTTGACTTTGACTTGGCAGAGTCAACAGACAAACTCGGAGAGAATATCGTATTATGATTAGTATTTGACTCACCCTCTACATAAAGATGTCTGGCTCTACTACCATGATGCTGCTTCCTCTATCTCATTCATCATCTGATCTGTCTTTAGTATCACAAACAGCAGACAGGAGGAAGCATTGTATTTGGTAATCTGGAACTGGTGCTACGTGTGTTTATGAGAGAAAACAGTGCAGTTCAGTAACAAGACTTGGCTTGATGCAGACACAGAGAGCGAAACAGTCTTAACACGACTTAACAGTGGAGGGAAGCTGGCAAAGAGGATCAGATTGAATATTTCCTGCCTATTTGATATTGTAGCCACTTTAATACATTACCAAGAGCAGGGGAGATCACTTTACCTTGGGTTATATGTTACAGCAAAAGGGTTACGCCACAATTTTGGAAAGCATCAGTGATTTTAACCAATGATGAGGAGGCATTGACTACTAATTGTTTGATGTCACTGGAATCACTTATCTTCCTGTGTCTTTTTTTTTTACACAGAAATGTGCCATTTTCACAGTATGTTGATGTTGGCGTGGTGCTGGACATCATGAATATAGAGTAGACATGTTTTAAAATGTCCCTATAAGACCAGATATATCACCTGTAGAAAGTATGACATTTGCATATAAATGATTTGTGAAGCATATATGTCAGCCATATAACGGGTTTATGAAGCCTTTACTCCTTGTAAATGATATATTGTGACCTCTGACAAATATTACCCATAATCCCAATTCAGGTGTGTGACTTCCAATAAGGTTAATATCCAAAGCATGCAGACAGAGGCTGGTTATTATTCTCTGACGAGGGGATCAGACTGAGCCATAACAGGTACTGAGAAAAAGAGAAAATCAAATCTTCAAAGTCTGGTGGGCCTTTCACCCTACTAGCTGGCATGGCTATTGGTCTACAGTAGGTTTGATTTATCCTCATTCCTTTGAGCCCCAAACTGACGAAAACAAAAATACTGAGTAGAGACCTACTGCCTGTATGCTACACATGGTAGTAGACGCCTGGAGATAACTGAACTCTACACAACTCAGCCAGTGTTTGTCCCAGCGTATCATTCTAGATCTTCCCTATCTTTCTTAACCATCAACAATATCGTGGTGGTCCCACTTCACACACACACTCACACACACATATGCACACATGCACACACACGATGAGCCATCTAACAACTTCTCACTACTCTATTTTAACCTACTTCCCAAGACACTCAGTCACACACACATCACTGTGAATAGCACATTGTGGGTGATGAATATGCAGGGGGATTTCACACTAATTATAAAAGTACAAAGATGCCATACAGACACTTTAAAAGGACTGTCGTCAAATCTATTTTACACTCCTAATCAACTGCATTATATTTATGACTTCAAAGTGAGTTCTAATTTCCAATAAATAAACCAGGAGGGGGATAAATGGGGATCACTTTTAGCATGTCAGCCAAGACACATATCTGCATAAATTAAAAGAGCGCCTATAAAAGGAACGTTTATAGTCTAAGTTTATAGTCACGCTTTGAGAGGTTTTGGTATTACCTTTTTTAAATGGCTCTTTGTGGAGCAGAGAGAGAGGTTAGAGAGATCAAGAGAAAGAGAGAGGAGAGAGATCTAGAGTGAGAGAGATCTAGAGAGAGAGAGGAGAGAGATAGATCTAGAGAGATAGAGATCTAGAGAGGAGAGATAGATCTAGAGAGAGAGAGATCCACAGAGGTAAGATAAGCTCTGGGGCTGACCTTAATAAATACTTCATCGCTGCCCATTTTGTTCATTCATACTAAGGAATTAAGTAACAGGGAGCAAACAATTTAAACAACAGGATTGGCATTCTAAATATTCACTCCCAGGTCCTTTTAAAATGCAAGTTACTATGGAACTTATGAAGGAAGGAGTGGGGGACAAGACAGTGAATAAAACAACCTACAGGGAGAGAAACCTTATTTTCTCTTCCCAGGTCCCTGAGCTAGTCTTTCTATACATCCCTTTTCATACACCTAGTGGCTTCTCTGTCTCACTGTCCTCTCTTTCCCTGTCTTCTCCTGTTGGTCGACTTCAACAGGTATGGTAAGACAGTGGAAAAGTGCAGAAGAGGCTGAACTTTTCTATGATGAGAGAAGAAGAGAGTAGAGTAGACAAAGATGAATAGAGAGACAGAGAGGGAAAGAAGAGAGGGAGAGAGAAACAAAGACATGGGAGATGAAGAGAGGGCTAGAGAGAAGGAGAGACAGCGACATGAGAGATGAAGAGAGGGCTAGAGAGAAGGAGAGACAGCGACATGAGAGATGTAGAGAGGGCTAGAGAGAAGGAGAGACAGCGACATGAGAGATGTAGAGAGGGCTAGAGAGAAGGAGAGACAGCGACATGAGAGATGAAGAGAGGGCTAGAGAGAAAGAGAGACAGCGACATGAGAGATGAAGAGAGGGCTAGAGAGAAGGAGAGACAGCGACATGAGAGATAAAGAGAGGGCTAGAGAGAAGGAGAGACAGCGACATGAGAGATAAAGAGAGGGCTAGAGAGAAGGAGAGACAGCGACATGAGAGATAAAGAGAGGGCTAGAGAGAAAGAGAGACAGCGACATGAGAGATGAAGAGAGGGATAGAGAGAAAGAGAGACAGAAACATGAGAGATGAAGACAGAGAGAGAGAAAGAGAGACATGAGAGATGGAGCAGGATAGAGAGAAAGAGAGACAGAAACATGAGAGATGAAGACAGAGAGAGAGAGAAACAGAGACAAGATGAAGAGAGGGATAGAGAGAAAGAGAGACAGAAACATGAGAGATGAAAACAGAGAGAGAGAAACAGAGACATGAGAGATAGAGGGAGAGAGAGAAACAGAGACAAAGATATGAGATGGAGAGAAAAAGAGAGAAAGTAGAAAGTTAGCAGCCATCTCCCTCCCTCCCCCTCTCCCTCCCCATGCTCCCCCTCTCCCTACTTCTCTCCCTCCCCATGCTCCCCCTCTCCCTACTTCTCTCCCTCCACCTTTCTCACCCTCTTTATTTCTCTCCCTCTCCGCTGCAGTCCGGAGATCACACTCTATTTCTAGCCCTGCACCAGAGAGAGTCAACAACAGCACCCGGTACATGTGGCCTATCACCCTATTTACCCTGGACGAGGCTCAACCCACCAGTCATACACATACCTTGGAACACCAACCTCACACACACACACACACACACACACACACACACACACACACACACACACACACACACACACACACACACACACACACACACACACACACACACACACACACACACACACACACACACACACACACATCCATACCCAACCATAGAAAATATCACAGGGAAACAACAAGAAAAAGATGTCACCTCACCAACTACACCTTACAACCTGCAAAAGTAGACATGTATCCCATTTCCTTAAAAAATAGGCCAGCAGATGTAAGGACAGGTTTTATGGTAATACCGTAATAACATGGTAATATCAAAACAGGATATCCATTTGTGTTTCACGATACAGATGTTTTCATCTCGAATTATGGTCTCAAACAAACATTAATACACATTATACATTTCATTGTTCAAGAGTAATGTTCATACCCACCACAACCATTATCACTGTTATCAACACCATGAGACTACAGAGTGAGTTAGTGGTTATTGTTACTACTACAGTGTGGCCCACTATAACCAATGTGCTATTCAGTGTTAAAATGGAACCTACATTAGTGTGTGAAGAAGAAGAACCAGAACCCGCCACCAGTTAGACTAGAGAATCCTACTAGGAAAGCAAAGGGGCCGGTCAGACAGGCAGTTATTCATTCCGTCCCTTTGCTTTGCATCCAGAGGGAGAGAAAGTGAGACCACCACCACCAGACCAGACGGAGTAGTTTAATATGGGTGAAGGAGGATGGAGGAGGACGACAGGGGGGAGATTCCCTGGACCGGAGAGTGGCTCCACCAGGGGGGGCCACCACCTCCCTTCCTACCTGACTGATGCAAAGCCTGGCTCTGGCATGGGACCACAGTGGCGGGTATGGCCCCGTGAACTCTGGTCGTCAGGGCTGCTGGTTTAGATCCACCTGGAACTGAGCTGGCCTGGCCCTGGCTGGGCCGTGGTGCACTATCCAGGCCACCGTGGGTGCCATGGGGTTGGGGCGTGGACCCCGCGATGCGCTGCTTCATCTCCGAAGACAACAGACGGCCTTTGTGCATCCACTCCTGCATCTTGTTGACGGTGACTCCATGGGGCTTGGCAGAGCCTCCCCGGTCCCATGCGCTCATCTCTCCATCTCGCTTGCTGTTACCACCCTGCTGGGTGTCTGCGTTGTCGGACGATCCAGTGAGGCTGTTGACCGAGCCACTACTCTCGTTCAACTTGAAGTCTTCACCGGTGTCTTGAAGCAGGTCGTCGCTGCTCGTGTCACCATTGTAGCTGGCCTGTTTCTCAAACGGGTCAGAGGCTACAACAGCCTGTGGCCTACTTGCTCCATCCCCATTCTCACAGGCAGGGCTTTGGGAACCGAGGGCCTGGATGCAGGGCGCATTGTGCGCACCACTGCGGTATTTGATAGCTCTGTCACTAGTGGAACGCAGTAAGGGAGGCCCAATCCTGCTAGCAGATAGATTCACGAGGCTCTTGCTAATGACATTTTTTTTGAGACTTGGATCCCCTCGGTTTTGACTCAGCAGGCACAACAGGATGGAGTCTGTGTCAGACACCTGTTGGACACTGTGCTCTCCCGACGACCAAGCATCACTGTCCACGTGCTTGATGGACAACCGTGAGCACATGCTGTCCCGAGAGTGACTGGAGGAACTTGCCTGATCTATAAAACCGTTGACACTGACCTGACCATCAAAACTAATATCATGCATGGTGTTTATAAGAAGGTAATAGGCCTCTTTCAACTGGCTCCGCAGTCTGTCTGTCTCCTGCACACTGTCGCTCATGACTTGTCCTTTAGGAACATCTCTTCCCGACTCTATGGCTTCTATTTTATCGGAGCTTTTTCTATCATTTGGACCTAATGACTCAGACACATAAAAGGGAAGAATTACATTATCATAATAATCATCATCCTCGCTATCTAGAGAGTAGTGTCGGAGTGCTCCTTCTCTTGCGCATATGAAGTGGGAGGCCACGTTAACGTCGCATATCTCCAATTCAGTGGGGAAAAATGTCGGGCTCTGCAAATGGGTCACCCTAATGTTGTCCCCTGTAAATTCAGGCGAGCTCCCGTAACTCTCTATGTTTCTAATCACAATGTTTTCCTCGGTGTAATTACTGTCCGGATGATGCGCACACGGGATACCCGGCGGACACATTTGCGTCCCGTTATTTGTAACATTTGTTTTCAATATTTGGTTGTGGCCAGGATGCACGTTTGCCGTAACTTTGAAATCATTTATCGACCCCTGCCCGTTGCCTGCCTCGTAGTTGTACACAGTTTGATGGCAGGAGTCGTCTGTCTGCCCGTGGCTTACTCGAGTCTTTAGATCTTTGTCAAAGCAGACATTTGTTCCATTACTCTTTGAAGCAGGATTGTGGCCATTTGTCATTTTAACTACCCCATCAGGCCTTCTGTGGTATATAATGTGATTATTAGGACTATTGCTCCCAAACCCTATTGAATCCCCTGCGCTATACTGTCGCGGAATGGGGACAAAGTGTTTTCTCTGTTCGTGCGCTCTACCTATGTGTCCTTGTTGTAATTGTCCAGAGAAGTAGCCGGGCCCTTGTTTATGGATTCTGATCATCTCGTCTCTATCGTTCCCCTCGTACTGAGTTGCTCTTTGAAGTGAGACCCCCAAGAGTTCCTCATTTACTCGACCCCTAATCCCGGAGCACCCGCTACCCTGATTGTCCCCCGGCCCCCGGCTAGTGTTTATGTGCATGTTAGCTGAAGCCTCGTACTGCTGGGGAAACTCACTCGTCTCAACAACTCCTACCGTGCTCTGCTCTTGATCTAATCCAACCTTGTTTACTACAATGTCGTTAACGTAACTATCGTTACCTCTCATGATGTTGTCTGTCAGACAATGCAACTCTGCGAACATTACTACTGGACGAGTTTGGCCGTCTGGGTTTTGAGAAACTTTTCCTTTACCTGCTCTGCCCCCATTAGTCGCAGCGCCGTATCCACCAGCCGGCGTCCCTTTCTTAGTTTTCTTCCCCCGAAGTTTTGCTAATAAATTCCTCCTCAGAGGATCAGCCATTCCTTCCTGTCCACCGGTGTTTCTCCAGTTTCAGCACACGCTCTCAGATGGGTAGAGATCGAGTTTGAGCACCCTTTCTGCGGACAAAATTCGCCGGGCGTGCAAAGTCCTCCCCATTCTCCACTGTCACCTCAAAACTGTCCGCCTCGGCCTCACTGACTGGCTTTAGCTACTTAGCTCACTTGCTCAACTGCGCCTCTCTCTCTTCTCTCTCCGCTCTCCGGCCCCTTCCTCTCTGCTCTCTCCGACCCCCCTTCCTCTCTGCGCTTGCTGTTCAAATATTTGGAATATTTTCTGGCGGGGGTGATAGGCGCATTGCGCAAACTCGTACGCAAGCAGTATAATATTTAGCTACCTGCTACATTGTAGAACTTCACGACAATATGTTAAGAATTTGTCAACATTTGGCTGCGTTTACACAGGCAGCCCAATTCTGATATTTTTTTCTCACTATTTGGTCTTTTCACCAATCAGATCAGCTTCGAATAAGAGCTTGTGCTGTGAAAAGATCTGATGTGATTGGTCAAAAGACCAATTAGTGGGACAAATATCAGAATTGGGCTGCCTGTGTAAACGCAGCCTAGTATGCCACTGACACAACATGTGCCATTGTATCCTAGAGGCAACATGTGACAGATTAGCGAATCACTGGTGACATTCCAGTGAAGCTATAAACGCATGAATAAATCCCCACTGAGTACATATAGGTCTAGTCAAAATAGGCATAATAATCATAATAATAATAATAATTCATGATAATATTAAGTAATAAGCCTGTCCAGAATCTATAACAATTGATAGCTATAATCTTTTAAACTGTGATAAGTGTTTATTAGCAACATGTTTGTCAATCTCAATATCTGTTCTTGACATTTTCTATTAAGGTATCTTTACGTTTACTCAAATATGACAATAAAGTACTTTTTCCACCAAAGCACAGAGAAGGATGAATGAATAATGTCAAAGTAGCCTATTGCGTGCCTGCATCAATCAACTGTAAAACACTTGATTTCTTATGGAGTTCTCATCATTTATGCCTTACAGTTTCTGTATTTTCATTCTATATTACATATAATTACATATGTATGTTACTACCTGTACTTACACTGCAGATACAATGTTTTTACACAAGTTAAAATTCCCCTTTAGTCTGGAATAAAATCTAGGTGAGGTTGCCAGGATTAGATTTTTTATTTAACCTTTATTTAACTAGGCAAGTCAGTTAAGAACAAATTCTTATTTACAATGACGGCCTAACTCGGCCAAACCCTAACCTGGACGACGCTGGTCCAATTGTGCGCTACCCTATGGAATTCTTTCTTTCTAAGTGAAAATCCTTTTTCACATTCAAATCCCAGTCCTGACATGTTTAATGAAAGTACAGGACCATGAGCAGTAAATAGCCTCTGATCAGGTTTTAAATCAACACCTTCACTGGTAGATAGCTGTGAAGCATTTCAGCAGAGAGAGACACATCTGTCTTCTGCCTGCCGCAGAGGGAAACATGTTGGACAGAGTGTCCATACAGATAAATATGATTAGCTTATTTTTTGCATGCACTACAGACAGCTATATTGGTCTGCTAATATACAGTATATACATATTCCCTTTGCAAAAATATGATGAATTTTCAGGAGAGAGGGAGTGAGAGCTGACAAGGTACACATCTGTCGTTCTGCCCCTGAACAGGCAGTTAACCCACTGTTCCTAGGCCGTCATTGAAAATAAGAATTTGTTCTTAACTGACTTGCCTAGTTAAATAAAGGTAAAATTAATACATTTAAAAAAAAGAGAAAGAGAGGGCAGTTTACTCTGTATGCAGACCACCACAACATTAACTGTGCACAACTATTTTGATTTTTCAGGGGGTGCTGCAGAATCCTCAGCACCCCTACCTCAAAGTCTGGATAATCATGGTGGGTGTGTAAGGAACCATTCAGGAGACATCTCCTCCTCAGTATGACTCCATATTTAGAGGAATAACAACACAGTCTCTCTATCCTTTCTATGTTAAAGAGGATGTCTCATCATGCTAACATCAGCCAAAAACGTCATCCAAAACTCACTTGACCACAGGCAAAAGGGGCAGATTTTTAGGAGCTCCAGTTCCTCTTGAAAATTATTAGCTCAAAAGTATTGTGGAGCTCCTGCACCTAAATATAACCAGTACCGGCACCAATTTCAGTCCAAGTCAGGCACAGCTTACATTTGTATATGATCACATACACGGAGTATACAAAACATTAGGAACACGTTCCTAATATTGAGTTGCACATACCCCCTTTTGCCCTTGGGAACAGCCTCAATTCGTCGGGGCATAGACTACAAGGTGTCGAAAGCTTTCCACAGGGATGCTGGTCCATGTTGACTCCATTGTGCTTCCCACAGTTGTGCCAAGTTGTTTGGATGTCCTTTGGGTGGTGGACTATTCTTGATACACACAGGAAACTGTTGAGCGTGAAAAATCCAGCTGCAGTTCTTGACACAAACCGGTTCGCCTGGCACCTACTACCATACCCCGTTCAAAGTCACTTAAATCTTTTGTTTTGCCCATTCACCCTCTGAATGTCACACATACACAATCCATGTCTTAATTGTCTCAAGGCTTAAAATCCTTATTGAACCTGTCTTCATCTACACTGATTGAAGTGGATTTAACAAGTGACATCAATAAGGGATCATAGCTTTCACCTGGAATCACCTGGTCATGTCATGGAAAGAGCAGGTGTTCTTAATGTTTTGTACACGCAGGTGTATATCTCTCTATTATGCGTGGGAATACTTTGGAACAGATTTCCAAAATTTAAATTACTTGGAGCTGATTTGCTGGTGTTTTACAGTCTTTTCTGTTCAACAATAAAAACGTTTTTAAAAAATCACTCGCGGGACATATTCGGTCTGCGTGCTTCCAGTTGGGGAATCCAGCTTTAGGAGAATAAAACAGAGTTCAATGTCTGTAATGATTGCATGCACCCCAAAGTAAAACACTATGATAAGCATCTGTTATTGCTGCGGAGCCATGTAGACCTGTCACCTTTGCGTGCCTCACTGATAGATTAGACCTTGTTTGGGCAGCTATTTACTCTTATTTTTTGTTTAAAAGCTGCACTGTTGGTTATGGCTTGTAAGTAAGCATTTCACTGTAAGGTCTACTACACCTGTTGTATTTGGAGCATGTGACAAATAAACTTTGATTTGATATTTACAGGTCAAAGCCTACAGGCAGGCACAGAGACGAGGGAGAGATGGGAAGGAAGAGAGTGACAGAGGGAGAGAGAGAGATGGGGGAGGAGAGAGTGGTAGAGAGAGAGGGAGGTAGGGAAATAGGGAGAGAGAGAGACAGAGAGAGAGAGAGAAAGAGAGGTAATTTTATTCTATATGCAGACCACCACAACAACAACTGTGCATAACTTATGGCACACGATATAAGTGAACATTGCACAACTACTTGCAACATGGAAAGCAGGAGCCTGGAAATGGGACCATGGGTTATTGCCATAACCAGGTTCAGGTTATTACTATTGCTAAACAGTTTAAAAAAACATTTTTGCTAATTTATTACAAATAAAAAACAGAAATACCTTATTTATATAAGTATTCAGATATTTTGCTAGGACACTCTACATTTTGTTCAGGTGCATCCCACTTCCATTGATTATCCTTGAGCTGTTTCTACAACTTGATCGGAGTCTACCTGCAGTAAATTCAATTCATTGGCATGATTTCGAAAGGCACACACCTGTCTATATATGGTCCCACAGTTGACAGTGCATGTCAGAGGAGCAAATACCAAGCCATGAGGTCAAAGGAATTGTCTGGAGAGCTCCGAGACATGATTGTGTCGAGGCACAGATCTGGGGAAGGGTACCAAAACATTTCTGCAGCATGGAAGGTCCCCAAGAACACAGTGACCCCCATTATTTTTAAATGGAAGAAGTTTGGAACCACCAAGATTCCTCCTAGAGCTGGCCATCAGGGCCAAACTGAGCAATCGGGGGAGAAAGGCCTTGGTCAGGGAGGTGACCAAGAACCCGATGGTCACTCTGATAGAGCTCTAGAGTTTCTCTGTGGAGATGGGATAACCTTCTCGAAGGACAACCATCTCTGCAGCACTCCACCAATCAGGCCTTGATGGTAGAGTGGCTAGACGGAAGCCACTCCTCAGTAAAAGGCACATGGCAGCCCACTTGCAGCTTGCCAAAAGGCACCTAAAATACTCTCAGACCATGAAATACATGATTCTCCGGTCTGATGAAACTAAGATTGAACTATTCGGCCTGAATGCTAAGCGTCACATCTGGAGGAAACCTGGCACCATCTCTACGGTGAAGCATGGTGGTGGCAGAATCATGCTGTGGGGATCTTTTTCAGCGTCAGGGACTGGGAGACTAGTCAGGATCGAGGCAAAGATGAACGAGGCAAAGATGAACAGGGCAAAGTACAGAGAGTTCCTTGGGGCGAAGGTTCACCTTCTAACAGGACAGCTAAGCATAAGCCAAGACAATGCAGGAGTGGCTTCAGGGCAAGTCTCTGAATGTCTTTGAGTGGCCCAGCTAGGGTCCGAATTTGAACCCAATTGAACATCTCTGGATAGACCTGAAAATAGCTGTGCAGCAACGCTCCCCATCCAACCTGAAAGAGCTTGAGATGATCTGCAGAGAAGAATGGGAGAAACTCCCCAAATACAGGTGTGCCAAGCTTGTAGCGTCATACCCAAGAAATCTCGATGCTGTAATTGCTGCCAAAGGTGCTTCAACAAAGTACTGAGTAAAGGGTCTGAATACTGTGCTATTTCTGGGGTTATTTTAAATATGTATTTGCTTTGTCATTATGGGTTGTGTAGATTGATGAGGAAAAAAATCAAATTGAATGAATTTTAGAATGAGACAGTAACGTAACAAAATGTGGAAAAAGTCAAGGGGTCTGAATACTTTCCGAAGGCACTGTACTCTTATAATCTCCACCAGCACAGCCAGAAGAGGATGTTTCTTCCTAGGTTCCTGCCTTTCTAAGGAGTTTTTCCCAGCCTCCGTGCTTTTACATCTGCACTGCATGTTAAGGGTTTTAGTCTGGGTTTCTGTATAAGCACTTTGTGACATCTGCTGATGTAAAAAGGGCTTTATAAATACATTTGATTGATTGATATAGGCTTCATGTTTATACTAGTAAAAGATGATAGCTACTTAAACAACTATGAACAATAATCACAGAAGTGAGCAGTGGATGACTCAAATGATCTGAAATAGTAATGAGAGAAATACAGTGTTATTACTGTGTAATAGATCTGCTTTATACCATCAACATTACAGTATAACTACTCAAGGCTATCATAGATTAACCTATAAAACACAAGACATGTCAGTTTAGTTTTACGTCCTAAAGCATAACATTGTCAGTGAAGTCACATGGCAAAGCAACATTCCTTACATTCTCTAGTAGAATGCTAGTATCTTAGTAACATTAAAGTTGTGCAACAACCAGCGTTGCCAAGTAGTGAGAGCATCTTAGACTGTTCCAAGTGCCTTGTACGTGTAAGAGCACATTGCAATTTACTCTGCAACTTTTTCTACAACTCCCCGATACAGCAGGGAAAGAACAAAGAACGGGACGTTTCTTTTTCTTTTTTCAATCACTCGCTTTCCTCTTTGAGATGGCAAAGCAGAACATCTGCTTGGCTGGCCCCCATTCAGGCCAGCCTGGTCAGGGAGTGTGTGTTTGTGTGTGTTGGAAAGAGGGCTTTGCAGCTGCTGGAGCGCTTGTCCTGATGGCTGTCCATTGTTTCCAGTCTCTCCCCCTAGCTTATTTTATGGGCCTTTCCATTTCTCAGTGTGCACCACAACTAAATGTATGTCCATGACACTGAGTCTTTCTCTGGGTATAAATTAGACTGGATCCCTAACTGTCAGAACTGCAGCGTTGCCAAGGGCCTCCTCTATGATCAAGAGTGACTATTCTTTTCGCATGCTTTCCGCTGTATCCTCCCGCTATCTGGAATTTTATTTCACCTTTATTTAACCAGGTAGGCAAGTTGAGAACAAGTTCTCATTTACAATTGCGACCTGGCCAAGTTAAAACAAAGCAGTTCGACGCATACAACAACACACAGTTACACATGGAGTAAAACAAACATACAGTCAATAATACAGTAGAAAAATAAGTCTATATACAATGTGAACAAATGAGGTGAGATAAGGGAGGTAAAGGCAAAAAAGGACATGGTGGCGAAGTAAATATAATATAGCAATTGAAACACTGGAAAGAAAGATTTGCAGTGGAAGAATGTGCAAAGTAGAGATAGAAATAATGGGGTGCAAAGGAGCTAAATAAATAAATACAGTAAGGGAAGAGGTACTGTAGTTATAGTGACCCAAGACAATTTGTTCTTAACTGACTTGCCTAGTTAAATAAAGGTAAAATAAAATAAAAAAATTGTCCGATAGACCTATTCAAATAGCAGCCGATAAGACAGCCGCAGATGGGTCTCCAGGTAACGTCGCGACGGAGAGGCCAGTTGGATAACTCCCTCGGGCAGATAACGTCGGTAGTACCTTCGTGAAGGCCCGGTGGGGCTCCGCATTGGCAGTAAAACGGGTCCGGATAGGTGTTTGTAGCCCAGGAGTGGCTGATGGAACTCTTCAGCTGGCTAACTCCGGAATAATTGATGTTTGCTCCGGGACCAACGTAAGCCAATAGTCACTCGGATAGCAGCTAGCTAGTGCAAGATCCAGGTGTAAATGTCCAGAGTTTGCGGTTGGAACCCGGGGATATGGAGAGAAATTAGGTCCGGTATGCTCTGGTCTGAGTCACGTTGTACAAAACTGGCGATAGCTTTTCGAGCTAAAGGATAGCTGATGAACACCATCCTTGGTTAGCTGAATACAAACGTTAGCCAGTAAACTGGCTAGCTTCTGGCTAGCTTCTAATGTGGATTTCAGATTTGAGGTGAATAATACTTTTTTAAATTTTATTTGGTGAGGCGGGTTTCAGGAGAGTGTTTTGAAGTTGAGTTTTTAGAAAATAAAATATATAAAAAGATATTTGAAGAAAAGATGTAAGTATATATACGCGGGACATGATGAAGACAAAATGACGAATGATGAGAAGACCATGAAAACAACACAAACCCAATATTGTATGTCTTCAGTTGAGAACACAGTTGTTAAATGTACTATTCTCTTTTCAAAATGTCTGGGAAAATACAGTAGCAGTCAAACTGACAGTTTATTGTGATATTGTCCCTAAAGTGAACATTGTTTATTTGTTTATACATTGAAATGCAGACATTAATCTGTACTCCAACCACTGCCAAACAATATGTTGACATCACAACCCTTTCCCTAAAATCTTGACACAGCTTTATTAGTAGTACACACTGTTAAGCATCTAGACAACACACTCACCAACAAATTGACACACCCAGACCAGGGAAGTGTTATCTCTAAGCCTCCAATCCAGTGCATGTGTTTGCTACTCGACCTGCTCCGGCCACTTAAGCCTCTTGATGCAGGACAAGACCTGGACAGAGATGTAGACATACACATCTCTCCTATTAGCCTACTGCTGTCCAGGCTGGCTGTCAGGCTATCGCTCAGGCTACCGTTAGCCACTTAGGGCCTGGCTGGGCTCAGTGGGTTGGGGCTAGCCCTCCTGCCCTGCCTTTCCCTCTGCTTGGCTTTATCAACAGACAGCCACTGACATGTTTATCATCACAGTCAGACTCTTTGTCTCCTGTCTACCTCTTTGCTACTGTTCACCATTCATCACCAATCTCTCCTCTCTGGATCTGGCTCCACTTTACTGCCATACATCATTGATCTCAGGCCTGTCCAGGTTCTATTAAGTGACTGGGGCCATGGCCTGTGTGTGTGTGTTTGTCTTTCCTCTATAAAATCACTCACAATCCCACTCACCGAAATGCCCTGGTCTACTATACACTGTGCACAAAGCATTAGGAACACTTGTTCTTTCCATGACATAGACTGACTGGGTGAATCCAGGTCAACGCTCTGATCTCTTATTGATGTCACCTGTTAAATCCACTCCAATCAGTGTAGATTAAAGGGAGGAAACCGGTTCAAGGAGGGTTTTTAAGCCTTGAGACATGAATTGTGCATGTGTGTGCCATTCAGAGGGTGAATGTAAGTCGCTCTGGATAAGAGCGTCTGCTAAATGACTTAAATGTAAATGTAATGTAAATGAATGGGCAAGACAAAACATTTAAGTGCCTTTGAACGGGTCTGGTAATAGTTGCCAGACGCACTGGTTTGTGTCAAGAACTGCAACGCTACTGGAGTTTTCATGCTCAATAGTTTCCCGTGTGTATCAAGAATGGTCCACCACCCAAAGGACATCCAGCCAACTTGACACAACTGTTGGAAGCATTGGAGTCAACATGGGCCAGCATCCCTGTGGAATGCTTTCGACACCTTGTAAAGTCCATGCCCAACAAATTGAGGCTGTTGACTCAATATTAGGAAGATTTTCTTATTGTTTTGTAACCTCAGTGTAGGTTTATAACACTACCTGTAAAGAAATGTAATGATTATGTTGTGTTGCCTAAAACACACACACACATCTCAATAACACACGTCTGATGTACATCTGCAACAGCAATGTGTTGCCTTACGTTCAGTGGTGTAAAGTAACTAAGTAAAAATAGTTTGAAGTACTACTTAAGTCATTTTTGGGGTTATCTGTACTTTACTACTTATATATTTTTTTACAACTTTTACTTTTACTCCACTACATTCCTAAAGAAAATATTTACTTTTTAGTCCCATACATTTGCCCTGACACCCAATAGTACTCATTACATTTTGAATGCTTAGCAGAACAGGAAAACGGTCCAATTCACGTACTTATCAAGAAAACATGTGGTCATCCCTACTGCCGCTGATTTGGCGGACTCACTAAACATAAAAGCTTTATTTGTAAATTATGAGTGTTGGAGTGTGCCCTTTATCCGTAACTTAAAAAAACAAGTAATCGTACAATATGTAAAGGGCAGATCCCATGTACATGAGCTGAAATAAAATGTGCAGTTTTCTAAAATGTGCAGTTTTGTCACACAACACAATGCCATAGATGTCTCAAGTTTTGAGTGAGCGTGCAATTGGCATGCTGACTGCAGGAATGTCCACCAGAGCTGTTGCCAGAGAATTTAATGTTAATTTCTCTACCCTAAGCCGCCTCCGTCATTTTCTATTAAGGTACAGTATCTTTCCTTTTACTCAAGTATGACATTAAAGTACTTTTTCCACCACTGAGTAAAAGCACAGAGAAGGATGAATGAATGTCTACAAAGTAGCCTGTTGCGTGCCTGCATCAATCAACAGTAAAACAATTGATTTTGAATGAGTTCTTATCATTTATGCCTTACAATTTCTGTATTTTCATTCTATATTACATATATTTGTATGTTACTACCTGTACTTACACAGCAGATACACAATTGATTTACACAAGTTAATATTCCCCTTTAGTCTGGAATAAGACCTATTTGAGGTTACCAGGATTTGGGGCCTTTTTCTACCACTGCTTATGTTGCCTTACATTAAGCATTTAATGACAGATTTAAGAAAGGATTTGTCCCTATTAGCTGTTATTCCGTGTTTTCCACTGTGCAACATCTGTTTGTCAGTATGGGCCGGCCAGTGGTGTGAAAAGTAACTTCTAAGAAACATCTGCCTGTGGCCCCTGCTGGCAGTGGGAAGAGAGAGACAACACAGGACATGTCTCTCAGCACTCAGCAGACTGGGTTTAAATACTAATCGTCATCTTTCAAATACTTTGTGCTCTTGCTCTTGCCTGTCTGGAGTTGTCAGATGGGCGGTGTTTGCAAGTTTTGGACAATTCTATTGGCCAGGCAAGCTCAATCAAGGACAGATAATGTAATTGAAATTTGAAATAGTATTTGAACCCAGGTCTGCTCCTCTACACAGCACCCACCACCTATCATTCCCAGCGAGCCTTGGTGACAGCCTGACAGCCCTTTTTTCTGGCACTTAGCAGTCCTCAGGGTGTAAATACAGACCACCACACAGCTCACCAGCAGTTAGATAATAGCTGTGGCCAGAGTCATGGGATGAAATTATAAGTGGATGTACCATCATCATTTGGGTTTGATACTGCAACTAGCACATTATGGAAAAAAATGTCTTCATTAACTACAGTTGAAGTCGGAAGTTTACATACACCTAAACTAAATACATTTAAACTCAGTTTTTCACCATTCCTGACATTTAATCCTAGTAAAAATTCCCTGTCTTAGGTCAGTTAGGATCACCACTTTATTTTAAGAATGTGAAATGTCAGAATAATAGTAGAGAGAATGATTTAATTCAGCTTTTATTTCTTTCACCACATTCCCAGTGGGTCAGAAATTTACATACACTCAATTAGTATTTGGTAGCATTGCCTTTAAATTGCTTAACTTGGGTCAAACATTTCGGGGAGCCTTCCACAAGCTTCCCACAATAATTTGGGTGAATTGTGGCCCATTCCTCCTGACAGATCTGGTGTAACTGAATCAAGTTTGTAGGCCTCCTTGCTCACACACGCTTATTCAGTTCTGCCCACAAATTTTAGATGGGATTGAGGTCAGGGCTTTGTGATGGCCACTCCAATACATTGACTTTGTTGTCCTTAAGCCATTTTACCACAACTTTGGAAGTATGCTTGGGAACATTGTCCATTTGGAAGACCCATTTGCGACCGAGCTTTAACTTCCTGACTGATGTCTTGAGATGTTTTTTCAAAATATCCACATAATTTTCCTCCCTCATGTAGCCATCTATTTTGTGAAGTGCACCAGTCCCTCCTGCAGCGAAGCACCCCCACAACATGATGCTGCCACCCCCATACTTCACGGTTGGGATGGTGTTCTCCGGCTTGCAAGCCTCCCCCTTTTTCTTCCAAACATAACGATGGTCATTATGGCCCAACAGTTCTATTTTTGTTTCATCAGACCAGAGGACATTTCTCCAAAAAGTTTGATCTTTGTCCCCATGTGCAGTTGCAAACCATAGTCTGGCTTTTTTATGGCGGTTTTGGAGCAGTGGCTTCTTCCTTGCTGAGCGGCCTTTCAAGTTATGTCGATATAGGACTCGATTTACTGTAGATATAGATACTTTTGTACCTGTTTCCTCCAGCATCTTCACAAGGTCCTTTGCTGTTGTTCTGGGATTGATTTGTACTTTTTGCACCCAAGTACGTTCATCTCTAGGAGATAGAACACGTCTCCTTCCTGAGCAGTACGACGGCTGCGTTGTCCCATGGTGTTTATACTTGTGTACTATTGCTTGTACAGATGAACGTGGTACCTTCAGGCGTTTGGAAATTGCTCCCAAGGATGAATGAGACTTGTGGAGGTCTACAATTTTTTTCTGAGGTCTTGGCTATTAGCCTATCAGAAGCTTCTAAAGCCATGACATAATTTTCTGGAATTTTGCAAGCTGTTTAAAGGCACAGTCAACGTAGTGTATGTACACTTCTGACCCACTGGAATTGTGATACAGTGAATTATAAGTGAAATAATCTTTCTGCAAACAATTGTTGGAAACATTACTTGTGTGATGCACAAAGTAAATGTCCTAACCAAATTGCCAAAACTATAGTTTGTTAACAAGAAATTTGTGGAGTGGTTGAAAAACGAGTTTCAATGACTCCAACCTAAGTGTTTGTAAACTTCCGACTTTAACTGTATGTCCATAACACAGGTACAGTTTCACTGGAAATTAGTAGTTAAGGACTTTTAAGAGCAGAGCAGTAGCAGCCAGAGCTATGGATTAAAGAGGTCTTGTCCCAGAGTGCACTCTGTTTGTCATGCCTGGACATCATCATTAAGGCTTGATTTGACTGGTTATATGACACATAAAATACAGTATAAAATGTGGTCGTTCCACCAACTGTGGACCAAGTGTAACTTCCACCAAGTGTAACTTTGATTTCACCAACTGTTAACATTCTGTCATAAAGAGCTAATTTTCAACCTAAAAAAACATGATTTCCCATCTCAATAGATAAAAAATAATAATAATACTATAGCTAGTGCCTGTTAAGTGTCAAATAAAGTAACAGAGATAACTTAAATCAATTGAATGCAAGCTTCACAAAACAAAGTGCATTGTTAAAGGCCCAATGCAGCCATTTTTATATCAATATCAAATCATTTCTGAGTAAGAATGAAGTACCTTAATAGATTAAGTACTGTAATAGATTTCCATTAAAATGGCCAAAAATAGCTTTTTAGCACACAACTATTTCTCAAGCAAGAATTTTGCTAGGACTGTCTGAGAGGTGTCCTTTATATCCACGCCAAACTTGATGCAAAACCACGCCCATAAGAAACCCAGCAACATTTAAAGCCGCGCTGATTAGTCAGAGTTCTGTTGTTCCCTGTGAGAAGTAAAGGCGGGAGAGAGAAGGAAGAGCGTTGTTGCCAACTTAGCGACTCTGTCGCTATATTTAGCGAGTATTCAGACACGTCTAGCGACACATTTTCAAAAAAATCGACTAGCGACAAAATTAGTGTCTTTTTCTTGTGTTATTAGAGACTTTTGGAGACTCTGACGTGAAAGCACGTATCGTTCTTACTCTTCTCAACGAGCAGCAGGTGCTGCCGTGGGCCACACCCCCGTCCCAAAGCACTCACAGGTGGCCCAGTCCTCACGCTGCAGTCCCTCCCAGCTGCAGTCAGAGCAGGAGATGTTCACCCCTCCGCGTCCAGACTGCAAATGAATCACGCATGCGGGAAGCCGCCGCTGGCTGATTCCGCCCTGGCTTACATTCAGGGTGGGATGTAAATGTAAAATGTTCTTTGTCTAAAATAAATCACTGCACAAAAATAAATCACTGCATTTGACTCACACAGCCTCAGTCACTTACTCACCTTGTCCACTGTGTGTGTGCCTCTGTGACATAAGCTAAACATCTAGCTGGCTAGCTCATCATGTCTCAGTCTAAACTGTACACTCAAAAATACAGAAAGGAGTGGGAATCAAACCCTGAATTCAAAGGCTGGTTGAAGCCGTTTATTGGAGATGATACATGGGCATTCTGCCTGTATTGTAAGGCTGATTTCTACGCCAAACTTAGAGATGTAAAAAAACACGTAAACTCAAAAACATACTCAAAAAGGCTAAGCCTTTTGAGCTGCCATTTATGGTTAAAAGAATTGACTCTGCAAAAAAGGCTGAGGACACCATGGCATTAGCTATCGCTGAACACTGTTCCATGCTGGCATGTGATCACATTGGAGAACCATTCTCAGCTGCTACCCACTTCTCAGCTGCTACCCACTTCAAAATGCACAGGACAAAGTGTACAGAAATGATTAATGGTGTTCTAGCACCATACTTTCTGAGTTGGTCGCAGATGTGGGTGACCAACGTTTCAGCCTCCTCCTCGATGAGTCCACGAATGTAAGTGTTTCTAAGTACCTGGGGGTTGAGATGAGGTACTTTAGTGACACCAAGCAGACAATTGTATCAACATTTCTGGGGCTTGTTGAGTTGGAGGGAGGAGATGCCAGATCTATAGCCAGTGCTGTTGTGGCTTTCCTCGATAAGTGTTGTCTTAAAGAGAAACTCCTGGGGATAGGGACTGACAATGCCTCTGTTATGACGGGGATTAACAATGGGGTCCATAAAGTGCTGAAGGAGGAGTATGGCCTCAAATATCTGGTTCTTATTCGCTGTGTGTGCCACTCTCTGCAGCTTGCTCATTTGTAGTTCTAAACATATTTAGGGTGTTTTTTACTCACTTTTTGTCACTCCCACGACGTTATTCCTCTCTCCTACAGCGTCCATCACAATTACATGCACATGGCCAATTATGTAAATTAGGTGATGCTGTCATTTAGCGACTTCTAGCAACTTTTAGGACAGCCAATAGCTACTTTCCTTACTGAGGAGTTGGCAACACTGGGAAGAATGCTAGAGACGGAATCCCCACCAAAACAAAACAGAACACTGCCATCCATATTTAGCATTTTCCTGAATTTATATATGAAGTTGAGTTAAATTATGTAGTGAGTGAATTCTGACCAGATGGATAGCATCAACATTATGAATAATTGCATTGTTTTTAGAGGTAAGCAAGCTGTGAATTATATAAAGTCTTATCGCTAATTTACAACGCCGATTGGACTGAAGCTGTCTAGCAGTGTGCATCATCTAGCGTTAGCTTAGGTTGTTTACGAAAGGACTATTGAGATACTTGACATTTGTGCTAGTGTAACAGTATAACTCTCGACCGTCCCCTCGCCCATACCCGGGCGCGAACCAGGGACCCTCTGCACACATCAACAACCGTCAACCACGAAGCATCATTACCCATCGCTCCACAAAAGCCACGGCCCTTGCAGAGCAAGGGGAACCACTACTTCAAGGTCTCAGAGCAAGTGACGTCGCCGATTGAAACACTATTTAGCGCGCACGACCGCTAACTAAGCTAGCGTTTCACATCCGTTACACTCGTTGGCAACTAAAAGAGATGCTGCATAGCTAACTCTAGCTGAATGGGCAAAGTTAGCTCCATTGATTCACTATTACTGACAATCACTGTTTTTTAATCGGGGCCCCACTTCCAGCATTGGGGAACTGACAATCACAGTTTTTCAATCGGGGCCCCACTTCCAGCATTGGGGAACCACTGATCTACAGAGTCACATGTTGCTTGCCTTTCGTTTAGTTCATTTTAAATGAGGCCACGAAACTGCGCATCTCCTAAGGTTCGTGGCATGGCAGGCATGAGCAAACTCCACGTTCACGGGGATTCCCTCTCTAGAGTTCCAAACTCTGACCAATCAGCATGGCTTTGAATGTTGTTAGGTTACTCTTGGGTGTGGTTTTGCATCAAGTTTGGCGTGGATAAAAAGGATGTCTGGGAGTGGTCTGAGTGGGGAGGGGAAAACTGAAAACTAGCTATTATTGGCAGAGAGGTTTGGATTTTTTTGTTATTGGTCTATTAACCAATTTACCGAATGGTGATGTCACCATTGCAAGCCGAAACTTCCGCCGACGCAAACCTGCTGATTAGAAGGTCCTGTGTAGATTGTATTTTCAACCAGCAGCTATCAGGAAATAACACTGACAAAATAAAATAAAAACATTTACAGTGTTAGCTTCATCAGCTGTTCTACAATATGATAAAACAGGAAAAACTGAATTTTGATTGCACAGGTTCTTTAAAAAATGTCTAGCCTGTCTATCTATTGGCAACAGGGTTGACTTGTTATGTTCGACCAACTCAGTTTTCCAACACAAAACACCAGAAAATGGTCAAAGAGTAGAACCAGCTCACCTGCTTTTACACTATGATTTGACTTCTTGATGTTCCATGTTTCTTTCGGAAAAAATATTTTAAAAGGAATGTAACAGGGACAGACTTAAATGAATCACTAATCACATAAAATAAATAATCATCTTCAGAAAGGAATTTGCCAAAGCAACAAAATAACTTGGGCTTTACAATGATAGTGAAAACTCACTTAACCCCAACATTTTGCGAAGTTAAAATCTTCCTAGAAGTCACAGAGGGTGCATGGAGGGACATGTCAAAATGCTGAATTTATTGGTCAGAATTGGAGGAATGTCGGATGGCGCTAAATACATTGAATGGTTTAAAGGGGAAACATTTAAATGTCTTGGAATGGCCAAGTCAAAGCCCAGACTTTTGATAGACTTAAAGGGGGTACCTGTAGTTGCTACATCCATTTTTGGACTTATAAATTATGTATATCCATTGATTCTTGAAGAATATAACTTATAAATGCTTCATGAGCTTAGTTCAACTGTCACACTCCATCAGAACCCAAAATATAAGCTTGTTTTCTCCAATGTTTGTACACAAACACTGTATAGCCTCATAACATGGTTAAAACACAAATGTGGATATCATGGAGGGTCAGTCCTTGCATCCGTAGCTCTGTGTATTCATCTGAGAGTGGTTACATTTCTCCAGGCCCATCCCTCAGCTTTTTACCAAAACCGTTTTGTTATTGTTTCATCTGTGGATTTTCTCTTTAAACAGCTGCATATTATTAGCATATCAAAGTGTCACCAACAAAAATGTAAACAATAGGCCTATAGCAAATGCAGCATATGACATTCATTTTTTACATGTAAATAGCACTTTTCAGTAGTGCTCAAAGCATGCAATTCCATGAGTGTAGCATTTATTTTTCAACTCAATGAGCTCAATCAGTTCTCCATGACAACAAAATCAAAAACAACAGAGTAGGGCTGGCTAATAAATCCTTCGTTTTGGGGTCATGCTCAGGTAAAACAATTTGGCTAATCTGTACTTCCATATTTCCAAGTCCTGTTCTTGAAGATCAAGGGGTGTAACATTTATTGGAATGACTGGAATTCTGATAGACTTTGGTTTTTAATGTAAAGATATAATTGAATCATATTATTATATGGAGTAGAAAGCGATTGGTTAGAAGAAGCCTACATAACCAACCCATAAAGTAAAATTGAACATCCATATATGGCCAGCTATGTAAACTTTTTTTTTAACATTGATTTATCCTGCAATAGATGTTGTTCAATTGGTAACATACATTTTTGTCTTCTTCTAATGCCTTGTAAGAGGAAAGTAATCTAAAAGTAAAAAAAATGTAATCAGATTACGTTACTGAGTTTGGGTAATCCAAAAGTTATGTTACTGATTACAATTTTGGACAAATCAATAGTAACTGTAATGGATTTCATTTAGAAAGTAATCTACCCAACCCCGCTTATGCATGAAATTTATAAAGGACATACACTTGACCTGACAGTAAACGTATCAACTCATGCCTGTTATCAAACCTGTATGTAACAGGTTTCCTACACTTTAAGTAGTTCACTCGTAGTGATGTACAAATACAAACTACATTCAGAGGATGTACCACTCTACTGGAGGTACCACTATAACTATGCCTCTGCTCTAGCCATTTTGTTAGCCTCCCTGTTGTGCTGTCTATCTGTCTCAGCATCTTCTCTGCTGTCATTGTCTGTCTGTCTCAGCATCTTCTCTGCTGTCGTTGTCTATCTGTCTCAGCATCTTCTCTGCTGTCATTGTCTGTCTGTCTCAGCATCTTCTCTGCTGCACTGTCTGTCTCAGCATCTTCTCTGCTGTTGTTGTCTGTCTGTCTCAGCATCTTCTCTGCTGTCACGGTCTGTCTCTGTCCATCTCTATCAGCATCTTCTCTGCTGCACTGCCTGTCTCAGCATCTTCTCAGTCTGCCTGCCTGCTTGTCTGTCTGTCTGTCTGTCTGTCTGTCTGTCTGTCTGTCTGTCTGCCTGCCTGCCTGCCTGCCTGCCTGCCTGCCTGCCTGCCTGCCTCAGCATCTTCTCTGCTGTCACGGTCTGTCTGTCTGCCTGTCCATATCTATCAGCATCTTGCCTGTCTGTCTGCCTGCCTGTCTGCTTAAGCCTTATAAGTTATAAAAGCCAAGCCAAAGAATTAAGATATAAAGCAAATCAGTGGCAAATTGGCATATCTGTACCCCTGGATCAACACCTACCCTAAGTGTTAATTACTATTATTACAGGGCTCCAGACTAACATTTTCCTCTGGTATCACTGCTGCAACTAACTTTTACAGTTGGTGGCACCAACCCATGATTTGGTCAGATAATGAGTAATCATCTTATAAAGTAAGATTGCTCTATTAGTGCTCTATAGGAAGTGTAATAAATAGACTACTGACGTATTCAAGAAATAACTTGTTTCATCTAACACGTCCAAGCAGGAATGCATGACTCAATATATTTTGTGCAACCTATTCCAGTGATTGTCATGAATTTTGGGTTGCTAATTAGACAACAGTTGCTATATTTTACTGTCAAAATAGAACTCCAGAATGATCTGTTTTTTTTGTTTTGTTTTTGTTTAATAGAGATTACAGTACCAGTCAAAAGTTTGGACATGCCTCCTGGGTGGCGCAGTGGTCTAAGGCACTCAAAACCCTTTTTAAAAAACATTTTTGCAAATGTATTGCAAATTAAATACAGAAACCTCTCAGTGACATAAGTATTCACACCCCTGAGTCAATACATGTTAGAATCACATTTGGCAGCAGTTACAGTGTGTCTCTCTGGGTAAGTCTCTAAGAGCTTTCCACACCTGGATTGTGCAACATGTGCGCATTATTAATTTCACATTTTTTCAAGCTCTGTCAAATTGGTTGTTGATCATTGCGAGACAAAACACATTTTCCGGTCTTGCCATAGATTTTCAAGTAGATTTAAGTCAAAACTTACTCGGCCACTCAGGAACATTAACTGTTGATACCATTCCATTGACTCCATTCTGGGGCGGCAGGTAGCCTAGTGGTTAGAGTGTTGGACTACTAACCAAAAGGTTGCAAGATCAAATCCCCAAGGTAAAAAATCTGTCATTCTGCCCATGAACAAGGCAGTTTACCCACTGTTCCTAGGATGTCATTGAAAATAAGAATTTGTTCTTAACTGACTTGCCTAATTAAATAAAGGTCCAATAATTTGACAAATCCAGCCATTACTATGAGCTGTCCTCCCCTCTGCAGCCTCCACTGGTGGAAAGCAGGCAGGTATTTGTATTCTGTAGAGGCTTATTTGTTTTCACTCTGTTAATTAAGTTAGTATTGTGGAATAACAATGTTTCTTCTTCCAAAACTGATTAAGGTATGCATTTCAGGCAAGGCCAGGCACATACCTGGAGGTGGAATGTTATCAAAAGCATATTTGCCAGTATTTCATGTCAGCGGTCGATGACTGATATGGTAGGAATTCCTCAGATCACAGAAGCGTTGCGGAAACACAGCTTTTTTTCTTGGGCTAAAAAAACATATTTGCTCCATTTACTACTAAAGAAATTTAAATAGGGAATTCACATTTCATGCATGTCAATCAGAGCACATTCTCAGAAATCCAGGTTATAAAAACAAGTCAATTAATTGAATATGAACAAAGTCAATGTAAGACCAAAGGAACAATATTCATTAACAGTGCAGTATGCCCATATCACCAAGGTGTAGTTTCATTTTAAATGAGTAGCTATAAAAGGACTTTTAGTCATGAAAAAAAAATCCAGAACATGGGTTAATGTTTGACAGAATAACTTCCCAGGTGTTTCCATGTAATGAGAAACATCCTTGGATTATCTGAAGTACACTGCCTGTACAGAATGACCAAAAGTAGTTTTAAGTTACTCTCGTCAACAAAAGCCACACACTTTTCACATTATAAACTGGGTGGTTCCAGCCCTGAATGGTGATTGGCTGACAGCCATGCTATATCAGCCCATATACCATGGGTATGACAACATTTCAACTGCTCGAATTACGCTGGTAACCAGTTTATAATGGAACAGCCCTTAGCCGTGGTATATAGGTCATATGCCACACACCCACGTGCCTTATTGCTTAAATATAGCACTTTGAGCATTAAGATCCAAAACACACCATTTTGTTTTGTTCAGTAGAGTTATGCTTGTGTTACTAGTACTCTCACATCAATGCTGATTTCTATGTTCAAGATAAGACAGAGCCAATCAGCAAGCCTTATATTCACATTCCATTTATTGCATCAGTTGTGTAAGACAACGGAATTTACTACAAAACAGACAAAACTGTCAGTGTGTGGTTAACTGTATACATATTGTATAGATGCATTAAAAGACATGGCAACATTTAAGATACTACTCCCCACCAGTGAAAAGGTTGTGTACCAAATGTGGCCCAAGGCTGCCATCTAGCGAATATTACATGTTGAGGAACAGTTTATTCCTCTAGTAAATGCAGTCTTTCTTGACCTAGTGTCTCACCAACAGAGACATGTAGAGACAGTAATAATCTAAAATGTATTTACTATACATTTGCTTTTCAAAAATAAGTTGCCATATAAAAAAATACATCTCCTCATGATCCAAACAGATGAACACAATGATTTGCCCAACGCAGTCCAGAGACATTCATCCAAATCCAGACTATATTATGTAGATCAGGTGGTCGTGTCTTTACAACGAAACATTGATCAATACCTAGACACACTCAGTAATACGTGCGTTTTCCACTAGTGTTTGGATAATATGCTCAAAGATATAACAAGGGATTAAAAATAACAGTCCAAATGTTTTCAGAACAATAACATCTATATCATATGTCCTAGGTAGACGAGTACTGGACCATTCACATAACCAGGGGCTGGACACAGAGGAGAAGAAGGGAAAGTGTTGGGTGTCTGGGGTAAAGCTGCAGGACAGTCAGAGGCTTAGGGCAGCCAGACCCGAGCTTCACACCAGATCTGGGCCTCAATCCGCATTCTGCCTGAGGATCCTCTTCTCTTCCTCTACGAAACTCTTGTCAGATGTGGCCTGGCCCAGATCCCTCTTCCTTTTCTCCTTCTGCTGGAAGCTCTCCACCCTACGCTTCTTCGCAGAGGCCTTGTCTCCGTCCTCGTCTACACCAGGGAGAAAACAACACGTCATAATCATTCAGAAATTAACTGGGAATGCACAGCTGCGTACTGTATCCTGCCTAACCAGCACCAATATCCCCCCCTGCTGTAAATATCAAGTTACTGTGTGTCAGAGGAGAGAGATAAATCATTTTCTGCCTGAAAATAATTGAGAGATGTGCAGGCATAAGCAGATAGAGGTAAAGCTGGTACCGTAAGCCCACACAACAGCGTGAACTGTCTGCACACACGTCACATAGCTGCTAGCTTTTCGGTGGCGCAAGTGGCTAGTGCCTCGTCAAGCGGGCAGTTATATGTGTTTGCGAGGCAGAGGGCTCTGGTTCGAGCAGATGTATGGACAGTGTACCACTACCCTTTGTAGAGAGGAAGATGTAATAATAAGCAGGCAGAATGTGGTCAGTCACACGGGTAACACTTTTCTCCCTACCGGAATCTGATGGCTGTTCCTCTGTGGGCAGGAAGACAGCATTGCCGGTGTGAGGCTGCGGAGCGTCTTCTCCGTTATCTTCATAGATGTTGGACCACTTTATGGCCATGTCCATCCCTGGGGGAGCTCCCTTCTTGGGCTTCTCTGCTTCCGCGGCGTAGGTCTGAGGGGGCACCGCATTAGTCTTCCACACCTTGAACTCCTTTGCAGGCTGCAGGAAAAGTTAATTATAAGTAACTCATCTTTTCAATTGAAAAAATATAGGTTTCCCCTATTTACAGTGGGGCAAAAAAGTATTTAGTCAGCCACCAATTGTGCAAGTTCTCCCAATTAAAAAGATGAGAGGCCTGTAATTTTCATCATAGGTAAACTTCAACTATGACAGACAAAATGAGAAAAAAAAATACAGAAAATCACATTGTAGGATTTTTAGTGACTTTATTTGCAAATTATGGTGGAAAATAAGTATTTGGTCACCTACAAACAAGCAAGATTTCTGGCTCGCCCATAACCCCAACGCCACCATGGTGCGCACTGTTCACACCATTGACATCAGCAAACCACTTGCCCTCATGACACCATTTGCACGTTAGTTGAAACCGAGATTCATCCGTGAAGAGCACACTACTCCAGCATGCCAGTGGCCATCGAAGATGAGCATTTGTTCACTGAAGTCAGTTCCAACGTGAACTGTACTCAGGTCAAGACCCTGGTGAGGACGACGAGCACGCAGATGAGCTTCCTGAGACTGTTTCTGACCATTTCTGCTGAAATTTCAAACCCAGAGTTTCATCAACTGTCCGGGTGGCTGGTTTCAAACTATCTTACAGGTGAAGAAGCAGGATGTGTAGGTCCTGGACTGGCACGGTAACACATGATCTGAGGTTGTGAGGCCGGTTGACGTATTGACAAATTCTCGAAAATGACGGCTTGTTTTCCATTATTTTAGACAATACTCCAATTCTCCTTGATTTTACAGCCATTGTATTCAGAATCCACTTCATCATTCGCTTCCGCCATCTTTCCCCCTAAGCTGGAAGTTCTCGGTTCTTCTACTCGGACAGAGAAACCCGTTTGTTGAACTGAAATGGTGATACACGTACACCTAACCTGGGCCCGGTTTCCCGATAGCGATGGAATTTAGGCTTACACGTTTTAACAATGCATCTTTCCTACTGTAAAAGGATGTGAAACGGCTAGCTAGTTAGCGGTGGTGCGCACTAAATAGCGTTTCAATCGGTGACGTCACTTGCTCTGAGACCTTGAAGTAGTAGTTCCCCTTGCTCGGCTTTTGTGGAGCAATGGGTAACGATGCTTCGTGGGTGACTGTTGTTGATGTGTGCAGAGGGTCCCTGGTTCGCGCGAGGGGACGGTCTAAAGTTATACTGTTACACTACAACAGTTGAAGATGTATCATGTGTTGATGATTCAATAACTTAAATTCTCTCGTAACAGCTCCGGTGGACATTCCTGAAGTCAGCATACAAATGGCACACTCTGTGTTGTGTGACAAAACTGCACATTTTAGAGTGGCCTTTTATTGTCCCCAGTACAAGGTGCACCTGTGTAATCATCTTCTTGATATGCCACATTGTCAGGTGGATGGATTATTTTGGCTAAGGAGAAATGCTCAATAACAGGGATGTAAACATAGTGTGCACAACATTTGAAAGAAAAGCAATTTTTTGGGACATATGGACAATTTCTGGGATCTTTAATTTCAGCGCATGAAACATGGTACCAACACTTTACATGTTGTGTTTATATTTTTGTTCAGTATACATAGCAAGTAGGTAGTTAACGTTAGTTAGCTTGGTGAACAACTAGTTACGACAACCGCTAGCTAATGGACGAACGCTAGCTGGCTGGTTAAACACAGTACCTCTTCTGGAGCTTTCACGGCGCGGCTCTCCCAATCGATCTGTTTATTCAGCGGGTTGTACAGAAAGGACGGCTTAGAGACCGATTTGAAGAGCTCGTCGGGTTTTGGTAGAGGAGCTCCACTGGCAGCCCGCTTGGTCCCGTGTTGGGGGGATTTGCTACCGCTTCCAGTAGCATCGGTCACCCCCTTCCCCCTTGATTTCTTCTGGCCCGCTTCATCAGAATCGCTGCTGTTACTATCACTACTGTCACTCAAATCATCGTAACTCATGAAGTAATGGAAAGAGTCCGGTTTCTTCTTATCAGCCATACTGATAAAATTATTACCTCAGCTAGTAATACGATGAATTTAACTTGAGAGATAAGATGATGCCCCTAATTAATTAGCAAGCAAGCTTGATGTTTTTGCTGGTTACTCCATTTTGAGTGACTGTGGCCGTAAAAGAGTACGCAATGACGTAAAAACATAGTCGTAAAAATAGTTTCTTAAAGGAGCAGTAGTCCATTTTTTCAAGACGCGACATAACTTTTATGAGCAGTTATTTTCGTCATGCTCAATTTTTTATTTGAACTTGATTTAACTAGGCAAGTCAGTTAAGAATAAATTATTATTTACAATGACGGCCTACCCCAGCCAAACCCTAACCCGGTTTGCTCGGACAGAGAAACCCGTTTCTTGAACTGAAAAGGTGATACACGTACACCTAACCTGGGCCCGGTTTCCCGATAGCGATGGAATTTAGGCTTACACATGTTTTAACAATGCATCTTTCCTACAACAGTCAAATATGTATCATGTGTTTCCCAAAACACCCCACAGAGAGAATGGTCGTTGTGCATCATTGGACCATGTTTCGATACTGATAGGATAAAAAACTGCTTGTTTCCTTTGACTGTTTAAATAGACTAAAATTAACAGCTTTGTATGTGTAAAAAAACATGGCATGCTAGCTCCATCCTGGTGGTGGTGTCACAATAAAAATGCATGTGTTTGCATGATTAAAAGTATTATTGAAACATTCAGTGAAAGTTAAGCAAGTTATAACAAAACAAAACTCAAAATAACCAATAATTTCCATTCTCTGAGCATTAATTAAACCTCCCAGGAAAGCTTTCAGGGAACCATAGTTAAACATTATCAGAACCTCCCTGCAAACTAAAAATGTACATTCCCAGAACAGGCAAAATTGTCACTTCTGTTCTCAGAATGTTTAAAAAACGTTTAGTTTTACCAGTCAGGAAACGTATGGGTTCGTTCCGAGAACCAATGGCAAACCAAAAACTTACGTTCACGGAACTTCCGAGGTACCGAATGTGCTAGCTAGGTTGCCCTTTCCAAAACAATCTTTTCTCTTGCCAGATTGTTTTCCTGCTCAGTCCTGAGCTGGTTGAAGGAACGTTTCTCCTCCTGCCTCTCCTATTCCATTTTCTCTAGCTCACTCCTCAGCTGGTCATAGGTGATGTTCTCTGCCCCTCTCTCCTCCTCCATGTTTCCTAGCTCACTACTAAACTTACAGTAGGCAGTGCTTTCCGCCCCTCTGTCATCCTTCTCAATCTTAGACTGAAGGACCTTGATGTTGTCCTTGAGGGCGTTGTTTTCTTCCTCACTCCTTTCTAGCTGTTTATTCATTGTTGACATTTTATTGTCATTCCCCCTTTCTTGGCCACAAGTGTTCGGGTATCGTCCTCAAGCTTGACAGTCTTCTTCCTTAGGACCTCCCACGGGTTCTGAATTGTCCTTTTCTTCTTCTTCACCACCTCCTCGCTCTCCTTGCTAGCCTTCTTAATGTTCTCCTCAACCTCCCCGATTGCCTCAATCTTTCGATTGATGTCAAGCTCCATCTTCCTTTTCTCTTTCGGCCAGAGGTCCTTCCCTTGACCTCTGACCCTTTTCTCCTCCTCCAGAGCATTGGTCAGCTTTGAAGCCCTGCACTCTGGTGTTAACATTGTCCATCTCTAGGGCCTGGCCTCAGAGTCTTCACTGCTCTTAACTCTTAACTTTCATTGTCTCCAGCTCTGCTCTTTCTTCAGTTGGAGAGATGTTTCTTACAGGCCTCTTTCCCTCCAAGAGACCCTGACCTCCACCTTGTCCACCTTCCTCTGTCCCTCTTCAATGGCTCTCAAATGCAAGGCCCTGCTTACCTCACTTCTTTTAAGACTGGCCTTTGTGTCCTCAAGCAAGGAGGCCCTGGTCTTCTCACTTTCCAAGTCCTTTTCCATTGCAGAGGGCCGGAGCTCGGCCTCCTTAATCTTTCTTTGCCACTCTTCCTCGGCCTCCTTTCCCTCCTTCTCCACCCACTCCCTCAGCAGGTACATCCTTGACCTCTGTGGAGGTCAGTGGCCTCGGAAGCATCCTGGATCAGGCTTTCTTTTGTCAAGGTCACAGGAGCCCCTGTGACACCAGTGCGACTGACACTACCACCGACCAATAGGAATGGAAACACTGGAGAAACGCGGGACAAACAAAGGGGAGAAAAACACTGAAGATGTGAGGACACATCTAAAGTGTTTTTAGGTCCGCTGGAATGAGCTTACCCTTCATAACTGAATCAACAACAGAAATTAGGTGACCTTTCACTTTCAGGCCTTTATTTTAGAATGATGTCTGCTCCCCAAATGGCACCCAATTCCATATAGTGCACTACTTTTACCAGGACCTATAGGGAATAGTGTGCCATTTGGGACACAGACATATTTTGGTGATTGATTGCACTTAGGGTGTTGTCCGGGGGTAATCAACCTTGCAAATTGTTTTGTTGCAACCTGCGCAGAATAGGTAGGCATTTTTCGAGAGACTCGATTATATAGGGCTCTATTTGTGATATCACTGTAATTATATAGGGAATATTTATGATATCACTGTAGCCTCTTAGGTCTACTCTAGACTAGTCTCATAAATACAAATGTTACACCTACAGACCATTTAACTGGCGGGTCAAGAGGACAACTGTAGGCTGCAAGGCACACTCCGGTGCGCGTGCTTGGCAACATAATTGGCAGTCGCCCCGCCCAAAGGATACTAGAGTAGACTGTTTTGTTATAGACCTATCAAGCCCGCCTGCCATGCCTCTATATTTAGGCCGGGATGCACATTTTAAAGGCAATGTTCCCGCATACACAGTACGCGAAATGCAGCATATGTGGGCTCAATCAACAATTATGCTACCTTTAAATGTCAAGTGGCTATAAAGCAGATCTTCCGTGGATCAAATTGAATCTATTCTAGGCTTTAGGACTATTTGTATCTATTTACAGCTCTTACCTGAAACTGTGAGCAATCAATCACTCCGCTTGCTTGTGTTTCTCTCCCAGTCCTCCTCTCCTCCATTCTCAAGTGGCAAGGTGCAGATTAACTCTATAAAGTTATAGTAACCCAAAAGGAGAAGGCTCTCATCACCTCTGTGAAAAGTTAATTGACTGAGCTCTAGCTGTCTGTCATGTTATAACTGTAGGCCTGGATCATACAAATGTCTTCACTATAGTGTCATAATGGTTAACAAACAGGTGATGTAAGACTGATCAATTTGATACCTTAGGTTTCAAATTACAATCATTTTAAAATAAGCATTTCAAAATGAATTTATGAATAACATAATGAAGTTGTTATGAAAATGTTCAGACCTGCACTTGCAGTTATATAGGATGAGCCATGACTAGAATACAGTACATATACTAAGTGTACAAAACATTAGGAACCACTTCACAATATTTACTTGCTTCCCCATTTGCCCTCAACAGCCTCAATTTGTCATTAATAAAGTGACCAATGTTCAATTACTCTATGTACATAGGGCAAAGCAGTCTCTAAAGTGCAGGGTAGAGTACTGGGTGGTAGCCGGCTAGTAACAGTGACTACGGTTCAGGGCAGGGTATTGGCAGAGGCTGGCTAGTGGTAACTATTTAAACCCCCTTAAGTCGATGTCTGTGACCACGGAAGTCTACTCAGCATAATAGCTCTGTTTGAACTAGAGTAATCTGGGATTTTGTTGTTGCATGTGCTGTGTATCAATCCATGTCTGTCTTCCGCATCTGCTGTGAAAGGTGACAGAGATAGTGTGTTTGTCAGACCATGAGACATCCCGAAAATGTCTGTAGCTTCCAAACGATTTGGGCTAGAAACTACGACCCCTTTATGGAAAGATGATACTTACAAACACAATGTGTTTTTCCGTTTTGCTCTACGACCCTGACAAGCTTCACGGGACTTGTCTGAAATCGGTACTGCTTGTCTGCCAACTTCTGCCTGTAGCGTCTGAACAGTTTGGGCTACATACCTATGGAAAGGTGACTCTCACAAACACATACACTACCGGTCAAAAGTTTTAGAACACCTATTCGTTCAAGGCTTTTACTTTATTTGTACTATTTTCTATATTGTAGAATAATAGTGAAGACATCAAAACTATGAAATAACACATACAGTATGTAATCACGTAGTAACCAAAACGTTTTTAAATCAAAATATATTTGAGATTCTTCAAATAGCCACGCTTTGCCTTGATGACAGCTTTGCACACTCGTGGCATTCTCTCAACCACCAGAAGGAGAGTGATGGATCGCTGTATCAGATGACCTGGACTCCACAATCCCCTGACCTCAACCAAATTGAGATGGTTTGGGATGAGTCGGACTGCAGAGTGAAGGAAAAAGCTGTCAACAAGTGCTCAGAATATGGGAACTTTTTCGAGACTGTTGGAAAAGCATTCCAGCTGAAGCTGGTTGAGATAATGCCAAGACTGTGCAAAGCTGGCATCAAGGCAAAGGGTAGCTATTTGAAGAATCCCAAAATAAAATATATTTTGATTTATTTAACACTTCTTTTTGGTTACTACATGATTCCATATGCGTTATTTCATAGTTTTGATGTCTTCACTATTATTCGACAACATAGAAAATAGTATAAAATAAAAACCCTTGAATGAGTAGGTGTACTTAAACTTTTGACCAGTCATGTTCAGTCATGGCCAAAAGTTTTGAGAATGACACAAATATACATTTTCACAAAGTCTGCTGCCTCAGTTTGTATGATGGCAATTTGCATATACTCCAGCATGTTATGAAGAGTGATCAGATGAATTGCAATTCATTGCAAAGTTCCTCTTTGCCATGCAAATGAACGGAATCTCCAAAAAACATTTCCACTGCATTTCAGCCCTGCCACAAAAGGACCAGCTGACATCATGTCAGCGATTCTCTCGCTAACACAGGTGTGAGTGTTGATGAGTACAAGGCTGGAGATCACTCTGCCATGCTGATTGAGTTTGATTAACAGACTGGAAGCTTCAAAAGGAGGGTGGTGCTTGGAATCATTCTTCTTCCTCTGTCAACCATGGTTACCTGCAAGGAAACAAGTGCCGTCATCATTGCTTTGCACAAAAAGGGCTTCACAGGCAAGGATATTGCTGCGAGTAAGATTGCAACTAAATCAACCATTTATCGGATCATCAAGAACTTCAAGGAGAGCGGTTCAATTGTGGTGAAGAAGGCTTCAGGGCACCCAAGAAAGTCCAGCAAGAGCCAGGACCGTCTCCTAAAGTTGATTCAGCTGTGGGATCGGGGCACCACCTGTACAGAGCTTGCTCAGGAATGGCAGCAGGCAGGTGTGAGTGCATCTGCATGCACAGTGAGGTAAATACTTTTGGAGGATGGCCTGGTGTCAAGAAGGGCAGCAAAGAAGCCGATTCTCTCCAGGAAAAACATCAGGGACAGACTGATATTCTGCAAAAGGTACAGGGATTGGACTGGTGAGGACTGGGATAAAGTCATTTTCACTGATGAATCCCCTTTCCGATTGGAAGACAAGAGAAGACAAGGTGAGCGCTACCATCAGACCTGTGTCATGCCAACAGTAAAGCATCATGAGACCATTCATGTGTGGGGTTGCTTCTCAGCCAAGGGAGTGGGCTCACTCACAATTCTGCTTAAGAACACAGAGCAACTTCTCCCAACTGTCTAGGAACAGTTTAGTGACGAACAATGCCTTTTCCAGCATGATGGAGCATCTTGCCATCAGGAAAAAGTGATAACTAAGTGGCTTGGGGAACAAAACATTGATATTTTGGGTCTGTGGCCAGGAAACCTCCCAGACCTTAATCCCATTGAGAACTTGTGGTCTCAATCCTCAAGAGGCGGGTGGACAAACAAAACCCCACAAATTCTGACAAACTCCAAGCATTGATTATGCAAGAATGGGCTGCCATCAGTCAGGATGTGGCCCAGAAGTTAATTGACAGCATGCCAGGGCAGATTGCAGAGGTCTTGAAAAAGAAGGGTCAACATTGCAAATATTGACTCTTTGCATCAACTTCATGTAATTGTGAATAAAAGCATTTGACACTTATGCAATGCTTGTAATTATACTTCAGTATTCCATAGTAACATCTGACAAAAATATCTAAAGACACTTGAGGCAGCAGACTTTGGAAAATAATATTTGTCATTCTCAAAACTTTTGTCCACGACTGTACATGTCAGTTGTTTTGATCTAGGATGCCGAGGCTGCAACTGAGGACACCCACAAGACTCAGTGCCTTAAACAGGGGTCAAATATGTGTCCAACATGTTTTTAAATAATTTCCTGATCTTTCTTATATCTCTCAGATACAGACACTTCAAAACCAAATTCTTCTGATTTTTCTTTTACTATCTGTTATTCAATGCATTTCTATGGGATAATAGCAGTAAAGCCAAATTCAATGTTTCATCAAATATTTTTTTATGTATACACTGAACAAAAATATAAACACAAAAATTAAAGTGTTGGTCCCATTTTTCCTGAGCTGAAATAAAATATCCCAGAAATGTTCCATATGCACAAAAAGCTTGTTTCTCTCAAATTTTGTGAGCAAATGTGTTTACATCCCTGTTATTGAGCATTTCTCCTTTGACAACGTTATCCATCCACCTGACAGGTGTGGCATATCAAGAAGCTGATTAAACAGCATGATCACTACACAGGTGCACCTTGTGCTGGAGACAATAAAATGACACTCTAAAATGTGCAGTTTCATAACAAAACACAGTGCCATAGATGTGTCAAGTTTTGAGGGAGCATGCTGACTGCAGGAATGTCCACCAGTGCTGTTGCCAGATAATTTAATATTAATTTCTCTACCATAAGCCACCTCCAAAATGTTGGGAAAGAATTTGGCAGTACATACAACCAGCCACACAACCACAGACCACGTGTATGGCGTTGTGTGGGCGAGCGGTTTGCCGATGTCAACATTGTGAACAGAGTGCCCCATGGTGGCGATTGGGTTATGGTATGGGCAGGCATAAGCTACAGACAACAAACACAATTGCATTTTATTGGTGGCAATTTGAATGCTCAAAAATACATTGCGAGACCCATTGCTTTAAGGTGTCTGTGACCAAGATGTATATCTGTATTCCCAGTCATGTGAAATTAATAGATTAGGGCCAAATTAATATTTAAATGGACTGATTTCATTGTATGAACTGTAACTCAGTAAAAGCAATGAAATTGTTGCATGTTGCGTTTATTTTTTTGTTCAGTATACACTTTTATACCTACAAAAAAGGGTCCTAAAATTCATAATCAAATAGCTTAATGATCCTTGGTATGACCATCTTAAAACAATTTCATATATTAACTTAGTAGAACCCCGTCCTTCGAGATGGTAGTGGGGTGATTAGGCCGCGGCTCAGGTCCTTGATGATTTATTTATCATACTCAACGTGTTTTTATATATAAATAAAACCTAACAGATTTTCTATAAAATTTGTGCTCATGTTCATCTTTGCAACCCTGAGTTGTGAAAGGTTTTTATAATTATTATCCCATATACGACCACAATGTGGCGATATAACACTTCATTTGAATGTGTGACGCAATTGACTGATTGGGCAGCCCAATCACTAGCTTGGTTTCCATCCAATTTGCGAGATTTTGAATCGAACATTCTAAAATCTTCTTAAAACAATATGTGCATTTAAAAAAAAGTTGTTTCCATCAAATGGACTTTTTGCGGATAAAAGTACATGTGTAATGACATAGTGCACATACCTACTTTTGCTGATAAATTCCCATGTACATCCCACTTCTGACACCAGTGTAATGAAACAGCAGGGAGCGAACCCTCGAGCCCGAGTTCCTGCGCGTTATCGACTGTGCGGCAAAAGCATGCTCAAGCGGCAGGGTCGATTTCCGCGCGTATAAACCCAGGGTCGTTACACTACATTCCGTACATTCTCAACTCCTGATGGTTTTGTCACAAAAACTGTTGGTTAGGATATATAGCAAACATGCGCTCTAGCCAACGGCCAGCAGATACAGTGCGGGTAGGCTATCTACATTATGATATTATTTGTATTTGTCAAACGTCAGCCAAGCACCGATCATCATGTTACCATAATAAGACCCTCGCGATATTTATTGGAAAGGTGTATCAAGCTCATCAACTTGCACCTTCACCACCCTGTGAAGTGCTTCATCCTTTATGTAGCCTAATAAACTGCACGCTTTCCCGAGTCGTAGTGGGAGGACCACACAAAATGTCTTCACGTGACTTCAAGTTTACTTCGATATGATGGTTATTATATCAATATTTGCACATAAAGGTGCTTCCACCGCTATTTATCGCATAATTAACAAAAACATCCCACCATGTCGAACGAGCAGTGTCTTTATAAGAATTGGTACCGGCATATCCTGTTTGCTTCCATTAGCACGGTTGTGACTTTTTTCCTGCGTCAGGTAATTCATCCGCATGAAATGGTTGGATGGAAACCTGGTTCGTCTGCAGTTTTTTATTTATTTATTTCACCTTTATTTAACCAGGTAGGCAAGTTGAGAACAAGTTCTCATTTACAATTGCGACCTGGCCAAGATAAAGCAAAGCAGTTCGACACATACAACGACACAGTTACACATGGAGCAAAACAAACATACAGTCAATAATACAGTATAAACAAGTCTATATACGATGTGAGCAAATGAGGTGAGATAAGGGAGGTAAAAGCAAAAAAGGCCATGGTGGCAAAGTAAATACAATATAGCAAGTAAAACACTGGAATGGTAGATTTGCAATGGAAGAATGTGCAAAGTAGAAATAAAAATAATGGGGTGCAAAGGAGCAAAATAAATAAATTAATTAAATACAGTAGGGAAAGAGGTAGTTGTTTGGGCTAAAATATAGGTGGGCTATGTACAGGTGCAGTAATCTGTGAGCTGCTCTGACAGTTGGTGCTTAAAGCTAGTGAGGAAGATAAGTGTTTCCAGTTTCAGTGCTTTTTGTAGTTCGTTCCAGTCATTGGCAGCAGAGAACTGGAAGGAGAGGCGGCCAAAGAAAGAATTGGTTTTGGGGGTGACCAGAGAGATATACCTGCTGGAGCGTGTGCTACAGGTGGGAGATGCTATGGTGACCAGCGAGCTGAGATAAGGGGGGACTATACCTAGCAGGGTCTTGTAGATGACATGGAGCCAGTGGGTTTGGCGACGAGTATGAAGCGAGGGCCAGCCAACGAGAGCGTACAGGTCGCAATGGTGGGTACTATATGGGGCTTTGGTGACAAAACAGATTGCACTGTGATAGACTGCATCCAATTTGTTGAGTAGGGTATTGGAGGCTATTTTGTAAATGACATCGCCAAAGTCGAGGATTGGTAGGATGGTCAGTTTTACAAGGGTATGTTTGGCAGCATGAGTGAAGGATGCTTTGTTGCGAAATAGGAAGCCAATTCTAGATTTAACTTTGGATTGGAGATATTTGATATGGGTCTGGAAGGAGAGTTTACAGTCTAACCAGACACCTAAGTATTTGTAGTTGTCCACGTATTCTAAATCAGAGCCGTCCAGAGTAGTGATGTTGGACAGGCGGGTAGGGGCGGGTAGCGATCGGTTGAAGAGCATGCATTTAGTTTTACTTGTATTTAAGAGCAATTGGAGGCCACGGAAGGCGAGTTGTATGGCATTGAAGCTTGCCTGGAGGGTTGTTAACACAGTGTCCAAAGAAGGGCCAGAAGTATACAGAATGGTGTCGTCTGCGTAGAGGTGGATCAGAGACTCACCAGCAGCAAGAGCGACCTCATTGATGTATACAGAGAAGAGAGTCGGTCCAAGAATTGAACCCTGTGGCACCCCCATAGAGACCGCCAGAGGTCCGGACAGCAGAATATATGCAGTATAAACCCATACAATGCACAATAAGTTAACCCTTCAATTTGATGTTAGAATGAAGTTTATTGAAAAGCTCAAATCAAGATGCAGTGTAAAAAGAGTGTTAAATGGCTGACCGAGGCTTCCACACAACTTAACATCTACAATACACTAAAACCAAGAAACCTGAGACAAAATGGACAATTCACAGCACTTCTATGGGATACACAGGGTCACTCAAAAGGTCAATCTTAAAATGTTATTGTAGTTTATGAGGAATTCAACCTAGGCTATCAGTGGAACACTTTCTCATGTGGAACAGCACATTATGTTGCTGGCAGTGGGAGCAGTACATTTATCAGTAATGAAAGTTGTCACCACCAATAGAAAAAATGATAGATCAAGAAAAAAAATATTCAAATTGAAGGAAGATTGAATAGATTTGTATTTTGGGGACTTGATTTAAAATTCAAATTATCACAAGCAACAGCCAGTGTGATTGGTGGGATATTGCAATTATTCTAACTTTCAGCAGTAGGCTACAACTGCAGCAGGTACTTTGGCCCCCATAAAAATTGTACATACCAAATTGCACCATATTCCCTATATAATGCACTACTTTTGACAAGGGTCCATAGGGCTCTGGTCAAAAGCATTGCACTATGTAGGGAATAGGGTGCAATTTGGGATGTAAACAGCCACTGACTGCGTCAGCTCTGGTCTGTGCTGGATACACAGCAACTATGGTATCATCAGTGGACCTGCCAAGGGCCTCCTGTAAAATATACTGCTAGTGTCACAAATTATGTTTTTTAACTGCAGGTCATTGCGCCCTTTTGCCAGACTGTATGATATCATTGTCATAAATTACCCCAGAAATGTGTATGAGGCAATAGCAGGGAAAGGGATCATGTATACATACATATATATACATATACATAAAGAGGGGGAGAGAATTATAGAGAGAACATTTTAAGAGAGAGTGAGTATTTACTGGCTTACAAGCCTCTCTTCCAAAATGAATTCTTTCCATGTTTCATCACAATGATTCTGCTCGCCCATTCCTGAACGGCCGCAGACTAGGCTATACATCACTCCAGGCCAGAGCACTGGACGTCAAGCTGAGAGTCTCTAGCTGTGCTTCTTACTGCAAGACGTCACTTCCTTTGATGAAATAGTTTTCATCTGCATCAGATTATTAAGAAAGAAAAAGTGTCAAACGAAAGCAAACATTTTCAGGTTCTTGCTCAGCATCATCTGCCCCACTCTGCAATAGGCTTTGGTTGTAGATGCTGGTAGCCATCTGTATGTTCATAAACCTCTGCTGGAGATGTATACGCTCATGTCTGATGAGGCTGTTGGGAAGAGCTTCTTAACCATAGAAATATAATATATACTAGAATGGTGAAAAAGTCTGCACCCTTATATATAGACTCCATATGTCCACCAGTCCAACGATCACGGTCCATTGACTTGAATGGGAGATCCCGTTTTAGTATTTATACATGTATTTCTATGTCGTCAACAGACTTCAAAGATCTTACTAAAGGCGATCTATGCAATGTAAACACAGCAGGATAGATTAGAGGTGGTTCGTGGCGAGACCCTACTAAGTGTGTATCATCTCTCCAGCTGGAGGAACAGTCTCATGTTGATTTCCTAACATGCTCTCATACAGAACGAGCATAACAAGAAGGAAGTACCAGGGTCAGTATCAGTAGTCAACGCAGTGACAATGGGCTTAAAAAACTCAACAAAAACCATTGAAATCTGCTATAAAGGCTTCTTGACTAGAGTATAGAGCAGTAGTTATTTAAGCCACTTGGTTTTCGATGGAGGCACACAGCAGATTGAGGCATGTTAAAAGTTCTGAGAGTATATCATGAGTAATGACAAGCCAATTGGTCATAATTAAACATCCGTCACACAGTGTGCTCCGTCTTTTATAAAGTGGGCACAGCTTAGTTTAAGACAGGTTAGGAAATTCACTTTTACTTTGCATCCTTTGACATTTTATTTTCAGGGGAATTTTGTAGTTACTTTCCTACCCTGGGTTTAGACTTCAGAATCACAGAAATAACCCCCTGATCAGCCAGGTGGAATAACTAGCACCCCCCCCCATTGCTAGGGATCAATCAACATTCATGTCCAATAATCAATAATAATACATTTTTAATCAACAATGATGTAAAGTAAGAGAACTCAGGTCTCCATGGCAGACAGAGAGAACAAGCCCACTATTTATATATGACCAAGATAAGGGCATTTCCACAGTCAGGGGATAATACTGAGACTCTGACTTGTCACTTTAAAATGTATGCCAAATAAAAACCATGGATTTCAAAGTTCAACAAACCATGCACCTCTATGCACAATGACTACTTTGAACAATTTACACAGTAAAAAAGTAAACATTTACCTTGAAAAACTATCCGTATGCAAAGTTTGGGGACAGCATTACGGTTACTAAACTTTGTACCAGCACAGATTTTATTTTATACATTTTCATTTGAATATCACAACCTTGGGGAGAAAAAGGGATAAGGCGAAGGTCGAAAGCCGTGCGTCCTTCCTGAAACACGACCCTGCCAAGCCGCACTGTTCCTTAACCCAATGCTCACATAACCCGGAAGCCAGCCGCACCAATGTGTCAGAGGAAACACCGTACACCTGGCGACCGTGTCAGCGCCTGGTCTTCCACAGGAGTCGCTAGAGCACGATGGGACAAGGACAACCCAGTCGGCCAAAATCTTCAGCTAACCCAGATGACGCTGGGCCAATTGTGCACTGCCTCATGAGTCCCCCGGTCGCGGCCGGTTGTGACACATCCTGGTTTGATACCGATCGGTATCTACAGTTTTACCTGTAAATATGCTTTTGTAAGATTTTGTGTGTAAATTGTTAAAAGTAGTCCTTGTGTATAGAGTTATGTGGTTCATTACACTTTTCAGTCAGTTTTTTGTTTGATATACATTTTAAAAGTGAAAAATCAGAGTCTCAGCGTAATTCCATTACCATGGAATTACCCATAACTAGGTAGATTTGATTTAATTCCTTTCTCCCCCTCAATAAAAACGTATACTTGTTATGTGGCATGAATCATGATGAATTGAATCTAAAAATAAATAATTACAAATATGTATATAGTAATCAGCAGTTGATTGTAAATATATTTGCGTTTTATATTCTTTATAAACCGGCTACTGCACTATGCATATACTGTACTAACTATACCGTAACATTATATAGCTCCACCTTCAAACCATTCTATGAAACAGACTGTCCTTTTTACCTCTCCTGTGTTATAGTAGAAGTGGTTGTTTTTAAAGGGTTGTAAACATTGACCAGTAAGCAGAGGGATTGATTGACACATGAGCACTTTCAGAAGGTGGAGGGGGGTTGGTAACCTTGATGCCAATTTGTTTTCGGGGGCAAGACAGCAGAAACAGACTGGCCAGAAACAGACTTGCACCCAGGCTAGGTAGTTGGGGTTCTGAACCGGGCAAGGTGGCAGCAGTGGGCCGACCCTGCACTGAGAGCAGACCTGGGTTAAAATACTATTCGAAATCAAGTAGAATACTTTGTCTGTGCTTGATTGAGTTTGCCTGGCGTAATAATGGCCCAATAGTATAGTCCAAAACTGGCAAACCTGGCACATCAAAGTATGTGAACAATTTCAACTAGTATTTGAACCAAGGTCTACCTGAGACCCCAACGGATCATGTTCAGATCAGACTTTGGCTTTCATGTTGATGAGAACAGAGCAGCAGGTGAGGGCTCCATCCACCTTCACCTTCTCCATGTTGGAAACTGGGATCAACATGTGGTCCTTCAGCTTCTCAAACACCTGGGGGAGAGAGAGTTGGGTAGAGAGAGAGAGGGGGATGGGGGGAGAGAGAGAGGGGGGTGGGGGAGAGAGAGGGATGGGGAGAGAGAGAGGGATGGGGAGAGAGGGATGGGGAGAGAGAGAGGGATGGGGAGAGAGAGAGGGATGGGGAGAGAGGAGAGAGGGATGGGGAGAGAGAGAGGGATGGGGAGAGAGGAGAGAGGGATGGGGATAGAGGAGAGAGGGATGGGAGAGAGAGAGGGATGGGGGAGAGAGAGGGATGGGGAGAGAGCGAGAGGGGGATGGGGGGAGAGAGAGATGAATGGGGGAGAGAGAGAGGAATGGGGAGAGAGAGAGGGGGATGGGGAGAGAGAGAGAGGGGGTGGGGAGAGAGAGAGAGGGGTGGGGAGAGAGAGAGGGATGGGGAGAGAGAGAGAGAGAGAGAGAGAGAGAGAGAGCGAGAGAGAGCGCGAGAGAGAGAGAGAGAGTGAGAGAGAGAGGGGGATGGGGATAGAGAGAGGGATGGGGAGAGAGAGCGAGCGAGAGAGGGATGGGGAGAGAGAGAGAGGGATGGGGAGAGAGAGGGATGGAGAGAGAGAGAGAGGAAGAAAGGAAATTATTATTAAATAATATTGATATACACCTCAGCTCAGCCTCTCCAGGACAAGTACAAATAATGGTCCCTCCTCAGACAATAGTTTGAATAACACTACAGACAATAGTTTGAACAACACTACAGACAATAGTTTGAACAACACTACCCACTAGAGAAGGTAGGAGTTTGATTTTAGGTTACAGGCTTTGCTAATTTTACATTGATTTGGGAGCACTTACAAGGGATACAAATCTAAGGCATTAAGAATGAACATTTAGGTAGAGAAAAGTTCTCAAAAACGGAGTGAGAAATATTAGGTCATCTCCAAAAAGCCTCACAAAGCAATGTGTCACCCTGTAGAGCCCCTCCAGAAGAAAACCACTGTTTTCCTGAGAGCCTTCCAAAGCCAGAATACTTCTCTCTCTCTCAGTTCAATTCAAAGGGGATTTATTGGCATGAAAAACACATGTTAACATTGCCAAATCAAATGAAAGCAAAACACGAGAATAATCAGACATAAACAGTTAACATTACAAATGAAAGTTTCAAAATATCTCCCCCCCTCTCTCTGCCGTACTAAAAGCCTGGGCTTGCACTACCATAGGGGCAACAAGCAACCCATTCAACTCTGGCTATCAGATTATCCAGCCATGATGCAAGAGGTCTTACTCTGGCCCTACTATAATCAATACGTAGAATAGGAATAAAGCCCATCAACCATGTGTAACCAATGTGAAACGGCTAGCTAGTTAGCGGTGGTGCGCACCAATAGCGTTTCAATCGGGTGACGTCACTCGCTCTGAGACCTTGAAGTAGTGGTCCCCCTTGC